>NC_089647.1:43374950-44113700 GCF_037042795.1 Molothrus aeneus
ATTGTACATTATATAGAAATTATGAGAAAATTAGGGGAGCTCTGTGATTAGGGGTGGTGGATGTCAGGGAGCAGCAAGATTTGGCTGCTTTGCAACAGAAGGTGTGCCAGCAACTAAGCTCAATACCAAGGCAGGTGAAAACAGTCATTCATCAATAAGGAGCCAGGATGTAGAGCAGCAACCCAGGGCCAAGATTAGGTCAAGAGACAGTGGTCAGGGTCAGACACAGCCCTTATGGTCACCCAGCAGGGCTGCAGTGGCAGGGCAGGTCTGATGCCAAGTCAGCAAGTCTGGATGGAGGCCAGACCTGTGGAGATGCGAGCTGGTGCGAACAGAGCTGCTGCACAGCTGCCCTGTGGCACAGGTGAGGGCTGGCACAAAGTCACAGGCTAAAAGTGGCTCTCGAGGGACAGGCAGGCCCTGCTGCTGGCTTTTTTCACAGCTGCTCTTATCAGTGCAGGAACTGACCTTGGACTCTGCCAACTAAACTTCTGCAAAGGGGTAACGTGCTCGGGGCCACGGCAGTCAGAGGGCGAGAACAGAGCTGTGGAACATGCCCAGAACAGGTTCATGGAATTGGCTTTTTTTGTTAAAATGGAACCTGAGTGAAAACCCCACATGAAAGTAGACCGAAGCAAAGTTCAAAGACCTTACTCTGTTCAGTTTGGGCAAGCCAAGGATTCTTGCTGTTAATGATGGCTTCATTAATGAGAAGCAGCAAAGGACATCTGGATTATTACTAATCACACTGATTTAAAGCTCACTGATTTGAGGCTACTAATTTGTACATAAAAAAAAAGATCAAACACAATCCTAGGATGTATCAGGGTCATACTATTAGGGACACTCAGACTCATTATCTTTTAGGGACTAACTAGTCACCTGTGGTTAACAGCAGGGAATTCAAACTAACATATGCACAGATGGCTCAGTGGGATAACCAGGAGAACAGTGAGAATTTCTTGAATTATGGAAGGAGACTAGTAACAATAGTGGCTAAAAAAAAGGGCTGGTGGAGGCACAGTAAATGATAAGGTGAATGTCACAAAGAACAGAAAGTGTTTTAATTCATGAGCAGCCCTGGCTGGGGAAAATTTACATAAATATTTCTATACTCAGAACTAAATGAATAAATTATTCAAAAGTTGATAAGTAACTAGGCTTTTTCCATTCATAAGGAATGAAATTTTGGGACTGTTTTTCAGTGCAATTAATGTGAGAAAGAAAACTTTAAGAACTTAATAAATACTTTATTTAGTTGCTTGAATTGAATGTGACAGCAAAGGTTTACATTAGAATGTACAGAGGGTCTCTTTCAGGCTTATTTCCTGCATTAACCAATAATTTACAATGAGCAGCTGTCTGGTTGAAGTCAAACTAGATTATGTGATGTGCTCTTTTGGCTTTACAATATTAGATGTTCAGCTGGAACTGTATTTCTTTAGCTGTATACTGCCTAAGGATTACGCATATATAACCCCGTGCTGTAATGACAGTGTTAGGAATAAGAAGCTTGACTAGGCCAATATTCAAGCAGCAATCAATTTATTATTTAATATGGTAAAGTATGAGCAATACAGCGCTGGGTACAGTGGGGGAAGTTTTCCCTCCAACTGCACACCGATAATTGATGGTTACAGGTATTTATAGGGGTACTCATCAGTTTTTTCAACAGTTTCTATTTCTAATTTTTTTACTCATCAGCAATTTTTATTCCAAATTATTACATCACAATTCTATACACTATTGTGATCTTAGTTTCTCAGGATGTACTCAAAAGGAGGATCCCAGATGGTGGCGGTCCAGTTTCCGAAAGAAGAAAGACGAATCCCATCTGGTGGAGTCCAGCTCCCCAGATGTGGGTCCACATTTTAATTGCAGAGGCTATAAATCTAACAACAGTGATGTCCAGCTTCCCTTGGTCAAAACCATAAATCCTTGAGGTGATGTTCATCTTCCTTTCTCAAACTGTTTTTCTCTGCTTCCATAAGGCGTGAGATAAGCATATTTCCTATATATATATTCTAAAGCTATAGTTTCAAGGATACAAGTAATATTCTAAAATTATACTTCAAAAGGTTATTATTGCAGAGCTTTTTTATGGATTAAATGCAAGCAAAAAGCAACATCCTTAACACCTTAATTCCAATGCTCCTAAATCAACCAGGGTTAATTGCAAACAAAAGATGGGTTCAAAGGCCTTTTTCCATGCTTTGTTTTCATCTGTTATTATTAGAATTCGCAACTATCCCATTGTCGATGTCCACACATTTCGCATTTGCAAGTACACACTTCACCTGTTTGCACCTGACACGAAACACAGCTTTGCATCTCACAACAGCATTGAAATAAACTGCATTATCCACAGCCACATTTTTTTGTAGTACAAAAGAGTGAAACCAAATGAAAATGAGATCAGTATGGTTTATGGATCACTTGGTTTATGGACAGACAGTTTGGAGGCTCTTGAAAATTGCAGCAGGACATTTCCACCAGAACCTACTATTCTCCTTAAATAAAACACAGAAGTTCAAGTTATACAGTATATTATCTCCCTCTTCAATCTTATTCTGATGTAGTAAAATTATAAGGCATCAAGAATAATCTTTGCAGCCTCAAGTGTATCAGAGGTATCATTCCCTCCTCCTTTTCCCCATTCATTTCCATTCCCATTTGAAAGAACTATTTCAAAGTAATTGTTGTATTTCCTCCTTATTCACTCAGAACTCTTCAGTCAGGGTGTGGTAGAATGAAGGGTATCTACACAATCATCTGATCAAAGATCAGAGACAAGTTGTGCCTGCATGTGCAGTTTGTGATTGCTCAGGAAGTTTCAAAATTTCCTGTGGCACATATTGGTACTTGAGCCATGTACCATGAATGTTCACCCCCTGCTAGACCCTCTGACAGCAGCACTGCTGCAAATGGACATTTGCTGATGCCTGTGTTTAGAGGTTGGATCCCCTGTCATAAGAAACACAATGAGGAACTGGGAACTTCTCCATGGTCCTGCATGGACAGCAGAGGCGGCCGGCTGAGACTCCTCAGCTGTCAGCTCCATTTCCCCGGGAGTTCCACATTATTATAAGCTACTTCAGGGCAGTTCCAAGTAGCATCGACCACTTGCTCAGCCTGGAGCTGGAGCCCACTCCCTCACGGGCCGGGCCTCCCAAAGGAGCATTTGAGAAGTAGCGATGACCCTTTGGGTGACTCCAGCGCGTATCAGCGCCGAGTCCTTGCTGTGACAAGAAACCCCTCGCGGACCCAGCAGGGCAAAGGGTCAGCATATATTGGGCTCCATGTCTCCGCTCTCCCGGGAAGGGGAGAGTCAGGATTTGAGGCGGGGGCGGTGAGGGACGGTGAGGGACGGCACGAGGGCACCTGAGGGCACCGGGGGGTGGGGCCTCGCGCCGGCCCCGCCCCTCCGCGCGCTGCCGCGCACTTTGCGTAACCCCGCGGTCACGCCGGGGCGGGGGCGGGCCGCGTGCTGCGTAAACGGCTGCGAGAATCGCCGCCGCGCGCGCTACGGGCGTAAGCGGCGGGACTTTGCCCCCGCCCCGCCGCCGCCGAGCTCAGCGTTCCCGTCCCGCCGCCATGGCCGCCCCGGGGCCGGTGCGGCTCTTCCGGGCCGCCGCCGCTTCCTCCCGCCGCTGGCTCTTCTCCTCCACCTCGCCGGCAGCCGGGCCGAGGTCGGGCTGCAGCGGCGCTGCCGCAGCCGGGAGGGCAGCGCGGCCGTTCAGCCTGTCTGCTCGGGCGGTGCTCAGGTAAGGGGGTCACGGCCGTGAGATCCGGGCGGGCTCCCCGGCGCGGCTGCCCGGAGGAGCCCGGCCGGGTCTCGGAGCTGCGGGCAGCCGGGGCCAGCGGCTGCCTGTGGTACGGGCCGGCGCGGGATGACCTTCCCGCCGTGCCCCGGCCCCTTCGCCCCTCTCCGGGTGCTTGGCGGTGGCACCGAAGCGCTCTCGGGGCCCCTCCACCGAGCTGTGCCCCGCAGGGCTGTGTCCGTGCTGCGGGTGGGCTCCGGCGAGGCCCCGCACCGGCCCCGGCGCGGGTGAGGCTCGGGGTCGGTGTGACCTGGAACCACGCTGACATGGCTGTAACGTTATGGAACACTAAACCAGCCTGCCTGGTGCTTACACTGGTTTTCTGAGAGGTTATGACCTTACTGAAGTTGCACTCGTTTTTCTTTTTTTCTGTTGTTTGGTTTTGTTATGATTTTTTTTTTCTTGTGAAAGTCTGACTGGGCTTGTGGTAGAAGTGCAGCACCTATCTGAGCAATCCTAATACTTAGAGTGTCTTCTGCCTTTGGTTTCTGTGCTGAAGAGCACTTCTGCATCTTTCTTCGTGGAAGGATGGTATGTGACACTTAGTGCCATGATTTAGGTGACGTGGTCATATCTGGTGATAGCTTGATGATCTCAGAGGTCTTTTCCAACCTAATTGATTCTGTGGTCCGATCTAAAGGTGCAGAGCTTCTCCTCTCCCCACCGGTATGTATGATTAGGTATTTCAGAATGCATTACATCTGTGGGCACGTAATATTACACAGTCCACAGCTGTAGTTTTGATGCTTATTACAGGTAGTCACAGATTGTTTATGCACTGCCTTCTGGCTTGTTGTTTGTGTATTCAAAGATCAGTCAGGTCTACAGCTAACTTTCAGTATTTAAAAAGCAGAAGTTTTAAATCCTGATGTACTTGGTTGCCAGAGAAGTTTCCTAGACTTGGAACAGGACTCACAATCAGCAGCCCAGCATCAGGGGTGTAGCCTGGCATGTTTCCAGAAGATTGAGATTAAGTACCCTCGACATCAAAGCTGTCTCAATAGTTTGCTTTTGAACTCTTTTGCAGGCGATCTTTGACTTTGTTGCAGCAGATACTTTTAATGTCGAGAGAGAGAGAGACTTAACTTTTCTAGCCTAGGACTACCATATGAGATGAATAAGTCACTAGTCAGATCTCCTCTCTGAGGGATCCTACTGGTGATCAGTTGATTTTGAGGTCCCTAATTTGCAGTTTTTAATTACAAAAATTAAGGATGTGACATGTTGACAAGTTTTTTAAAAGGTATTAAAATAATTGAAAAAAGAAGCCTATAAAGGGAAGGAATTTACTTACATAATAATAATGTAAGACCTGTAATCCCCTCATGTCTTTCACAAACAGGCTGAATACAGAATGGCATTTATTTACATTCATTTTGCAAGCACACCAGCAAAAAAAGCTTATGCAAACAAGTGTTTCCAATGTTGTTTATATACTCAGTGTCATAACCTGGCTGAGTGAGTTGGGAGAAAAGGAAAGTTCTTGTATATTATTGTTTCCTCCATTTATGCATGAGTTACTTTCTCTGGGCACCATATTTGAGACCCAGTTCCTGACCTTTTTATAATCCACCAGTGTTATTTCAGTAAAAAACATACATCATTGTTTGGATGGGTGAAATTAGCTATATTTTTGTCTAGAGGATGAAGACATCACTATACAAAACATTACCTGGGGTGGTTCCTGTGAGCAGAGGTTTCCATGGGTTTCAGTGGAGCATTAGGCATTATGTTTTCATTTACATTTCCTCCTTTCTCTTGCTCCTTTTTTGTCCTTATCCTTCCTTTTCATGGTGAACAGTAGTTATTTCAGAATTCTTTTTATACCAGTCCAGTTATCTGTGCAATGTTTTTGGTCCACAGCATAATAATTGCATGCTTTAAAGATTAGTTCAGATTTACAACTTCTGTTGATTGAGGCCTGTATAATAGTTTAATTAATGGAACTCCTCAGGCAATTAGGGCTGTTGGATTTGCTGTTTATTAAAAGATCTAAGAATAACAGAGCTGGTTTTACCATGTGCAATACCAGATTAAAGTTATGTTTTGTTTGGAGGAATGTAAGAAGTGATTCATGACTTGGAATTAATAGCTGAAGATTCAAAAGGCTAATTCTTTTAAGGGGTAAGAAGTAGTTCTTGAGACTTTTGCAGTATTTACTATTATTTGCACGAGAGGAACAACAAACAGCATTTACAGCTCTCTGGTGCTCCTCTGTGCCTTTGTAGTATGCCTGATTTAGGGTATCCTTGTCAAGCTTGATAGAAAATGTTGATAGGACTGTGGCAAACATGTGAAGAAATTAATTGTATTTTACATCTGGTGAAAAGCGTTTATCTGAGCATGGATTGGGATATTTATGCTTCATGTGGATAACACAAAATAAATTGTGTTTTTCCTGATAATCCTGAGGCTGTTCATACTTGCATGGACCTGGCTCATGTTTCGTGTTGATTGCCTGTGACTGGTTCCCAGCATGTGGGTATTTGAATAGTTGTTTATCTTGATGCAAACTATGTCTGAGTGGACAACCCCATGTTACTTGAAATTTGTAAAGCCTAAATATTGTTTCATGTGGGTGAGATTTTTATATTTTTAATGATATCCCCCACTAATTGAGAAGATTGGCTCAGTGTATGTTTTGATTGTCTGACTAGTCTGATTATTGCATACGCGCACTTCTGAAAGTGTTTTCACCAAGTAAAGCACCAGAGATGTTTTGAATATTTTGGCTAAGTGAAGAGCAATAGAAGGTGGCTATAGCAAAAAACCAGATCTACTGAAAGGCTTAAGAAGTCTATATCAAACTTTACACAAATAAATAAGTTTTAGTTTCAGTTATAAATCAGGGGGGATTAGGTCCTGTCAAAAGATTAAGGTCTGTGTCAGTTTTTACCAAAAGTCAGTGACCCGGTGGTTTCTATCTGTCCCCTTGCTGCATGCCACACCACGAGGCACGCACAGCCACAGTGCAGGTCCCAGCTGGCTGAAGCAGATACCAGATTGCCCCTATTGACAAGGGGATCCCACTGCTGCTTCTTTTTTTGCTGTGGGCAGTGGCACTTTTGTCAGTTTTGTTTTCTGGTCCAGTTGAGTCTTTGTTTTTGTGGTTGATTTTCATCCACATGAGCAAAAGGAGTTGACTTGTAATACTGGTGTAAGGATAATGGCAAGGTGATTTGGAGTGGGGATCACCCAAACCCACATTTTTATACTGTAAAGAGATTGGTTAATCTGATCATGAAACCCAGATTGTGCCATTGCAGCATAAAGTTGCAGTAACACAGCCATTGTAAACTGGTGTAAATTTCATCCAAGGGTCAGATCTGACTCTGCTGGTTCTGACATCTGTGGGGTTATTGACCTTGGCTTTCAGCCAGTGCATTCCCAAACGGAGGTTACTGCAGGACAGTGTGAGC
The DNA here is from genome assembly GCF_037042795.1 of Molothrus aeneus. Classification (NCBI taxonomy): domain Eukaryota; kingdom Metazoa; phylum Chordata; class Aves; order Passeriformes; family Icteridae; genus Molothrus; species Molothrus aeneus. The sequence goes on from NC_089647.1 coordinate 43,382,191, forward strand.
GCTGGAGAGATGAGGAACAAAGGAGCACGGCGGGACTGTTCCTCTTCTGGCGCCGTGATGTTTTATCAGATTCAAGTGAAGACAGTTTCAAGTGTGTTTTGAAAACTGGCAGGGAGTTCACTTGTCATTTACAGAAGTTGCAGGGATCTAATGGATGCCCAGACATCTCACTGTTTGGTCCATGGTACTTGTGAGTGCCTAATCCTAGAATAAAGCATATGTTTAGGATATTGGAATAAATATTTAGTACTTGCCATGTCTATACCTTGGCAGAGCATACCCAGAAATGCAAGTACATATTGCATTGTGTCTCCTGTCAGCGTTGTTGTCATGTTGACAGAAATATTTCAGCAAAGGAGAGTGTACTTTGAGGACTGGAAGGGCTTTTTGAGGCAGTTTAGAATTACACTGTCAGACGTTAGCTTAGGCTCTCAGAATGTGGATCTGTACCTTTCCAGATGCAGTCTAAACCCATCTGTGTTAAACTCCCAGAGGAGGCGGTGAATTTTGTACTAGTTTGTCTAAGTGGGTGCTTGTCTCCTTGGTTCTGCTGTGGGAGGTGTTAACATAGCCGAGGAACAAAATGAAAAGCAGAGTGCTTTCTTAAACCCCCACAGAATGGTTTGCTGGTGATCCTTGGATATCACAGGTGACTGTGCAACATAAATCATATTTTTGTAAAGATGTGTCTTTAAAATTTCTGAGTTTTTTTTATAGTACATGCTTCAATTGCATTCTGCAGGTCAGAAGGTCAACCTTTCATTATCAGTTATAGTTTTAGAATGAATTTATAGTTAATAGTAGCTTGTGGCTCTCTTCTGGAGGGTGGACTGAGGGATGATAGGAGAAGAATTGTGTGACTGTGTTTGCAGGGGTCCAATGATGAGGGAAGAGATGAGGATCTGACTCTGTGTTTCAGAAGGCTTGATTTATTATTTTATGATATATATTATATTAAAACTATACTAAAAGAATAGAAGAAAGGATTTCATCAGAAGGCTAGCTAAGAATAGAAAAAAAAAAGAGGAATGAGTAACAAAGGATAGTAACAAAGCTGACTGTGATTGGCCATTAATTAGAAACAATGTCATGAGACCAATCACAGATGCACCTGTTGCATTCCACAGCAGCGGATAATCATTGTTTACATTTTGTTCCTGCGGTCTCTCAGCTTCTCAGGAGAAAAAATCCTAAGGAAAGGATTTTTCATAAAAGATGTCTGTGACAGAATTGAACATGACATCATAATAAATAATCACAGAGCACACTGGTGCCAATGGAACTTAAGAGTTGTGGGAAGTGCATGAAGTCTATAGCAACAAACATTTGTTCTTGTTTTATAACAAGCCAGGACTCAGATTGCTAAAACCACATTATTTTACAGCCAGTTACAAAAAAAATTCGTTCACTGATTTTTTTAGCATGGCCATTTTCAAAATTTTTCTTTAATATTCAGATATACAGGTTAGAGTTTTCCAGGGGGTGACTTGATTTTTGTCTTGTCTTATGTCATAAATCACTCAAGTCCCACAGTTAAGAAGACTATGGGTAATATGAAACGTGTGGTTCTTAAACATGGATTTCACATGGAAACATAAATTTTTGAATTGGCTTTTTAGTTGTTCTATTCTTATCAGTCATCTCTTGGTAGATTTCTTCACTGTCTATCCAACAAGTTTTTGTTTTGCTTACTTACTGTAGGAAAGAAAATAATCTATTTAAAATTGAACATACTGTTTGTTATTAGTATATTTAATGCAAAAAAAAAAAATTTTTTCATGTTAAATGCTCTAATCCTAAGACATTTTTGAGCAGACTGAATTTTGTATTAAATAAACAGTTGTCTGGAAAGAAAAGGCAAAAAAATGCAAACCTTCTTTCCTTGAAACCAGCATAAAAACTTTGTACTTCACTAGAATTAATATTTACAAGATGAACTCCTCAGAGAATCTGTGCCTGGAAACAGCAGAATGTTATTGGACTATTGCCATTTGTGGGAAGAGAGAAGAATTAAATTTTGGAATTAATAAAGCAAACTATCTAAAACTCTAAGCAGCAATGGCAAAATTTAGAATTTATTTTAAATTATAATTATGAGAACAACAGAAAATTCATAAATCCAAAGCAAGAGTTTACAGAAAGGTGGTGAGAGAAACATTTAAAAGAAGCTCATTTATTTGTTAAAAATACAAATATTGTGCCTAAAATAAACTGTCTTTGGTGAAAGGCAAAACATCTGGATCCCATATGTCTTGTAGTGACAAAACAAACACCAAGGTTTTTTTTTTTTTATTTTTCATGGTCTTTGTTCAATGTACAACAGTAAAAGCCTGTACATGTTAAAGCTTTTAAAAGCCAATAACTTAGATTTCTCTTTTCTTGGAGTTGATAGTAGTAGTATCAACTATTATTTTAGAAGTAGTCAATCAATTCCAAAGTGCTAAAGATTCTAGCATTCTTTAATTGTATTATATAATTTTATTTTTCAGCTCAGAAGATAAAATAACTGTTCACTTCATAAACCGAGATGGTGACAAACTGACAGCCAAGGGAAAACCTGGGGATTCACTGCTGGATGTTGTTGTTGACAATAATCTAGACATAGATGGTTTTGGTAAGTAGATTCACTGAGTATTTTTTTCAGTGTCTAGGAATTGTTTCTCTTTATGCATAAATATTTACAGTACAATTTAGATTGCAAAAGACCCTCAACATCATTGAGTCCCACTGTAAATGAATATTTTATATATAAAACCTAGCTGTACTTCACTTGGGTTTTCTCCCCTTTTTTTCCTCCTGCGGGTGCATAGAATATTTTGGTTCAAGTTTTAAAAAATATTTGGGGTGATCTGGGCTTGAGTATGAAAGAGGGGACTATGCCCAGAGTGCCGTCAAAGTGGAGTCTGAAACTTGCCACCTGCAGACCTCTCCTGAGCTCAAAGGTTCTGTTCTGCAGGCAACACAGAGCTGGTGTATTTCTAACAGTGTCTGGTTACTTCTGTAGTGCCAGACTGTCTCAATTTATTATCAGGCTTTTTGTAGAACCTCCATATCTGTAGCAGAGGAGTGCAAAGAGAAAGAAACAGCCAAATCTGTGTGAGTTAGCAGGGAAGAGCAAGGAGTTTAATTCTTATTAAAGAACTGGGGTAAAGGAGACCTTGTTGAATTCTAACTTGGTACAAGTTCTGTTTAAAATCAAAACAGGAGGAAGTTACAACTTTTCTCTATTTCTGCAGAATTTTGCACTTTCCATAGTTAGACTCGTAGGATGGTTTGGGCTTGAAGGGACCTTGAAGATTGTTCACTTCCAAACCCCCCTGCCATGTTCATCTTCCACCTGCCCTTGTTGCTCAAACCACAAGACCACATTGCTCAAAGGTATTAGGTAATTGCAATTAAATACCTTGGGAAGGTATTTATATGAACATGAGCTGAAAAATGAACAGACCTAAAGCAGAAAGTGGTAGTACAATTTTCAGAACTGAATGCATAATGTGGAGCAATTGGTAGGAAAAAAAAAGGCAGCAGAGTACTGTAGCACAGTTTGAAATTTGATGTGTGTTTTCGTTAAGTGCAGATAAATTTTACTGCTAGTGATAAAATCTTTGGTAAGATTTAAAATTTTATACTTAATATCTTAGATATCTTTTATGTCTGGAGTTGCATATATCTGGGGAAGAAAAACTCTCAAAAATTTGTAATGCAACTGGCTTTATGTATCAATTATTACTCATTTAGGTTTATTGCATTCTACAGTAAGTGTTCTCTTGTCAATATCAGCTGTGTTAGAGCATTGTGGTAAAGTGGCAAAAAGCAATGCTGTCAATAAAAGGAAGTCAAACTGAAAATTCAGAATACTGTTACAGTCTTTAATTATAATATTATATATTATATATATATTATATTCCCATTTCAATAACTGCTTGCTAATGAAACATTGTACTAGGGCAGAGAAATAATGTAGCAAAAATGTAGGTTCTGTGTTTAAGAACAAAGTAATAAAGGAAAAGTAAAATGTAATCCTGCTTATTTGCTTCTGTCACTAGGGGGCATCCCATGTGCATTAACAATAATAGATATATCTTTTTATAAAGGCTTACAGATTTTTTGAAAGATTCAGCTGTACTCAATTTGTTATTGCCAGTTTTATGGCTTTATGTTTGTGGAAAGACCTTCCACTGTTCAAAGAGACTGGTCAGTGTTCTTTCCTTCCCCCCTCACCCCTTCCCTTACTTCCCCAACATAAATGATCCTTAAGCTGCTGATAGGACAAATTTTATGTTTGGCATTTTAATTAAGCTCTGCTTTTTCATGTGTATTTGAAGACATGATATAATTTAAAAATCAAATGTTGTATTACAGTGTCATGCTCACCTTGAATACATGCTTTTGGTTCTGTAGCAGCATGGTGCTTTCTGTGTGGTTCTCAAGGTCTAATGATGAGTTCCACTATTTCTTTTCATAGCAATGGTTATACATACAGCCTTACTTCTCTTATTTCCATGATTACAAAGGTGATGTGGTCACAGTAGATTTTGTCCTGCTCTCCCTAGAAATAAGTAAACAAGTGAAGATTGGCTAATGTGTTATCTGATTCTCTTCTATCAATTCAAATCAGAGCCTGAGGTTTGTAATCTCCACAGTATTTAGCTGTCCCATTCTTCTTGAGTTGCATATTTCTTTTTCAACTTGGTGCTAGCCCAAGACACAGACCAATACAGTGACAGAGACAAGTTTGTTGCAGTTCAAACTTGTACTGTGCTGTGGTGTCCTAATTGCTGTAGCAGGTAGGTGGAGTTGGTGCTTGTGCTGCTCTGCCCAGCAACTTGTTAGGTCCTTGACTCCTACTGGAGCACTTCATAATCCATGTAGGCCATCTCTCTCTAGCCTGACTGCCTTTGTTGTTGTCATTTAGTGTTGTGGTGAGTGAGAGGAAATAAGTATAAAATCCCTCCTCCCTGTACTTCTAAAGAATTGTTTTTGTGTAGCAGGTTTCTGCTGTTGAACTTCTAGAGAAAACCTTGGGAAAGAGAGAAATAAGAAGGATCAGTATTGGAAATAAATGAAGTAGTGTTGATTGACAGCATTGTCTGCTTTTGCATTCTTATAGTAGAAAGCTATTCTTTCTTTAAATAATGGAAAGGAAATTAGTTAAGTATTTTAACTGATTACATAGCATTTTTTAACTGATTACTTAGCATTTAAGTAAATCTTAGTGCTATAGTAACTGTAGAAATGCTATTAATAGTTGAATGCAGAGTAGGTATATGAATGTGGGAATATACAGAACATTAATTTTGCTAATCAACTGAGACTTCTTGTATGAAAGAAACACATGTAGTATTTCTTCTGAAATTCAGCTGCAATTTGAAACTGCGTTTTCTGTTATCTTGATTTATTTTTCTTTAGGTGCTTGTGAAGGAACACTAGCCTGTTCAACTTGTCATTTAATATTTGAAGACCACATATTTGAGAAACTAGATGCAATTACTGATGAAGAGATGGACATGCTGGACCTGGCTTATGGCCTCACAGAAACGTAAGGCACCATAAAACTTCCCTAAATTACTTCTTCAAAGAATGGGAAGAAAGGTTTGCAGATGGGGCAATCCAATATTCTTGGAGCACCTTAATCAGCTTTTAATGAATAGATGGATTTTGTTACACAAATGGGACTGCCAAGTTTAAACGTTGTTTGTCTGAATTAGTATTAAGAAGATGTCAGTATTGTTCCTGTGACTGAAAAGGTCTTCAGAGGGGTCTGATGCAGAAATGTTAGTGCTAAAGTATGATGGGAAACCCAGTTCCTTCCATGAAAACTTTGCCACTGCTGTCCTGTGTGTGGATTTTCTTACTCTTGTTTCTCCGCCCTTCTATTTCCTCTCCCTTGTTAGTCTGTAGCTAGTTAATATATTTTATTAATGTGTTTGTGTCAGTGGTTTAGGTTTTGGTCAGATCTTCTTTTCAGAGTCACAGAACATAGAGGTTGGAGGAGACCTCTTGAGGTCAACTGGTCCAACCCACTGCTCAAGCAGGACCACCTAGATCCGATGCCCAGCACCATATCCAGACAACTTTTGAATATATCCAAGGATGGAGACCCCACCTTGTCCAACCTCTATGGTATTTATGTACCAAGGTTTGCTAAGATCCTTCCTCCAAGCCTTCTCTAGGACAAACAGTGTAGAGATGTGTCAGTGTCCATACTTGTTATGCTTTGACTCCTATCATAGTGATCCTTGTGCACACAAACCACATTCCCTTTTGGGAGAAACTGATCCTGAAGTGTGCTCTGACTGCTCAGAGGCATTAGGATTAGACTAGTGGTGCTCCAAAGTAAGCCTCTGTTCTGCATCACCCCCACCATCACACATCTTGTAGTTAGGGTGTTAATCCTCATCACAGACCCATTCCTGGTGGGCTGTTGTACTTGCTGGTGCACAAGTACATGGTACTGTGGTAAAGTACATGCTCATACTGTTTGTGTGAGCATGTTCTGTGGTAAAGAACATGCTCACGCAAACAGTAGGCAGCTGTGCCTTTTGAGGTTTCATAAGCCCATTCCTTCGTGTTTCAACAGAACTGCTTGTTGAAGTTTTTGAGAATCTTTCCAATGATGTCAGAGGCTTTATACCTGGTCTTTATAGCATAGAGTTTGTCTCTGCAAAGAAATACTCTGAATTAACTTGTCTGTCTCCTTATATCAGTAAAAGGAATCCTCAACTCATCATTTCTACATGACACTTTCTCACTTAAGCCAAATTTTAGCATTTATGTGAGGTTGGAAGGGCAAAGAAGTCAAGCTATGAGAAACTTGTAGCTTCTTTTGTTTTATCATTTTTCCTGTCTCACAAAAACCCATTTTCAGTTTTGAAAAAAAATCCATAAGCCTATTAAGCCTGCTACCTACCATAATAAAAAGAGTAATTTTTAGGTTCAGGGCCAAAATAATTCCTGAATAGCTCTGGAGGCATATGATCTAATAAAAACCTTTTTTCTTTGGCTACCTTTTTAGTAAAGGTTTAAAGCAAGGAGATTTTCCTGAGGAATTGGAAAACAGTAGCAAACCAGAGCTCTTTGTTTAAGTGTTTCTATTTTCTCCTCTAAGTTCTTCATATGAAATGAGGTTTTACACCCTCTGAAGGTGTTTGGTACTTCTGTTAGGTTTTCCTAGCATCACATGTTCTTTCTATGGCCAGGGACCTTCCATTTATATGGGAAGATGACTCCTCTGAAAGGTGGAGCTCTAAGTGGTTGGTATTTGCTGCAGGTTACCTGGACTCCTGTGCTGATGTAAATTTGTGTAATGGAGATGTACTTCTATGTTCTGTCACAGGTATGAGCATAGCAGCTTATTCTTGTCAGTGACTCTGTATTTGGGAATGTTTCAGCCAGCAACTGCCGTGAAAGTTCATGTTTTTTAAAATGAAGGATTAATTGGTTAAAATGAAATTCTTTTGATCAACTGCGGAACAGTAGAAAGTAGTAAGATAGGGGGAGTGCAAACCCTGGAAAGTTAAAATACTAAAGCAAAAAATAAGATGAGAAACAGCTTGCAAAAAGTAGGTAAATACTTTTGTTTCTAACCTATCAGCAACAGAGAACTTCGTCTACGTGCTGAGCCAATGGGTGATGTAGAAGGTGAACATAAAATAGAAAGAGATAACATAATGCAAAAGAAACTTGACTTTTATCTCTAGAGGTTTTATGGGCTGTCCATGTACTGGAAGGTTTCTTTGCAAAGGGTGTCCTGGTATATTCTGTGATCTTCTTTCAAACTAATGTGTCCATAGATATAGTATTACTCATAATAATTAAAAAAATAAAAATGCTTATTGATATGTCACTGAGATGAAGAAAGATCTTGCAGTTCATGCAGTTTACTTAGGTCTAGAGATTGTTTACTAAATTTTGAGGTGCAACTGCATAAGAACAAAGGCCCTGTAAAGGCTAAGTAATTGGTTAAACTCCCACCCCCCCCCCCCCCCAGTCTTTTATTAAGAAGTATTAGGATGCCTGGTAGAAGTATGTGATCAACAGCATGATGTAAAAGTGATTGGTGCTAGGTTTTAATTAGTGTGAGCATCCTTGTGAAAGACCTAGGAAAACACAGTGCAGAGTAAGGGTTGTTTACTTTGCTGTGGTAATGTCACCGGCCTGTGAAAACAAGCAAGAGGATTTTATGCTCTTGAGCAATAGGAAATGACATTTGGAGTTAGAAGGCAAGTGCAGATAAATGCATATGGAGAGGTGGATAAAAGACTGGGAACTCTACATTCTTGAGACAGGCTGTCAGCTAGTTAATGTCTTGCCAGGGACTGGTGCTACGGAACATTGCCCATCCTTGCTGATGTCTTTAGTATTCTATACTTAAATACTGACACATGGACATTGAATTAAAGTTATCCCAGCAATAAAAGTAGCTTGTGATGTCTGCAGAATTTTGTTGTAGTATTAAATCTTCTGGTTTTAATTGCCTGTGTGCAACATCTGGTTTTCTTGTGCTGAATGATGGGTATAGAAATGAAGGACGACATCTCCTCTGGTGCCTTGAGTGTTTTATCCTTCTTCCTATGTTTCTTGTCTTTTCACTCTTACTTTTCTGGCTTACACCCAGTCTTGAGTTTTTTAGTTTAAGAACATTGAATTCTGGATGGAGGGGCTAGGCTTGGTTTTTTCTGAGGCTTTCATTCGGAGTCATTGCCTTTATCTCTTCAGAGGTGCCAGATGTCCCTTGGGAGATCAAGCATCACTCCCTGCACTGGACTGACCTCTTAGTGACCCACTGAAAAGGGAAGGGTCACCCATATCCTGCATTGTCCAGTGAGCAGGAAGTATTGAGTTGTGGGACTTTCCAGTGTGCTGAGCTCTCTTCTGGCCATAAATCCTGGCTATTGCCACACAGATCCTTGTGCTGATGCACGTGATTCACTCTGTGCTGGACTAAGGCCCTGTGCAAGAGTGGCTGTTCCTAGTTCATGGTCTGTTTGGGGTGGCTGAGTGTTGGAGATGTAAGGGGGTAAATGCTGTTAGATTGCTGGGCTAGAACTAACAATAATGTCCTGTTTCCCCACAGATCACGTTTAGGCTGCCAAATCTGCTTGAAGAAATCAATGAATGATATGACTGTTCGAGTACCAGAAGCTGTGGCTGATGCTAGACAATCAGTAGATATGAGTAAAAACTCCTAAAAGAAAATATCCTAGGGGTTTTAAAGAAGCTTAATTATTTTTATAACTTATTTTTAAATGTGTAATTAAATATGGAAACTTACATAATTGTGAGTTATTTTATATGACTATCAATATTAGATTAATGCTATTTTAATTTTCTTTATAGAACCTCTTATATTTTTACGCTTAAAATGCAATAATACTTCTTATAAGTAATCATTGGATTATAAACATTAGCAAGTGTATTACAGATTTCATACAACATTATTCTGCCAAAACATTTAATGACATTTAAAAACTGGATCACTTTTACAGGACTCTCCTGTAACAAACTCTGAGCATTTTTAGGTGTCAGACCTGAATGTGTAAGAGAAAAGAACTTGTAGGACTACATGGGGTCTTTTTGAAGTGTTGCCATTAAAGATGTTGTGCTCAGAACTAGTTAAAATTCTCAGTAAATATGATACTTCCTCAGCAAATAGTAAATTATCAGGATAGGAATTTTCCAGACTTTGGAGTCTTAATGAGATATGGCAAATGTTGTCTTGTGAAAATACTGCTAAACCCATGAGTTCTAGGAGCTGTGTTACAGTTTAACCCAGTAGGCAGCTAAATGCCACACAGCCATTCAGTTCCACCCCACCACTGCCCAACCATCCCCCCCTTCCAAATGGGATGGAGGGGATAGACTTGGATGGAAACAGTAACATTGATATGTTGAGATAAAGACAGTTTAATAGGACAGAAACAGAAAGGAAAACAACAGTAATGATGACAAATAAAATACATAAAACTAGTGAGGCACAACATGATTGCCTACCACCTGATGACTGATGCCCAGCCAGTTTCTGGGCAGTGACCCCCAGCCAGCTTTTGCCCCATTTGATATTTTGAGCATGACACCATAGAGTGTAGGACCTCCCACTGGTCACTTGGGGTCAGCAGTCCTGGCTTTGTGCACCCCCACGAGGTGAGGTGAGAATCTCAAAAGGCTTTGACTGAGTTGTTGCTAAGCTGTGTTTACATTAAAACACCAGTGGGTTATCAACATTATTCTGATTCTACATCCAAAGCAGCACTGTACCAGCTACTGGGATGAAAATGAGCTCTCTCCCAGGTGAAACCAGGACAGGCTGATGCAGGATGTTGGCACCTGCAGCTTAACCCTGGCCCAAATAAGATGTCAGTAAATCTCAGTAATATTTACAATTTGACTACACCACAAATACTGTGGTAGACCAGGCTAAGAATGAATCCTTGGAGCTGTGTAATGGGAGAACATGCCCAGTGGAATTACAATTTACCCATCACAAACTCTTATTGTTCTCTGAATATAGCTGAGTTGGGATTGAACAGGGCAATGTTTGTCAATATCAGATTTGTTCTGAAATCTTTATTCCTTTTTAGTTTTGAGCTTGTGCAGGAGGCTGTCTGACGTTAGCTAGGGTGTTCAGCTTGAAGAAATTGCTTGATTCTGGGCCTTGCTCACAGGATTGTTTCAGTTATGGCTGATGTGAAATGACCAAGTTGATTTGTTTCATAAAAATGGCCTAGATGCCCCAGAACCTAGGTTATTTAGGAGGTGTTCCCTAGGTTATTTCCCTAGGTTTATTTGTTTCATAAAAATGGCCTAGGTTCCTCAGAACCTAGGGGAACCACCAGAAGGTGTAGGGAAACCCTCATGTTGAGATTTGTCTGCATTGATGATGAAGAACTTCCAGTTGAATATTGGTTTAGTCTTTCTAAAGTAGCCCAAATAAAATTAATGTTTCTAAGACTGCTATTATTGCCAACTTTGCATAAATACTGATGTGAACTGGTTATCACCAGGAGTTACTAACTTCTAATTTTTTGGGCATTTATATATATATATAAACAACCATGTTTGTTTACATTTGGATGATATAGTACATTCATTAATGGTTTGAACTGGTAACAATGCCATCTGGACATCTTTTCTTGTATTATTATATGTATGGAGGAGAGAAAAAATATTTTTCCAGTGTCAAATATTGGGATTATTTTGAGATTTGTAAAGAGGAAAAAAAGTTCCTCTTCATTATAAGAATGAATATTTTCTAGAACTGTATTGAAAATAGTTGTGAGTTAGATTCTTTTATTTCCTCTCTTAGTTGCCTTGTTTCCTTCTGTTACCTTTCAACTTTGTTCTAATGCAAGGTATACTAATTGTGGTCTGCTCGAAACTTGATCATGTAGGGGTTTCAGAATACAATTCTGATGTAATCTGATTCAAATGGAGAGTTCAGAATTAAAATTTCCAGGCTTTTATGAAGGACAGAGAGAGGAAGGTTAGGGAGAAGGGTGGGTGTAGGTTGAAGAAATGTTCCGAAGATGCTGCTGTCTTCTTTTTCTGCTGCTGTGACACTAACCATGACTGAGAGGTTGCCCTCACACAGTCAGACCTTAAGGTAAATCTCACCTTGTATTGCCTTTGTCCTGAGCTCATTTATATACAGTTATTACTATTAAATCTTGAGGTTTTGGGGTTTTTTACATGAGACAGCTCATCAGCTTCCAAGAGGGGGAACTGGATCATGACCAGATGTGTTGTGCGTTTGTATATCAGAAAGAAATATGAGGTTTCAGTATACCTGTAAAGTTTAGGGGTAGATGTTGATATTTATTGAGTTTTGGGCTTGTCTTGTGTTTTTGGTTTGGTTTTAAGTTTTTGATTTTTTTTTTCATTGGATTATTTGGGGTTTTTTTTCATACAGCACCAGGTACTTGTGGGTATCTTGAAGTGCTTAACACTGTGTTAAACAAATGTGGAACAGCTCCCAAGTGAGTTTTCTTTCTAAGCCAAGGTGGTTTCATTGTGTGTTTCCTGTGACAGTTTCTCATTACAAAGACTTTGACTCTCCTACAGTGTGCCTGTGGAATAAACTCATCACAGCAAGGCAAAAAAAAGGACACTTCGAAGTTCATTTTGAATTCTAGAGGTATCCCATACTGCATGCAAATGGAAATCTCAGAACACAAAGGAACTGATTGTAGTCCCCAAAATGCACAGCTCAGAGATACTAGTTTATTGTCAAAATTATTTGCAAATAAATCTTATTTTTAACCTCTTTCTGACACCTCTTGTTTTGTGGATTTTTCTTTCCTTCTTCTCTAAGCTATTGAATGTATTTCTGGGGGGAAAATGGAACTTACCCATTAATGGTGCACTTTAAAGTGTAAGTATGAAATTTTGTGTAGTGACACACAATTATAGCATCAAAATTAGTTGAATACATGTTTATTTCCCTGTTCAAATAAAGATTACAGGTAATTTGCTTTCTAAAACCATTTCCTTTCTTTGTTAAAAGATGGGGTCAGTGGGTTTCTTCTGTCTCTCCCCCCTCAAAAATGAGCAAATCAAAACCGACTGTTTCCTTTGTTTTGTAAACTAAACTTTAGAAGCATACTCAAAGTCTAGGGCTGGCACAGATCTTTACTTCACAAGCTTTAGGGAGCGGTGGGTTGCAGTGTCGTCTGTTGCTGGTGGGTAAAAAGGTCCTTTGGCTTGGGTTGTGTTTGTGAGAAAGTCAGGCCAAAACCATCCCTCTGCCTTTTCAGGAGTGTGGGGGAACTTGTCTGTGGCTCTAGACTGTCCCTTCCCTCTACTGCCCTAATCAGCAGTCTGGCCCAAGCCAGCAGAGTCTGTGACATTTTGTGGCATGTTTGTGTGGTGTCTGAAGGGGGAAGAAGGGTGTGCCTTGCATCATTCCCACACCACCACATCTTCATCTGTCAGAAGTTCCCATTATCTGGACTGCAGGCTGTTGTGAGAGTGAAAAAGGCAAGTTCTGTAGGCAGTTTGTGACTTCTCAGACAAAAATTAAATCTTGAGAGTTCATTTTTTTGCCTATGGGGCTCTGGAGGATTTAAGACAGCTGTGTTCAAACCTAATTCACATCCCAGTTGGGGGCAAGTTGAAAAGGCCATGTCCAAAAAAGCTGCAGGGAAGATGCAGCGCTTGCCCTTCTCACAGATCCAGGCTAGAGTGTGGAGGGGATTTCCTACAGCCTATATTTTGCCCTTGCAATGAACAATATGGTATGCAAAGATAGGGCATACAAAAAATCCTTATTTCTTGGGAGAAAAAAGGAGAAATAAATCTTTAAAGGAGGAGAAGAGATGCTCAAGCTGAATCAGTGAGTTACCAAATAGTAGAAAACATTAGGAAGAGTGCAGCTGCTTGGGATGATTTCTCCTCAAGTGACCTGAAAAGATGTGAGAGTGGGAATTTCCTGCATGGTGGCCGGGGCTGTGGCCTCCCAGGGTGGCCGTGCAGCCCCATGTCCTGCTCTGGGCTGCAGTGCCCCGGTGCTTTCTCTCCCTGTTGTGCTGCCTGGACAGCGACAAGAGGCACGGTCCATCCACAAGCAAACAGGCATTAAAAGTATAAACGATGGCATTAAAAGTAACCCTGAGATTTACTTTCTAATCCACTGGCCATCACTTGCTTTTTATGGAGTTAAGCAGAGGTTTTTGATGTGAAGTAGTCCACATTTCAAAATGTTTTTAAAAAGTCATTTGTAGCCGGCAGTGGTTTAGCATTTGCAGCTTCAACTCTTCATCAAAAAGCTGTTGGCTTATTGTGCTCGGCCAAGCGTCTCTGGGGCTGCCCTTCATAGTTCTGGAAGGTTCCTTTGAAGTTCATTCCCTTGACTCCAGCTTGGCCAGGAAAAGGCTATTCCGTGCATTTACACTGCCCCTGTGCTTCCATGTGCCCAGGTCCAGCCGGCATCCCGTTCCCTGCGCCTACCCCCTTCCATAGCGCGGCGCCCCCTCCCCGAGCCGGCACTAGAGCATCTGCGAGAGATGAGAAATTCTGGAACGGGGTCTGAACAGACTCGGTGCCGCCTTCTTTGGGTCCGCTCAGGCACAGCGGAGCCGTCCCGTTTGTGGCTCTTTCAGAGAGTGTGTGTTCCCGGCATTGCCTCGCTGGTGCTGACCCCAGGCGGTACATCCCTGCAGCACAGCGCTCCAGGGATTAAAACTCCACGTGGGAACAGAGCAGCCGTGCGGGACAGCCCCGCTCAGCACCGCCCTGGAGGGAGGTCCGGGCAGTGCAGGGAACGCGGGGATGGCACTGGAAAAGCGCCATTGCTGCTTCAGGCCGGGCTGCGGCAAGGCTTGGCCACAGCTGATAGGAGACATACGGCTGCACGGACACACAGCCATCGGTCACACAGCCATCGGTGACACGCCCACGGAACGTGGCCCGCCCTGTGCCCCGTGAGCCCCAGCCCCGCAGGCAGCCGCCCCTTCGGCCGTGAGCTGCCGGGGAGCTGGTGTGGGACTGGTGTGTTATACTGCGCTAAATAGTTTATTTAGTTGTTGTTTTGCACTGGGTGATCGGAGATTTCCACTGACTAGTCTTTATATTGCATGAATAGTTTATGTTATATCACATGGCTTGTTCTTCCCCTCTCTTATCACATGGTTTTTCCCTCACCCACTCTTCTCCCCAATACCCCGTGGTAGTCTCTCCCCACTTGTATCCCATTGCTTGTGGTCCTCTTCCTCCGTCCCCCTTCCCCGGGTGTAAAGTCCCCCTAGAGGAAGCTAGCCGGCCTCTTTCCATGTGGGTTTTTCCCTGTGGTGGCTCTCAAGGCAATGAACGGAGGACATTCGTTCCCTACGTGGAGAAGAGTGCTTCTGGTCTTTTGCTTTCGTCCATGTAAGATCGGGTGGGCTAGGCTCCATAGCCAGCCGGACTGGACCTGAACAGCCCGCCCAGACACGGATCTTACACTGCTGCCTTCCCGGGACAGCCCCGGGAGCAGCCCCAGCACGGGCTCAGGCGGCTCGGTGCCGCCATGGGGTTCCCCTGCTTGTCACAGTGTGTCTGCTTCCATGTCTTGGTGGCACTGATCCATCAATCACATAACCCAACACTGCTCAGCGTGGGACATTTGTGCTCCTGGTTTCTCCAGCACGTTGTTGTTGTTGTTGTTGTTGTTGTTGTTGTTGTTGTTATGTATTACACGTGAGAAGTGGTAACAACCGGGGATGCTGGTGCCATGTCAAGTAATCCCTTCCAGATGCTCCAGAGCAGTCTGCAGGCACCTGTGGCAGCTGTACCTGCTGCCAGCTATGGCTGATCCGGCTCTCCTCCTGTTGGCAGCAAACTGCCACTGGCAGCTGGGGGGCTGAAATCCCTGGGTTTGGAGAAGTCACTGAAGGAGATACCAGGCCACAGACAGCATTCCTCCTTCAGGATGTGTTTGATGAAAAATGCCTCTTCTTAAGGATCCAGTTGTAGCCCTGATTTTTTCAGATTTTCTAAGCCTTCTGATGTTTTCATTCTTGTAACTAAATTTCTCACACACTTTCTGTACATAACTCACTGTTTTGCATTCTTTTATGGAGGAGGAGAAATTTGATGGACTGTTGGTTTGTCCAGTGTCATTGGAGAGGTGGCACTTTCACCCTCCAACCCACTGTCACTTTTGAAAAACTATAAATGTTGGAGTCAGAAAATAAACTTCCTTTTTCTTCACCTTGAGAGCAGCGGTGTGCGTGCGTTGTGTTGTTTCGTGTCCTGTAGCAACATCCAGTTTTGGATCAAACAAATACCCAGATGAGTTGGATGTTCTTACTCCATCCAAGTGCATCTGAGCAGACTCAGGGGCAGGTTAGCAGCTCCTTTTCATTTTACTCTTCTTCAAGGAGCAGCCCTGCTTTGCACAGGTAAGCTAGCACTAGCTTTTGATATGGGGAGTGCTCACAGGCTTTGTTGGGAATGGCTTGGAAGAAGAAGGGCATTCCCTTTCTAGAAAACTCTGACTGGAGGGGAGAAAGAGACGGGACACAAGATCACAGTGATGCAGCTGCAGCTTCTCAGATCCAGGAGAGAGGCAGACATGTCCCACCCAGGGAGCAAGCAATGGGTTTTGGCTGCAGATTAAAGGAGAAGGTGTCATTTCAGAGGAATGTTTAGCAACAGATGAAAACAGCTATAAAAGAAAACAAATGGTGTCACAGAGACAAGGAATATGGTAGCTCAGAGTGACAGGGAAGCTTGTTCAGGCTGTGGTTCCATTCCAGGGACTGATGACTGTCAGGAGGGAGTGTAGCAGGGGATGACTGGAGCAGGAGAGTCTCTGCTTCAGATTTCAGCACTTTTTGGTTTTTTCTTCCAGCCTAATTGAGTTATGATCATCACAGCTTTTGGAATTTTGGAATCAGAAAACCAGGAAAAACATGTTTTGTCCTGGCATGGAGAAATAAAAGCAATCAGTGTCCCTTGTCTTGAAGTTTCCTGCCCTTCTGGGGCTTGAAACTTCAAGGAGGAGGGAAGCAACAGGAGTCTCTGAGGCAGAGGTCTGGGGAGCAGAGCAGAGCTGCCCTGGAGGTGAATGTTGTCCTGGTAGGGAAACTCAGGAATCTGGGGTCTCCCTCTGCCGAGTGATGTATACAAAAAATGTTTTTACAGCTTGAAGAGCTTGTGTCTGAGCATTCAATGTGAGCTTCACATTAAATATTACTTTCATTAGACACCTCATCACTGGTCTTTCATTCTCTACTATTTTGCCTTTTATCAAATATTTGGTTAAAAAGGTTGGGAGATACCTAGCTTCTGAGTTGTCTGTTATAGGACTTACTTTTGGAGGTAAAAATGCTTAAAGGGGGCACAAGACACTAGAGATTTTTACAGCAGCACACAGAAATGAAGGGGAAAGCCAATTACTGGGGAACAGGAGTTAATTCTTAGAGTAAAAGTACAGAGTAACCACCAGATATTTGCTGTGATGTTTCACTGCTTATATAGCTGGTTAATCAGTGCTGCCAACTGCCCAGCACTGGGCTGCTCCTGGTTTACCATAAAGCCACCATATATAATACTTTTAATCCATTTCTACTTCCTTCCAGCTGAAGAGTCTCCATAATGGCTCTAATCACAGGAAATTTGTAACATTAACATTCCCCTGAGGGACAGGTACTAGAAGTTCTTACTCTCTTGCAAAATAATTTCCCCAAATCTTTTAGCCAGTGAGTGAAAAATCAGCTCAGCTTGAGCTGCTGTGTAACCTGTGCAAGTGCAGCTGACCCAGGACCTGATGTACTGCTCAATGCAGGCACAGGCAGCAGTTTGTGTTTTCTGCAATGAGGTGCTGTTTACCAGACCAATAGGGATCTTTAGCTCCTTCAAGTCTGGAGTGCACTCAAAAATACACAGGGAGGTCCTTTTGCTGTAAACTGATGGTCACCTTCAACCCGGATGGAGACCCACGTTAATTAAGGAGCTCATTCCTGCCAGAAATTTGGGTGGATGCTGCTCTGACAGCATGTGTGAATCTGTAAACACTTGACCCAAATCCACTGAGGGAAGGAAAAGACCTTTTGCCAATCTTTGCCACTTGCTCCTCATCTCTCCAAAATAAACAGGCTGGTATATTTTGGTTTAGCAAAAGTGTTTAAACAAATTGCATTTGATACAAGTCACGGTACTATTTCAAGAGTGAAAACCACAATATTCCTTCAAGAGCCCACTGAATATTTAGATATCAAAAAAGCCCACCTGGCCAGGCCCCATGGGCATGCACTGAGCTCCCAGCCCTCTCTGCTGTTCCTTCCTACACTGATTCTGCAGGAGAGCTGTGATTTATTGATTGTTCCCTCCCACTCCATTGCCTGCAGCTTCTCGTGACTTCCACTCACTCAGAGGGTACATCTGTTAGGTTTTCCTTCTGCTCAATTTATGTCCTTTTTATGGTGTTCCTTTGTCAGAGAGACATCAGGTGTGCTGCAAAAATTTTCTTTATACCACACAAGTCAATATTTGCATTGAAAGTGAGCTCTGCTCATTCCAATAATGAAAATCTTCAGCTTTGTCTTACTTTCCAAGTAAGAAAACCATGATGCCTGGAATCCCAGTGGGGTAAATGCTGGTAGATGTACAAGCTCTGCAGGAGCTGCCAGAGGAAACACGGAAGGGGTGCAGGAGCAGCTCCAGGCTGCAGCGCTGTGTCACTGGCTGTGTCCCCTATTCCATGCCCAGGAGCTGCAGGAGGAACCCAGGCTTTGACCCCAGCATGACACTGCTGCACAGCTCAGCATTGGAGGAGCTGCCCAAAGGAATTGTGGAGCAGACACTCCCAGAGCCATGCAAAGCCAGAAAACCTCAGGTCTCTGCTGCCTGGCTTCTGCCAAAGCTCCTGCTGGTAGGGCTGGAGCTGCATTGGGTGGCTGGGCAGAGAGCTGGAGACAATTTAATTGGTGATTGCACAAAAAAGCCACATCCAAACAGCTCCATCCAGCCCCAGAGCCTCCATACACTGCCTCTGCCAGGCACAGCTCATGCTGCTGGCTTGGATGTGCTCCTTAGAAACATTACCATCATTTCTTCTGAAAAGATGAAGCTGCAGAAGTCTGGACCTACTTCTCTACTTTCTCTCAGGTTATCCATGGCTCTGAGGCCATCTATAATGTCAAAGTGCTCTTTTTCTAATTTCATAGCCTTGGTAGTAGGGATTTTGAAAAAGATCCCTTTGCTAACAACCGCTGGAGGTCCTGTCTGGGAGCTTTTTGCCTTCCAAACTGAATTTCAGGCTACAGTATTTTCACAATTAACATTTTTATCTTCTTATGGAAAATGTAAATTAACTGCTGAAATTTTCTTTTTTTTCTAATTCTTTTTTTTTTCCTTGGGGAAAAAAGTGTGGAATCTGAATATTTTTCTTTTTGTATTGCTCTTCACACATGCTCTTCAGTGAAGCAGTAAATTTAGAATGTGTGTGCAGAAAATCAATTCTGGCTAGCACATGATACCATTTAATTCTGGTAAGTGTGTTCATAATGTTTTCCAAGTGTTGGTTTCTCTGGGTCTGGATTGAAGGCACTTGAGGCAGTAGTTCATGTTTGGACTCAGGTGTTTATTATTTCTTATCAGTGAAACAGTCTCACAACTATGAGTTCTGAACCCTTTCATTACAAAGGCACAAAATGGCTAACTATCTCTTGTTTCAAGGTCTTTTAAGACTAAACTATCCAATTAAGAAATGACACCTGGATTATTTGCCTTTTAACCCAATAACTGATCCCTCGAAGCCTGCAATGAGGACTTTTCTGTCCAACTACAAAACATCACCCAAACCCATGAAGGAGAAGGAAGAAGAAGGTGAAGAAGAAGGTAAAGAAGAACAACCTGCCTCCTCCCTAAAACCTCCATCTTGTTTCATATTTATTTCTATATTCTAAAACCCCAAACTCTAAGTTTTCCACCCTGTGATATTACACACTTCTAACCAACTACACACCCACAATTCCAGTGCTATTAATCAATTTTGGAGGACTTCTCCACAGCCTCAGGTCAAATGCAGTGCTCTCTTGTGGGTCTGTGCCTTTCAGCACAGAAAGTTTAAAATTCTCAGCATCCAGGATTCCAACATCCAAATCTGGTAAGTACTGAAATTATCTCTCTGCAGCACAGGATCTAACAGGTCTTTTCTAATGTTGCATTATTTCTCAAAATGATGGACAGAAGGGTATAAACCCCTGCTATCTGCCTGGGGAGTCACACAATCTCAGAAGAGTTTGGGCTGGAAGGAATGTTCAGATATCTCCAATTTCAGACCCCAGTGCACTTGATTAGGCAACTGCATAAACTTTGTGCATCTGGTAAGTTTGTTGCATAAAATTTCCAGTGTATCTGATAAGTTTATTGCTGAACTTGTCCTGACTTTTTTGAGGAAATTGATTACTGAAATTTGGTACATTTTCACAGACTTTATTGGTTTAATATGTTAAATAATTTGTGGTACATTATAAAGCAGTTCTCCTTAACAATTTTTTTTACTCCAGAAGTAAAAAAAATACTCCAGGATACCAGGAGTACTGCCCAAGACATTTTCTCAATGGGCTTTAAAAGCGGTTTTATTGCTGTTTTTCATAAATATAAATCCCAAAATATTTTCATAAATATAAATCCATAAATATAAATAGGAATAAGGATTAAGTTGAAGAGTTAGTTCAAAGGTTATTCTTAGTGTAGAGCTTCTGGTGTGACATATGTGAACCCAATGTGTCCTACTCTGGCATGAGTTGAGTAACCACCATAGGAATAAGTGGCTTTAGAAGACAAAACTGTTCTCCTAGCAAAATAAAAAAAAAATCCAGAGAAAGCTCTTCAGAGATCAAGGCTGAGAAAGAAAAATGATAATTGTTAGGAACTCACTCAGCTGGAAAAATAGACATAATTTTTCATATCTGAAGTAATCACGAATTTCTCTTTGAAGTTTTACCTTTTGAAAGCAGCTTGATCCCTTGAGAATCAGAAGCTGAGAGCTTTATCAGCACTCCCTGTAAGTCAGATGTGGTGACTAATGGTCACTTAGTTTTTACCCAAATAATTTCTAATCTTACATATCTCGCTTCTGGTGATGAGACTGGAGTGGGTGGGAGATGCCTGGAGGGCCAGAGAGGTTGTGGGTAAAAAAACCCAACATAGATCTAAGAAAAGTTATTTTTAAGTATGGTCTTCCAACTAGGTTGTAATTATTCAACATTTTTCAAGATATACCCAGAGGAAGGAGAAATCTCTGTGATCTTGGGTGGATTTTTTTGCTTTCCCGTTAGTCTGCACAGAGTATGTAAATACCCAGATGCTATCATTTCTCTTGGGAAATTAAGGAACTTAGAGTGGGAGGATTAGAGACAGTTTTAATCACCCCTGGCTCTGCATCCAAGGGGTATTTTTGTGATTCATCTTCATCACAGGCAAGGAACTTCTATGCTGTGCCTCAGAAGGTGCAAACCCTCAGGTCCATTTCCCCCTGCTGAAAGGTTGACTTTTAATCTCTCCATTTGTGGATCTTGGGCAGGTTTAGTATGAAGGGGGTTGATGTGGTGCACCTCTGCCCCCAGGGCTGTGTGCCCACTCCCTGCCTCGCTGGCCCCTTGTGGGAGCCCGTGGCTCAGGGACAGTGCTAGGGCACACTCACAGCCCTGTGACAGCCAAGGCAAAGTCCCTAACAGTGACACAGGATAAGGGGTGATCTGAGGAGTATTTATTGCTCATTTCTTTCCCCTTAATCTCTGCAGGCAGGCTTTTTGGTTTGTTTTTTTAAATTGTTTGGGGAGTTTTGATGAAGGTTGACAGTCACCTCAAGTCTAGCCCAGTGTTTCATGACAGATCTTCCTGCTCACTGTGTGTTTGCTGTGCCTGTGTGTGGTTTAGGGTGGGTCTATATTTTATACTTAATGGAGTTCTATGCTCAAAATATTTGCTAATCCCAGTTTTATCAGGGACTGTGCAAGCAAGTGGCTTCATTAATCCTCTCTACCTTTGTTGTTCAAATGGAATTTGAAGCTCAGATGGACTCGTAAGCTCTTCTTTTTTACCATGTGCATTTTCAATTGATCTCTGAGTTGAGTGTGTATGTGCTACTTTCTTGTTTTCCAGTTAGGATAGTCCCCTTCACAACAGAGTACCTTTCTGTCTTAGGAAATGATCTTTGGAAGGTGTCCTGAGTGTCTAAGTACAATAGTGTTGGAAACAGAAATGTGGCATTTATTTCTTGGGCCAAATATGAAGAGGCAAGCAGGGAGTTAAAAGGATAGTACAGAAACTGTGTTATTTAAATGTATGTAGTGGGTAATGCTGATGAGTAGCGAGGACATTATTGGAAAGCTTTTGTTACAGGGAAGGATAAAAATAGAATTAATATCTCCCACAGGCAATTACTTTTAAAGATCACAGTTTGTTCCCTGTCTCAGCAGCTTGGTGGGACGATGGAGCTCTTGTATGGGAACAGAAAGGACCAAGATGAGAAAACTCAACTCCTCTTTGTGCCAGATTTCTCTGTGTGAAAATTCCCTCTCCTTACCACACCTTGCTCTAACCTCTGCCAGACCAGAGAAGGGCAGCTGGAGGGGTCCAAGGTGCCATGCACCCACAGCAGCCCCCTTGGCAGCCCTAAGCAGTGGGCACATGGTGAGTGCTGGCTGCTGCTGCCAGAGGGGGGGATGCAGGGCTTCTGCCAAAGGCACCTCTGGCTTCAGGCAGCCTCTGGGATGGGCAGTGCACAAACCCCCTCCCACATCACCCCACCACACCGAGGGCATGTCTCGCAGGTTTGGGACTGCCTGTCAGTGCACTTCACGTGGTAAAATAGAGGTAGCAATGGCTAGAGCTGGTCCATCTAAATCCTACCTACAATGGGATTTAACCTAAATCCACCTAAAGGCACCTAAATCCCAGAGAAACACTTAGGCTCCTGCCTAGACCTGTGCGGCACGACACCTGTGCCATGTCTCTGCCATGGTGTAACCCCAGCCAGCAGCCAGGCCCCACGTTGCCACTCAGTCACTGCCCCAACAGGGGATCAGGGAGAGAATCACAGGGGTGAAAGATGGAAAAACTCATGGGTTGAGACAAAGACAGTTTGATAGGCGAAGCAGAAGCCATGCACACAAGCAAAGCAGAACAAGGAATTCACTGCTTCCCCTGGGCAGGCAGTGTTCAGCCATGCCCAGGAGAGCGGGACCTGCCACGTGTAATGGCAACTTGGGAAGACAAAAGCCATCACTGCAAATGTCCCCCTCTTCCTCTTTTCCCCCACTTTAAGCACAGAGCATGATGTCAGATGGTCTGGAATGTCCTTTGGTCACTTGGGGCCACCTGTCCTGGCTGTGTCCCCTCCCAACTTCCCAAGCACCCCAGCCCCCTCCCCAGCATGGCAGTACAAAAGCAGAAAAGGCCTTGGCTCTGTGTGAGCCCTGCTCAGCAATAACAAAAACATTTCTGTGTTATCAGCCCTCTGTTCAGCATGAATCCAAACCACAGCCCCATATCAGCCACTATGAAGACAATTAATTCCACCCCACACCTGCCCTCTGCCAGGGGTCTGTCTCCAGGCTCAGCCTGAGCTGGTTGGTGCAGCACTGTGGGATTGCTGGCAGATCTGTTCCTTGCTCAGCCACCCCACATCCTTCTCCCAGCAGAATGCTTGGACTGCAAAGCCCTCCAGATTTCTCAGCAAATAAAAAAAGTAGAGGGAAATCATATGGAATCAAATGGAACCTCTAATTCCATTTGAGACTTAATTTTCTGACTTCTTTTCTTGACATTTCCAAAAGTATGTCATTCATTGAAGCAAGATCTGACATAGAATTTCATTTTGCCTTTTTCATCTAAAATCTCAGAGGAAAATGTGGACTTTCGTGGATAAAGAGAACAGGGCTTCAGCACTAAAACAGAAAAAATAATTTAAAAATCAATGTGTATTTATGAAATATTCCAATATAACTTAAATCCTTCTCTTCCAACAGAAAAATATTTTGACCAAGAATCTCCACCCAGCCTTTTGTATGATCTACAGCATCACCTGCCAAGAGCACAATGTGACAGATGAAAACAAGCTCTGTAACCACCCGGCACAAGCTGCCTGTCTCCCTTTCTGCTTGCAAAGAGCTGCTGCTCTCTAGTCACTACTGCAGCAGTAATAATAATTGCCAAGAATTTGCATTTCTAGTTATCCTAAAGCTTGGTATTTCAAAGCAGACACTTCAGTGAACTAATTAGCACAGCGGTTCATTAAATCTAAAACATGCTCTGGATGGAGCATCCAGACTCTTAACCCATTTCCCAAAGGCAAATGCCTCCCTGCCTCCTTGGGTTTTTAGCAGTCCGAGTCCCCGAGCTGCAGGAGCATCGGGAATGCGGGTTTATATCATGTGCCGGGCTTCTGCAGCCACGCTGGGCAGCCGGGGGACAGGAGGGATGGATGGATGGATGGATGGATGGATGGATGGATGGATGGATGGATGGATGGATGGATGGATGGATGGATGGATGGAGGGATGGAGGGATGGATGGAGGGAGGGATGGATGGATGGATGGATGGATGGATGGATGGATGGATGGATGGATGGATGGATGGATGGAGGGAGGGAGGGAGGGAGGGATGGAGGGATGGATGGGGCAGCCGGGGGACAGGAGGGATGGATGGGGCAGCCCCAAGCCCGGCGCCGGACAGGACCCCCAGCACAGCCCCACAGATTCCGCTCATCCATCACTCCACAAGGAGCGACCTGCCCGTGTCCAGCACAGGGACAGCGCTGCCAAAAATGCCCTGGAGAGCAAAGCTGAACCTGCAGCCAGTGTGCGTCTGCAGAGAGGAAACCAAAGGGAAATTGCAGCAGCTCTGCGCTCACATTCTCCTCTTATTCTTTCTCAGAACCAAGGAAATGGCTGTGGCTTTGTGTGGAAGTTAATTAATGATAGTAAATAATATTCCTTTGTGCTAGGAGTGAATAGCGCCCTTTATTGGGGGCTCTCAGCGTGCCTAATGCTCTGTATTTAATCCAGCTTCCCAGCTACAGCTAGCTGAATTATTCATTGCAAATAAATTATCTGAAGAATACAGTCCTGTTTTACGCTGCCTGCGAGCCCAGCCCGCTCTCTTTGATGCCCTTTTCCGCAGCCAGCGCTGTCTCTGCAGCCATTGGAGCCGCTGCCCGCCGCGCAGGCTGGCTCGGTGCCGCTGGCCCATTGCGGGAGGGCCGTGTGCCCGCCCCGGGACGAGCGGCACCTCCCCGGTGCTGCTCCTGCCCCGAGCCGGCCCCCGGAGGGCGAGGGAGGCAATGAGCAGTGCTGAGCACGCTGCTCCTCTGCCCACGCAGATGGATACACGCACATGCAGATGGAGCTTTTTGTATGCATTTTCTCACCAAGTGCCCAGACTCCATTTCAGACCAATTTCATGTGGTAAATCGGCAAATAAGGGGTTCAGTTGCCATCCTTCTGGGCTGATTTTTGGTATAAAGCTCAATGTTATATACAAATCTGCGGGAACCCAGAACATCCCTCTGGCTGTCCAGGATGGCCAAGACCCCTGCCAGAGGTCTCAGAGACCCTGGCACAGAGCCCAAAATGACTGTGGCTTTGATTATGACCTGTGGAGCAAGTTACCAGCCTTAGATGAAGATCTGCAAGCCACGACAAATTAAGTAGAATGATAGTGAATTTATCACAAGGTGCAAAAGCAGATTTTGGGGTTATGAGAATGGAGGTTCAGGGGGCAAGATGGAGGGATCTGGATGTGTCCAGCCTTTCTCCTTCTTCTTCTTGGCCTCCATCTTCTGCTGTGATGTTGACACTTACAGACTGGTTTAGAGTAGAAGCTCACTGTCTAACATAGGTGATAGGTATTGGAAAGTAATTGTAAATAATGTATACGTAGTTTTTAGTATAAAGACATAACACCGCCCCGGGGGCAGGGAGAGTGCCTGGAACTGTCCTGCTGAACAGACCTCACCAGGGCAGGAGAAAATTTTTTATAGATAAGAAACAATAAATAACCTTGAGACCGAGAAATGAAGAGCCCTGATTCCATCTTCAAGCTCCGGGCTGAGAAAAGGGACTTTCTAACTCTTCTTGGGGTCACTCTGACAAGCTAAAGATGCTGACACAGAACTCGTCCACTCCCTGATATCCAGGCAAATAAAAACCTCGCCCCTGCACCCTCAGCCAGTGAAAAGCTCTGATTGCTCAAAGAGTGTGAGCTCCATTGCTCCAGGAGAGCAGCAGGCTGTGTGTGACCTGACTGCTTGAGGTCCTGCAAGGTCCTGCAGCACACAGCTTCAGGCCTGTCCACTTTTGGATCCCAGGGCCTTTGGGATGCCCTAGGCATGGGGAGGGAGCAGATTTGAAACTTTGGTTGTGGTTTTAGCCAACCCTTCATGAGCATTTTGTTGCAGGCAGCAGCTTTGGAACAAAAGACCTTTCTCATGCAGGCAGAGCTCAGCCTTGAGCTCACTGCTACAGCAAGTCCAAGATGCCAAAATCTGATGTGGACCCCAAAAGCTTTTTGCAGCATTCCCCTGCATGGAAATGCGCAGGCATCACCTGAGCAAGGAGGCAAAGCCACCACCACAGCTGGTGTTCCTCTCCCATGTCCTCACTGCCTGCCACCAAGGCGGGAGGAGGGGGGCAGAGCCAGTGCTGGCACCAGCTCCAGTGTTGCAGAGAGGTTCTTCCCACATGGATATCCCATCATGGAGCAGATGCATGGGGCTGCCTTGTCCTCATCTTCCCACCTCCAGAAGCACGTGCTGCTTTGGGCAATTTTGTCAAGAGCATTGGCTACTTCAGTATTTGACGTGTGTCTGGGTGTTCTTGAGCAGTGAGCCACCCAGATCTGGTGGCCACTGGGGAGCCTCTCCAGGAGGCTCCCTGTTAGGAGCTGGGCTGGACATGGATATTCCCGAATCAACAGCTGAAACCCTGGGCAAAGTGTCACTAAACCTCTAGGTTAAGTATTGTGGTAAATAAATACATGACTGAAAATTATGATTTCCAAGCTTTTAACTTAAAAACATCTGCTTGCTGGTTTTTGTTGTTTTGCCTATTTCTTTTAAAAACTAAGCTCACCTTTGTGTGAACTATTTGGGTTTTTCTTTAAAAAGATCATTCTGTACAAATTCTTTCCCTTTGGAAATAGCTAAGCCAAAAAAAAAAAAAAGAAAAAGAAATCATAGGTGCATGTTTTTGTCAGTTCCTTATAATCAATAACACGCACCTAAAAAAGCTGAAATCAGCAAGGGAACGGGCTGAATCTGTAATTGTTGGGCTGATATTTTGTAATCATATTTACTGTCAGGAAAATAAATGAAAGTAATCCTGTACCTCAAACCTGATGGGTTATTTTGTGTTTGTTGGGTGGTCACCCAAAGGCCCTCCAAGCACCAAGCGAGGAGAGCTCAGACACCTGGGCTGGGCTCAGTGGGGATGTGATGCTCAAGGGATGACAAGAGCAAGGATTCTCCATGCCAGAAATGGGCTTCCCAAATGTGCTCCATTTCTGCATTCCCTTTTCAGTTGATCCATGTAGGATGCTTTCATTTTGACTTCCAAATGTATGGAAATCCATGGTAAAATATCTCCTCCTCCCCAAGGGCTCCCCTGCTGGAGTTGAGCCCTGACCTGCTGGGTCTGATACATTCCATGCTGGGGACTTCAGTTGTTCCAGTGCCACCTGGAGAGGAGATCAAAGAGATTGGCAGAAACAAAGGAGCTTGGGCTTGCAACAGAATAATGGTGAGTTCTTCCAGGGGGGGTGACAAGCGTGTTATTGGAGCCACATTGTCACTGGGCATACAAGGAGCATCAGGATCTGGTGGTTTACACTGCTGTTATCAGATGACTGCAGGTGTGATGAACTCTCTCTTCTATGAGCTAAATGATCCACATGTCAAGAGACAGCTTTTCTCTTCAAGGACGGCATCTAGTCTCTCACACAGGTTGACAATTCCCAGAATCCTCCTTTCTACTGTCTTTAAAGATGGGTACAATGTTTTTCTTTTTCCAGTTACCTGGGATTTCACCTGACTGCTATGACTTCTTGACTATCATGGAGAGGGTCTTGGCAACTATATCAGCCAATTCCCTCATGAGGGGATGCACCTCATAAGGTTCCACAGATTTATGTACATTCAGGCTCCTCAGGTGGTCATGAACCTGATCTTCTCTTACAGTGGGGATCTGTTTGCTGCCCCAGTCCCCATCTTGCAGTCCACCCGTGTGAGAGGTGTGGGAAGAGAGGCTGCCATTGAAGAACGAGGCAAAAAAGAGTTGTTGAGTACCTCAGCCTTGTCCTTGTCCATTGTTACCAGTTTACCGGTCTGGGCTAGAGTAGATAGTTCCCTCTTATGTCCTGCATGGACACCTAAAGTGCAGTCAGGAGACAGGTCTGGCCATGCAAGCCCCATAAACCTTGGGTTTTTTTCAGAAAACAATTTAGAAGATGTTTCTGAATCACTTCTCTTGGAAACAAGCAGCAAAACATCTCCTGGGATGCTTCAAGGACAGAGAAGCAGATGAATGTTTGTTCTGGGCCTGAATCCAGATTCCAGGTGTTCCCGGCCACCTCTGTCCCTGTCCTGCTCCAGAGGACTGTCCTTTCCCTGTCCCTCCTCAGAAGGTATTTCGCAGCCAACTGGTGACACAGATCTGAAGAGCAGAGAGGTGTTGTACCCTGCTTTTGGAAGTTTGGCAGCCAATCCCACCTTCTCCCATTCATTGCAATAAACCCAAATAAAATTAATTTGTTATAAAATAAATAGGGGCCTGCTTTTGCATCAGCCACAGAAGAAAATCAGATTTGAGAGCACTCATCTTTATATGAGATGGGAGTCTAAGCATTCCTAACAGAAAGGGAAGTATGGGGACTGTGTTAAGGCCATAAATACCTTGGAACACCCCAATTTACAGTGGGACCTGCTCCTGCTCTGCACCCACATCGTGTGGGTCTCCTCACCCTGAGGCAGGGCTGAGATTTTGTTCACTGAGACCTGTTTTCAGAATTATGGCTTTTATGGCCTTTTTGAATGTGAGGAAAGTGAAGAATTTACACAGTAAAAATTCTTGGCAAAGTCCAAGCCTTCAGTTTCTGTGTAGTAAACCAATTACTGTGTATGTTGAATTTACATACTTCAGACAAGTGGACAGTAAATTCATATCCCAAGGTAAAAAAAATGGAAAAAATTCAGACTTTGGCTTTGCCAAACATTTTATTGGACAAATCCTTCTCTTTTTAAAATTTTATTGTTATATCTAGACAGGATGCATAAGTATTGAATACTTTTTTATTTTTTCTTACACCATAAAAGAATATTTTGGAAGTCTCTACTTTATCAAATAATAGATAGACCTCTGTAATATGAATTAAAATTTTAAATGGAAGCTTCATAGGAATAATTTCTTTTCAATAAAACAGGAACGTCTGGTATGGTTTCTAAGTAATTTAGAAAATAGGCATGGCTCCAGCCCAGTAAGGAATTTAGGTGCATAAGCAATTTTATTGGATTTCTCTGGGACTATTTACACTTAGAAGCTAAGCCCAAGCCCAGGAACTCTGCTAAAGGTGACCTTCCAGACTCCTCATCTATCTCTGGATGAAAAGTGTGACATCATTTAGATGCTGCACATTTCTGCAAGTATTTGGGCATTCAGCAGAGGGATAGCAATGCCATGGGGGTATTCAGTTGGGTCTGGGCAACGAAGACCATCTTTCAATGACAGCCATCTGTGGAGACCAAGTCCTTCTTGGAAAGATGACTTTGGGCCATGAACTTCCTTGTCTGCCTGGCCACCTCAGGTTCCTCAAGTCATGGACACCTGTGGACTCAAGTCATGACACCTGTGGTGGCAGATGTCCCTTTCCTGAGCAGTTGTGCCAATAAAACCATTAAGTTCAGCCCTGCCTCCTTCCTGCCACCCCCACCCAGTCAGGCCCCAGCTCTGCTAAGGGAACTTCCAATGGTGCTTTCAGTGGTGTTTCAGGTAAAAATCATTTATGCAGGGAAAACATTTAAGTTGTAGCATTAACAGACCTGCTGTTGCCTTGTCAAGGTCAGGCTGCGCATGAGCTGCTCCCTGCAGCAAATGGTGAGTGACCCCTTGGTGGCTTTGACTGGATTTGGGGAGGGATTTCATCTGTCTCCTGCACTAGGTCGTTTCAAAGCAATTTACACTACAGCTGTGCAAGCTGTCCATGGAGCACTTTAGATTTTAAACCCCCCTTCTTGTTCAAAGCTGCTCTCTCTGTTGCAAGGCAGACACTTGCACACATGTGAGCAGCACACGTGGCAGGTACTGCTCCTTCCAGCTCATCAGGATTGTCCACCAGGAAAATATGCACACACACATGGAAAATGGGTCTCTCCAGTGTCTGGCATTGGTACTCAGTGTGCCCCAGAGCCAGCCCCAGTTCCCCCAGGTGCTGGCACTGCACCCTCCAATCTGAGGTTTGTGGTCTCATTCCAGCTGCTGGCACTTGGCTCAGGTGCAGCTGCCCATTTGTCCAGCTTGAAGGCTGGTGCTGGTGTCTCACATGGACTCAGAGTAGAGGGTGTGCTCACACAGAAAGGCAACTGAGAGAATGAAGCAGTGATTATTATTAGAAATATGTAATTAGTTACATCATTACCTCTGAATATTTAGTGAGAGTATGGCAGGCTGTGGCCATGAGGGCTCAGTCAGAGGATTGTGTTCTGACCAGCCAGCTGTCACCCACACCAGCCCCTTTGAGCCCTTTTCCCCTCTATTTTTTTGTGCTGGTTCCTCCCCTGTCCATCTTAATCCCTCCCTGTCCCTGCCTTTGATCCTTACCCTAAACATCCCATAATGAGCCTGGCACAGTGCTACAGCCCACTTGGAACACCTCCTAAGAGGCTGTCCATGCAGCATCCTCAAACACTTCTCCCCCACAGCCCCCCATGAGCCTCATGTTCCTGCAGGGTGCCACTAATGCCTTGGTGGGGTTCACGCAGGAGCCCTGAGCTGCCCACTCTCCTCTGACAGTCCAAGAGAATGGGATGGGGCCCCTTGGTGTAGGAGGAGTGACTGGGATCCTACAGCCAGCATTGCCCTTTGACTCCTGTGGGGATCCTCTTGAGTCCAGGCTTCAGCCACCAGTGGGTCACTCTCCACTTTCTTTAAAGCCAGGTCAGTCTGTCTTTATCAGCCCTTACTGTCAGATCATTGTCTGAACTCTCAGCTGGGATGGTGGAGCCTCAGCTGTGCACACTGGCAGCGCATTCCTGTCCCTTCCCTCCCTGGATGGCAGACCACCCAGCCCCCCTCACCCATCCCAGCCTCTGGGGCAGCAGGGAACCCTGTGGAAACTCTAAAAAGCCAAGAGGAGAAGGAGGAGGAGCAGGAGAGCCTTGCCTTCAATGGTTATATCAGAATTATTGCTGAGCCTGAGAGCGGATTTGTAGCACATTGACAGAAATAGTTTGTGACATAAGAATCAAGTGCAGAGAAATAATTTCTGTACTGGAAACACCTCTCCCATGCAGGGTCACAGAATGGCTAAATTCTGAAATATTTAATGTAATGAAACTGGCAGCAGCTACCGAGTACTTGTCCTGGAGGAACTGCTGACATTTGCAGTGAAGCCACAACAAAACCGACAAAACAGGGCCTGGAGCAAACCTACTATCAAGGAAAAATGACAGCACAGACTGCATTGTACATATTTATAAAACACAAATGATATCCAAAACCTTTAGGCCTTGTGTGGCAACCATGCTTTAACAGAAATATTCAACACCTTTAACCAAAGAATCTTCCCCTTTGGACACCAGGGGGTCAATCAGTTTAGCTTGACAGAGGCCTCAACGCAGGGATGTTGGTAACTAATCCTGGGAGCAAGTGAAATCATGCAAGCAGGTCTGTGAAAGGGAGAGCTGGCTCCCTCCCCTGAAGTTGATGTGAGGCTCTGCTCAGCTGGCAGACATCATGCTCCAGTGCCTCTCACACTTGGCAGGAGCCAAGGACTCTTCCAAGCAGAAGTGGCCATGCACAAATGCCAATGAGGCTCAGTGCAGCCACGGCCCCTTGCTCAGCCTCTTCCCACACCAGACCCTGGAGAGGGAAAAGCCCCCAGTGTGGCTGGTGCCTTGGGTCTCCCTCCAGATGTGAGTGCTTGAGGATGGCCACTGGTGTCTGGACTGAGGCAATATCCTTAGGCATGTTCAGGGATTCCAAACACAGGATATGGAGAGATGCTAAATACTGAGGGAAAATGTATCTTAGTCCCTGCTCCTAATATATGTTTGTTGGGATAACCTGAAGTTTGGATGTAAGACTACAGCTTTTGCTGGTTTCTTAGATCTTTTCTGGGTTATTTAAGACATCACCATCAATACTCTTGGGCACATGGTGTGACTCTTAGGGATGGTGCTGTGCAGGGTCAGGAGTTGGACTCGTTGATTCTTGTGGTTCTCTTCCAAATCAGCATATTCTGTGATACTTGATTCTGTAATCATTGTTCCAAAACATTGTGTTTATTTAATTGTCTGAGACAGCTGCTTTTAACTAAATTTCTCCAGCTGTGATGAACATTGCTGTCTCTCATCAGGACACGAGCTACCTGTCTTTGACACAAGCCTTCAATGCTGCCACCTGAAGCACTCACCTGGAGCAAACAGTCTGCTCATGGCTTGGGCAGGTGAACTCTGCTGAGTGAGAACTCTTTGCTGGCTGGATGTGTGGGGCCAGAGAGTGGAGGGGAATAGAGATAAATCCAACAGGTGGCTGGTCACAAGTGATGTGCCCTAGGGATCAGTTTTGCAGTCAGCTCTGTTTAATATCTTTATCAATGATCTAGGTGAAGGAATTGAGACCTGCCTCAGTAAATTCACAGATGACACCAAGATGGGCGGGAGTGTTGATTTGCTGGAGGGCAGGAATGGCCTGCAGAGGGATCTGGACAGGCTGGATCACAGGGCCAGGGCCAATTGCATGATGTTCAGCAAGGCCAAGTGCCAGGTCTTGCACTGGGGTGACAACAGCCCCAGGCAGCGCTGCAGGCTGGGGACAGTGCCTGGGAAGCTGCCCAGAGGAAAAGGACCTGGGGGTGCTGGTCAGCAGCAGCTGAACACGATCCAGATTGTGCCCAGGTGGCCAAGAAGGCCGATGGCATCCTGGCCTGGATCAGCCAGGTGTGGCCAGCAGGAGCAGGGCAGTGACCGTCCCCCTGTAGCCAGCACTGCTGAGGCCACAGCTCCAATGCTGTGCTCAGTTCTGGGCCCCTCAGTGCAAGAGAGACATTGAGGGGCTGGAGCGTGTCCAGGGAAGGGCAGCGGAGCTGGGGAAGGCTCTGGAGCACAAGTGCTGTGAGGAGCAGCTGAGGGAGCTGGGGGTGTTCAGCCTGGAGAAAAGGAGGCTCAGGGGGACCTCATCACTCTCTGCAGCTGCCTGACAGGAGGGTGCAGCCAGGTGGAGCTCCGCTTCTTCCCTCAAATAAAAATAGGATAAGAGAAAATGGCATCAAGTTGCACCAGGGGAGTTTTAGACTGGATATAAGGAAAACATAAAGGGCTGTCAAGCTCTGGAATAGGCTGTCCAGGGAAGTGTTGGAGTCCATCCCTGGAAGTACATAAAAGATGTGTAGATGTGGTGTTTAGATGGTTTAGCAGTGGACATGATGATCTTAAAGGTTTTTTCAACCTAAACAATTCTATGATTCTATGATTATACATGGATGCGCAAGCAAGAGGTTGAACCAGACAACTCCCAAGGCCTCTTGCAGCCTGAATTCCCCCATTCCCCAGTGCTTTATGGATAAAAATGAGAGGAGTTTGATAGGCCCAACTCAGTGAGATTGTTTGGGGTGTTTTGCAGATGCACAGGTTCATCTGCAAGAGATGAAACAAATCTGTTTGCATGGGTTATGGCAGCCTCACCGTGTGCATATGTGTGTGATTGCACTTGTGCATGTGGTCCCCAAAAGCAGCAGCCACCTCCCAGCCCCCCGGCCTGCTTGTGCAGGGGTGGACAGCTATGTTTAGGATGGGAGAAAACACCAACCACCACCATGACCCAGCACACCAGGATACTCAGGGAAAAGACAAGTGGTGCAAAACAGGCAGCAGAGGAGGCAAACAAATTTGCCAAATATCATAGAGTAGATCATGGGCAGAACTGGAAATGAGATGTCAACTACCAGGTCCTGGGACCACATATGTCCCCAGAACAAAAAAGGGTGTGAAAGAGCAGCAATTAACAGAAATCCACTGATTTGGAGTTTTGGATAGAGAGACACCTTCAGTTTAAAGGTCATGCTTCATTTCCTGGATCTATAATCCATTTTGCTGCAACTCTACAAACTTGTTTAGACAAGGATTAGATGGTACGTGTCTTCCTGCTTTCTGAATTGGGCTATGCTAGAGAGATAAAACTTGCAGGGATGAAGCAATATAATTTATGAGATTGATGAAGAAGAATGGAAGAGCCCACAAAAAAAACCCTCAAAAAACCTTCAAAGCAGGCTGAGAACAAATTGCTCTAAATTTACATTATAGTAATCTCTCAAATTACCTGAAAGGAATGATGGCTAGCACTTGTGAAACAGAGGCAGGATGCTCATTAACAATGAGAACATTAACCCCTGTGGGACAGAAAGTCCAAGTAGTGAGGTAATTTGTCAGTTTGCTTCCTTTTCTGTCTTTGACAGCAGTAAATGAGAAGTCACAGCCACTGTTTCTTCCCTAACTCAGTCATCTTTTTATTTTATGTTTTCTCTGTTAGGTTTTGGTACTTCACTAAAGAAGTAAGCATTTGGGAAACATCTCACCTTCCATTTGTCACAAAAACTTGAGCAGCTCCTCCAAAGCAGCCACCCTAGTTTATGGAGGCAAGCTTACATGGAGTTTATGGAGACAAGTGACCCACAGTGAGCAGGATGTGTGGGGGACACTCAGCTGGAGCCAGGGCAGGAGAGGGGGCTCAGTGCTCGGGGCCACCTTTAGCCCACCTCCTTCTCACAGAGTGTATTGGATGTACACAGCAGGGTTTTGGTAGTGGGGGCCTACAGAAGAAGGTGTGTGGGGGGGAGAGGGGGTGTGGGGGGATGTGTGTGTGTGGGAGATGCTGTCAGAAGCTTCCCAGTATCCAACAGAGCCAATGCCAGCCTGCTCCAAGATGGTCCCACTGCTGGCCATGGCTGAGCCCAGCAGCTGGAATAACAGAGTTAAAGAAAGGCCAAAAAATGCACAAAGGCAGCTGGAGAGAGGAGTGAGAATATGTGAAAGGGATGGCTCTGCAGGCACCCAGCTCGGTGCAGAGGAGGGGCAGGAGATGCTCCAGGTACCAGAGCTGTGATTCCCCTGCAGCCCCTGGAGCAGCCCATGGGGAGGCAGCTGTGCCCCTGCAGCCCACGGAGATCCACGGGGATGCAGAGATTCCCCTGCAGCCCTTGGAGGAGACCCACAGCAGAGCCAGAGGATGCTTACTGCAGTGCTCAGGGCTGCATCTGACACTCTAAAAAGGTTCAGTATGATCCATTTTGGGTCTGAGCAGCATTTAATTCCTTCACTGTGTGCTCCCAGCCCAGAGGTATTGCAGACAGTGATTTTCCCCATTAGTGCTCTTTTTGTGATTGTCACAGAACACGCCTCATGCAGCAGCAGGGTGTATGTCTTGTAAGACAGAAGTGCATTTCAAATTGTGCTGGGTCTACATCCAGCTTGTCTGCCATACATTTAAAGCTGAAATCACTCCAGCATTAGCTACAGCTCAAAAGGAGACACATAACTCACTTTACATGGAAGCATACTTTGATATACCCTTTCTTCAGACAGCAGGGATAAATGACTTGTAGGAAGATACCATTTGCAGGACAGAAAAATTATGTTGCAGAGACTAGAGATTTTCTAAAGCTTTATTATTGATGCAATGAATCAGTATTTGCTACTCAATGTAATCTTGGCAGCATGGCAATACGCTTTTTACTGTTTTGAAAAGAAATGGAAATGCAGAGTAGCTGTTTTATTTCAAAATAGCATCACATCAATCAGTCTTTCTTTGTTTGTTTTGAAGGAGGTGTATATGTAGGGTTGTTAGATGACAGGTCTCAAAATGCATACCAAGTATTTTACCTTTGGAAGGTGACTGTTACAGATCAGATTCTGCATACTGCTGTTTTCATTAAAACAGCTGAATATGAAAAAGAAGAACCAGCTAATATTAAAGAATAAATCTTGCTCTCATTCATTGGTCTACTCCCCTCCTCTCCTTGCTCCCAATCCTAATAGGCATTATCCCATGAGATCTCTCTTCACCTCTATATTGTTGACTGAATCCCATTACCTGAAAACATCCTCCTACCACTAGATGAAGAGAAAGAGTAGGAATTCTTGCTTGAGAATTACTAGAATTTGTAAAAATCAACAGGATGATGATATGCAGTGGGAATGATGCCACCCAAAGTAGAAGAAAAATGCTTCAGTCCTTTCTCACACAAGATTTGCAGTGCTATCATTGGGAATTCTGCTTCAGCAATAGCTTGTAGAACTGACACATAAAAAAATCCACGGAATATAAACTGAATTTATGACATAACAAATAATATTTAATATAGAGCATTGAATGCATACACATCAATACCAGTGCCGTAACAACAAAACAGAACTTGTAAAATTAGCAGCAGTTTTTTGCAAGTACAAAAATACACATTTTTTCCGAACATATATAATAGCAAAATTTAACAGGATATATTATACAAACTCAAAGCATTTAGATAATGCATTACTCCAATATATTATATGATGTAGGACACAGACAGTGAGACCGAGCGCACCCTCGGTGGGTTGGTAGGTGACAGGATGCTGAGAGGTGCAGCTGACACAACAGAAGGACGGGATGTCACCCAGAGGGACCTGGACAAACTTGAGAAGTGGGCCCATGAGAACCTCAGGAGGTTCAACAAGTCTAAGTGCAAGGTGCTGCACCTTGTCCTGGGTCAGGACAAGCCCAGACTGGGAGAGGAACTCACTGAGAGCAGCCCTGCTGAGAAGGACTTGGGGGTGCTGGAGGATGAGAGGCTGGCCATGAGCTGTCAATGTGCTCCCACAGCCCAGAGAGCCAAACGTGTCCTGGGCTGCATCCATGGTGGGCAGCAGGGCCAGGGAGGGGATTCTGCCCCTCTGCTCTGCTCAGAGCCCACCTGCAGGGCTGCACCAGCTCTGGGGCACCAGCACAGGGAGGACAGGGACCTGCTGGAGTTGGTACAGAGAAGGACCATAAAGAACATTAGAGAAATGGAAAATCTCCTCTGTGAGGAAATGTAGGCTGTGGGAAGACCTCACTTAGGCCTTCCACTACCTTAAGGGGGCTTATAAAAAGAAGGGAGGTGTTTTTTTATGTGGGCAGATAGCAGCAGGACAAGGGGCAATGTTTTAAACTAAAAGAGAGCAGGATTAGATTAGGAAGAAATTCTACTCAGAGAGTGGTGAAGCACTAGAACAGGTTGCCCCAAGAAGTTATGGATGCCCCATCCCTGGAAGCATTCAAGGCTGGGTTGGATGGGGCTCTGAGCAGCCCGGTCTAGTGGGAGGTATCTCTGTCTCTACGGCAGGAGGTTGGAACTGGATGATCTTTAAGGTCCTTTCCAACCCAATCCATTCTGTGGTTTTATGTTTTAGAGGTTGCATAATAAAAGTACATGTGTTCTGCTTGCAATAATACATAATGCCATTTACAGCAATGTTAAGAAACTATTCACAACTTAAACATGAACAGAACAGCCAACAAAGCACAATAAATGAAACATAGAGTTGCAAGGTGTTAGTTACAAGATTCAGCATTTCCCTTTACATATTTTTGGGCTTACTTTTTCTTTCTTTTGCAGCGTGAAAGAAATAACTACACCTATTGAACATACTGTATAAACATACAGAAAACAACACACTCCTTGGAGGACAATGAAGGTCATATTTATCAGTTTCAGAACAGTAGTATAGTACCACAGTTATGGAAGCTATGCTGACTTTGCACGCTACATCAAAAGCACAAAGGACTGGGACTCACATCTGCAAGGCTCAACACTCGAGTGCTCAAGGACAGAGGTCCAGCAGGCAGCCCGCTGCCCTTGCAGGGTCAGGGAACAGGACACTGGCCTTAGTTACCTCCTGGGTCCCTTCCAGATTTTCAGGAGATTTCTGTTTGCTTGCTTTTCAGCAATTTTTATTATTCCTGCAATGTTCCTGCAAAGCTTCATATTGGAACATTACTCAGTTTCCTAAAAAAAGAAAACCTGTGAGTCCAGGGACTGCTCAATTAAATTTGAACAATCTGGATGTTAAACTTAAAATGAACACACATCAACACCAAAGGCATTTTCTTTATGGTGTTTATTTTAAGCATTAAAATTCCTCTGCAAAAAGCTTTGGTCAGTCTCTTCAAACTTTGGATTGCTGTAATGCTTTTCTAGACCACCTCTTTGCTCATGAAGTCCGTCTCTCCCAGTGACTTTCAGAGGCAATGGCTGAAGGTCAGGCTTAATGCAACAGCCATCGCCTCCATCAGTAGGTTTCAGGGGTGCTGACCTGCTGCTGGGTCCCATCAAGCCCCTCTCAGCCCCAGTGTCAGTAGGTTGTGGAGATGGTGGCACTGTGGTGGATGGAAGGAAACAGTCATCAGCCACAGCAGCAGCAGCAGCAGCATCCTCGTGTTTCTTTAGCAACTGGAAAGTGCTGTCGAAAGGGGAGGAGGTTTCACTGAAGGTAAACAGAGCCTGGTCTGAAAACTGGGAGAAAGCACTGTCCAGGGAGCAAATTGATGACACAGATGGAGATGTCCCAGAAGAAGATTGGCTAAAAGAGCTAAATCCTGAGCAAGTATTTAATCCCTCTGGCGTTGGAGGCAGGAGAAAATGAGACAGGTCTTTCCTTTCAACGTTTTTGTTTGTGTTGTCTCTTCTACCAACATCAATCCCTACAAGCAAGCTCTGATTGCTGAGCTTTTGCCTCTCCACCTGCAGCGACCGGCGCTGGCAGAGACACTCCTCATCTCCATGAGGCAGGACCACGTCACAGCTGGCTTTGCGCGTGGCCTTCTCACGTGGCGCGGCATCCTCAGTGCGGCCGGAACCGCAGCCCTGCAGGCCAACCGCGGGCTCGGAGGAGCGCCGCTGCCTCCGCACAGCCTTGGGAGCACCCGAGGGAGCTGCTGAGGGGAACCCACTGGAGTAGGGAGACTTGCTTGAGTTTTCTTGCAAGGAAAACTTCGGGTGCGCGTCGTCAGAAATTTCCAACTGCTTCAGTTTGGTTTGGCTTTGGATTTCGTCCACCTCCGTCTGCTCCGAATCGCCGTCGCTCAGAGTGAAGACAGACTCCCTGCTTCTGTAATCCTGATCACAGGTTTTAATCCAGTCACTGGAAGAAGAGTCAGCTTCATCATTCGCCTCATTTTCCAGGCTGTCATAGGAAGAGTCGTTCTGATGGAGAGAAGCAACATCTGCAAGGACAAACCAAGCGTTAACACATCAGTGACTGAACCGCCCTCTTGACAAGCAGCTTCTTTTTTTTTTTTTCTTTTTTTTTATTCCTGGCAAGTGTCCTTTACTTTCAGGAGCATTTGCCCTTTAAAGATTCTTCAAGCAAAAGTACTAATAATTTCATTAAAAATTGCTCCCTTAATTTTGAACTGGAGAAGCTAAAGTGAGTACTAAGCTACTATTCAGTCAAGAAATACAAAATAATGGCACAGATAAGGATTGGGGGGATTTTGTTGTGATTTTGCTTTGGTTTGGTTTTTTTAAATGGATAGTAGCTAATCCAGCTGTAAACAATAATTTATATACATAGATACATATATGGTATACATATATTGGTAATTTATTTTTTTTTTCTTTTCATTGTTGGACATTGAAAGCAACATTTAATCTTCCTATCCTTCTTTTAGACAAATGAAGAGAACAGGGTATACTTCTTACCTCTACTTCTTCCAGAAAATACAATATTTTTAAGAGCAACACTGTGAAGTTTTAGGCTCAGCTTAAACAGCTACCTCATTTGCAATGAGCAGTGCACACCTGGACCCTATCCTGCACCTGCAATAATTGGAATTACATTAAATTTCTTTTGCTCTGGGTTAGGCTAAGCTGTCTTATCTCACATTTGCAGCAGACACAGTTCATGCACGGGCAGTCACCATGCCTCAGTGCCTGCCTGAAAGCTCATTCAGTTTCTGTGACCCTGCTGTCGTGGGTCTGAGCTCTCGCTGCCAGCACATCCCAGCACAGCAGATCCCATGCGCTTCACTCCCGGGGAGGGGGGAGGCCAAATTTCACCCAATCTCTCGGGAGGCAGACTTGGGGAGTTTGAAACAACCGCACTGAGTCAGTCAGACATGCTGACACAATTGTCATGACCACTTTCAGTACAGGCCACCTGTGACAAAATTCATTTTACAAAAATGCTGCTTTAGAAATACTTCAAAGAGAGACACAAAACTCTAGTCAAAATCAAGTCAAAATCAGAGTGTTGGAGAGAAAAATAGCATTAATGATAATCTGGAAAACTCTGTCAACTAGTTTGCCAAACACTTTCAGTCATCAGTTCCATGATTTTTCTGTGCTAGCACCAAAATCTGGATGTCCCATTGAAACTCTGAAGATCTCTCTCTTTTAACAATGAACAGACACTCTCAACCGTAACGTAATGGTGTGACAGCTGTAGTATGACCACTGTTGATCACTGACCACCTGATATTTTGGGAAGACACAGGCTGAGGCAAAAATTATGGATTTGAAAGGAAACATTCACTGAATTTTTTCTTTTTTTATTTTCTTTGTTTCCCCTCCCTTCTTTTTTAACTGTAGTGGTTCAGATGACCAGCATAGGAACAAGAGTCTTTGTGAAAGCATTTTGTGACATGATCCAGGTCTATGGTAAGTTGAATCAGTGATTATGACCAATTCTTTGGGCAATTGAATGGAAAGAGACAGCAGTATCTGGGAACACCCCATGAAGAAGGAACAGCATTCTTCCATGGAATATACCAATCTTTTGCCTGGCTGAGTTTATCTGTCTTAATGGGATCAAAACATCAATCTGCATTACCTGAGCTGTTCTCTCTCTTGCATGTCATCAGTATTTCTCCAAAGAGGGAGGCAATTTCATCTCCAAAAATCCTGCAGCAATTCTCAATGAGGAACTGTACCAGACTAGAAATCTGCAACAAAGTAAAGGGAGAGAGATGTCAGATCTTCTCTTACTCAACTCAGGAGAAGCTCACCATACAGATGAGGAACAGGAGCAGACTGTCATCCATGAAGGCAGCCAGGAAGTACTCTCTCAGTCTCCTGGGCCTGATAAACTGTCCTGGTAAACATCCTTGCAAACATCTTTTCCATTCTACTCTGTCCTGTTCTGAGGTCACCACAACCACAGATCCTCTTGAAGAGAGAAGCATTTTCCTGACGCACTGGGCATTGCTTTATGATCTCTCTCCCCTTCTTCCAGGAAGGTTATGAGAATGGACTGATGAATGTTTCTGGAGCCCTGATAAGACGACAAGTCCTGATTTGAAGAGGTACTGAGTGTTCTCATGTTTGCAACCAATAGCCTGGTTGAATGGGATGAAGGTTGGTTGGGTTTTCTGCTACACCAAAGTGTTTCTCACCTTTTTAATAAATTCACTTTCTATATCAGGAGTGGAGGATACAGGAGGCCAGAGCAGGCTAGGTGCAATGCAGACAGCTAGATTAAAGGCATTCATCTGGTTCTCTTCAGATCGCATTTCTATCCCATGCAGCACTCCAAAGATGTAACGCAGGAGAACAACATTAGCTCTGGGGAGATGCTCTAGTAACCTGAAAACATAGAAAAACAGAATTCTTCACATTAGTGACCACTTTCTATGGATATGCACAAGTCAAGATAATGGAAATGCAGAAACAGGGTAATATGGTCCACTAATTAAACCAGGGAGAACGTCAAAGAGATGTTCTTGTTCTTGTTAAAAAAAAAAAAATTAAGTTGAATATTTGTGATTCTGCATTCTGGGATATACATTTATAGGAAAAGAATGTAGAGAACATAAATAACTACCTTTGGATGCTTTTTATCTTCTCTTCATTATTTCCTTGATCCAGCACAGAGACCCACTTATCACACAGCTGGGATGATAAAATACTGCCTGGGATGTTGCGAAGAAAATCCTTATCAAGAGAAAAGAAGAACAAAACACATGAGCAGCTGTTCTGGGGCATGTGAGGGAGTAGGAATAAGATACACAGATACAAGAGGATGTATCAATAGGACAGCACTTGCTGGCAAGTATATTGCTACACACAACCACCAAAACCAGAAGAAAATCATCTGAGATAGAGACACTTTAGATTATGCTTAAAGTGATTATTTCCCAGCCTTTCTCTACCTTTTCCTGTCAAAATAGAGGTATTTGAATGCTTCATCTGATATTGCTGAACTAAAAAATCTGCAGTGAGACCAGTTATTTTGATGTTGCATAATGTCTATCTTTACTTATCACTTCACTTCATCTGTAGTCCCTGTTTCTTCTCCTCAGCTGACAAGTTCAAATACTTCCCATAAGCACTCCAAGGCATCAAAACCCTCCTTCCCCTAATCAATGGAGTACTTAAACTGATCATTGATTGTTCTGCTATTCCTCTTTCCTAACACTTCAACCGTGAGCATGGAAATTGTTGCAGTTTAGGAAGAAGGCCAAATCCTAGCTTCCCAAAATAGATATGCTGAGGGAAGCTGTGATGCTTTTTTTGCACAAGGAACATTGGTTTTGACATACAAGACTGTATAATGCATGGAGAAAATAATCAAAATACTTGTGGCAACACTATAAACTCACTAGGATCTGCAGTGTAGGGTAGTACTGATGTGTAAAGAGACAGGTCTGCAAACATGCCTTTTAGTATTTCATATGCAGAGGGTAACAGGACCAGGCTGTAGCACAGACCTCAGGAAAGCTGTCAGCAAAACAAGCTGGCTACTCCTCTTCCTCATCCTAATTCAGTGGTATCCTCCTGTGGAGATCCTCACAAGGTTAATGTGCCACCCATTCTTGTTAATTCATTCCTCTTTGGGCCTGTCCCTGGAGAAAAGCCCTCCCTGGTTGAGCACAGGATGTGTGCTGCTCTCACCCAAAAAGAGAGACAGGAACAGTCTTCACATACCTTAAACAAAGATGCTGTCACAAATATGGATTCACGGGCCAGGTCCACTTCAGTGCCTGAATCAAGCTTCTCCTTTAGCTCTTTGAACGTTTTTGCACTTCCAGAGCGTCTGAAAATACCCTTGGTGGAAGGCCCCTCTTGGTAAAGGAGGGAAAGCATGTCCTAAAGAAGTTAAAAAGGCCAAGAGGATTTCCCATAAATATATTTTATTGTCCAGTGCCACTAAAATGTAGTTTTGCCATTTTTGCCACAGATGAAAACCTTTTCATCCTAAAACATATCAGAAACCAAACACAATCTAGGCTCACTCTGCAAATCTTGCCAAACTGCACAGCAAAGCTGTGATTTGGGGCTCTCATTTTGGAAAACATGCCCTCAGAAATACTGTGCTGCCACTGCCGAGCACTAACCTTCTTCATGACCTTCCAGGACCTGTGCAAGTTTCAGCCAAGTCATTTAAACATACAAATGCTGTGGTATGGGAAAATCTAATTCAAAGCTTTGCATTTGACAGTGGCCTCAGCCATAAATTGCTTTGCAGAAAGGTATGAGACCCTCACTGCTCATCACTGTAATTAATATTATCACCAGCCACAGATAGAATTCTGTTTCACTGTTGATATCTGAAAAAAAAGAGATTTTTATCTAAACTAGAAAGTGCTTTGTTTGTTAATATATATCTGCACTTCTACAGCAGATCAGAGTCAGATTTTTACCCCTTTGCTGCTTGTGAGCAGTATCAGACCCTGCAAGCAGCTCAGGGCTGTCAGCAGAATCATCTCTGAGGCAAGGAGCTCCTGTGCTTGGGAGGTCACTCCAAGGGGGATAAAGCTCAGCTTGTGGCTCCCCTG
Organism: Molothrus aeneus; assembly: GCF_037042795.1. NCBI lineage: Eukaryota > Metazoa > Chordata > Aves > Passeriformes > Icteridae > Molothrus > Molothrus aeneus. The sequence continues at coordinate 43,425,673 of NC_089647.1, forward strand.
AAACCAGTGAGGCTGCACAGGATTAAACAAGTAGACAGCTTATTACAGAGAAAGGAAAACAAGCAGATTCCTGCCTAGCTTTTAAAATAACAGGAGGGACTGATATTTGCTGTTAAATAGTATGAGGAAAACAAAGAGAAAAAGAAATGCAGAAACTTCTCCTGAGATAACGTGTTCAGGATATTTGCCAGATGCTTAGTTTGATGCTTAGTTCTCTGCAGTCTCCTGAGGGCCATCCCTCAGACATGCAGGTGAACTCTTGCAGGCCTGCTCCATGCCATGGAGAATCTGTCATGGTTATCCCTTTGAAAGGGGAAACACATGCAGACAGACTCTGGGATATCTGTATGCACACAGTGGCCTGAGGACCAAGTTATCAAAAATGACAGCAAGAGAAGGGACAAGGAGTGGGAGCCCTGGGACACTGTTCCATCATCATTAAACTGAATTAGTGAACAGTAATGGATAAGGAATGGAGTTTGGGGACGTTCCTAGTCTGGGCTGTAATGTAGGTCCTCTTGCCACACAGCAGAGCAAGTCTAATGGAAACTATTACTTTTGATTTTATTCTTTCATGTTTCTTTCTCACTCTTGCAGAAGTCCAAGATCAAGAATTAATGGAAGTGCAGATGCTTTGGAGGAGCACCTTCATGGCAGCAGGACTCATGTCAGCATTTTCATTCTCTTTGCAGGAATTTAGAGCTCTCCCATCAAAACAGGCCGAGACCCACAGCACAGGATGTTAGGACATGACATGAACAAACCCTTTCAAAATACATTTTGAACAAAATATTCACAAGATAAAAATGGGAAGCCCCTATTAAACTGACAAACCCAGATGAAATTGCATGAATGAAGCTGTGGTGCAAGACAATTCAGTGTGGCAATGGCTAAAAGAGAGCCCTTCAGCTGTGAAAGCAAGCTGCAAGCTCTGAAGCAGTTATCCAGCATGCCTGCAGCATTCATCCCTGCTATTTTTTCTCTTGCAAGTAAATCCCATTCAGTTCCCCAGTATTCTATTCTCCAGAGATGCTGCATGAATTCAGAAGTTCTATTTTGTGGTATAAACACAATGTTTAAAATTCAAAGCATGAAGTCTACCAAGCTGTGATTCTATGCTTAGCAACTTTGGGGATTTTTTTCAAATAAAAATTTACTATTATTTATGTGTTGGAGAAATTTCTGAAGTGCAGCATTGGCTCATCTCTTAAACAGAGAGAAGGAGAGATCAGGTCATCATAGCCACACAGAGTCCATCTCTGGAGGGCTTATTTAAATAACCTAAATAATAAAAATGCACACTTCTCCTTCAAAAGAAAACACTACTGAAAGACCTGGAACATCCTGGTATGATTCACTATTCAGGCAGTGATAAAGCAGCACATCAAGCACCAGCTTAGGAGACAGAACACTTCCTCTTGTAAACTGGTGTGACCCACTGATTTCAGTGGGGTTCTGGTAATTTCTTCCAGCCAGAAGTCAGGATGAAGGGCCCAGTCCTGCAGGGCTCATTCCCACTTTGTAAATACTTCATCTGCTGTACTGACAACAGGGCCTTCTAATGACCAAAAATGCCACATACATGCCTTAATTATACCTAGGAATGGGCTCTAGGACAACCTTTTTCATGCTCCTAGGTTCGTTTTGAGAGCACCCACAGCACCAGAGCTCCCTCAAGACAGGATGAAAAGATGCTACTGTAGCCTCCACATTGCCACCTATTTTTTGCAGTGGTGCTGTCAGACCAAAAATGAGGACTCAGGATGCTTGCCTGCCCTGGAATGACTTCAAGAAAGGCTCTGAAATTGCCTGGTTATGGGCAGGTGGCATTTTTATGCATGCATGGGCTGCCTATATGGGACAGTGGATGAGACATTTATGGATGTGGGGATTTTACAGAGATCTTGGGAGTGGTTTAAAAAATATGTGTGAATGTGGCATTTATTTACACTGTGTGAGTGAGGATTGGGGAACAAGCCTTATAGCATGGGCTATAAAGGAGAAATAGCCCAGAGCAGCAGACTGATCACATGCATTTCTCAAGCTGTTATTAACTGGGCCTGACCACAGAATATGTTCAAAACCAAAGTTCTTGCTGGGAATCACAAATGAGGTTTCCCTATGGAAACCTTTCTGGTTTCTTTGCTTGGCTAATTTCAATGTCCCATTTACAAACATATCCTCATTTACCACAAAGAGAAATTCCACTGCTGTAAGACCCAACCCTGAGCCTGGGACTCACCAAGAGGGGTTTGGGCAGGTTGTCATCCTCACAGATGGTTGTTAGTAAGAGGCCAAAGAGCTTCCCAGGAACAGCAGATGTTGAGGAGAGGGGTGCATTGTCCAAGTGAGTGCCTGGGCCACGCCAAAAAGCCCAATTTATGATAGATCTTTTCCTTTTAAATGACTTTTGGCTTAAGTCTGGGGAAAGAGAAAGGTGTTTATTATGAGAAATGCATTTCAATTCTAGTTCCAGTATTTGGGTTTTGGTGGTTGCTATGGTTTCAAAGGAAAAAATGTCATGAACTCAACCAGCTCCTTGCATCCAGCTAGGCCTAATCCACCATGCACATAGCTCTGTGTGTGTGTGTGTGTAGAATGTGTTGCCTCACTCGTGCCCTGATGGGGATCACCAGGATCTGCCCTGCACTGCTGGAGCAATGTCAGCACTCTCCACCACGTGCAGGATGGAAAACCTCAGCCTGCTGACTTCACACAGCTGCACTCTGCTAAATAACTCATTTTCCACCCACGGGGGCAAATCCAGTGCCCTCACCTCAGCATGCTGTCCAGGGTGATCCTAGCTCTCCTGACCATGTGGGAGACTCTCCCCACAAATACCACCAGAGAATCAACTAATGGGATGGGGCATTTTCAGACCAGGAAAAGGCACTGCCTTTGCTCTCTTCTCCACAAAGCAGGAGTATCATCAGTGTCCTCACTCCAAGCACTTGCTGACTGTGGCCCAGGGATGGTGCCTGCCCTTTAATCACTGCCTTCCAGATGGCACTGCAGCACGCTGCCAGCACACGGATGGGCTCTGCTTGTCTCCACTGTAACATACCTCATCAGACATCAACTAACTGAAACTCCTGTCTGGAGTGTGGAGAGAAGGAAATACTGGTATTGGGACACAAAAAAGGGGTTTTTATATGACCTTTCTCTACATCAGCCACTGTGAAATCTTCTTAACAGCATGGGTTACTGCTAAAGGGAAAAGGAGTGTGGACTGTTTATGACAGAAGTGCTAACTGGGAAAAACTTAATCTGATATATTTTTCCTTTCTGAGATGTTTTCAAAACCAATCAGCATTGATTTAGTTGCTTGCCTACCCCATAGACATTTTAATTAGCTGGTTCTCCCAAACATTTTACTTTCTGCTGTTGTGGAGGCCAGAACCAAGTCTTGCAGAATTAAGGATTGTAGTACAATACCAGAGTTTTCTCTCCAATACTTTATTCTCTCCTATACCTTATTAGAATTTGGTTTTTAGCTCAAAGAGTGATTTCCATTATAGGTCATTCCATTCCAGATCATGCTCCCTTTGGGAATGGGTGGAAGTCTTTTCATTAGATGCTTACAGGATGAAAAGTTACAGTTTAACTCAAAATGTGAACATATGAATGTGAAAGCCTGAAGAAAAATGCTTTTCATAAAAAATAATGAGGACACACATTTTAAGCAGTCCAAAGCTTCAAGGAATGTAAGTCTGGCAGTGTCTAACATTACGTTTTGGGAGACCATAACTGACCTGTAACTTTGAAAAATTATAATTTTTCCTTCAGATGAGCTAGATATTGACACGTGAATAAGATTTGCTTCACAAACGAAGGTTTGCCAGCGTTCTAGTGACACAACAGCAAATACATACTGGTGGTTTTTTCTGTAAACCCTGTAGATCTCAGTGGAAGCAAAAATTCTGATGTTATTTTGGAGAACAAGGAATAGCAGAAGTGAAGAAAAAAAAAGAGTTTTAAAATTAGGAACTCTTCTCAGTCTCTTACTGATTGTTCCCCCTTAACAGCCATGTCTCAAACTGAGAATGTGAAGAAGGGGTCATTGCAAGGAACTGCAGCTCTCTCCTGGGACAGAAAGGAAATCTTAGCCAGTTCTCTTCAGCACACCAGGGCAGAAACCAACAACTGATGTGTGGCAATGAAATGTCCTGTGCCTTAAGAACTAACATTCACTGCAAAACAGGAAAATTCATCCTTTTCATACCCCCTTTTTAAGGGTGTTCACAAGTCTTAAGCTGAAGAGGAGATGAGAAGGGGTGAGTGTTCACTTTCTTTCCTTGAACCCGTGCAAAGTTATAATACTAGGACAAAGCCAGACTCCTCTTAGCCAAGACAGCTGCCAATTGTTGCTCTGCAGAAGTACTTCCACACAAAGACCTCATGGCCTTGCTCTGGTGGATTATTCTAAGCCAGAATCAGAAAAAAGTAATACCAGTTTGTTGGAAAATTTTGGTCAGAGCTCACAGCAACCACCTCTTCTTGCTCATATTTTACATGAAGGGAATGTCTAGTCATAGTTAATGTCCTAGCCATGGAAATGGCATTTCCTCTCCTTGAAACTAATCAGAAACTCCTAAATAAATCTTCAGCTCTATTTAACGATGTGCTCATCAGCATAATTTAATGGCTATGTTTAACTGGTAGGTGACCATTCCTGTTACATGCTGAAAGGCTACAGAAGAGGCAACAGAAACACCCTATTTCTTCCACATAGAAAACTCTCCTGTACTGTTTTAACCATCCTGCCAGGACAGTTGATGCAATTTGGTGTCCACAGAGCCACTTACATGACGTGAGGGCAGCTGTCAGTCACACCAGCCTGTCAGTACCTGCACTGCTGTCCCACTCTGGTGCACACTGCTGGAGCTGGCAGCTGCTCCTTCTGCCTCCAGCAGGGACAGCATGTCCTGCACAGTGGTGTCCCACTGCAGGGAAGTGATGGCAGGGAGGGCAGCACAGCATGTGGCAGTGAAGTGTGGGGTTACAGATACTGAATTTACTCTGTATATTCACTCTGTATGTGGCAGTGTGTCCAGTGAGTACCCAACCCAGATTTTGGCTTGCTGATTTGAAGCTCAAAAGCCAAACCATAGCTTTGGCTTGCATGCAGGTAATTTTTGCCATTTTCCAAACCCAAAACAGTCAGAAAAAGCGCAAGGAACAGTGCTGTATGTGAGATAACCTGCTTTGCAAGCAGCTACACCTATACATCACTTCAACAGGTTTTGTCTGATGAAAGAAGGAAAGGTGAATGGACTAAAAGCCTCTTTCTCCCATTAGCACAGTCCCTGTGCATGACCTGAAGGCTGCCCCAGGTTTCTGCTGCCCCAAGCCAGGCTCACTCCACTCCTGCAGCTTGCACAGCACTGATGATAACACATCTGCATTAGAACTCTACAGGCCTGATTTGCATTTCTATTTTCTTTTGCCAGTCAACATCAGCTGCCAAAGCAGGGCCTGTAAACCTAATTACACCCCTTTGCTAGATTGCCTCATTCTTAAAATATGCCATGAAGTAATATATGATACAAATTACTGGGAGGGGGGTGGATGAGTGCATGTGGAAAGGAAATTAATTTATATAAAATATAATCAATTTTCAGAATAATTTGTAATGGACTCTGGTATAGCTTCACTGTATTTAATTTCTAAAACCATTACAAAAGGATTCTATTCATATATTCATATATTGTGGGAGATCTTAAGTATTGGGGAATGCCCAAGATAACAGTGTGAATGTTTTTTTTTTCTATGATATGGTTTATTAATGGTGAAGTAGGGTAGAGTTCCTAATTGAGCTGAGAATGCTAGTGTGTTGAGAACAACAAAAACACACTATGGGATGTATCCTTGCCCTAAGTCTAATTTCCCATTCCTGTCACTATCTCCTTATTTGTTTTATCATGAGCAGAGCACAGTCATTTTGCCGTTGACAACAGAGTGCAAAACAGAGAGCAGGTGCTCCTATTTTTGCAGCATCAAGGCCAAAGGCAGAAGAAATATTACCTTCCTTATTTTACTCAAAGAGCACTGAAATAAAGTTCTATTCGCTCAGTTCTATTCACTCTACCTCATCTAGGTACCCAGGTACCTGCCTAGACTTTGCCACTTGAGGGTCCCAGTGAGGCAGAGTGTTGTCCTAAGTACTTTATAAGATGAAGGATTTCCCAAATGTTGCATGGGAATTCTGTGCCAAAGCCTTGACTCTTGAACCGTGAAACCACCCTGCCTTGTTACAGAGCACAGCAAGGGCTGCAGAGAGAAGCTCAGCTAACAGACTCAAAAAAATTGCAGGGGAGAGGGAGATTCTGTCTTTCTTTTGCTGACTTTAGAACAATCACTTGACAGGCAGCTTGTCAAAATGTAACTTCCAAAGGTGACACATATACAACAGCACACTCAGATCAGTGAGAGCTACAGTGTAAACCCCCCCAGAGCAGCTGGAAGATACACCTGCACGCTCCTCTGCGCTTCCCACCGCGCCCCCAGCCCGGCACATGTGCCTTCTGCAGCAGAGCCAGGTGGCCAAGCTGTGTGTGGGGACAGATCTGGGCAGAGGGGACAACGTACCGTTCAGCTGCTGGCACACGGCCACCTGGCTGGGCTTCAGCACAAACTGGCACTGCAGCTCCTGGGGCAGCTGCTCCGGCAAGAAAGGGCCCTGGAGCTGCCTGGGGCAGGCACAGGGCTTTGATCCGTGGGGCATGGCGTCACGAATGTGGCTCATTGTAATTCCAAAGGGATACTCGTGGCCTGTTCAAAGAGAAATCGAAATAATCTCTGTTGGATTGACTGGAGACTCGCAAAACTCCATCTGCCCTGGAGGAAAAGCAGATTCGGCTTGCTGGCCCGCAGCACTTTCTCAGTAATCTAAGAATTGCTGCTTTTCTCCATATTTGCACGGGCATAAATCATACACGGGCAGAGAGGGAGTTACCGTGTTTGGTGTAGTTAAACAGATGTAAAAGTAAAATCGGATCTATTACAGCTGTATCACATAAAAAAGCCCATCAGAAAAAAATAAAAGTGACTATTTCTGAGTTCAGTGTTTACTCTTTCTACTGCTTTTATTGCGGCACTGAAAGTTAGGTACTGCTTGCTCACATCATTCTGGAGGGAAATGAGATTTTGGGATCAGACATGTCAAATTTCTGCTGAGCATGCAAAACCAAAAAATTCCAGTATGGAAGTGATCTTCCCTCCCTTAGCATGTTAAGTCCAACAGCCATCAGCTCAGTCAAATGAGACACAATTATGGTTCCTGTCTGAGGCTGAAACAGGAAGGAAACGTTAATCACAGGGCTGATGCAAATGAGCTATGCTTGGCTTTAACCAGCATCTTTGGGGACTACACAGAGGCAATTCATTTCTGAAGGAGCTTTCACAAATGCCACCGGAAAGATGCTCTTCCAACTTGTCTAAAGACCTGGTGGATTAAATATATGAAATGTGGATGCAATGCTAAGATGTTTTAGTTAGCTTGCAGTTAGACTTGAACACTAAGAGAACGGAAGAGGTGTTATTTGAGATTATAGTATGAAGTTATGGCACAGGCAAACTCTGCTTCTGATGTGCACCTGTAATAAAAGTTTGCCTTATCTAATAAACCTTTGCATAAGTATCAAGAAAAGCATCACTTTCATGTCAGATTCTTCTTTTCCAAGGATTGCAACTTGAATTTGCAGTGAGAGTCAGTCAATTAGAAAGGCCTTTTCCATTTCTGAATTCTCTGGTTCTATGTTTAAAGCCATGGATGTGATTTGATCTGAAGAAGATACACAATAATGGTCACAAACCCAAAGTCTGGTATGTTTCAAAGGCAAAACAGTTTGCACTCTCTACAAGGTGCACAAGTTAGACATTTTATAAATATTAATGTTGTCTGACTCCAGTGAAGCATTTGTAGCTAAGGTTACTTTGAGAAGGAATGCTAAGATTTACTGGGATTAGATTTGCAGGAGAAAAAAATAGAAAATCCACACGTTTTTCTTGTTCTAATAATCTGCAAACTCATGCAGCACAAGTAACGCTGGGCTTCTACAGGGAAATGTTCTTACTAATGGAAAGGGATTTGTTCTCAGTGAATCATGGGCCAAAATCAAATCACTCCATCCAATCACTTCTGAGATTTGTGTTGATTCCTGGTCCTGAAATGTTTCGAAAAGCATTTTAGAAATTAATAAGCACTAATTTGCTCCTAATCAGACGGGAGCTGTCAGCTAGAATGAGAAATACAGGATTGGAGAGGATTGCATCAGTTAACTTGAGTTGTGAAAGGAAAAATCATTTCTCAAAATTCTGCTGAGTTTTGCTGAGGAGGGGACAATGCTATGGAGGTGTAGGAAGAAATATGGGAAAGCTGGATAACCTCCAGAAGAGGAGGTGACTGGAGAGGCCAACTCTGCAGAAACTCTGGGGCTTATACAGCAAAACTGGGGCAGAAATAAAGGAACTTCTTCAACCTCTTAGTGACACAAGCAGACATCTGCTCTTCAAAACAAAGGATCACCATTTCCCTAACTCCAGAGAGGCAAACTCATGTGATAGGGAAGTAAGAGAAAAAACAAGAAAAACAAGACAAAAGAGGAAACTGAACTTCAGTCTTCTCTCTATTTCTTGCTTCCTACAGCAGTAGTAACTGAGTGAATATTGAAAACCAAACAATGTCAACAACTTACCAATAAGAGGGTAAGGAGCATGTTCTCTTCCTGAAATGACCCATAGCTTGTAGTCTTTTTCAGAGCCCTTTAAAACCAAAATTAAGAATCAGTTTGTCAGCCATTAAGGACAGGTTCTCAAATAAAGTTTCTTACAACATAAGGATAATCTGCACCTTGCCAGCAGGGTCAAAGGAATCCCCTTTACTTTTGCAGTGCCCAAGTCTGCCACCAGCAAAATTCCTGCAGTGTGTCTGTCATGTGTAGTGTGGTTTATGTGACCTGGGCTCAGCTCTGAGCAGTGAGAGGTGCTGGAGCCCATCATTTCTGAAGAAAAAGGGAGAGATTTGCCCCCAGTTCTTTCCCTCAGACTGGAGTGCCTCCTGGCAGCAGAGGGATGGATGTCAGAGCCCACCTCACTACTCTGCTCCACCCTCTCCACAGCTTCCCTACATCTCTAAGCAGGAGGAGCTCAGGCTGGAGAGCCAAAAGGACCCTGTGACTGACACTGGAGCACAGGGCAGGAGCACCTTCACCTGAGCCCACCCTAATGATGCCAAGGCAAGGATGGCAGCCCCAGGCTCCTGGCACTCAGTGCTGCCCCAAAATCGTGTTGTAGGGCTACTGGCAGCCTTTTTGTGCAGCCCTTTTGTGTGGAAGGGCTTGCGACTGCTGGATGGTGTTTTAAGACTACTGAGCCCTCTTTTAAAGTGTACAGCAGAGAGGATAAATTTACATCAAAAGAGACAATTTTCAAAAGACTGGGGAAAAAAAAAGAAAAAGTGGATAAATACACTGCATTAAAAGTGATCTATTTTACCTTAAATCCCTTTTTGGTGAGACTACTAAATCAGGATAGTTAAAAATATAAAAGTTTTCTGGCTATAAAAAGCAATAAACACCTCATGACAGCATTTACTTAGATCCAAAGTTAATTCCTACCTCCTTTCAAACAGACTTGCCTACTACCCTGCATTTTCTGGACCTCCACCCAGTGTTCCTAAGGCTTTTGAGACTCTTCCTACTTGCTGCATGCACCTGATGTAATGCTGATATGCCCAACAAAGCCTTTGCAGTTTGCTCCCTGACTGACAGAGCTTTCTGGCCCATATAAGCACTGCTGTTAAGTCAGCTAGCAGGGGGCAGAAGGAAAATAAATAGGCTTTGGAGACATCTCTGATGCCTCAGGGCAAGCAGCCAGGAGCAAATAAATACAGCTGAAGAGCACAAGAAAGGGTATTTGCTTTTCCTTTCACAGACATATATGAAAGGGTTTGTTGCTGTGAAGGGGAAGCAGGGAAGGGAAGGGCCAGTTAAGCGTGGTTGCAGGAGGCAGACTGCTCATCTCTGACTGCAAATGCTGTCCTTTACAGCTTTATGAGGCCATTTGTCAGGATAAATGTGACTGTCCCAGAAAAGTCAGCAAGTGTACTTACAAAGCTGAGAAACCCAAGGCCCTTCCTTCTGCCCCACTTGATAATTTGGAACAGATGATCAATGCCATTTTGCACGAGGTAGCTGTCATTTTACCACAGAAACCACAGAGGAAAAAACCCTGATGTGTTAAACCAGAATGAACTCAGCCAAAGTAATAGCCCCATTAATCACACAATATGTGAAATGTAGTTTTTATAAGTGCCATTGAAAAGTCATGGAGCTCCTTTCAAGTGGTTCTCTGTGGACAGAAATAAAAAACCTTGATACAGCACGTAAGGCAGAGCTTCCTTAGGGCCAGAACAATCCTACCAGGGGGCTGGGTGTTTGGTTGATATGCAGGCAACAGCTTAATTTATTTAGCTTGTTTGATTTTATTGCTAATCTTATGATATGCCTCTAATGAAAAAAAAAGGCTTTCTGCTCTAAAGAACCAGTAAAAAATGTAGTATATTAGCAGGGCAAATAATTCTGCAGGCAAGGTTTTACATCTTTCATATGGCTTTCATTCGTTTTCTACTTGAAACAAAAACATAAAGAGGAGGAAAAGGTTGATTGTGATACATACAAAAGAACACAATGCTGAAACCCAACCAGCTCCTTGTCCTGCTAATCTCCAAGTATTCTCTTTAAATATTACCATTTTCCTGCTTTTTCTGTACACAAAGTGAGGAAGCGCAAATGACACCCATAAAATGGGTAAAAATAAAGCACATCACAATAAAGACTTGCAGCTGTAATAGCACTTAGTCTCCTGATTTTTGGTGCAGAGCAGGGGAGACAATGTGCAATTAAAATCCTAATTTTAATTCACCTTTTATACTTTTCACCTTGCAATCCCTCTATCGACTCCAGAGATTCCTTAATTAAATGGACTACTGGATTCTGAGCCAGGCCCCCAGCCCTGGTGTAAATGAGATGTCTGAGCCATAACAAGATGGGCAGACACAAATTGCTGTGCCTGGGAAATGCCAAGCCAGCAGAACAGACTCCTGCATTAAGAGCCTGTGTAAATTAGGGATAATGGATGCTGGGGAAGGGAAATTCTGAGGTTACTCCAACTTTTGCTGTGAGTCTCCAGAAGCCCCAGGGATGCATAACAGTGGCATTTTGCTCTTCATATTTGACTCTTCACACTCAGGGCTGTGGTAAGGAAAGACTTGTCAGATTCCATGCAATGAGATCAATGTATGCATCATGAGTAAAACATTTTAAAAAATCCTGTTACCCAAACAGCAAGCTGATAGACCAGCTAAAAAGCTGTCACCAGGAGCTTCTATATGGTTGGAGCCACGCTGTGAAACAGAGTGAGAAGCCAGAATTCTTGTCCCTGGCACTGATCCTTTACCACACCTGAGGCACTACCCAGTCTGGGTTAGGGCAAAGGAAGCCAGCTGAGGCAGGACTTGATCTAGCAGGGATCACTGCATCTATCTGGTACACTACCCTGCATTATTATAAGTTTTGCAAAAGCCTTTTTCCAAAACAGTTTCAGGACACTGTTTAAATTGGGTGCATTCAGATTCCATGCAATCACTTAGTTACATTTGTGTATCACATAACTCCAAGGGTCCATGGATATTCAGAGTACCTGACTGGGACACTTGGGAGCAGTGCAATCTGGAGACACAGCTGATCATGCTGTGTCTGCACACTCTGAAACCAGCTAACAGGCAGACCAGCAGGCTTCTTGTTCACATTGAAGCATGCAAAAGGAGCTCTATCAAAATCTCACTTCTTGGGTCAAGATATCTTCTCTTAGGCATCAGCAAAAGAGATTTAAAAGCAACTTGAAATATGACTGATCCCTTACAGGGATGAGAGGCTTACTCAAAACTTTTAAGGCACTTGATAATCTCTGGAGGTCTTTATGTTAACAAGATACTTCTGCTGCATTTCAACAACTGTAGACTACTATGTTAAAGGATTTAATTAATGTTCATATCCTAAAACTTGGAAAAAGTGAAGGGTAAGATCTGATTGTTAAAAGTAACTACAAAGAAAGACTCATTAAAACTGGTGCAAGGACTTACATTAATTCCCAGTTGCTGCAAGGCCATCAGAATTACATCATTTGCTGTATCAACATTGGTTACATTTAGGGTTTTTGACTGTGAACAGAAAAAAAGAGAAGGAGAAAGTGGCATTAAAATTTTGGATTTGCAAAGAGTATCTGAGTAGTGCAGTAGCTCTGCATAATTCATTGTTAGAAAAAATGAGAATATCCTGTTAAAATTTTACTTGATAAATAAATTATACTACATAGATAAAGGTCCAGCTGTCTGAAACCAAGGTTTGATTCCTCTGCTTTGTCACACACTTTCCATATTTGCTTCCTGCTTCCCCAACAGCTCAATCAGAAGAGAGTATTACAATTACTGGGACATGACTTCCACATTAAAATATGCAAGAAGTCAGAACCACTAACTGCACTTTTACACACTGCATAAGGGAAACATAATGGTTTGATTAATTTAAAAGCATGGAAGTTTCCTTTGAAAAATGAAACATTTCAAGGAGTTTTTTTTCAGTGAAATATCAATTGTTAATTTCTGTCCTTTTCAACTGAAGATCTCTGTGGTAAGAAAGAATTGTACACAGGCTGTTCATCCCCATAACCTTTCCCACATTCTATATAGATTTCCCAAAGCTAGATTTGGCTTAGTACCAGAAGCACTTCCTCTTGGAAATACTCCATCCAGTTAAAACAAGACCTTTCCAGCATCCTCCAGAATCTGCAGATAGGCAGTTTGGAAAAGCACAGAGCAGCAGAGACCCCACTTTCTAACCAGCTACAGTGACCAGCACAAAGTGCCAAGCTCTGTGTCAGCCAAAGTGCCACTTTCCACAGCCGTCTTTCCAGAGGGAGATTTCAGCACCTGCTGCCTGGCACCAGCATGGCTCCTGTCCTGCTGGGCAGTGCTCTCTGTGCCTCAGCTCCATGGGCTGCTCCAATGCTTGCAGCACCACAACCAGGCTGGCCTGGCCTCCCAGCCAGCTCCCACACACGAGGCACAGGTCACTGAGCCCCTGTTAGAGGCTGGCTTGGCTCTGCCACCAGGACTACACAGCTTGCAGACTGCAGCTGGTTCATGGCCAGACTAAAGCCTTGGCAGAACCAAGGCAAGCCCACTGCAACAAACCACCCAGGCCCACCTTAAAGAACAGAAGGTAGCAGAGCTGGGATGTAGATGTTTACTGCCAGTCCCAAGAGAGTCTGCAATACCCTGTAGCACATCAGTTTTATGCTGGCCATAAGATGTTCAGGTGAAACAAACCCCTGACAGTTTGCATTTAAAAAAGATCTGAGCTGTACCTTTGTGTAAGACCCTGGCAGTAACAAGCTGCCACTGCAATGAAAGGAAATTAGTGAGAATACTGTGTATCTTGCTTCAGGACAGATCTGAATGCTCATACCATAAAAAATTTAACATTTGCCTGAAGCAATGACATCTGGCTCTCAGGAGTAGGTCAGCACATTTGCATAAGTTTTGCTCTTGGCTAGAATACAGTTTGTGCCTTGTGTTCAGCCTTCCCTACTGTCCAAAAATGAAATAATTCTTGGGTGTCTCCAGCTGCTGTAGCACAGGAACCACAGCACCATAAGAACTATGTGCATCACAAAATTTCCATCTGTTCCTCTACTGTTTTATTACTGATAATATCTAGACTACAGGATGTCGTTCCTAGGACTGTCAGTATCAGGACACCCATATATGGCACATGGTCTCCTAATTATAGCTAAGGAGAAAAGACACTGCAGAAAGCCCCAACAAACCCTGGCACAAGACTGCAACACCTGAGTGCATGTATGATTTATAGACTTTTACACCTGAGCAGACCTTGATCTGCAGTCCTGCATTTGAACTGTCACAATTATTAGTATTGCTTATTAACTTTTGTCTTGGCAACCTGGCAATTCTGTCATTGTTTACCTTAATAATGATTTTCTAGGGGGAAAAAAAGAAAAAGGGAGACTCCTTTATGCTTACATTGATGCAAATATAGAATTCTAAGTGGAGAGTCATTACTGGGCAAAGACTTATAGTGGAATCTAACTTCCGTGAAAATTTCTTATGCCCTTGTCCATGCTCCTTAGGATTCTGAGCTTGAAATACAGATGTCACAAGCAGTTAGAAAGAAATGACAAAAAGCAGAGGAAGAATGGTTTGATTATCACTGAATGCTAGGGTATCTCTATGGAACTGGCTACATACAAGAATTTAGCTTAAATAGGTTAAAAGTTATATAGTCAAAAAGGTACAAATCACATTATGGATGGCCTTCCTTTACCATCTAGTCTTTGCTTATAAATTCACCAAAAATCAATTATTTGATTAACACACTTAAGGCAATTTCAGGGTGCTCTTATACACTGATTTACTGACTTAAGATTATTATAAACAATAAAACAACTGTAACTGACATTTCTGGAGATGCTTATGCATAAATTCTACTAAAGGTGTTTCTTGGGACTTCACACTGTTGTCTTTAGCTCATTTGCCAGAACCAGTATTTCTTACCAATCACATTGCCCTTAAAACAGAAATTGTGTATAAAAGACAGGGAACAGACATTTCAGGGCTGTCTATGCAAAGACATTTCACGGGGCTGAATCCTTAAAGGAGATTGCAACCCAAAGGAAACCTCTCAATATCCAAAGGATTTGCAGGTGACTAGCACTTCTAGGTGATGTGGATTTGGAGCCCAGTTTAGCTCAAGAACACTTACGTATGCACAAGTCCCCACGTCCTTTGCAATTATCGTCAGGCGAATGCTTTTAGGATTGTCCTTTTCCTTCTCTTCTCTTATCCGACTGACAAAACAAGTACAAAACAAGTAAATTTTTAATATTGCACACATAAATAGCAAGACATAGATTTATACAGCAATCAAGCAGTAACTTGGTAAGGAGATCATTTGCAGATGTACTGCAATAAAAAGATCTCTGAGGACAAGGGAGCATCCAGCAGTGTCTGGAAGGGAGGCTGACTGTGGCCCCCAGTAATGCCCTCATTGCAGAAATCAGAGTAAGCAGCAGAGAAAGAAATGGGAAAAAAATCAAAACTACCCATCATTGTGATGCCTGAGTCTGCACTACAGACTCCTACTGGAATCAGTTCCATCAGTACAGACTAGTTCAAAGGACTGAACAGGAGAACAGTGAACTGGAAATCATCCCAGCAAGGATGATTTAAACAACCCAGGTACTCTGAAGAATCAGGTAAAGACACAAGCCTCAACCAGAAGAACTGGGCAACCAGAAAACAGAACCCTCCAGCACTGGGCATGGTTTTTCAGAACAAAACACAGCCAGCCTTGAGCAGCAGACAGGTTAGAGCAGAGGTTTCTGAGCTGGGCTTGCCTGAATGCCACCACCATGGAAAGAGCTCCAGGCTCAACTCGAGCCATCATGGTAGAGGCTCCTCCTGCTGTGTTGGGAAGGAACAATGTGTGATAGGAATTGCTTCAGTTTTCTGCTGAGCACAGAGAAGCAATTCCCTCCTTGCACAGGGACTGTTGCATAAAGCACACATCTTCTGAGGGAGGAGACATGTGATTTTTTTTTCTTAACATTTGAAATTTTATTTTTCTTAATATTATCTATCATGATGGCTTAAGCACCACAGCTTATGGAATCACTGGTCTAGACCAGGACTCTTCCTAGTGTCTTTAAAGACCATATAATAAAGTACCTTTGCAAAACAGACAGCCATGCTTCCTTTTGTTCTGCAGACCTGAAAGAATTAAAAGAAAAACAGGACAAATCAGCCATCATTCTAAAACCAAAACAGTCCTTCTACAAACCACAATGGAATGCACCTTCTCTTGATAGCAATTTCATAAATACCTACAAAAACTAAAAGGTTTATCCAGATTTGAATGAAAAGTCTGCTTCCCTGCAAAGTCAGCTGAAAAGCCTGCCAGGGAGATCCAAAGCCCCAGTTACCATTTTTGCCACAGAAGGTAAAGCTTCACCAGTGAATTTCGCAGGAAATGTGTTGAACTCTGAAAGTAATGTCCAAATAGAAGAGGAGGGCACTTAAAAAAAAAAGGCTTAATTCAAAAGTTTAAAGGTATTTCCTCAGGTACACAGATTTCTTTCCACACTAATTCCTATTTATTGCTTGTTTTATCAGCACATCACAAAGTACATAAAAGCCCACTGTACTTAGTAGGGTTTAACTTTGGACATTTCGAGGCTTATCTCATTTCTCTTTATCTCATGTGTATACTTGGAAGGATAAAAAGCAGTCCAGTAAAATATAGCTAATAATATGACAGTTCAAGGAATCTAACCTAATTTTGCTTCAACTTTCTTGATTTAAATCCCAGCCCAAATGTAACTGCTATTTCCACCGCTGCTTTTCCAAATCTAGTTTTCCAAATTTACACAGCAGGCATTTAGGGAACTACAAACCTACTCAGTGATGCTGTGAGGGAAATGCACTTTATAACGTTAAAAAAAATATTCTGATTTGGTTGTTTCAGTTCTGCTGGACAGACATCTATGCACTCATGCATGGCCCTTTAAATTTTTCTTTGTACCTCCAGACATCAAATAATTTCACTTCTGTAAATCTCTAGCTGTTTTTGACTGAAGCTATTGCTTTCTTATTCAACTACTTTCAGTTATCTATAAAGGATCACATACTGCCTTTAGAGCAGAGCTCCTGAAATCCTGGCAAGACTTCAATTGAAAATCAACAGAAAATTTCATCTCTGCTTCGGGACTATTACGTGTAAAAAACAAACAGCACAACCAGCTCAGGAGAGTGCAATTTGTAGACAACATTGTCCTTAGATATGGACAATGGGACATAGAAATTAAGCCAGATACTCTGGCTTTTGCTCTGTGTTGATAAAGAAGAAAATGTGATTCCTGAGACTCAGGCAAAGCAGCTGGGATTTCAGGGGGATGGTGCCCTCCCTCATCCAAAGCAATGAAAGAGCCCTCCTGCTGAGACTAAAATTATCCTAATCACTAAAATTACCTCTACAGCCCTTATGTGTCTTACAGTCAATGCTGCAAAGACAGCCAAATTTTTTTTCTTGATATAAAAATTCAGAGATTCTGCTTTAAGAGGAATTTTGACATTTTCTCTGGCACAATTAAATCAAAAAAGAGAAATAGGACAAAGGTCATTATTTCACTGTAAGTTTTCTGCTACTTCCAATACATGGCCTTCTGTTTAAAATTGTCATACAAGAGTGTCTTTGATCCTTTCATTAGCTTGGCTGTTTAATATTTGTAGTTCATCTTATTAATTAGCCAAGGTATTTGCCAAGTTATAGCAAAAAAAGGTCATTTCCACTGAGCAAGTTTGTAGCACAGAAAGTGCTTTCTCAAATGATGTATTTTCTCAAATTTTAAAATGATAAGTGAGATGGAAGATGAGGTATGGAGGGCAGCTTGTTCAGAGCAGTAGAAGGAATTGGTTTGAGAATCAGTAAGTTCCTGCTCCCCACATTCACTGGTGCTGAAATGAATCTGTGATAGTCTCATGACCTGTCAGCCTAGAAACATTTACATAACTCGTTAAACAAAACCTATCTCAATTCTTACCTGAAGTTTGCCACACAGTTTGTGGTGGGCCAGCCCAAAACAAAGGACCTCTCTGGGTCTGTGCTGCCTTCACACACTTCTTCTGTACAAAATGCTGTCCACATCTCACAGAGACGTGCTTGGCACTTCAGCTTGAAATGAGAGTGTGACCTGCAGGTGGAAATTCACAGGTGTGTGACACACATGAAAACACAGACAGCAGATTAAACAACTAGAGTTCTTCTTCCTTCAGGCACATGTGAGGCTTGTACTGGAGCTGATAGAAGAAGCACTTCTGCTTCAGTTGAAGAAAATGTTTTATTGGGTTGCATGTAAAAACATACCAATTCTTCATTTAAATGGGATCAACAAATCTCTTATTTGTGGGATAAACAGATTGCTTCTGGCATCCCTGGACATCCCCCTTCTTGGGGAAAAGCTGTCCATGTCTAGAGTTGCTCTTCAAATCTTGCTATGAGGCAAAGGTTGCCACTTGTATTTGACTCTCCTTTCAGTGACTTTAATGCCATTGAGGAGTTCACAATACAGTTCTATTGCTTAGTCTCAGGGTCAAAAATGATGATGAGTTTAGGTAGTGAATACTAGGCCAGGGCAAATGAAGCAAACCTGAAGAAAAAACAAGCAGAAAATTGCTATTTGTGTTAACTATAGCACAGGTCACCACACAGCCTTAATAAACTTCCTACATGGTAGCTTTAGGAACATAGCACTTGGAGAATGAGCCATGACCTTGTGCATTCTCAAAATATTTGCTCATCTACAAGGAAGAGACATAATCTGCCCAATTTTTAAAAACGTGGCCCTTCCTATGTTTTATGCAACTTAACAATTGAGTAAAGGTCAAATTTACAGAATTTCACATTTTAACTTCAACTCTTCCAATAGATTTCTGTTTATAAGTGTCCTTCCTTTGTAGGATTAGTGAGTGGTAGTGCTATGTGAGAAACAAGTAAAAACTCCCGAAGTCAATCCAGCTCTGTAGCACTGCTAGAGCCACTCACTTCAAGCCCTGCAGAATTACCTGAGCTATGGTTCTCATGGCCCAGCAGGGAAAGGCTGGAGGAGAAGTGTCCCCTCCCTGAAACCAAGAGCACATCAGCTCACCAGTGTGTTGCAAATGTGGACAGGGACAGTGCTGGGCACCATGGTGATTAGTGCTCTATAAATAAATATGCCAGGTAAGCAGTTTCTTAGGGCTTTGGCACACATGGACTACCTTCTCTGAGATTAGCCTCATTTACAAGGTATTTGATTTGGGACAGACTGAACTAACACAGTCTGAAACACGAAAGCACCTGACCCTTGTGGCTTTAAAGAGGACATAGATGAACCTGGCTGGTCAGAGTTTTCCAGCTGACACTGTGCTAACAGGTGTGGTGGGACAGAGCAGCACATTCAGAGGAAGGTCAAGAAAGAACCACCAGTACTTATCAAATCTAAGGCTATGGTGTCTCCTGGTCAGCTGAACATTTCACCTCTCTTTATTACATTGTGCTACCCAATTAAAGAGAAACTTGAAGAACAGGAGCATACTTCAACATGCTTGTTAGAAAATAAATGAGTTTATGATGCAAAAAGTAAGGTCTGTCAAGAATACAAAAATAACTGTATTCTGACTGACCATTGAATAAATTGTGAAAACATAGATTTACCAAAAAATACAGCTGTGAATTCTAATGTAGATATTATCAAATGGGTGTCTGGTCTGACTCCACTAAATCAACCTGCTGACCCTCCCTTTCTCCTCAACTTCTTTTTGCCATTACCCAGTACACTGAACACTCTACATGCTGTTTCATTTTTTAATATTTACAGTCCATAAAGCCAGATCCCTACAGTGCCAGTAGCAGGTGTCAGCAGGGTGTTGGCAGAAACACAGGGATATTCTCCAGTCATGCTTGATGTATATTCTTCCCTGTTTGCCATGCCTAGTCACAGCTTTCAGCTATTATCAGTATTCAAGTGGCCTGGTTTCCAGAGGTGCTGAAGCAGTAGCCTCCATTAACATCTAAAGAGCCTGAAGTATAATTTTATCCCTATCTGCCATGTCCTTTATGCAATCCATGGCTTCTTAGCATTTGTGAAATGTGTCTTCTATTTAAATGCCAAAGCATTACCTTTAGAAATTAATATATTGCTGACTAAGGAAGCAACTTGACAGAACATTTAAAAAATGGGTACAGTAACAATCTAATGAGTATTGTATATTTTATAAGGAAGTCCCCTAGCAAATGTTACTGTGAATATCAGGCAGATTCCAAATCAACTGAAATCAGTAGAACAATCATGAAGACCATGCTGTAGATACTGGCACACCCCAAGTTATGCCACCTCTGCAGAGTACACAAAGTTCCTTTCGCTTACAACTGGATACCTTGCAGCCGATAACAGATGGGAGATTAATTTCTCTCCAGATTTGCTAATCTCCTTAACTGAATTCTCTGACAAAAGCATTTATGGACCTACTGTGAGACTGCTGCCATAATTCCATGTATGAACTCAGCCATTCATTTCTATGTCCAGCCACTTCAGGAAAATACCCTAAAAGGAACGTATATGTATGCAGGTGCACATCACAAAGGAGAAAAAGAAAACAATTTCTCTGCGTCTCTCACACAAAAACACATGTGAGACACCTTCCTTACTGAACTAACAGATCCTTGTAATAGTTACTCTGCCAAATAAAGACATACACTCTCTGTAAGAAATCTAATCAATACAAAAAAAAGAGTATAACATTTTACATACTTGACTTTGGTTTAGTTATAAAAACTCTTTCAATAAATTCATTTGTGACTTAACTCTCACATGAAGGTAGTGATGGACAGGGCAGCAGAGGAGCACAGCATGTGAGTACCATTCTTATTTTTTATAAACTAGTCTAATGCATCATAGGAAACCGTAGCAGTTTGTATTTCAGATATTATTAGAAAGCAGCAAAAAATGAACCCACAGGCCCCTTGTCCCAAGTCATACATGGACCAGTTATGGACAAATTTCAATGGGAGCAATGCCAGTTTGTTGCCTTTAAGCAGGAGCTCAGTCCTGTACAAGAAGTTTACTCAGCAAGCTCAGAGGACACAAGATATTTGTTCTCTTTAGCAAAAACTTGTCCCCATTTGCTGGCCATCCAAAGCCTGATTGTACATGAGCTCCATTTGTGCAGTGATTGGTCACCTGCAGCTGAGCTCCCACCTGCACGGGCCCAGCTGGACCAAAAAGATACCTTAGGGGTTCATATGCCTCAAGCTGAAAAACTACTAAGACAGAATTATTCACAAGGAATAATTCTGAAGTTAAGTCAGATTCAACTGTATCACTAATTCTGTGCTAGTCTTACTGCTTTGACTCTGTACCAGCTATTAAAAAGTCAATGGCAGTCAAGAGTCACAGCTACATAGCAATACACACACTTGGGTTTTCCTTCTAGGAATCAGCATTGGCATTTTAGTGTGAGATAGCTTTAAAAATGCTGATTTTTAAGTAGTATTCATTAGTGACAGCTCTGATGCTTTAATTGCTGACAGGGCAGCTGTAGAGAGAACATCCCAATTAGTTCTTCAAAATACATGAAGTAAAATCACTCAAAATACTATTTTTGCCATTTCTAGCAAAGACTTGCTCCCCCCTCTTTTTCACATGCAAAAGCACAAATTGTTCTCTTCCACCTTTTTTAACATTGTTTCTCTTCACCACATTAAATCACATGCTGTAGGAGCTGTTATTACTCCCTGGGGACCAGATTTTTGTGCGGTTACACCAACTAGTGCTTTCCTATGCAAATAGTCCCACTGGGACCCAGCCAAACCTGCAGTAATGTGCAGCTCAGGGGCTGTAACACAGCTTGTGCTCAGCAGGCTGACCAGAGAAGGGGGCTTTATCCCTCATGACTGTACTACTTTACAATTAAGGAGCTAAGCTAGTGGACCATGCCCACAGAATAGCCAGTGGACAGAGAGAGAGAGACACCCAAGAGCACTCCCCTCACCCATCAATGCTCTTTCAGCACAGGTGAGTTTGCCACAGTCAGGAGCTGGTTTTGCCTCAGTGACTGTAAGAGGAACCCAGAAATGTATGTAAGTTGCAAGTATTTCACTTTACAGCTGAAATTAGGTGAGGTGAATTCCACCCTAAACCAGCAACAAACAAAAATCAGTACAGTAACAATGCTGCTACTGCTGGTGCTGGTAGAACACCAAGATTTCCCCTAAACATCCTTATGTTCTCCACCCACCCATAGCGAAACGTGTTTTGTGTAAAATATCCTCTGTGTTGTCACAGCACATCAAGTGAGGGAGTTCAGCTGGGGGGCTTATGTTTACTATGTGTGATTCAAACAGACACAGCTCGGATTTCTACAGAAAACACAGACTTCTGGCTTTTCCCAGAAGCCCCTGAAACAATTGCTTAAGCAAAATGACACATTGCGAAAGCCCAGGATTCACATTGAGACTGCCCACCCTGTGAAACCACAACACAGTGCCTAACAGAGAGTGAAGCCACATCAGGATTTTTTATTATTATTTCTCCATAACCCATAACAACAAGTGAAAGCACCCTATAAAACTGCCTTAAACCACAAATGCCGCATGAAGCTGGCATGCTCGACACAGCTTGTAAATGTGATTTAATTGTGAATGGTAGAGTGAATAATCAGAGCTCAACAGCAAGCCTGATTACACATGAACACTACCCAGACTGCTCAGCATGGCTTCCCCTTCCCCATACTCCTTTCTTCTGGCAGAGGACAACCTACAGAGACAGACATGGCAATGCCGCCTGCAATCTCTATTATTTTTTATATTTTTTATTATTTTTATACAGCTGCTCATGCCTGGTGTGTATCAAAGCAGCTTCCAGGTAAGGGTTAAAACCTCTAATCCCTCTACAACACAACCACTGGTGTTATCCAAACCCCACAGGATGAAGATGACCTGTCTAAAACAAGAAGTTGAAGTAGCACATTGGACATAGCTGAGTGCCAATGAGTCTTTTGTAACACTGCACTCCCAAAGTGGAGAAGGTGACAAAAAACAAGAAATATATGAAAGAACATCTGATGCTTCCATAAAATGTTGCATCTTGAAATTCCTCTATGGCTATGAGGCTTTCAAAGGTCCCTGGAGAGGTCAAAATAAAATGTTTCCTTATGATTTGGGAAGATTTGCTACTATAAAAGCATTCTGGAAATCCATGCTATGTTCCACTGAAGAAAAAGTCTGCTCTGCAGGAGCAGTACCTGAGGAGCCTTACTCACTTGGACTTGGCAACAACCAGAAGGTCTGTGAAGAGGAAAAGGTGTCGCTCCTGGGTTTGCAGACTCGTCTTCAGCTGCACGTGGCCGTCCAGAATGAGCACTCGGTTGTGGCATATGAAAGACTGCACAAGGGGCCATGACTCTGGGCTGATGGGGGACAAGCAGCCTTCCCTGCAAAAGGACATAAAATAAATGGAATAAAGGAAAGCAAATCAGCTACTTGCCTGAGAGTGAGAATCAGGCAGTGACTTCCCATACCTGCTGCCAAAAAGTAATTTATTTGACCCCATTTCAGTGAAATGTGAGAGGCACTTACAGGATAATTCAGCAGTCAGATTCTGACACAAAATCTGTTAGGGACTGTCCTCACTGAACCTTTAGAGCCCAAGCTGTAAAAGCTGTAGCTGTAGCATTTAGCATGAGTAGCATTTAGCAAAGGACAATAATATAGACTCCCCATTTCTGCTATTTGTATTTGTTTCAATTTGAACTGAAGTCTTGGAGAAAATATTTCATCTCCTGTAGGCTCTCCAAATAGAGAGAGGACACATAATGCATGATGAACAGTGAACTGCACACCCACCTTGATCAGAATAGCACTCATACTCAGGGTTAAAAGCCATTTACAGAAATTACTGAGAAACAATGACAAATATAAGGTGTTACTGAACCTTGCTAGAGACACACCACGTATTAGATCAACATGAGAAGGCTGCTCAGCCTTTCTCTCTTCTAGCACACAACCCAGAAGCACTGAATAAGCTCCTGCTACAGGGTTTGGTTGTGTGGCTGGAGCACAGCAATGCTCATCTGAGGCTGCTGGGTAATCCAAACCCAAGCCTGTGGGGGAAATACCAGGCTCTCTCCTAGAAGACACTGATCTTTTCAAAGGAGGTATTGAGTAAGTTGCAGCACAGGGTGGAGACATGATTCTCTCAAACTCTCCTGATCTAACTGTTCTACATAAAGCAGCTGAATAGTTACTGAAGCAGAAACAGATTTTCTCTAGCATGATGGTCAGCTTACTCACCCAGCCAGGATATCCCTACCTTCTGAGCCTTGCTGTTAACAAATGACCATTTATATGGAGCCACACCAAATGAATGTGAGGGTCTGAGAGGAGGATACTCTTTCTCTAGGGTTCTCTAGAAGCTTGTAGCAGGTCTGGAAAGCCAGAGGCATGGCCTCAAATTCTCATACTAAGCTGAGAGAACTGAACCTGGGTCTCCTATACCCTGGTGTACCTTAAATAATGAATTTCTGGATTAAATCCAGGTACCATCAGTATCTTTACCCATGATTTTAAAATACAACTTTGCAATTATTTGCTTTCCCAAGAGATGCCTCCAAATGAACCATTTCCCTCTGGCAAAACAAATCAGTTCAATTTTTATTCAAATATAATTTACTTATTTTTTTCTTGTTAAAAAAATTAAGCAAACACTTGGCAGGATCAGCTCGGCAAGGGCAGGCTGAAACGAACAACTTTGCAATTCCAGTTTATTCTTGATCCCATTGGAACGGATGACAAACACCTAAAGACTTTTCTGGGACAAGAAATGGAGCTTATATGGTAAAAGTCACAAAACAAACGTGGGGGGAAATGAAAGAAAACAAGAGCAAGCACAGGAAACCTTCAAAGAAGGTCATAAACCTTGTACCTATGTTAGAGCCTGGATGACTCATGACCCTCCTCTCCTTGATACTTGTGGCTGGATTATGCAGAAAGTTATTTAGGAAATCCTGACAGCTGGGAGAGAAAGGATAAGCTCCAAGATTGGCCTACATTAGCAAGACACACTTTCACTGATGTATAAAGAGCTGGCAAGGATCCCTACCTGCTGTGAAGGGCCTTGGATTCCCCTTTATGGCTGGAAATCTTCAATTTTTAAAAGAATTCCTCAACTTATTTTGTCTTAAACTGTGTCTTAATCTTGTCTTTCATTACCTACCCCTTCAGGTAAGAGAGAAAGAAGAGGAATGACTTACAGAATGAAAAACGCAAACCTAAGTTATTTGGTCATTCCTATGCAGAACGGGTGTCCAGGAGTGTGGAGGTTAAAGCAGAGGGAGGAATTTTGGTCCAGCATAACAGGGATACACACTGTGTGGCCAGCAACAGGAGCCAGGGGAACAACAAGCACCTCTTCTACCCTGCCACACCCACGGGACTAGAAACTGCCAGCCCACCAGTTCATCAAGTGTTAGGTAACTGGACTCCAATTCATTAACTCCCTAGCAGCACTTGGCACAGGAACTCAAGCAGAATTCAGGAATGCTGATGAGTCCACCTGCATGAAAGCCATGCATGGCTTTTACCTGAAAGATTAAATCAGGAATACACTCACCTGTACTTGAACCCAGTAACAACAAATGCGAGGAAAACCCTTTTCATGTTACACTGCTGGACGCATTCTTACAATCATAAGGTCTGGCTTTTATGTCTCCATATAGGCAATTCTGTTTGATTATTCCTATTTGTATGTTTTCTACATCATGATTCAAGCCCAGGAGCCCCTCAAATTACACTAAGCAAAATCTTTGCCATGTTGGTACACAAATGAAGATGTAGTAGGTTTAGTACTGCCAGAAGGATCAAGTGAATTGAACTGTCTTTTGAGCCAGTGCCTTTCAAGCACATCTGTCAGCTGAACTCTAATAAGCAGTCTTACATACACTAATATTAGACCTTACCTGATAAGCCTTATTAAAAAAAAAAAAAAAAAAAAAGAAGTGCCAATATTTTCTTCAAAGTGGAAAAAAAATCAAAGCCATTAATTTAGCCAGAATATTCTAATGCCCCAGGAACAAGGAACATGGAGGAAATTCATGTCAGCAGTGACAAAAATGTCTTTTGGAAAGCAGGCTTTTGATCCTCTCAATTAATGTTCCTTTGTTACAAGACATGAATGAAACCCAAGTGTTGTTACATTGAAAATGCAGATCAGCAATATCCTCAGGCACAGGGATTTATATGAGAGAAGTATTTTTGCAGTTCAGTTTTTAATGGCTCAGTGATTTTTCGGGCCATTAAATGGATCTAATTCTGAAAAAGTGCTAAGTACATAAATACTGATTCTTTGAAATCATTTCACAACTATGTACTGTAGGTATAAATCCTGCATGCCTCCACTGGTGCTGAAGCTCAAGTAAGGACCAGAAGTTCTTTCCAGTTTTCATACAATCAATCACAGAAACATAGAATGTCCTGACGTGGAAGGGACCGACAAGAATCATTCAATCACAGAATCACAGAATAGCCTGGGTTGGAAGGGACATTTAAAGGTTATCTAGTCCAACATCCCAAGCAGGGACAGCTTCCTCTACATCAGGTTGCTCAGAACCCTGACCAACCTGACATTGAATCTTTCCAGGCATGGGGTATCTTAACACCCCTTAAGGAAACCTCTTTTACAGGCCACCTTTAGGTACTGAAAGGCTGCTCTAAGGTCTCCACAGAGCTCTTCTCCAGGCTGAAGAGTTCCAACTGTCAGCCTTTCCTCTTAGGAGAGGTGTTCCATCCTTCTAGTAATCTTCATGGCTTTCCTCTCCTGGCTCCAATACGTTCATGTTCATTCTGTGCTGAGGACCCCATAACTGGACACAGAACTCCAGGTGGGATCTCACCAGAGTGGAGTAGAGGAGGAGAATCCCCTTCCTCAACCAGCTGCCCACGCTGCTTTTGATGCACCCTAGAACATGCCTGGCCCTCCTGGCTGCCATGGCACTATTGACTCATATTCAACTTGTCATTGACCAGGACTCCCAGATCCTTTTCTCCTGGAACTTTCCAGTGTCTCACTTCCCAGTCAATCCATACATCCACAGTTGCCCCATCCCAGGTGCAGAATCCAGTGCTTGCCCACGTTACACTTCATGCAGTTGGTGACTGCCCATGTCTTTAATTTGCCTACGTCTCTCTGCAGGGCCCCTCTGCCTTCCAGGGAGTAAAACAGTTCCTCCCAGTTTGGTGTCATCAGCAAAATGATGTAAGGGTACCTTCAGGTCCTGTGTCCAAGTCATTTATGAAGACAGTGAAGAGGATCTGCCTACAGGTGTAGAGCTTGCAGCTTGCAGCATAAATCTAACCTTGCTTTGGCTACAGGCCAGAGAAGACACCAAGCAGAGCATCTGCTAACCTTCCTCACCGTGTTCAGAGACATCAGACTTACTTTGTATACCTCAAAGGCCAGTTTTGCATGGCTCCAAAGAATAAGCAATTTATCCTTTAGGAATAATAAAGCAAATGAATCAACTTCAGTGTCTCTCAGTCAAGTACTTTACCATCACTGAATCACAGCTTTGGGCTAGAGCAGCGCACTGAGAGAAGCAGGAGCTACCCACATCCTTTCAAGGCTAGTGAAAACAGCAGCTATCTGCACCTAATGCCTACAGTTCAGCCCACATTATGTATTTTTGCCAAAATGGATTACCAGTCAGGGAAAACATGTCATTTGTGACCAGCA
Source organism: Molothrus aeneus (assembly GCF_037042795.1). Lineage (NCBI taxonomy): Eukaryota > Metazoa > Chordata > Aves > Passeriformes > Icteridae > Molothrus > Molothrus aeneus. The sequence continues at coordinate 43,453,072 of NC_089647.1, forward strand.
GAGATACCCCCAAAAGCAAGCAAGATCTAGAAGGTAAGTTCCTCCACTTTCTTAACAGAGCTTATATTGGAAATGAGGTAACAGTACTTGCACTTTTTCCTGTGCCTCCTACTCTGACCCTTAAGCTCCTAAACAGTCCTGTGAGAAGGAACTTCAACAGGAGCTTAATAGATGGTTTCCTTGTCTTTTTGCTAATGATTCAGGACCTGCTAACTGGAGCTTGGAAGGCAAGATGGTTTACTGCTGGAAATCAGTCAACACTCAGACATGTTATCTATCCTGTGGCTAGAGGGTGTTTTACATTCAAGATAATTAACTTACTAAGGTAGTGAGAACAATTATTTAAGTAACCAAAAGCAAACAGGTCCAATTTGGTGTGCAAGAGCTCACCAAATAAGGTGAGATAAGGTGGAACAAAAAACGCAACCAAATCTGTAACTCAGCAGTGAGTACTGACTCACACTGCAGCCCTCCTTATAGTGCACCAAAGGGCAATGTTAAGGTTTCAGAACTTCAATACACAATGAATTTCATCATAAATGGGAATCTGGATGTGACTTGAACTGCATTATAGCCAACTTGAAAAAATCATCCCAGACTTTGCCAAAATAATCACACAAAACAGATCATTGTGTTCTGTATGCTAAAGGAGAAGAGTGAGAAACTAAATGAAAGAAGAGCTTTTCTTGTACACTGAAAACAACTGCCCATGCTCAGGCCTGAACACAGGGCAATGGAGATAGTCCTGCTGATGCTCCTGACGAATTTAGTTTGTATCATGCTGGCAGCTTATTAAAGCACATGGCTTGAAGAATCACTCCTCAGGCTAGAACAGCTGTGAAGAGAAAGGAGGCTACAACTGCACTACACCCATTTGCAGGCCTACCTCCAAAATCTGTCAGCAAGGGGCTTTGTCTTTGAAAAACAGCTGAGGAACAAGCAAAGCCCTGTGTAAGTTCTTGAACATTCCCTCAAATGTTCTTGATCATTGAGCTGTAGATGGAAAGTTCTTGATCAAGTTCTTGATCATTCCCAGCTGTAGATGGAAAAGGGAGATACAACACGGTACTCCTCAATAACGCTATCTATCTGGAGATGTCCTTGTGACAGTTCTGGCTTGGCACAAACCATCTATAGATGGAAAAGGGTGCTGAAAACAGGGATGTCAACAGCCACACCCATTTCCCATGACTTGCTCAGTCCAACCTGTCCCATCTCCACTGCCTGTTCTGCACAACCACACAAAGCCCTGCCAGTCTCAGGGATGAGCATTCATGGCCCCCATTGCCACGAACGAGGTAACACAGACAAGGCTCACCCACACGGAGCAATCTGCAGCTCAGAGCCCTACTTAGGCTGATATATATAGCTATAGATATATATATAGAGATAGAGATTTAAAATCCTCTGCATTTTTAAAGGTGCAAACTGCTCCTTTCTGTCACTGCCTCTGAACCACAACCAGTGCCCTCAGTGAGTCACCCACGTGCTCAGGATCTGCCCACTTCAAATCTTTGTGACCCTGAATATGCACTTCATCTACATTTGTATGGCACTTTATTGTAATAAATAATAATTAGACTTGGAGGGCGAAAGAAAGCACAAAAAATATGGGCTTGGAGGGTAGGAGTGTTTTCCAGGAAGGCGGTAGGTAAGATGTGGGCCAGTACAAGGCTAGTATGCAGTTGTAAACTTACACGGACTATTTATAGAAGGGACTTTAATAAACAAGCATGAAACTCTCTTAATCACATGGGCTGCCAATCCATTTCTGAAAATCTGCTGTCAATTGATCCCTGCTATGCCAAGGGAGCTTCGTTCTGAGGATGCTGGGCATGTTTGCATGCTGTTATCTTTGGTAAATTTTATGCAGTTGAAGCAGCACTTTGTGAAAACAGTGCAGCATTCCAGAAATAGCAAGTCTATTTTCTGCAGCACTCCTTTAAAGTCCCCTAGGCCATCACCATTGGGGGTACAGTAGCTTTTGTACCCTGAAACAAGTGATATCTGCTTGGTTTTTCAAAGAGCATTAGTTGCTAAATTTTACAATGCCTGATTCTACTTTACAAGTGTTTTTTACTGGTTGCAGCTTCTTTTTTACAAGTAATGTGTTTGAACAAATACAGGGCAGTCACCCCTCACCCCTGCATTTGCCCTTATGGACTGTGCCACTGGATCTCATAGGGACTCCTCTGACCTGGGGCAAGTATCAGCCTCAGTTCACAGCCTCCAGCACAGGACTGTCCTCATTCTATGCAGGCAACCAGCTGGACTCCAGAAAATTATACCCAAGATCAAGCAGTGAGTCCCAGCAGGGCCACAAAGACTTCCCACCAAAATGTGCTACAAACTACTCTCAGCACTGGCAGGGCAAGCACAAGCCTGGACAATGGAAGGAAGATATATGTTAATTGGGACTGGGAGCAAGCTTTACTCAGATAAATTGACTAATTTACATTTTAGGGCAGAAATCAAGGTTAAAACTCATATTTATGAAATTGGATATGACTCCTCTGCTTCTAAAACTCAGTGTGCACATTTTAATGCAATATTTATTGAGAAAAATATTCCAACTTAAATTATAATAGGATTCTAAAAATTGTCTTGTATCATCTCTGCATGATGTCAAAACCTTATGAAACATAATAAAAATTACTATAGAGAATAAGGTGGTGGTTTGCACTAAATGTTCCAGGTGCTGAGGCACATAACAGACTACTTTTCTGTAATCTGGCAGTAAAATATCACATAGCTGTAGGGTAAAATGCATCATTAAAACAAAATCCTCACACTTTTCAGGCTGGAAGCTTGGCAGCTTAACTGTAAACAAAGCTGCACTTAAGTAATTTTTACATAGCCAAAAGGACACAATCCTCTGCAGAGCAAGCATGCACCACAGTGTGGAGGCTGGAGACAGGAAACACACTTGTGGTTTGGTTTGCTTCCAAGGCTTTTTGTTTTATTTTAATAAACAGCTGCAAGGTGTTTACTCTGAAAATTTAACACAAGGGCAAAATTTTCTATTGATATAAATTAGCACCACACGTTTTGGTCATATTTTGCCTATTTCCACCAGAAAACAATTTAGGGCAAGTGATGTAAATCCTGCTGAAAAGCTCTTGCAGTGTGGGTGTTCTCCAGTCAGTCAGCAAGTTCAAGGGGTTTTGGTCTGTGGCCCCCTGAGCAAGTGAGACGTTTGGGAGAGGACATATTCACATGCAGAAGTCAATAAAAGCTTTTTGGCCTTTGGAAGAATCAATCCTCTGTTCCCTACTGCAGTTCCCACTCACTTTTACTGACCGACATAGCAGCACCACCTTGAGTTACTTTCTCTTTGCAGGTGCACCAGGGAAATGCCATTCCAGGCACTGTCTACCCAAACAGAGATCTTATTGTTCATACCAAAAAAAAAAGGTCACAAAAAAGTGACCTTTGTGGGGAAAAATAAAGAAAACAAAGATAATAAAGAAAAAAAAAAAAAGAAAGAAAAAAAAGTAGGATGAACTGAGGCGAAAGAAAAGCCCAAAACCTAACAACTCAGCTCTACAGTTCTGCACCATGGATGTCTGGGCTTTTGGAGCTTCTCATGGCCTACAAGAAGCCTGGATGCACAGGCTACCTTTACTCCTACCAACGAAACTCCTTCCTACCCATTCTGAGGAGACATACAGAGGAGCACTCTGGGATCTCAGTCCCACTAGGAGATCCAGTATTATTTTAGTTGGCTGAAGAGATACAGTTTTTGTCCTACCTTAACTTTTTTGAGAAGTAATAATTTCAATTAGGAGAATTAATCCTACTTAATCACAACTGGAACATTTAAAAGCCTGGCTCAACTCCATTGACTTTGACTTACCTCATAGATGAAACTGATCTTTTATTCAAAAGGTGTTTTCATATATCTTCTTGTAAAGTGTATTACAAGAGTTCAGCACAGGTCATGTAACAGTCAGGAATTCTTGGTGACCAAAAATAGCTGGGACGTTCTGCAGATCTCTACAGAAACAGGTAATTTAAAGCTGATGTGCACATGAGGTAAAAAAACTGGTGTAGACATCTTTAGAAATCCCTTCTGGACCAACATGAATGGCTGTCAGTGAGCCTACATGTTTCTGCTGACCCTAACATGTCCAGCTCTGTGTCACACAGGCTGCAGATGGGCAAGAGCAGGGCACTGGTGTGACCATGCCCTTTCAACAGGGAAATGGCATTTTCTAGTTGACTGCCTGGGTTTACTTCCTGTCAGTCACCCCACTCAATCATTGGGTAATACCAGTGAGGCTGCTCATGGTCTCTCAGAGTTTCACTGCTCAAGAGCCCTTCCCCTTTAGAGTCTGATTTTCCCATTATTGAAGAAGCAATTCAGATAGGTAGGTTTGGATTAGATCTTAGGAAGAATTCTATACTGTGATTGTGGTTGGGCACTGGCACAGGCTGTCCAGAGAAGTTGCAGTTACCCCATCCCTGGCAGTGTCCAAGGCCAGGCTGGATGGGGCCCTGAGCAACCTGGTCTAGTGGAAAGTGTCCCTTTCCATGGCAAAGAGCTTAGAAGTAGATGATTTCAAGGTCTCTTCCAATACAAGCCATCCTATGAGTCTGTGAACTGTGGGACACAGTGGGGTGAACTCCACAAAGCCCCAGCACAGACATGAAAAGAGGACATGCTCAGCCCCTGTACTGGCTGCAGTGTGTAAGAACCACTTCTCCAAGAGAGATGACCAATATGGGTGCCAACATGGAAGACAGGACTGTCACTTCACCTGTCCAGTTGTAACAGGAACAAATCTGGCTTTGCTTTGCCTCCAAGGCTTTGAATTATATTTTGATACTTGTACTACAGCACAGGAATTATCCTATTACAGTGAAGAGATTACTTAATATGCCTGCTGCTGCCAGCTATGGCAAGTGTAGTGACCCAGATTCCTTATGAACATGCATGGAGCCACACGCACCTGTTTGCGCTCCCATAACTCACTGCCCACCTATTTATTCAACAAGTTTTTCACAGAGCTACTCAGGCAGATTAGTCAGAGGTTCCTACTCCAGAAGTGATCTGAGCTGGGGAGAAAAGCTGTTAGAGGATCGCCCACATCTCTGTGCCTTTTGATGATAATTACCTGTTCAGTGCTGCCAACAGCTATGCTGTACTGGCATGTGCAAAAGCAAAACTCCAGGTGTTTGGTAAGCTGTCTGGTCAGCAGGACAGTGTCTAAACAACAGAGGCACTTGAGAGGTCAGGAAGCCTCTGAGATGATGTCTTTCTGTCATGGGTTTAGAGTCTTGCCCCCAAGGCTTATTAGCCTTTATTTGATCTAGCCCCCAGCACTCAAACATTAAAGAGTGGGCACAGAAAATACCTAAATACAGACTGTTACTCCCAGGATGTGATTAAAAACCCCTCACCAGCAGCTTTGTGCACCATGAGGACACAGCTGGACCAGGAGAAGCAATGCCACGGAGAGACCAAAGGGTATTTAATGCTGGCCCTTGTCAGAGGTGGGAGCACCACGAGCTGCACATCAGCCTGCACATCATTAGAGCCTTTCTGCTTGTTTACACAAGATAAATGATCACAAAGCAGACTGAGCAAGTTGGTCTGTGATTTCCTCAGGTATGCTGTTGCCCAAACTGCTTGGCCAGACTGTCACTTGGCAGAGATTTTATTGTCTAAAATCAGCAATACACAATGGCTGGACAACAGCTGCATTCTTCCAGACCTCAAGGCCTAATCCAAAAAGTCCTTTAAATGGGCTGCAGCCAAAAGCACATGTGGACACTGAGACATCTGGACAAGCAGAGCCCTGCACTCATCCTGATGAGCACTGCCCCTCACTGTCTTCATACTGCCACAATTCTCTCCAAAAGTGAATTGGCTTAAGGCACTGCTGTTAAACTATTAGCCATTTATTGTAAAATTAATCTCCTATTTAAACTCCAATCCCTCCAAAACCCTGATTCCAAGCCTTCATTCTTACCTCTAGTCCTTTCCTTTTAATAAAAAAGCAGCATATCTCTGAAAGCCGCAGATCATTTCGATCTCCAGATGTACAAACATCGCTAAAAGCCAGTTTGTAGGTCGTAAATGAAGAACTGAGGGGTTTTATCAAAAACAAACATATGCACACATACACTCACACAAAACAAAATACAAAAACACAGCAGAGGGGCAGGATTGCCAATCTGAGTTAAAAGGCCATCTGAGGCCTCAGAAAGTTCACCTTGTTAACAGCTAATAAAATTTTATCCTCAGCTATTATTATGTAAAAGTAACTTTTGTGTTCAAACACATGGTTTAAGGAAGCAATACTCCAGTGTTATAATTAGCTTTAATCAAGCATGAATTAGATATACTAGAAACTGACAACTTGTAGAATATCATCACAAGCTGTTTTAATTATAATTCCGTTAAAAAGGAAGAGCATTAAATACAAAAAAGCAAATTTTAAAAAATTACTATTTTTCTACAAATTCATATATGTTTACCTTACATAGGGAAACATGACATATTGAGGGGAGAAATCCAGGGCAGCTCTCATACAGAGATTTCTGCACAAAATGTTAAAACATCAAAACTTTTCATTAAATAAAAAACCTCAGAAAAAAAATCCCGATCAAGTTTTTCGAGGCTGAATTAAATCCAAGAATTAAACCCAAAAGCAAAGACACACCTTCCTTTGCTTTGGTGACGGAGTCTCTAGGAATAGGAGACTCAGTTTAGACGACTGGCTGGAGCCAGCCGGGATCGTACCTGTCCATGCCAACTCCCGCTCTGCTTCTGAGCCCTGCTGGCGGCGTGCAGCTGCTCCAGAGGTAAATCCCCACTGACCACACGTGGAAGGCACACCTGGAAACTGGCAGGCACACGTAGCACAGCCTTTGCCCCTCTCAGCTCCGCAAACTCCCTGGCGAGGCACTGCCCAAGCCATGCCCTCACCAGCAGCAGAACCATCGGCCGGCCAGGCCATGGTGGCCCTGGCCCAGGGTGCCGCTCCTCCGCCTGGCACGGGCGGCCTCTGCTAGGGAGGTGCCATCCACAGCCCAGGCTCCAGCAAATGCTGCCATGGTGCCTGGGGGCTGTGCAAGAGCAACACCCACCTCGGCACAGGCAGGAGAGCTTCTGCATCAGGGCCTCATCCTGTGCCAGCAGGTAATAATGGCCGCGGCCCACGGCCCAGGGGCCCGCGCTCCCCCTCCATTGCCTCACCAGCCAAACCTGCCTCACAGAGATTCCATTGCAAGGCAAAGTTATTCACCAGCATGGAAATGACTGAAGAATGAGCAAAATTATCGCAGCTGGAATATCTATATAACAAGCTGGTTACTCATAATGAACTTTCGTCCCCTTCGTCCCTGCCGTCAGTTTTGCCTGAAACACCAACTACTCATCTTCCCCGTGAAAAAGAGACAGTTAAGGCCTTCTGGCAATTTACATTTATTAAAAGTCTCTATTTTTTTGTCTTCTTCTAGTCCCATAGCTTGGATCATCCACATTTCTTCTGACTAAAACCCTGAAAACACAATGTCCAAGGCTCTGGGAACACTCTGTATTTGCCTCGCGCCAAGTGGAATGTATTACTAGATTACACATATGATCTTCGTTATCTGGGATATTTAGCCTTTGGCACAGGACCCCTAGAAGATGACATGCCAGAATCACTTACTGTGCACTGGAAGAAGGAAGAACAGCCTCTCTGTGAATGGCATAACATTACTTCTATGTAAATAAGTGGAGGAAACACCTTGGAAACTTGTCGAATCTCCAGCTTTTACCTTCCCCTTCTCCAACCATAAGAGCCACATAACAAAATTGAGTAGAGGTAACATTTTAGGAACTTCCTTTTCAGGTTCTTTAGGGATTTATTCATAAAACTTTCTAAAAAATATCCTTTGGGATTTTTTTTTTAAAAACAGCCTGTGCTTCCAGCTTACACCAAAATAATATCATAAACACTCTTCATACTGTAAAAAAGAGTTGTTACATTTTTAGTATTTTAACACCTTTAATGTGTGGACACACAGATCTATAAATGGTCTTCCAGACTTAGAAATTGTGAGATTATATTACTTGGTTTCAGCATGTAAAAATATCACCTTCAAAGATCTGTTGAGGTGTGCAATAGAAAAGGGGAAGCTGCTGGCAGCTGCAGCACAGATTTTGGCTGTCCCTGTGAAATATTAGAGATGCAAGCAGAAGACCACCAATGCAGAGCAAAAACTTGGGTTTTGTCACATGTGAAAATTGTTTTGAGCAACAGCAGAACAAAAGCTGAAAATTTTACTTGAAACAAGTCTTTATTATTCTGTGTCAATTATTTGAGATGACAATACCCAATGCTTTAAATCCAGGCCTCACACATTTCTGTTTCAAGCATGTAATTTGTATTGCACTGAACTGTATCATTAAGTTGAGCAGGTTTCACTAAAAGACACCAAGAAAAAGTAAGAGGAAGATTACAACTGTGGAACAAGTCTGTGGACAAATATAACTAACCCAAATCCTTTGCTGATTTCATACACATTAACGGAGTTAACAATCAAATTTATTTTTTCTGCACCTGAATATGAGCCAAGAAAAATACCAAAAGCTTACTTTTCCAATGTATTTCTACAATAACCTTGCTCAAAGTGCTTCTGAAGAGTACATCTGATGATGTGAAGAGTCTCTACATGGCTATTCATCACAAGTTTGTGATGACAAAGTAGCTGTAGAGCGGAAAAAGGAAGAAAAACAAGAACAATGTGGCAACGGTGGCCTGCATATCTTCATCTCTTGGATGTAAGGGCCCAAATTCCACTGTAATATCTGTACTATTTACTATGTTTCTCTTCTGCCTGCAGGTACAAGTCAAGTGAGGTATGGATTATAGCAAGGTTTCCCTTCTGTGCACCACCATGCCATACAGCCATCCCAGAATTCTTCCATAGGCCGAGTATCATGTGACTCCTTCTATATGATTGACAAGGCAAGGAAAGATTTGTAATGAAAGCTGAATGTTCATGAAACCATGATACAGCAGGAGAAAAAGATGACAAGCTTTTAAGCACACAAGACTTTCAGACTTGCTTCTCTTTCAGGACTGGTAAGAGGACAATGGCACAAACAAGCACTGGTTTTTCCAACTAGATCATCTTGTCTTGCTCACATGCTTGGGTCATCACAGCTACCATAACACTACCATTGAAAACCTTAGTCCTCTGAAGGCTAAATAGCCATCTCCAGATGTCACAATGGTTTCTTTGAATAAATAGCATTAATAAACTTTAAAATGCCCCAGAGTAAGTCTGTCCAAAGTGCCACTACATTCTATGAAAGTGCCCTGTATATAAACCAGGGACACCTGACATATAAAGTGGTATAAAAATACAAACTGACTCGGCTTCTAAGTATTTCCTGCCCTTTTAAACTTTGCACTTGTTCATTAATTTCAACAAATATTGAGGTGAGCCAGCTGCTGAGGTGAGAGCATTCAAATAAATCCCTCACAGATGTTTGTTAACTTCAGATAGGAGCTTTATTATCTACAAATCATTAATCAACCATTAACAAGTAAGTGTTATGGAGTCCCAGTATTAAGGTTCACTGCCAGAGAAGAATGATAGATTTTGCAGGCTGGCTGTGTCTATAAGAACTAAGAGCAGAGACAGGTCTGAGGTAAAACATTTGGAGGAGATTAGAAAACATGAGAAGTCATTTTGTTGCTCTTCAGCTCTCCTTCAGAGAAAGCACTTCACCAGAGTTAAGCATTTACACAACAAACCGAGTGGAAAGATCAAACTCATCCATCAGTTTGGTGATGAAGAGGAATGTACTTTCCACAGCCAAACAAGGAAGTCAGGCACAGGTGAGAATTGCTGCTCCTGAGAACAATAATAAACACCATCCAAAGTGTTACACTCTAAACTGAAAGACTCTGAAGCTACAAAATCGCCTGCTCTGACTTCAGAGTCCTCAGACTTCACCCAATACCTCTCACAAAGGCCACAGACTTCTGCTGGAAACAACAGAAGCAGCTAAATTGTTCCATGCCACAGGCAGAGGACAGACATGACTGAGGCAGCACCCATCAGTTGTTGTGTAGGATAAGCATGGCTTACTGCAGAACAAGGAAATGCATTCCCCTCTTTGGTCCTCTCCACCACACAGCTTCTGCTAACTGGCCTTACGAGAGAATCCTTTCACACAGTAGATTTGGAAATAATTCTGATCTGGACTACACAAGCAAGACACTTCAGAGAGCACAAAATTCTTAGGTGAAAATGTAGTGTGTATTACACTCCGTGTCTCTCCAGCTATTTCTGATTTCTGATACTTATGGAGCAGGCAATAAAGTAAATTTAAAAAGCAGAATTGAAGAAGAATATTGCCTGAATACCAGCAGGTAAATGAATTTTGACTTTCCTATTTTGCAACTCTGATTTTTTCACAGAATACTTTCACAGGTTTCTGAAATACTATGGAATTCTAAATCATGCAAACCAGATATTAATTAGATCAAAGACAGAAAACTTTCCAAAGCTCACGTACTGATTACTTAATGCACCACGGAGTAGGAAAAAATATTCCTTACAAAGCCATACTTTTATTTCCCTCCATAACATTTCTTCATAAGGAGCAATACACAGCTGGAAGCATTAACAGCCGACCAGATGGTTCACTTCTCGATAAACATGTTTTGTAAGTTTAAAGTCTAATGAACTGTAGTGCAGGGAGAAAAAAAGTTATGTATGCAGAGTGGTTCAAATGGCAGGTCAGGGCTGGGGCTGGACAGGGGACTAGCTCCACAGAAACTTCCATTTCTATGGCAGCTTTACATGGGAGGAGGGAGGGAGGAAGGATGGCCAATTCTGGCAGAAGACAAGGACAAAAAAGGCTGAATGCTTAACACCCACAAATTCAGCCCCACAAGCGCTAATACTGGACAGGGGAAGGTTGTGATCACCAAATCCTGGCCCACAGCATTGTCCTGAATCAGCAGGTGCTTCCAGAGCCCTAGAGAGCCTGTACCATGCAACAGGCAATGACCAAAGAAACTCAGCTCAAATTACAGTGTGCAATTCTACAGTGAACAATCCGGAGTTACACCTGACACTGCGGAAGTGTCCAAGGCAACAAGCACTCATCTTCCTCTGCCCATGCCATCTCCACAGGATGCAATCCAAGCCAGTCACACAAACTGTTCACAGCTGAGCAGCCCAAATGTCACATGCCTGGTTACAAACTGCAGAGCAGCCCTGCCCACCCGGCCAGGTATAAACAACTCAGTGGGGCAGCACTGGGGAAACCCCTTCTAGGAGACCACCTGGTGCCTGGGCTGGTTCTGTCACATCTTTCAGCAGCCTTTATAGCTGTGCAGCTACCGAGGAGCCTGAACTGTGTTCAACAAGCTGGTGTGGACAATAGTTCAAAAACATTTCAAGTTTTGGGCTGAGAAACTGCAAAACAACACAGCCAGCAAAAGTCACTGACTCACCTGGAGGCCGATCTAGATCTGCTGAGTGCTTTGACAAAGATCAAAGATGGTGCAGACTGACGTCTTTGGGCCAAACTCTTCATCTTCTGATTGGAAAGAGAAACAAAATGAAATCACAGGTGAGATTTGGAACAGTAACTGCACGCATTCAAACTGAGCACAGCCAGACTCCAATTTCAGGCCATGGGAAAAAGGCTGTTATTGCCCTCAGCAACCCTGGAGGGGGAAAATAAGGTAAGAAAAGCAGGAGCATTACAAGAAAGCCAGTGTAAAGAATAGCTGAAAAGTAGTGTCTATACACAGATACTTGAGGTACCCTGCACACATGAAATAAACACCTAGAGCTGGTCTTTGACCACTTTTTTGTCCCTTTGTAAGATATATTTATCAAATATCCAGGTGGTGGTTTAAATTTCAAATACTTCATATATTTCTGTGTCACATCTGACATCTACCATTATTTAAGGTTTGTATTCTACTCACCTGACCTTAAACATTTTATTAGGATACCCCTTTTTAACAAATCTTTAGAGATGAGAGCATTTTCCTTCCCTACTACTCAGTCTGGAGCATATCTTGCCCATCAGTAGCCAACAATGACATTTTTTCGTTGCTGATTATGCATGAGAAAAATAAAATGGGGAGAGACAGGACAGTTGTTAGCACAGAAGTAGAAAGAGAATGGGAAAAAGGAGACACTCAAAGACAGAGAACACCACAGGGGAAAAAAAAAAAAGAAAGCGCAAGGAAGAGATGAAAATGTCAGTAGCTAACAAGAGAGGATGGATTTCCATTTAGTGAAGTTGAACACTACAATAAAAATACCGAGCAAATAAATACCACAGTTTTCCCCAGAGGTAGAAATTTTCAAAAGCACCCACAGGAGACAAAAATACACATTTTCCTGAACCACAATGCATTCAGTCTCCCTCCTGCAGCCAGAAGCAGGACTAGCAGAGTAGTCCTGGCCCTGACCCTGGAGGGCTGTCTTGAACCAGTTGTGCAGCCTGCTGCCAAGGTGCATGACCTCTCCTCTCACTGACCCTCCACCAGAAGGGTGACTGTTACATTATTTAGCTCAAATACTTTTCAGAATAAACTGGGGAACAAAAGAACCAGGGTCAAACTCCTCCTGAGACCCTGACAGGAGAATATCCAATGATGCAGTGGTACCTTACAGCACCACTGAGAGCCCACAAACAGGTGAACCTCTGACAGCCATGAAATCCCTGCTCTCAGCTAATCACAAAGCATGACTCTCTTCCTTCATACCAGAAATAACCTCTGACTACCAGGACAAATATGTCAGGACAGTGGGAACAACTGATTCCTCTGCCAATGTATGCGCTGGACGTGGCATTCATTCTGTTTGGGCAGGTGCACAGTGTGCTCCCCTCGGAGAAACTCTGCATATTTTACTTGCTTGTGACAAGTGCATTTATTTTACTCACTGCAGTCCATCTGTTATTGTGTCAGTTTTTTGGTTCTCTCTTTATTGATGTAGAGCAGACTTGTTTGTTTTGTCACTCAGTTACAGCTATTGTGCAGCAATTGTTATAAATTCAACTGCGTAATTTCAATTTGCCTTTAAAAATTATCCCCTCCTCCCTATTTTATCAAAAAATAACCTTCTCAAGACTGATAAATTAAGTCTTGGAACATTTAGCTGTCTCCAATTGGACTATAACTGCATAATAAAAGATTACTAATAAAAGAGATGCCCATTTTTAATAGTTTTTTTAAATAAATAAGATAAATTGTTCTAGTGAATTAAATCTGTTTGTCTTACTGCTAGCTAATCTGAAAAGCTGTTAGAGGTTTTAAAAGTAGCACACCTGCAAATACAAAGACAAAAAGAGATCTGTGTAACAATGCAGTGTAACATGCTACAGAAGACCAGCCACATATGTCACACAACAGGCAGATTTCAGAAGTTAATATAAAGCATCACCTCCCAGTGGGAAATTTACTGCAATTTACACATTACTGGGCAGGTGGCTTTTGAGGGGATAAGAACTGGAGCATCTCAGCTCCTGCAAATGCAGTGGAAGTTTGGTTACATTTTCAAGAGATCTTCAGGTCTGAAAAGAAAGCCGCTGGGAAAAAACCTGCAGTATTTTAAAATCTATAGCAATTACAGCATTATTTTTCATGCTTGGGTTAGCAGTGCTGAATAGCACCTGTGCCACCGAGATTCTAGTCTTGACTCAAATGTCTGAAGACCAAAGTAAAGTGTAGACTACAGCAAATTTAGGAAGAGCTCAAATAACTGGCAGAGATTATCTTGGTTAGGGGGATCCCAGAGGTGTGTGACCCAGCCTCTCTGAACCTGCTGACAGCAAGACCCATTCAAGCAGGCCACTCTGGGCCACCTCCAGTGCAGGTCTGTGCTACCTCCAAGGATGAGATTCCACAGCCTCTCTGGGCAAACTCTTAGCACAGCTACTAAGCATATCTTAACAGAAAAAAAATAGACTCAAAACATAAAAAGATCACTGATGAGAAAAGGAAAATTTTCACAGCACTCAAGTGAGTCAGGTCAGCTGTATGCAAATAAACACATTACACAGAGACATTGATTACAGACAGAAAGGGGTGTTTTATTTCTGTTTTGCTACGTACAGAGTTTGGGAAGAGAAAATAAGTGACCGTCATGACAATTTGAATTGATTCACTTTGAGAAGGGAGAGGATAAATTCACTTTTTCTTAAGTTGGATTCAGTTGCCTGCTATCCTCATTTTTATTGCTTTTATTATGTGCAAGGATGGCAATGTGGAGAAGAGGAGATATATCCTGAACAGCTGTTGTGAGAGCAGATGTTTGGGAGGAAAAGGAGATGCACTGACCAATTATTTAAGCATGGGACACAGAGAAGCATTTCTCAACATGTGTCCCACATCATTACCTCCCATTTTTTCATGTAAATATTAGAAAGGTCAACACAGACAGAAATTCTCATACTTGCTGGCTGAGTCACACCCATGTGAAATGTATCATAAAATCAGTATCTATAATGAGTGTTTACAGTGTGCATTTAGATGCAAAGATGATAATCTTGTGTCAGTCAGGACAAACTAGAGTTACGTCTGTCTTCCTCACATCCAAAAGCTGGAGTTGCTTCCCCCTCCCCTCCGATTCAGGTTTAACTTCATACTTTCTGCATTTCTGGTTGTGGTTGTCTTGACTTCTTAACAGAAACAAAAAGGTTTTGCAATTTCAGTTGTTGGACTGGTGGTAGTATTTGGCCAGTTTCTCATTTGGTATAAAAAATTCATAGGCCTGTAGACTGGAGAAGAATGAATTTACACCAGATATCGATCAGACCTACAATCTGACACACTGTTTTGTAAACTGTGATGGTAGGCGGTTTATGAGCAGACCAGCCTACCATGCAGAAGACAGAAAGCTTACAAAACATCACTGAATATATGCTGCCTCTCCTCAAGAATCAGAACCCCTATGGACTACAGTAAAACTTGCACAAGTATCTCCCAAGTCATCAGCTTGGGGAAAAATGTATTCCTGGATGCCAGTATTCAACTAATTTTGCCTCAGAGTTGAAGTGGATGATGGCACTATTTGAAATTTATATAAATCAATATATTGCCAAGTTACAATATTGCTTTCCACTGTGGAAAAGGTAACACATGGTAAGACCAAAAAAATTGGAACTGTTCCTGCACTTTACATGTATCACTTTACTATATCACGCTTCTAAAGAGAATGGCAGAGTGTGAATTAAATAAAGAATGTATGAAAAAAAATTAATGGTACTTACTATTTATTTTGTGATGGCAAGTAACTTAAGTAATGCATATAGAGTGTTTATAATATTTTCAAGTGTCTAGAGAAGTTAAAAATTATGCACTAAGTGGATACCCTGCTGCAGCTACTGGTCAGAGCAGGCAGGCTAAGCCAGGGGCAGTGTGCAGTGATTCCCCAGGAACACACTGCCCACATTGCCAGGTTGTGCTGCCTGACCCATGCCATGGTGAGACACATGCAGGAAGATTCCTCTCCCCAGCCTCTGACTCACACACCTGAGCTGTCTGCCCTGTGCTCCTTTTAGAGCTGACAGAGAGAAAAGGACAATTTAGGGCATGGCTCATCTTGCCTGAAGAAGTTTTTCTCCATTGACTGTAAAAGAAAAAGCAAGGTGACCAAGAAAATAGAGTTAATCATCATCAATCCTCTCCTTGCTATCTGAGCAAAGGACAGGGAACAGAAAAATGTATATGCTCAGTAACTCAGGGAAGAACTGTCTTCTTGCAGTGGTTTGAGCTTAGGATGAGAAAATGTTACTTGATGTCTATTTAAGAACAGACACACAAACAGTTGAAAAATTTACTTAGTTCCTGAGTGACAGGTAAACACAGCAGAAATGCCTCCTCAGCAATGTGCAGATAACCTTGTTAAAGCCTCCCCAGACACTGAAGGATTTCAGGCTCCTGATTTACAGGCTCACTCCAGAAATGGGTCAAGGCTGGGACATCTGCCTGGGTCATTTAACTGGGTGACAGGGACAACCCTCAGATGTGCCAATGCCTCAAGCTGAGGATTGCTTTCAAGTGGCTAAGCTCTCCCTTTCACTGCTTTATTTTTCTAATGAAAAGAAGTCTGATTTTAACAAATCCTACTCTCTAAATATATTTAAGTTAATAACTGTGAGGGATTTCACCCATGCAAACTCTGCTCTTGTTGTCTGAGCAACAAAACATATCTGTGGCACACACTCCTGGTTTAGCTAGATATGAACCAAAGCACTGACAACAAATCCTTACCAGAAACTGTGGGGCAAATTTCAGCTAAATGCCTGAAAATCAGAAAAATCATAACAACCCTCAGCATATAGCAGAATAACTGGGCATCACTCTTACCCCTGTATCACTGGGTCACTTATGAGAGGCAACAGATTATATTTTCCTACATATACTAAAATCCAGTATTTGTTAGACTTACAGACTAGAGTTGTCAAAAAGTGCCAAAAATAACAAGAATTCTTTTATTTTGTTATAGCAAGAAATGGACCTATGCTGACCTATAGCATTCTTGAGCCCTCAAAAACAGGGTGAGAAGATGACTGCATTTGAACTGCTGGCTCAAGCAGCAGAGATGTAGAGAGACCCATTTACCATAAAGGCAGAGCAGGTGACAAAACTATGTGCTTTTGTTTATGCTGGCAGAATACTTTTACTTACAAGGACCTTCCTAGAAAGAAAGCCATTTTTGGATGGATAATTGTGGAGAAAACAATTGCAGGGGCACAAGAGAAAAGAGCTACCAACACAGTGGAACCAAAAGCACATCCTCATGGAACAGCAGCTGCTAGAGAGCACAGCAAAGGCTGAAAGCTATCTCAGAGTATAAAGAAAAATTGATAAAAGAAGCTAGGAACAAAACATGTTTCACCATACTTCCTGAAGGATACAAATCTTTGGAAGCACTTATATGGATGTCTTCAAAAGATTCCGCTCATCTGCATCACTAGATGAAGATGTGAAAGATCAGTAAACACATCATAGAGGAGGGGAACATTGAGCATTGAGTATGCTGCTTGTGGGTCCTACAGTGAGTCAGTGCACTGCTCAGATCAGTGACTGGGTTTGTGATGGTCCTGCTGAAGCCCAAAGTTTCCTTTCAAGCTTGCCACAAAGCATGAAGGTTAACACGTGGATAAAATTCTGTCCCAGTTTCTGTACGTACAGACTTTCTCAGGAGCAGTTTAGAGATGACAAGAGAGAGGAGATTCCCCCCACTCCACATCCATACTTCAAGCAACATTAAGTAAAGAGGCAATAATTTGTTATTTGTGGTTCTTGGGCGTTACATCCCCTATGACCTATCGTGCCCCTCTCTTTCCTAGTGCCACCTGGAGGGGCAAACAAAAAACCCAGGAATAGGAAACTCAAGAACTAGAACACATTGTTTTCTGCATAATTTTCAGGTTCTCTCATGGACAGAAAAATAAAGGATTGCTAACACTAGTTAGTAATTAAATCAGCACCAGGAGGCACATCACCACAGGAAGTTACCACAAGCCAGCACATCCTACCAAGGTGATTTTAACCTAATGACCCACTTTGCGGGTGATTTCATTAAAGTAGGAGCTTTTTCAGTCCTCATCAGAGACAAAATAGCTACAGGATATATCTGCAGGATGATAGGAATTGTTCATCACTTCACTAAATAGTGCCAGAAGTGTTTCTAAGTGTCTGAAATTTCCAGCACTACCAGGTGTGATTTTAGAAACAACCCACCAGATCCTCAGCCAGGACAGAATCTTGCAGGAAGAAGAAATCCCTGCTTAAGAAGATTTATCTTAAAAAAGATAAATCTCTTGGCATGAGATCAAGGTATCATACCATATAATGGCAAATACATACTTGATTCATCTTTTCAGAGTAAAACAAGGGATGAAGATTATGTATGATTACTCTTCCAATGCCATTAATTTGCTTGAATTTGTCCATTTAATACACTGTTGAGGAACACTAGAAGTCCCTTTTCCCTGCCAGTAAACTGTTGCTGCATTTGTGACCAGAATCACAAAGAAACACATATTTACGGTGATGGAATTGCCAGATTTCAAGCCTCAAACCATAAATGCTACTTTGATTAGTATTCAAAATGGTTAATTTTTTGCACACTTTGTAGATGTAAATATTAATTGCTGAGCCTCCAAAACATTTCAAGAATTTACTTGAAATCTTCAAGGATGCAGCAAAAATCCTAGGACTGACTCCTTGTGCTACCAGATATTGTTTTGCATAAAATATTCAGGGTTGGCTGGAATCTAGCCCCTCTGAGAAGAGAGAAGTGAAACACCAGGAAATTATAAATATGGTTAAATGACCCAGCTGCTACTGCTGACACAGTTACATAAAAGACATCTCTGCTGCATGGTTTGTTTTGACAAATTTGTAGAAATAAGCTCTATCAGTATAATCACTTTTAGTCATGCTACTGCAATCCACTTCAGTTGCATCAATTTATTGGAATTGGTTTCTAAGCTAAACAGTCAATACAAAACTTCTGTGTAGGTCAATCACACATGGTGACTCCAGTAAGTCCAGTAAAGGAGGGAAACTCGCCCAGAATTTTCCAAAAGCATTAACTAAAACACTGCACTTCAATGTCACCTTTTAGCAGAGTGTTGTAAGCATTTAACAGAGAGAACCTCCCACAGACTGTGAGGTAGGCTAGCAGTGCAAATTATTGTGCATGCCAAGAATAGGCACAGAAACGTTTCCAGGATATTAGTTTAAATGGTCACATAAAATACATGAAAAAAGCCCTAGACATTTTCTGTCCCTGTTCTGGTTCTGTGGTGGGATCAAGCACGTGGATCCTTCAGCTTGGTTTTGACAGCCAAGTGGAAGATGAAGTAGGAGTTCAGAAAACCACAGAACAATGCAGCAAATCTCAGCTAATTTGAGCAAACATAGTCACAATAATAAAAAGGGAGAAAGGTTCAGTAGTCACCTAGCACCTAGCATCACATATTTAGGGGTAGCTTTTGCCAGAAAGCAAAACAGTTGATGTTAAATACTTATTTGCAACAAAATTGTTTAACTTGACATGCTGTGTCACCAGCATCAAAACTGATTTCTTGCCAACACATTCTTCCATTTCGCTGTATGCAACCAATACAAACAAGGTAAGCTCCCTGTTACCAAAAAAGACTTTCTGTATTGTGAAAAAATGATGCTTTGGCACTGAGTAGAAGACAACACAAAGGTAAATATAGAGTCCAAAGGACCTAAATAATAAAAGAAATATTTGAACTGTCACTGAGATCCAGCTTCAGGCAAAATTAGGAATACTCCTTTCCTGTACATGGATAAAGGTTGGAAGCTTCTTCCCCAGAGAGACATAAAGAGGTGACATGCTAGCAGTCTCAAGGAAGCACCACAACTGTGGACAAGCAGCTGAGCTGCTGGCTGGATGTTGGTGGCTGCCTGTGTTGGTTGTGCATGGTGTACAAAGCTGCCATACGCTGCAGGGCCCAGCCAGGGTCTCAAGCTGCTTCTCCACAGGAGGATCTCCATTTGTACCCCCGCTGCATGTGCCTCCACGCTGAGGAATTCCAAAAGGGCTGCCAAGAACTGTAAAAAGTAATATCCCTGCTCTCTTGTCAGCGTTGGCAAAAACAAGGTCTGCATTCCTTCGACTGTGGGCTCTTTGGAGCAGGAATAGGAAACACAAGTGCTACCATTAATATTTGTCCTCAGAATGCTGAATAATGAAGTGGAACTTGCACGATAAAAACGTTCATCTTCACAGTACTCGAACTTCTCATTTCAGGTGGGTGCCTAGCATCAGAGCTCTGCCAGGTTGGAAGGTACATGGTGTTCTGTCTTCAGCAAAAATGAAATAAATGTTTGATAAAAATCAAAGCTGCACATGTAGCCATCTCAAATTAGATCACAGCACTTGGAAAGGGTGAGTATCTACTCCATCATTTTGCCCAGCTGGGCAGCAGAAGGTACTCCACCACCTTGTGTAGGTGTATCACATGCCCAGTTCAGAAACCAATCAGGTATTAACTGCAGTACTTTAAGTGTAGTAGAAATCTTGACAATACTCTCTCCAGGCAACCATTCCACCATTGACAGCAGCTGCCATAAGAAGGAGTCCCCAGGGCTGCAGTCAGGCTGGAGCACTACGTGGCTTGGTGGGACACAACCCATGGAAACACACAGCATCACCTCCTAGCCCAAAGAGACCCATCGGCATTGCTGTGCCATGGCCAGCAAAATCCCAGGGACTGCTTAGCCACATCATTGGACACAAGCTCAGACTTTACTACCATCCTAAATTGTCACCAGGTGGACAGATTTACTAAGGGACACTGAAACCTGGCCAGTCATTCTAATCCTGCCAGCCTATTTGGCAGCCGTCTGAAGTGTACCTCTAAAGACAAGGCAGTGAATAGATTTAAATGTCATTGTGAAGCAAAATCTGCAAGGCAGCAAGGTACCAGCTCTACTTTGGATAGAAAAACATTTCAGCACTTGCTAAACCCAAGAGAAAAAAAGAATTCCTGTTTTATACAGCAGGAAGAATCTGGTTATCACAGCTCGCTTGTTACAGCTAAGTAAAAGGCAGAAACAAGTGCTTGGCTGTATGCAGAAGAGAGCATTTTGCACTTGATTATGTCAAATGCTGAAAAGCAATCTGAGACATCAAACAGATTTTACAACCAGTTTTGAAGATGGGATGAGGTTCCTCTGCTATCAATTGCATACACTTTGCACAAGGTGCTTCCTCAGGGAGCTTCTTATATTCCTCTTGCACAAAGCACGTGCGAGAGCAGCCACCGAACACCCTCATCTCGACCAAACCCTTCGCTCGCTCTCTCCAGGCACACATGCAGCAGATCCCTCTTCGATCCCCTGGATAACAGCTCTGCAAACCATTCCCCAGCTCTCTCTGATACCCACCGAGCAAAACCTCCAGAAATACATTCAGCAAAACGTCCTTCGCGTTTCCCCACGAAATCCATGTAGCAAACCCTTTTATCGGTCCAGCACATCCGTGCAGCAACACCCTCCGCGCCAGATTCCCGGGGGATCCATGCAGCCAAGCCCTGTGCCTGCACCGAACAGCACCCGGCAAACCCTTCCCGAGCTGCCCGGGACAGCTGTGCAGCGGCGCTCCGGACCTACCCCGGACACCCCGGCAGCAGGCTCCCTGTGCTCCCGGGACATGCGTGCAGCCACCCCCCGAGGTGCCCGGTTATCCACCCATCGGCCGCACCGGGCACCGCGGCACTCCCGGCTCCCCGGGGAGCCCGTGCACGAACCCTTCCCGCCGACAGCCTCGGCTCCGCCAGCGGCTCCCCCGAGCCCGGTTCCGACGGCGGCGTGCAGGACTCGGGGAGATGGCGCGGCGGAGCGCGCGGTGGGGCCGCGCTGACCGGCGGTGCCCGCCGCGGGAAGCTCCGGGACACGGACAAGGATCGGGGGGCGCTTTCCCGTGCGGTCTCCGGGGACGGCCTCACCTTCTTGCTGTCGGCGGCGGCGAAGCCCCTGGTCTCGCCGCTCACCGAGGACGAGCGGCCCGGGCCGAGGTGCTCCTGTTGCGGGGACATCACGTCCATACAGCCCCGCGCCGCCGCGCTCCCGCCGCGGGGACACCCGCGCCGCCGCCCGCACCATGGACAGGGCGCGCCGCGCCGCGCCACGCCCCCCGAGCGCGGGACACGCCCCCTAGGGACACGCCCTCACAGGCCACGCCCCCTCCGCCGCGCCGGGCCCGCTCCGGGCAGGGGGTCCCGCAGCGGGAGGGCGGCAGCGCGCATGCGCGGCCTCCGGGGGGCGCGGGGGGACGGGGACGGCGGGGGACGGCGGTGGGCGGCGGTGCGCGCGCTCGCATCCCGCGCCTGCGCGCGCTGCGGGGCCGGCGGGGAGCCGGGAGCTGAGGGATCCCGGGAATGGGACGGGTGTGACAGGGACACAGCACTGCCGGGCGTGTCGGGGGTCACAGCGCTGGGGGCGCGCTGCAGGGGCCCAGAAGTGGCGCGGGTGTTGTGGGCACAGGGCGCTGTGGCGGGCGGTGCGGGGTTAGAACACCCGGAGCTGCTGTGGGGTCCCGGGAGTGGCGCGGGTGCTGCCAGACCTGTGGTGCCCCGTATGTCCCCGCAGCAGCCAGTTCAGCGCCAGGCATGGCTCTCCCCAGAGCCCTCCCGTCTGAGGAGCGAGCAGTGGGCTGGGGGCAGCTGTGGGGGTCCCTGCGACCCTGGCACCAGAGGCTCCCAGTGCGCTGGGGGACGCCGAGGGGATGCCACCGCCAAGGGGATGCCATCGTGCTCCGGAAAGCCGTGAGCAATAAGGAGGAGGAACCACTAGTTCCACTAATGGATGGTGTTGGCTCAAGAACAAATGGTTGTAAGTAGGCTATAAATAAATCTCAGCTGGAGAAGGGAAGAAAGCGTCCTGATCGTACTGATCCGAAGAGGAGGAGGATCCCTGCCAGCCGGGAGCAGAAGGTGTAGTGCTCCAAATGGTGGTGGTTTGATATAGCTGTCGTGTTGGTACATTATTGTATACCTTCATTAAACGTGGTGTCTTCAACAGAGAGGGCCTACTCCTGATCACTCAGGAGGTTCTTTCTAACCCTTCCTACGTGTTGTGAGGGATATTTTTATCTCCAGCCTTTCTAGCTGTTACAGAGTTTACATGCATTTTCTCCCACGTTGATCACAAAAGGAAAAGCAGAGAGACCCTACCATCTCATGTGCAGCATTTCACTGCTTTTCTTCTGCAAGATGAATTTTTACATCCCCGTGGTGAATTGGATTGGGAAGAGATTCAGCTTTAACACGATTACTTTACATCTGAAGAACCCAAGCTGGTTCTCCTCTTGGAAGCACAAATGGATGTGCTGCTTCTGCAGCTTGGTGGCGGTGACTCTTGCCATATATGACTAAAATAGTAGTAAATGATGAATTTGGTTCCATGTTATGTGGCTACCCTGGATGCATTATTTAGGCTCAGCATTTCCATCTAATAATGCTTCAGTGATCTCTTTGTTGAGATTGATGTGGGCATCTGCCCTCTCCTTGTACCCTCATTTTTGTGAGTCAGTGGAATCATGTAAGTAAGGAAAGATTAAATATTTAAGTCTGGAATGCAGTATGAGTTCTTTTGCCTCCTCAGAAGCCCTGGGGTTTTGTGGATCTGACCTGACTTTTTCTCCCTACTGTATGACTGACCAGTAAAAAGAAACTCATAGATACCTGTGACCACCAGGAAATAGCTCTTGGATGACACTGTCTGATTTCAGAAAGTCCAGCAGGCTGCCCCTGATATCTTTGGGAAAGCATTGGATGGGTAGGGCAGAGGTTTGTATGCAGTGTGTGTGTTAATGTGTCATGAGTTGTACCATTTCCTCTTTGCATGTGTAAGGTCCTTCAGCTGAAGGGTAGAAACCCTGAAATGATGCATTCTTGCTATCTGTACTAATTTACTGACAGATGGCCATTCATCACTGAGGCAGAGTAGTATATAAAAAAGCCTTCTGAATTTTTAAAGCATGAGTCTCTGAAAGCCATGGTGTCAGCTGATTTCTGCCCCTCTGGGCCTTGGCACAGGCCAGCTGTGAGCACCATCCCCACTCAGTGCAGACCTCGTGCTGGTGCTCTCACAGCTTCTCCCGCCCTTCCACTCCCACCCCTTTGGTCATGTCCCTGCTTCTCCTCCTTCATCCTCTTCCACCGTGCTGGTGCTGCAAGGGGTTGGCAGCAAGGGGGACACAAGCAGGGTCATGGGCTTCCCTTGGCACAGCACCCAGCTCCACAACATGGGGACAAGCACCCAACCCAGCAGGATGCCGTCCCCAGGCAGGTCTTTGAGTTTCTGTGGGAGGGCTAAGAAAAGATTTATCAGGGTAGAAAGGAAACTGTACAAAATGCCTATTCTAAGCACAGAATATATTTAGCAATTTGGCAACCTCCTTTCCAAAAACATTTGCAAGTGATATTCTCGGTGACATTTTGGAAACAGGGCTGTATGTATCTGTTTATTTGAAAAGGAAATGTTGCATAAGCTTTCTGAAACGCTTGCACGTGCACAGAGGTGTTCTTTTATCTACTACCACGAGCACATTTCCCACACTCTTCATTGAATGCTGACTCCTTCACCTACTCACAGAGGCAAATAGATCAAAATCTTGCTGTTTTGTGACCAAGATGGAGAAGCTTTCTTCTCTTCAAAGCACATGTTTACATATGCATATGTTTACATATGCAAACATACAACCAACATGTTTTTGTTAGCTTCAGTTCTTCTGTGCATCCAATGTTTCCATACCTTTTCTTAACCTCCTCTGCCAGAAAAGTGGACAGGAAGTTTGGAGCAGGAGGTGTGAACTGGCAGGAGTGACTGGGAGGGAGCAGGGTTTTACAAGCCTCCCTGCCCCTTGCTGGAGCAGAAATGACCAGGAGGAAGCATACAGAGTACAGGAGCAATCTACAGGCAGGCAGCCTGGAGCACCTTGCCTGGTGTGACACGAGCAGCAAGTGGGTCTCGTGCCTTACCATGATTAATCTCAAAGGGTAAAAATAAAGGAACCTGCCAAGAACAGCCAAAAATGGGAAACAGGAAAAATACGCTTTCCCTAAAGACTGTTCAGAGTTTAACCAAGAGTTTCTTTCTGGCAGATCAGGACTTTATTGGTTTTCATTTGGATTTCATTTGGATTTGAGAGAAATTTGAAAATTGGGGGCATGATCAAGGCTGGGGACAGGATGCAATTGCAGCCTGTGCAGAATCCCCAGAACTGCCCCTGCCTGATGGTTAACCTGCCTCTGTGCAGCAATTCCCAGTGGAAAAATCACCCAGCTCTCCCTCAGTCTTTGTCCAAGGATGAAGAAAGTCCTACATGGGCTGGTGTGAGGCCAGGCATGAGGACAGGGCTGTTGCTGCCTAAGGCACCCCAGTGCCTGCCACCCCACAGCACAAAGCAGGCACACTGTGACATTGCCCAGGCTGTGGGGCACCTACTGGGTGCTGCTTCTCGTGCTGTCAGGGTTTTAACATCAGCCTGGGTATTTCTGGCCTGAGTTGGTCTGATCAACGAAAAGACAAAGTGTATAATTGCACCTAATCAGCCTTGAACTGCACCATTATCACCACCAGCTAAAATCCTGCTTGAGCCCTACCCCCCTCAAAAAAGACATAGAAGGCTCAGAAAATATCATGCATGTTAATAAAAAGATTTTCTTTCTGTTGCCTTGACCACGGTGTGGTGTGAAGAAAAACACCAGAGAGACAGGGGGAGAATTGGGACAGAGAAATATATGGGTGTTGTAGGAAAATCTTGTACACAAGACGGGAGAATTATTCATGGGCAAGCTCATCCAGGTGGAAACATGACCCCTGTAAATCTGCCACATCAGAGAAACCCACAGTGAACTGTTAGCAAATGTAAGATACACAGGCTGCTGCTACCTCTGGGTTTTATGAGCTTTCCAAGCACATTAGCA
Organism: Molothrus aeneus; assembly: GCF_037042795.1. NCBI lineage: Eukaryota > Metazoa > Chordata > Aves > Passeriformes > Icteridae > Molothrus > Molothrus aeneus. The sequence goes on from NC_089647.1 coordinate 43,478,531, forward strand.
CTAGCAGAAATTCCCTTCCAAGAAAATTATGATATCTGAGGAACTATGTGAGGCTATACATGAATGAACAGTACTTAACCTGCACTAAAAACCCATGGTTCTATCAAATCTGCCCCAAAAGGGCACAGTTGCCTGAAAACTAATTTTATGAACCACACAAGTGCCCCATGCAATTAAAGACATGAAGTTGATCTGAACTGGAATCTCCAGGGGCAGTTGCATTTCAATGAGATCTGATGCATTGACTTTCTGTTTTAATATCCCAGTACCTAGAATCTTGTGCTGCTCGTGCATTGTGAACAGCTAAAAATAGGACCATATCCTGGACAGATAGGAGCTACTGAGATGGAGAAAAGCTGAGCTGAAATGAAAACTTGGAGAAAATGCAGGATGAATGGAATGGATGCTGGAACTCAGCACAGGAGCTTTTAGAGGCAGGTATCTGCCCTGCAGTGTGAATCCTTCGTTGCTCATCTTCATGGTGTTTACTGCTGCTCCTTTCCCAAAAAGTTGTGGTGAGCTGAGAGCATCCTCTGTGCTCTGGTCTCAAAGGGTTTGGGGTGAAGGTGGCCCAGGTACCAAGTCCTGCCCTTCGTTTTGATAGCAAACTGCTAATAAAACTGCTAAATGCAATGTGAGTAGCTGCTAAGTGGAATTCATGAACGTCCTGGGATTCAGGCCACAGCAGTTATTAATGTTTTGTGCAGATAGTATCACGTTAACAGGAAGCACCCCATCCTGTCCCTTCCCAAGCAGTAAAGTTTACAGGGCCTTTTGTGCCAGATGCTCTGCGTCAAGGCTCCTTAAGGGCTGGGAAACACCTCACTTGGGCTATTCTGCCAAGGCTTGTCAAATAAACAGAGACCTGCCCTCCCTCTCTACCCCAGAAGTACAGGTGATCCCACGTGAATGTGGAGTCCAAGTTTACAGCGCGTGGCGTGTTTTCAGCAGCAGGGATGAGTGTGGAGCTGAATGGGGAGCCCGGCTGACAACTCAGCTGTAGGAACAGGCACAGCACAGTACAGGGAGAGCCTGAGCACTGGGTGCTCCACATGGGATCACCGCTGGGGCCATCTAGGGCCATCCTCCCATGGCTACACCTAATGCCCAGGTAAGTGTTTTATGTCCCAGCCTTATGGATGAACCAGCCAATGATTCTACCAATTCTTAATATTCCCTTCAGCCTTATGCTCTGTGAAATTCAGTCCAGCACATCAAAGGGAAGTTTGCCTTTGAAGGGCTGCATGCTTCCTGCATGCAAACATTGCTCTGATTTAATTAGGTTTGATTTTTTTAATCAGTGTAGTTAAACCAGTACTATGCTTGTGAGCAAATATGGCTGGCATAAGTATCTCAATGTGTATATGGCCCAATATTAACACCTCTCAGGAGCAAGTGGCATTTGAATTTTCCTACCATGCACATTTTCCCTGTTTTTCCTGCATCTTCCTTCTCATTTTTTATGCCTTATTTCTTTCATTCACACTAATACACTCATGAAATTGTTTATTTTTGGTTTCTCTGCACTGAAGATTTTCTTAGTGTCCTTGTCCAGTGTTCAGTCTTTCAATTGCAAATTGTGAGGCAAAGTTGAAAGTCAGTAACGGGATATACATCCACAAGGACCTCAGGAGAGCTAAGTAACAGACATGAAAGGATAGCATTTCATTTGAGATAAGGCCTAATCTCGTCCCTTTGTGTGTAACATTTCCAAACTTAATCTGAGCACTTGTGCCTGGAGCCGTTTAACTTTGCTCTCGGGTAGGTGGGTAGTGGTGGGAACACACAGAACCAAAACCGCAGCTTAATCCTGAGTACAAGGGTAGGTGCCATTGAGACAAAGGAGGCTGACCTTAGGAAACATCTACTAAGTGTTCAGATATGGGCAGAACACACATCTCTTCAGCATAAGCTTGAGCCTTATTGAATATCAGGGTACCCATTACACTGCCTGAGACCTGGAAAACCCACAGTCCTCAGCACCCACAGTGATACTCAGCATCAGGGTTTGTTTCTGTTCATATTCAACATATTTTTGAGAAAAGACATTCTATCACCTAAACTTTGCTGGGGAAGGGTGTTTTCAGATGCTTGTCCCAAAATTACAGTTGGGAAACATGGTTATCAGCATACAGGTCATAAATAACCTGCACTGGTTTTTGTGTTACAGCCAGGTGTTGCCAACAGACTCCCTGGAGCTCCACAAAGCACTGGCCACATAGACAGCCAAATCCCCACTTCAGTGCTTTGAGGCACAGAGTGATAAATTAGGTAACATGAGTCAGGTTGGCATACAAGGGACTGGTGAGAATTATACATTAGTAACAGAAATGTTTATAGTGACTAGAATGGGAAGTTTTTGAGGTTGCGCTAAGAACAGGGCATCTTTGTTTTACGGCTGATGGGACTTAAATTTATTGCAAGTAGAAAGTGGACTGTTGACATTGGCTCTTCAGGAAACATGAAGGAAGCTCCCATGGACAGGGGACCCTTTCGAGTGTAACATACACTCATCCATAAAAATTGTCACCTTATCTTCCTTGCTCTGAATCCATTTCAGGCATCACTTTCTCTGCCTCTAATTCATAACCCAGACAGTTGTTACTGTGAGTGTGTTTAAGAACCCTGAGGGCTGTATTTTTTGTCAGTTTGTGTTTTTAACATGCTGATGGATTGTATTGTACTTCTGATCCCACCCTGGATTTACTATTTTCCATTCACCATAGACAACTCCCTTTTCCTAATAGCTTGTGGGACTGGCAAGCTGAGAATGACAGACATTAAAAAAAAATGGTGGACAAGATTTTTAGTTGTCCTTTCATAACACACTGCAAAATGTTTCACTGCAAGACTAGGATGCTTTCAAAAGTGATTCAGATGAATAAAAAATGAACTAGACATCCTCCCACTCACTTGGGATCCAAAAGGAAACAGCTCTATTTTTCTTTAAGAGTGTTGAATTACTCCATATAAGCTGATGCACATATCTTCAGCCTCTGTAAGCCAAGGTGGGAGCCCAGACTTCACTGCATTCCATTGAGCAGGGTCTTGTCTCTCCTGCCTGTCTCAGCCATAACAGCAGCCGCAGCATTTTTGAGATTAAATGATCTGTTACATGAGTGGGGTGGGTTGACCCTGGTTGGATGCTAAGTGCTTACAAAGCCACTCCATTGCTCTTCTCTGTCACTGATGGGCTCATCCTTGGCCAGTGGTGGGTCTGTCTTGGAGCTGGCTGGCATTGGTTCTGTTGGAAATGGGGGAAGCTTCTGGCAGCTTCTCACAGAGGCCACCCCCATAGCCTCCACACACAATACCAAAACCTTGCCACACAAACCAAATACACTGAGGGCTGAAATCCCTGGATCTTCTGTCTGATTTGGACAGTGAAGACTGTCGATCTCCAAATGGAGTTTGACTTTTACTGCAGTGTAAGCGGGTGTAATTTCTGGAAAGGGGAGGCCAGCAGGAGCAAGGCAGAGGAGTGCTCAAAATCTCTGCCAGGCTCCTACCACAGTCACTCTGCCTCACAACTGCTACTTAGAGCATCCTAATGTTTTAAGAAAAAAAACCCAATGGTTTCAGAGTGTATCCAAGCTGCTCCCAACTCCAACACAGTAATTGTAAGAAGCAGACTTAGGAAGGACTTAAGAAGATAACTTAACCTCATCATCAGGCAGCTTTCCCTCGGTCTTTCCTCAATTACTTGTTCTTAGAAATGAGGGGTTATGAGGATGTGCAGCCTCCCTTGTGAGCCTGTCTCTTTGTTGTCACCTCAGCTGGGAACTATTTTCCCTGGTGAAACCATCTCCTCCTCAGTTAAGCCTATGACAACATGTCCTAACCCCAGGGGATATGAACAGGGTTTATTCTTTCCTCCTTAGAGCTACCTTCTACATATTTGGACACTATGTCCCCACAACCCTTATTTCTAGACTAAACAATACCAAATCCTCCAGCTTTCCTTGCAGTCTGTGATTCCTGATCCTCCAATCCATCTTGTTTTCTGAATTCTTTCCATTTTGGTACGTTTCCTTTCTAAATCATCATTTCCAAAGCCGGATGTGTTTTGTTTGTAAGGATGATGTGCACATGTTTCTCTTCCTTTCACACCCCACTTCCAACCCAAATGTTTCCCTGCTTTTTTATTAACTGAAGACAGGTGTAGATGTAGGGAGAGGTATGGGGAGGTTGGCAGTCCATCCTTAATATTTTACAAAAATTTTTTCTTATTCTCCATGATATAGAAAGCCATTTAGCAAAGTAAAATACATTCATTTTACATTTCTTAAGTGACATTATAACTGTTGAACTCAGAAATTGTCCACAAAGCTATTAAAATATTTGGATAGTTCAAGTTTAGATGAAATTCCAGCAGATATTCCTACCACACTTATTTCTCAATATGAAAGCTGTGACCCAGCATTTCTTCTGAATCAGCAGGATATGGGCCCTGGTTATCAAGCAAAGCTAAATGGTTATTGCTTTTAAATTAACAGAAAGGTTATTGTTACTGAGGTGCACACATTTGGGTAGAAAGCTAAACTGCAGGACAATAGTGGGCTTGAATTATTTTAGGATTCCAGCTTGAGGAAAAAGAAAAGGTTGTTACTGTTATCATAGAATCATAGAATAGTTTGGGTTGGGAGACACCCTAAAGGTCATTGGGTTTTGATGTCTCCGCCATAAATGCCAAATCCTTCAAAACAAAAGACTGTTTCATAAACTTTGTTAAATATTAAACTTAAAATAGGAAAACCAAAATATGAAAAAATGGTTAACACATTTTGGAAGAAGGATTCCTTCAGATAGCTGGAAGAGTGAAAATGTTCATTGCCGTGAATGCAGAGGATTTGGGCCAGAGTAACAGCAAAGAGGACTGGGAGGGGTGGAGGGAGATGGGGAGGCAGAAGAGGCTCAGAGCTGGCAGCCACAGAGCTGCTGAGTCAAGAAATGCCACATGCAGTGAGAGGGGACCTGGAGGCATCAGGGGTGTTGCATTTTAAAATTACTTTACTGAAAGTTGTGATTTTCTTAAAGGAGCATGGCTTTTTCCCCCCATGACTCTTTTTAAATGTTGCACTTAGATGATCTAGTTCTCACAGGGAGTTTTCTCTCAAGGGAGCTCTCTGACATGGGGCTGGGCAGCATCAGCAATGCAGCAGTGCCACACATTACAACATTTTGCACACAACTTCAATACAGAAACACCTTATAATTATTTTAGTGTAACTGGGATATAAGCTAATGTCATTCCTGAGAAATAAAGCATGTAGCACAGATAATCACTGTTAGGTGCTCCTGGACCATCCTCATGGAACATGGGCAGCATGGTAAACCTACCAGCTTCATATCTTATGTATTTGCAGTTGTCAAAACATAGTTGCCTGTGGGGATGTGTACTCGATCATGAAAATAAAAAATAAATTTAAAAAAACAGCTTAAAATTATTGTCAAGGAGAGAACTTATTTATTTATTAAATAAATAAATATGGCATTTATTAAAAAGAAATCTGAAGTAGTTATCACAGGACTATCAGTTTGATTCTGCTGCTGTTCAAGGTTCACAGATTAATTTCCTCACTGAAGAAATTTGCTCTTGGCTCGAAGACTTACAGGTCAGTGGAAACTGTTGATCCTGAGAGGCCTGTCAAGAAAAATGAGTGAATTATGGGGTTTGGCCAAGTCTTGTGCTTACCAGGCCAATTTCAGTAACCGAGGCAGCAAAAAGTCCATTTCAATTGAACTGAAATTAAAATGTGTAAAAATGTACACTCTAGGTTTTGCAGGATTTCCAGTGTTTTGCAGTATGACATTGTGACGCATATTTTTATGTCCCCAGGACAATTCTGCTGGTTTCAAAAGGTTGAAATGACACGGATATCACATGATCCACTTATTCTACAATATATTCTGGCTTTGTGCTTTTTTTAATGCTTTGCAATTTTCTTTGGGTACCCTAATTTTACAAAAATTAAATTTACTTGCTCACTGGATTGGTTAGGAAAGGTAAAAAGCTGCTAGAGGAAAGTTATTTCACCCACAAATTCATCAACATTCCAAGACTTTTCTAGCTTACCTTTCCTCCTCCTGCACCTGAATGCAAACCCATTAAAAACAGTCCAGGAAACCTCCACCTCTGCATTCACACTCAAGATGCTCATAAATCATATTTCTTTAACAGGGGTTTGTGATCTCATGTTAATGAAACTCTGGGGTAACACCATGTCTGAGAAGGAGCTGGTGCCAGAAAGGAGGTTGATATGTGGCTGCAAATCATCAGTGTTATCAGTGGAAACCCTTGGAATTACATCCGTGCAAGAGCTCTCCCTTTCTCTTTATTTCAGAAGTTTCCATAGGCAGAAAAATGAAAGTCCCACATCGCACCTCCTGCACAGTTTACACTGCAAATTCCGGAGCCCTGGCTGCTCCACCACATGGATCCCAAAGCACCACAGCCCTGCTGCTTCCCATCTGCTGCCAGCCCCTCCAGACCACCCCAGCAGTGTGAAAGGTTTTGTACTCCCCCTGAAAGATGCCTTTCATTTAAGACCCCTTCCCAGAGCTGGGCTGGGGGAGGAGGCCAGCACTCCGATGCAAAGCTGTGCTACAGCCTTGCAGGACTTTGCTGGGAAAAGTGGTGGGTGCTTTGTGAACTGGTGGGGTGGCACACAGGGCACAGGAGCTGCCCCTGTGCATCCTAAGTCTGGACCTGAAGGTATAACGTCAGCTCTTGGAGTTGTGACATAAAAACCAGTCTCTTAAACCACAGCCCCTCGCACTGTCCAGCAGATTGATGTCATTTACAGACTCATTAACCTGACAGAGACATTCCAGAATATTGCAGCTGCCTGTCTCTTCCTCTTTCAAATCCTCTGAAAACAGAGTGCTGCTGGTGGTATTTTACCACACCAGCAGGCTCCATCCTTGTCCCTCCTTGGATCCATCCCCTCTGCTCTGGGGTGGCTACCCTGTGTTTCTTGCTATAGATCGAATGGCACTCAGCGAAGAGGATGAGTGTTTTCAGCTCTGCCTCCAGCTGCTATTTACCCCAACCCAAAAAGGTATTTCTTCAAGCTCCATGTCTTAAAGACTGCAGGAAATAAGGTGAGCTTGGCTGTGGCTTTGGCTGCTTTATTGCCTAGTGGGCATATATGGATGGAAGTGTAATTGTCACAAGAGCGTTAGGTAATGAGCTATGAGCATGGCAATGGCGATAACAAATTATTTGCTCTTCCAGACAGTCACACCAGCAAGCTAACAGTCATCACTGAGAGCTCCTTCTTTTACTTAGGGCTTTGAATACTATAAAATCCATCAGTAAAATAAATACCATGTTAGGGAATAATAATACCCTGCTGCTAAATTAATATCTAAATCATATTATGGAAGGATTTTCATTATAAAACTTATTTTCTTTCTGGCCTATATATTGATCAATTTGGAGTGAATATCATTTTGTCTACTAGTTGTTGCTGTTCTCAAGTGGGAATTAATCTGAACCAGGAGCTTTCTTGGCCCACAAGCCACTCAGCTCTCTGCATAAAGCACTGTAATTTTACACAGTCCCTGTAAACTGGAGTATTATATCAGCTGTGGTCAGTATTTTCATATGATGCTTACCAGTAAAGTTGTAATGTTCATTTATGAGTGGGACCATAGAGTTACTGGAGCAAAATACTCCCACAATATTGTAGAAAATTTCACAGGATGGCAATAAAAGTAAAATGAGAATTGAAGTGCAGCTCAGACGAGCAATTGTGGCTGATAAAAAGTCATTGGTGTCTTAGCTGTCCTGCATGAGGGATGACAAGGATGGTGGTATCCAAAAACCTCCAAGAACAGTTCATTTGTCTGATCTCAAAGTTTAAATTTTCTTGCCACAATATCACTTCTCCCCCTTTGCCTTCTACAGTTACCTACAGCAAGGGATATTTTCCCAGGCGCAAACCAAATTGTTTTCCCTTGTTTCACCCTTGTTTGTTGTTTGTTCATCTTTCTGAATAACTGCTAGCATTAGTCATTTGTTCTCAGTGGTGCTCACATGCTGCCTGTGTCTGGAGGACATTGAGGCTAGCTGGCAGCAGAAAGCAGGCTGGAGGCCAGAGACTTTGTTCTGTACATTGCCCTGACCTGCAGGTTGGCTACCACTGATCCTGGCTGTTAGCCTGTCCTGCTTTTCTGCAAAATGAATTGAAGGCTGGCTGATCACGAGGCTTCTCTACGAAATGTTTTGTTATGCCTCATAGCTCTGTGTTTGTAGATTTCCAGCCAGTTTTTAATCCATGTGACAATGTTCATTTCCAGGCCAGTTTTGATTATTATTCTTTGGTGTGAGATACCCTATCATTTGCCTCCCTAAAATCCCAGAATGTTTCCTTTACGTCATTGCTTTTGTCCAGTAATAGTAAAACGCCATCATGAAATGTAATCAAGACTGTTTGGCAAGGTCTTTCATTTAGAAACACATGTGGCTTATTGCACATAGTTCCACTGCTCTGTTGATGTTTCATGATCATATTTTCAATCTTAATGTTGTATTAATGTGGAGGGAAGGGAGGGACACACACACACATTTGTTTCATACCTGACCAATCATTTTTTATGCATTTACACTTCCTATAATGTAGAGCACACATGCAAGGGAGCTATGTTACTTTTCCATGTGGTTTAGGCTGATTGTTTATTTTGTCATTAGTTCTCAGTGAGAAGGTCATCCTTTCCCCCAGATGTTTACTACTTTCCAAACCAAAAAAGATTTCTCTCATAACTTGCATTGCAGACCTAATACTTGTAAAATGCATTAACAATGCCAACACAGTAATGGTTTCAAGAACTTTCTGTACACAGAGCTGGTTTACCACCACGCCATGGCTCATCACCATTTAGGAGAGAGGCGTAGCTTTCAATTAGTAAACCAAGTCTTGGCCAATTTGAAAACACAATGCATGGGATGTGAGAAGGGGGGATGTGTGAGAGATTTGGGAGAGATTTGATGCACTGGTTTCTCTCTGTTTTCCCCTTTGCTTCCATTCTTTAAGTTATTTTCACATATTCTCTACAAGAAGAAAAAAAGGGTGACAAACAGGGAGAATTTGGATGTTGACACATTGGAAAAGACTAGTCCAAATTTGATAACTCCATTTTCAACCTTAACCTTTATACCTTCTGGCTCTTCTTAGGTATATTTACATCTCTGAAAATGTAGAGTACAGATGCATGGAGGTTCCTGAGGTTTAAATATATGATCTCTACTGAAAAATTTTCTCTTTGCAGATTTTGTGATTACTGTGGGTGTACTCAGCTACCTCTGCATAGGTTATTACTGACTGCAAGGAGAGCAGGCTTCAAAATTAGCTCATATACACATCATAGAGAACTGACAAGGACAAGTTAATACATTGCAGTTTCAGGTTTCTATGACCCTGAAGGTGTATATGTGTATACATTTTTTGCCTTTGGAAATATTACAGATATGTTTCCTTGAGGAAATGAAAGATGTGGGGGTGGCTCAAATTTCTGATATGTCTGAAGTTGAATCTCTTCGTATAGAGTCTCTATTTTTGCCTTGATAGAATGAGAACACTGGTGGGACTTGCTAGAGAAGTTTATTTTGCTAGCTAAAAGCTGACTAGGCATCTCTGAGCAGCAGGTGGTAAGGACAAGAGATAGGTTGAACTAAATCACCATAACGAACAGGGTTTGTTTTAAGGAGAAAGAAATTGTTTTAATGACACCAAATTCCACTTGTGACTTTCTCCTCAGCAGAGACAAGCTGTAACTACTTTATGTTGAGCAAAATATAAATCTTTTGGTCTGGTATTATAATAGCCAAAATGTCAGAGATAATGTTACTTGATTTAGAGTTTGTGGCATTCACTTGATAAGGAAAGGTGAGAGCTATGTCGTAGAGCATTGCAGCAATAATCATACCAAATATCAGGACAGAAACAGTTTGTTTCTTTTCCTCATTGTGGGATTTTTGCTACAGACAAGTCCTAAACCAGTATTTTGCGCCAGTTGTCCTGAGGGCAAGGTTAGCAACTATCTTCAGTTCAGCATTTTTGTACGTTTGTCCCAGAGATATTTTCAACTGAGTCTGGTGCACTTTCACAGAAGACAGATGTGACACTGATGACCATGCCACATGCCTGGACAGGCAGACTTTGGGCTTGGCTGGGACGTGCAGTGAGTCACCTGTGAAAGAGATGCAACTTTTCAATACCTCAGGGATGGAGAATTCAGATCCTGTCTCTAAATTAAGTTATCCTCCAGAAAACTGCTGAGTCAGCCTCTAAATTAACTCAATACTATTTTCTGTTCTGAAATCATAGCACTTGGATAAATTAGCTCAGCTCATGTGGTAACATCAGAGGCAGCCAAACGGGAAACAGTGGTGCCCAGCTGAAAATGGAAGGGGCAATGTCCAGGGTAGGAGAAGTAACTGGGGATAATCAGGCTCAAGTTTGAGGGAAATCTGTCTCAATTAATTATTAAAGATGTGAAAAAATATCTCAAACAAGCTAAGGTTTAAAATGTTTCAGATTATGAACATCACTTTAGTTAAAAATCTTACTAAAATACAGCCTAATTCATAAAATGCAGCTCTATGGGTAGAAGCTGTGAAAATCCATGCACCTTCTGATGCATTGTCCTGGCTAGTATTCAGAAAGAGTCAAGTCATCAAGTATTCTGGAAAAGCATCTCCCAAGCACTGCAGTAGATGGGAATCTCAAGTGTCCTTTGCACTTTCCCAGCAACTCTGTGGTCACCGTCCCTGGAGACCTGCAGGAACAGCCCAAACTAGGGATGCTGTGGGTCTGCCCCTTCTCACCTTAGTGATGGCTGATGGGGGAAATAATCTCACAAGGTAACAACCAAAACATATTTCTAGAAAACTGATACTCTAGAAATTTTTTATTAAATAGGAATATGGCTCAAGCAAACAACAAAAAAGGTAAATTCCATGCCCTTCCACAAGTTTTCTGCTGCTTAAGCTGTCTTTGGAAATGGTGATTATTATTGACAGTTTAGCTTCTTATGTAAAAACAAGGAATTTTGAGGGAGGGTTTCTTTTCTATCTGTTAAATTGTGTATGAAAGAATTTGGAATGAATATGCAAATGTAGAAAAGAAAATAGGCAGTAATTGTGTGGAAAATAGACAGTAATTGTGTGTAAGCCTAATGAAATACATATTTTCCAGTTGTTTGTGATTGTTGTCATCCATGGGCAAGGTGATTGCAAATGACATCTCTGTCTGTGCCTGTCTGTAGTGACTCTTCCCACTTCCCACCATCAGAAAAGAAAGGAATGCTTCCCTTGTCCTTTCTAGGTGTGACTGCTCCTTAGCACTGTGTGTTCATGCATTGCTCATTTTCCCTCTTTTCATCTGTCAAAACTCAGTATCACACTATACCAGCTCAGGCTTTCTGGATCAAAAGAGTGGCAGATCAAAAATTTTTTACCTTGATCACCATAAAACAGTAATAACATGTTTCTTTTCCCCATGACATAATGGGAAGGTCTCCTTTAGCGTAAATCAAAGAGAAGCTCTATAATCTGTCCTCGTCCTGGAGGGTTTGCTTCTATGCATTTCTGGCTCTACACTTTCCTCAGCCACATGTACACACAGATATATGCACAGACACCTAGATGGATTCATCATTTCCCTGTCCATTATTTTCCTGCCTGCTCTGGTTTCATCCTGCAGTTTTCAGTCAAGGGCTCTGGCCACCTGTGGGACAGCATTGTCCCAGTGTGCAAGCCCTTGCCCTACCTTCTCAGCAAGCCCTTGCATGTTCCTCCTGCTCAGCCTGTTGACAGGGAGCTGGAACAGGAGGCAGGCAGGTGGTCTCTGCTTCCAGCTGGGAATAGAGCATGTATCCTGCCCTCCTGCAGCTGGAGAGACAGGAGATGTCTGCAGTCATAAAATCCTAACTATATGGTCTTCATAAATGCACACACTTTATCTTCACAGGACAGATAAGTCCAGCACATGGGTGGTACAAGCAGGAGAGCAGCTCGACTGGGAAAGAGCTGCTACAGTCCCCAGGTGAGGGTGAGCATCCTGAAGATCAAACCTGGGACTGTGCTTTCCGTGCTCCACTCGCGGGCTGGATGGATGTTGTTATTTACTGCGTTGTTTGTGGCCAGAAAGGGTCCCTGGCATTAATGGCCATGACCTCTGCTTTGAGGCTGGGTATTGCCATTGGATCAGAGCACACATGCCGTTGTACTGCAGTCAGAGCAGCTCCAGGGAAGTAGCAAGTCCGCATTGCTTTCCAAGAAACCGTTTCAGTCCTGCTGCCCAGAGTTCAGCTTCACACAGCACATGCAGACAGCTGGTTTGCATGAAGACCCCATCACCTGGGAGTGTGCCAAAATCCCTCAAATGCCTGTCCCTGAGCTCAGAGGATTCCTGGGAGGAGAACTCTGCCTCTCACTGCGCCTTTGCTGGCAATAGCAGAAGCAGAGGACCGGTTCACAGCTCTGCTGCATACCAGGTCATGACTGGAAAGGGATTTTGTGGCTTGGCCTCTGAAGTCAGGATTTGTCTGGAGATGTTTCTGAATTATGTGGACAAGATGGAAGCTATAAACTGCTGAAAGTGAAGACATTTGCAAAAGAGGCCAGATAAGGCAAAGCAGTCCTTTTTTTTGTCTCCACTGACATCCATCCCTGCATCGGCGTGTCAAGCAGAGATAAACATTTCTGAAGTAAGAAATCATACGTTGATCTGGCTAACAAATTGCCACAGCCATTCTGTGAAAGTGCCTCAGACACTAAATCTGAAATCAATTCCCTTTTCTCACCCTAAATCCTGCCTTTTTACATCCACAGTTAATCATTCCTACTTTTCACATCATGTGTCATGACATGAGCCCCACCTTGGGAGCATAACAAGGTTACCCCTCACTACTTCCATTCCCTTGGGCCTCTCATATTACCTGCCTCTGGTAAGAGGCTGCCCACACACTGGCACTTTTACATCCCTGCAAATATACCCTGTATTTCTTGATGAAGCTGTCTGCTGACTCAAAAGGCTGTCACTTACTTCACACAGCTACTTCTCCATGCAAAGGGTCCAGTTCCTCTGTTGTGCAATCTGTCTATTTGATCTTTGGACAAAAAAAAAGAGACATTTGCTATTTCCTTAGCATGCAAGAGACAATCAGCCCTTCTATGGGGCAATAACTTGACAGAAATAACGTACAGTCCCTTTCTTATTCTTAGAATAAAACAGCAGCATGTAATTCACTCTGAAAATTGTCCCTGCACTGCCCGCACATGTACTCCCAGTAGCTTTTTGAGAGTTATAAAAAAGGTGGGAATTATGGCTTCTCTCTGGAATTGTACTACTGGATGTCAGGTAATGTTAATAAATCAGAGCAACTAGCTGCATGCTAGATGAGTAAAGTTAGGCACCTGGTTTGAAACTATTTGTCCCATTTTACTTCCAGCAAGTCATCCAGTCTGCTGTTTCCTTTCTACTCAAGTTATTGATACTTTGCCCCTTAAAGAGGTCTCCAATGCTGCCTTTCCAGTTTGTCCTGCCAGGCTGGGCTGGCTCCTGCTGCTGGAAGGCCTGGAGGCAGGGGGCCCCTGCTGCAGTGTCACCAGGGCTCACACGCTGTGTCCTCTGGGTTTCGTGACCGCAGCCAGATCCAGCACTGCAGGGCATGAGCTTTGGTTCACCCAGCCTGTGATCCAGCCAGCCCATGTGGTGACTTTGGTCCAGCCAGCCCATGTGGCATCTTCCAGACAGCCCTAGCACACTTCCTCCCCAGTACTTTTCCACTTGCTCACTGACGTATCTACCCTTATTTCTGAGGTTTGCTAAACATGCAGCCAGCTTCAAGCCAACCACGGAACCCAAACAAAAGAAAGCTCATTCCTCATTTTCCTGACCAGACCCAAACAACATCTATGACACTTCCCCAATTTGAACACGTGAGATTTGCCTGCCAGCCACTGGGAAAAAAAAAACAAAACAACCAAATAATCCTCTCTGGGAGACAGTGGTCAAGCTGAGACACAGCACTGCACATCTCCTGGCATCTCCTGTCCCTGCCTCCACTCTTGGGTATCCAGACCTTGGGTCAGCCCCTTGCACCCTTGGTTATCCAATGAGTTGAAGCTAAAATCTTTTTAACCTGTTGAGTATGTTTTTTAGCACTGTGCTCTGGATTTGCAACTGATGTGGAGAACTATTTCTGGTAGGTCCTGTGGCACTGTGTCATCTTCTTGACACTCTCTGTGTGAAAGGCACTGTCCTGGTGCACCTGCAGGCCCCTAAACACTGTCTGCCAGAGAGTTCTTGTCTCAAAAAAATAAACCCACTACATCCTGTATCTCTTGGGCTCAAAAAAAAACCCCACTAGATCCTTTGATTACCTCAGAGGAGTAAATTTCCTTGCTTTTAGGTAGCATATTGTTTTAAAATGGGGTATTTTTCAAATAGATTTGCTACAAGCAAAACAGAAAGCCTTGCACCAGCAATCCCAGCCAATAGCTCATGAAAGTGAATTGAGTCTAAATGACTGTGCACAAGGTCACTTTTTTAAGATGTCTGTGGAAATCCACTTCTTTTATGCAATTTCCTTTTTGCTGCAGTCCTCAGGATAAGATGGACTGGCAAATCCTAGGCTGTTTCTATTTTAGGGTAGCCTGTAAGAAATAACTGTGAGATTCAGCAAAACAACAGCAGCCTCTGGAGACAGAGAACACCAGCAGCACTGGTCTCCTGTTCCCTTTGCCCTTTCTGTAGGAACTCAGCCCCAAAAATGCCACTGGCTTCCTTCCCTCCTTCTCCGTGCAAAACTTCTTTCCTTCTTTCTTCTTGCTCCCACATGCTGTGGTGCTTTTGCACTGACCAGCCTGTCTGGTTTTATTCCCTCATCCTTCTCTCAGGACACTGCTGCTCCTGTGGCTCAGCATCCCTGGCTGTCCCAGAAAGCCACCTTTTCCTTGTCTGACCCTCTGAGAACTCTTCCACTTGCCTTGGAAAGTGCTCACATCCTGCCCAGCTGCTGAGAGTCCCTCAGCCATATTCCACCATATGGCACCGCATCCCTGCACTTTATCTCGTGGAAAATATCAAGATAATCAGACCTGCCTCTCTGTGATTCATGTAACCATCTGTCTAGGCTTCCCACTGTTCGAGTGCTCTGATATCCACCCTGCTAGCCAGAATATAAGTGGGCTTTTACTGTCCAAATTTCTTAATCTAAACAAACATGAAAGGCCAAATTCTTCTTTGGGCTCCTTTTCCACAAATCCCATTTGTGACATTAAATGGGGCTGTTTGAATCAGTGTGAGCATGGAGTTTGGCTCAGAGTTTTCCAGCTGATTTATGGTGTCCATCTGGCTGCTCTTAATCAAGGAGAGCCTGGCCTGAGCACAGTTTTTAAACAACACCATTATACAGAAAGCTGAGCTATGGCCACAGCCATGCTTGATACCAGATATGATGGTGCAGCTCTGTCCCTCTTGAGTCACTTCTCCTCGTCTCCTGAGCTTTCAGGCACTGCCTGTCTGCTCAAGTCAGACCCTGCCTTAAGCAAACCCTCTGAAATGGGGAGGATGAACTTTGGAAGAAAGCTTGTCTGTGGCCAGTTTAACTGCTACTGGGACTGCTTCTCTAAAGCACCCTTCACCATGGCTTTCCACACGTGTCTCCAGCCAGAGGGAAGAAGCTGGCAGATAAACTGGTTGTCTCCCAGTTAATACCAAGGTAATGGTTGCAGTTAGCAGGGTCCTGAGCAGACCTGGTCTCCTGGAATGTGTGCTGCAGCATCAGGGCTCCTGACATCCCTTTCCCCCTCTGCATGCATCAGCCGTGCAGAGCTTCAGGCCTCTGCCCAGGAACCAGTGCTGCAGTGGGGTCCAGCTCCCACAATGGAGTGCTGCTGGCACCACAGGGTGTCATCTTCCCTGGGGAGTCCAGGTCTCCCTGGGATCCATCTCCTGGCCCCATCAGGATAGCTGCTGAGAGACTCCAGCCCTGGCTTACAGGAGTCAAGAGATGTGGAATGGGATGGAGGTGGAAACACCCCTTGTACCCAGACAAATGGGGCACCATGCCAGTGTGCATGACAAGCAGTGATGGGTATACCTGAATCAGACCCTTTCCAGTCATTTTAGGAATGAAGAATTTAAATACTCCAGGATGCAACTCAAAAAATCATGTTGTGTGGCCTGCTTTTCCAACCAGGCTGTCCACCTTGCACCACCAGCCTAGTGAAAGCCCAACAGCCCACAGTGAGTCCAGTTTCTGATGGAAATGTCTTATCGCTTAAAAAGTAAATTTTTGAAACTGAAATCTGTGTATTTTCTTCATATTGAAAATAAATTACTCCTACAGTTCCTTATAGCCTTTGACATGCCAAACATCTGCAATATTTTAAGACCACTGTTCTTGAAACCCAGTGAACATCAGAGAATCTCAGCTTGCCTTTAAGAATTAAAAAAGTTTCTATTCCTTGATTTTTTTCAGAAAAAATTCTCATATCAAAACAAAGGAGCCTGCAGTATAGAGGTTACAAAATCAGTCAAAAAGCAAATAGAAGTGATGTGAGCCTGTTAATTTTAAAATCTCAAAATTTCTGAATGCCAGGGATTGGTGACACAAAATTTCCATACAGACAATTCAGTGAGTCTTCTAATCAGTCAGCATGATAGAAAGTCTTTTGGATGCTACCCACAGGATTTGTTATTTTTATAACTCTTGGCTCATTTAAGTTATTTTTTAAATTATTCAATCTCATTACAGTTTGATGTTAATTAGCATAGAGCTGAAAAAAGAAAATGTGTTAAATCTGAAAACCAGGAAGAAGCAGGAAAAAAAGACCCTAAGTTTCCAAACGCAATGCTATCGCAGCCATGTTTCCTAATCACTTCATGCAGAAATTAATCTGAAAGTGGGGTCAAGAACCTACACTTTCACCTTTTTGCCTCAAGCCAAGAAGGTCTCAGAACTTCTCAAAGAGGGCTACAGCTCAGGTATGTTCAAAGTGACCCGTTGTAACCAATTTTTCAAAGACTCTTACAAAGCAGAGGATCATGAGCCATGTAGGGTCATTCTGCAGGGTCTCTCCGTGTTCCAGCACTTCAGCACTGCCTGGCCTGGCTATGAAAGTGCAAAAAAAAAGTGCAAAAGACCAGCTCTTGGGCATCACCAGGAGAAAGATTTATTTGTTTGCTAAATTGAAACCCAGGACTTAAATATGTTTTTTTCAAACAATAGGTGACCTTGGGGAGAAGATGTGAAAGCAAAGAGGGAAAACAGTCCTGCTGTGTGTGCAAGCAGGAGCCTGGGTTCCCACAGAAGCAGGCTGACTCCTCTGCTCATCAACTTCTGCTTTTGGGTTCAATCTGAATCTGATGTAAACTGGTACCCAGTTCCTGAGGACAGAAAGGAGAATGCTGGAAGGCACCTCAACTCTGCATTTGCATCCTTTGCCATCCTCCCAGGCTGGACCATTCTCCCCCTTCATTGTTTTCCAAGTATCTTCCTCAGGAGAACTGGCACAAAAAACCCACAGAGGCATACAATAATAAAGATAACTGCTTAAAATTTTCCTCATTAATGGCTTTGCCTTTTCTCTGACCTTAAGCCATTTTTTAATCCCTTTCCTCATTTTCTTGCCTATTCTGTGCCATGCTTTCTGACCTTGCAAATCAATCTGTTATGCAATGCAGTATTAAATGCATCCCTGGCAGCTGGATGAACTGTACTGTTTGCCCCTTGTCCACTAATCCAGTAAGCAAATTCATCAGGTCTGACCCTCCTAGGGGAGCAACAACGAGCCTCTCACAAGGCTGGAAAACAGAAGCATGCAGCTCCAATGCTTTACTAAGGACAGTAACATTCTTCAGCCATCATCCATAACCCAGTCCGGCTCTCCAGCATGAAGTGAGAGTAAAATTAATGTCGGTGAGGTGACACGTGAGTGGTTCTGGCAAGGGTGGGAAGGCATTCGGCCCTGCCACTTCAAATGCAAGATTATATTTGCTTTTAACGTTCTCACACCTGGAGAGGCTCCCATCTTCCCTGGCAGCAGAAGCCTCCCACGGCACAGCTGGTGAGGCAGGGTGCTGCGTCCGGGCTGGGCCGTCCAACCGTTCCAGCCAGAAGGTGTGAAAGCAGAGGCCTGCAAAGAGCCTTGGGACATCACGCAGTCCAAACCCCACACTGAGACAGCCTGCAAGACATCCAGACTGTCCCGGACGGATGTTTCTCTGACCTTGTCTTGAAAAATTTTTAATTATCCTTCTAATTAGAAAGTTGTAAAATTAAATGTCTCTGGCTGCAAAATATAGCTGACTACCACTTGTGCGCCAGTCTGATCCCCAGGGAAGTCATGTAACAATGGGAAAGAGGAGTTCTGTGATCTCACTGGTATTTTATGGGGGTTCAGGGTCAAAATCCAGGCCAAAGTAAGTATTTCATTACTGCCTTACTAGTGAAACTGTATTGACACAGTCACATTTTTTGGAGGACAAGAATAGATGGGAAAACAAATGAGCATCTCAGAGCATGAAGGTGAGCAGTGCTGCTCCACTCATCTCTCCCCATGGGCCCAGGAGAGGAGTGTGCTTTTCTAGTCTGCCCAGGGCTTGTTGCTTATATATTCTGTGCTTGTGACTATTCAATGTGATGTCCCTGTAGAGAAAGAAAAAAATTTGAATTTTAAGTAGCAAAACTCAGCTTTTAATGCATTTTCCTCCAAAACACGTGTTTACTGAAGTGTTACAAAACACAAAATATTTCCATTTTTTCCATTTGTTTCCCTGAGTTTTCTGACAGTCTCTGCTCTCATTTCTGCCCCTTGCAAACCAAAGAGTGGGCTTAGGAATTTCACTGCAAGTTCCCTCTCTAACCTCGAAGTATTTCCAAGTTCTCTTTTCCACTTTCTCCCACTTTTTTTCACATGTGAACACCAAAACTCCCATTTCATGTGCAAGAGTAGCTATTGGCCTCTGACCTGAGAGAAGCTCGACCAGAAATTAGTAGTTTCACTGAGCTCTATTAATGGAAATATTAAATAATATATCAGATGGAGCAGGTTTCAAACTCCTACGAGACACTAACATGGTCTAATGTCTCCTTGGAAACGCTGCAGCGTGGGGGTTTGGCAGAGCATGTCAGTGATACTACAGATTGTGTAGTGTGGGACTACTATAGCTGCTGGCCACTGCATCCAGTCCTTCAAGGCTTTCTCTGCCCTGCCTGCTAAGGACATCCATGCAGAAACTGATTTCCAAAGCTAAAAACTGCCATCCACTTTTCTGGGTTGTTTAGACTCAAGCAGCAAGGGCACAAAAGGCACTTATTCCCAAATTATGCATGTTTTCAGAAGGGTTTCAGCACATCCTGATGTTTTTCACTAGACATCTATAGAGACAGTCATGGACTGAAAGCTAAGAATGTCTTTTGATGAATTGTGACCCACATTCAATATTTAACTTGAATAAACTGGCTTTCTAGTACCAAAGATACTTACAAGGAATGTTGTGCTTAGACACTAAAGAAAAGCTTTACTTTCTGGTTGCTTTGGCATGAATAACCCATTTTTATCATATTTCCTTTTTAATTTTAGGTAAAGGCACAGATGCATTTGTACACAGCAAAATGAGATAATCTGAGAGAAATATGTCTGGACAGATTGCAAAAAGAGGTGATATTTAGAGTGGATGAAGCAACTCACAATATGAGATGCTGGTAACTTGGACTGCTATGTACCAGATTACATTTTTTAAAAAAAGGGACAAAGCAAGTTTTTTTTTTTTCTCCTTCCTTCTGAGAAGGAGAAAAATAGAATAGAACACTTTCAGGCAAGCCCCAGGAATTAACCTGTGGTCTGTTGTGCCCCCTTCTCACCCCTTCCCCACTTCAGCAAGCAAAGGTTTCTCAGAAAGCTCTCCCAGCCCCAGCTTCTGCCCTGCACAGCTCCAGAAACTGCTGAAACAGGTGCAGCTCCACAGGGACAATAAAGGTGTAGCAGATTGGCCCAGAACAGAGCTTTTTGGAAGCAGGTGAAAGCTCTCCTTTGGTGGTAGGGAAGCTGCACTTTGGGAGGTAGCCATCTCCAGTGGGAGATCAGCTGGGCTGGGCCGTCACTCCCGTGATGCTGGATGCAAACCCTGCACAGAGGCTCTTGGGGCAGGTTGTTCTCTGTGCAGCAAAACCACACCTGAGGAGCTCCTGCACAGGGCCTGCACAGGCTCAGGGTGGCACGCAGGGGTTTGGCATCACCACACAGTGTGCAACTGCAACATGTCCTGCTGTCTGCAAGCCTAGTCCTGCTTCTGCACAGATACATGCATCCTTAATGCCCTTAAAGAATTATAGAATGGTTTGGGTTGGAAGGGACCTGAAAGATTGTCTAGTTCCAATGCCCCTGCCATGGTCAGGGACATCTTCCACAGGTTGCTCAGAGCCCCGTTCAACCCAGCCTTGAACACTTCCAGGGACTGGGCATCCACAACTTCTCTGGACAACCTGTGCCTCACCATTCTCACAGTAATGAATTTCTTCCTCATGTCTAATCTAAACCTACTCTCTTTCGGTTTGAAGCAATTTCCTCTTTTCCTGTCACTACATGCCCATGTAAATAGCCTCTCTCCATTTTTCTTGTAGGTCCCCTTTAGGTACTGGAAGGTTGCAATGAGGTTTTCCCAAAGCCTTCTCTCTTCCAGGCTGAACAACCCCAATTTTCTCAGCCTGTCCTCATAGGAAAGGTGCTCCATCTCTCTAATAATCTTGGTGGTCTATGCATGATGAGTAATTCCTTCAGTTTTGTATGCATGGGAATTATTTGGACATGGTTCTCTGTAGGAATGAGACTTATGTGTCATTATTATTAACATAAACATGTGCTCAGCATCAACATAAAGCTGTTCCAGCCCAAGCACTGAAGTGCAACCATTCTGTCCTCACTCCTTGCTAGTGTACCTCAGAACAGGTGAAAACAGAAGATAAATCACTCTGCACAGAAGTGGCTAAAACTGGAAAGACTGGGAGAGTTATCTGTGTGTCACTTTTTCCGTTTTTTGGTCCTGGGGAGGCTAGAGAGCTTGTGATACTTAGTGGCACAGGTGACAGCAAGGGCACCACAGCCTGTGTGGCAGTATCTTTCTGGTCTACACACACAGAGGCTATTTATTTCTACATACTATTAACATGGTTTTTCAGAATGAAGGCACTGAAGAATGATAGCTTCTGTTCCTGCAGGGTAGAACAGTAAAAAGGGAAGACATAAGACCTTGGTGCTAACCACATCCTTAAAATTCCTGTATTTAGGAGTGAATTTCATCCTCCTAGCACAGCAGTACAAACTTCCCCAACCATAGCATCCTCCAGAGCTGCTCAACCTTGACATGGAGATTTCCACCTCTGGGGCTGAGAAACAGGATGATATTCTGGTTTTCAACTCCTTTTTGCTGTAGGGAAATATTTCCAATAAAAATAGGAGCTGTTCAGTGTGTGCCTCAAACATTTGCTGAATGACAGCAGCACTGGGACTTTGCAGTTTAGAAAATTCCTTGTTCACCCTTATGCGACGTGTGAGATCATGGAAAGACAGAGAAATTCACCTTCTGCCTGCCAAGCACCCGATCACCATTTAAAGATTTTACAGCATCCCTTGGTGGATATAGATTAGCACCATTTAACTACTTGCAGATACTTTTCAGAGAAAGCAAATCAGAAGTGTGAAAAACAAGAGAGAAACAGGACAGCCATCTTAGCAAGAGGAAGCCACAAAAGGAGGGCAAGTGAGTCTTGGGAAGCTATTCTCCTCAAATGAGCAAAGAGGTGCCTTTTTAGGTAAGTAGTGTTCACTTATTATGTGATGCTACCACCACTTAAAGAAACATGAATGTTTTGGGGGCAGTAACAGCACAGAACGTTCCCCTGGTTAATCTGCATGCTGTCAGGTAAGTCCTCAAGTGCCTCTTGCTGTTGGCAACAGGGTCAAACAAGTGCAGCAGAGTCCATCGTTGTGGCTGCCTGAGTCACTGGTCCCAGGAGGAAAAGTTGGCAGAAGTCAGGGATGGAGAAGCTCTGTGTGGCAGCTTTGTGTGCAGGAGATGACCCCAGGACAATGGAGGAGCTGTGAACACGGCTCTGGAGGTTGGTGGCTCCAGCCCAGCACCGCGGGCAGCTGCGCTGAGGAAGCGGGGAAGTACCGCTGTGATTATGGGGATCAGCTGGCCAGGCACACGTACAGCCCGGCACCGCGGGCTGGGAAAAGTGCCCACATGCTAATGAGTACAGAGACATGGCAATTAGCTTGTAAGCACTTTGGATTAGGACCATCTGTGCCATGCTCATGCAAAACCTGCTGCCACGGGCCCTCAGCACGCCTGGCTGAAACGCTCTGGCAGGACAAACTAGAGAACCAGAACCCGGAGCAAGGAGCTCACACTTTTCCTGGTATCGCTGCATGTCTTCTTAGACAAAGCAGGGGAAACAATTATTTTTCAAAAGAACATTGTGTTTTAACAACTCTGAGCATTATAAGCAGTTAGAACTGCTCAGACTAAGTCAGTCCTGAACTCAACAACACTTTCCAGCCGAAGAGCACAACAGAAACATATGTCTGTTTTTGGACAGGAAGGGACAAGATGAACTGAAGACAATTCTGTGGTAGATTCAAGTACATTTCCAGGAAAAGATAAATTATTCATCATGCTTCTAATAGTGGTTAAAGCCCTAACTGCAAAAGCAGTAGCACAGCACAACAGGTCAGATTAATTAAGAAGGAGCAGAATGACATCAATTCTGAAAATCACAGAGAGGAGAAGAGTTCTGGTGAAGTACCTTCGGGGACGTGCTGAAACCTTCCAGCATACAATCACCAAATCAGAATTTAGAGCTCTAAACCTACATAAAAGAACAACCAGGAGAGATGTCCTGAAAACCATGAAGGTCCAGTCCAGCACTAGGGGAGGGGAGCTGCTCATGCCCTCTGTTCCCAAGATTAAGTGTTCTGTTCATTGTTCCTTATAGCCTAACAGTTCATGGTAGAAAATATTACCAAATTTTTTTTTTAATGTTCCTGGGAAAAAGTTAATCTCCTTGCTCTTTTTTTTTTTTTTTTTTTTTTTTTTTTTGTAAGATAGCTCACAGTTTATGGGGAAGGGACATGTGCAACTAGTTTTGAATCTGTCAGGAAAAAATGCTATCCACTATCTGCCACATTTATTTGATCATTCAACCTATCAGTAATGAAATGGCAGTGATTTTGAGACAGAATAATCAGACAGGAGTCTGGCAGGGTGTGTGATGCATCTGGGGATACAGATTAAAAGGTTAGCTGTGTTAGTGTTAACATGGATGTGCTGCAGGATCAGCAGTGCCACCTGGCACTGTACCATCCTATGTAGGCACTGCAGGATTTTCTCTTCACAAATCCAGCTGTGCTTTTAAAATTCAATGTAAATTAACAAAAACATGCAATTGCTGTATAAGATATATCTAACTATGCTTTAGGGTCTCATTTCTGAGCGCAGAGCCGAATCCAAGAAAGGTCCAATGATTTAGGTCATACCTGTGTCTCCAATATTTCCTTGCACTCAGTGCCCTACCCTTTGAGAGATTTTTCAGTGTCCTGTGGTGATACAGGATCTCTGTTCCCATTTCTCAAATGAGGCTAATGCTTCCTCACCAGAACAGACAAGTGTGTGGAGGATGGCATGGAGGTCAGGCGCACAATGGCAGCAGGACAAAGAGCTCTAGGTCCAGGCTAAGTCCAGAAGAGCTCTCAAAGAAGATGGACAAAATCCCACATGCATTGAAACCACTGCAAGCAGAGGGACTGGGCAGCACAACAGAGTGGGTCTTTTCCTGCAGGTTAGTCTGAGCTGTAATGAAACAGAGGGAAGGAGCAGTGATCTCATGGTAGGAACTCTGCTAAGTTGTCTCCTGCTCCTTTCCAGAGCACGATTCCTTCCACAGTGCACATCTCACTGATGTAGCTCGTTCAGTCCCCGAGTCTCTTCATGCCTGTAGCAGAGACCCATGTCATCCTAAACAGGGGAATGATGCCAAATAGTGTCAAGAGAATCAAACCCCACAACCAGTGTGTTCTGGAATAGTTCAATTCCATCTCCTCACCTAGAGCTGGTTGGTGTACTAGGCTCTCAGCTTACTGTGAGTGCCTTGTCGGAATCCATGACAGGGAAGCCGTGTCACATTCGGCCAATGTTTCTTTCCACGACTCATCCATGTCCTGAAATGTGGAGTCTCCCAGTCAGTTGGATATAGGGGTTCAGGCAGATTTTGGTTGCCCAAGCAACTCACATGTTATGATTCCCAAACAACTGAGATGTTGGAAGGCTGAGGACACTTGAGGGAAATGATTATGGAAAACAGAAACAGTTTTCCAGCCATACAGTCACCCTGTGGTAAGATTTGCATATTGACAAGTTTTCAACTCCTCATCATTTTCTGCATGGCCAACAGATTACCAAATATCAGACCAGACATTTTATTTTCCTTTTTTCCCTTATGAAATTGATACACTAGCAAAAGAACCTGCCTGGGAAGGGCACAAGGGGTGGGCTAGCTGGCCATGCCTGCACGCTGCCGTGGCACAGTGCCCCTTGGGTGTGCTGCCTGCAGTCAGCCCCTCACAGCTTACAATTCTCTCATTAGGCTCACGGAGCTGCAAAACACCACCTGAGGTTGTAGAATAAGATAATGAGGATTACTGAAGATCAGGGCATCAGATCTTGATGGAGCACCAGTCAGCATTGTTCCAGGGACACAGACACAGCAGCTCAGTTCACTGGACACCAGTGATAACTGTTTGCAGACCATCCTCATCATCACATTTTTAAATTTTATTTGTTTGCCTGGAAAAACTGTTTTAACTGGCAAGTGATGTGCTTGGATCTCAAACACCAGGCTGATTTCCAGCCTCTGGTGATGAACAGTTTCCACTGCAAATCAGTGCCTGTAACCCCAATAACCTTCATTTAGTTTCCCAGCTCCTGACCTGAATCAGTCCCTCAGTCATTTAATTTGAGGCTCATGATTAATTAGGTAGGTAGCTTGTGTTAATCAGCCATTTGTTAACTGTCAAAATGCCCCCACCTCATGCAAGACTGGGTTCCTCTAGCACAAGATGTCCTGGCAAGGTGGAGCACGACAAGGAGCTGGTCAGGCAGATCAGTGGGTTTGTGTCAGCTCCTGTCGTGTATTTCAGCTTTGGCAAAATTAGTGCAAATTCTCTTTTTCCTCTCCACCTGCCCTGAACTGTGTTTGTAAAGGTTGGCTGGCACTCATAGCATATAGCAGTAACAGAAATGCTGCCAATTACTTGAGATACCCTATCAAAATATTTTTAAGGCAGCTATTTTGCAAGTACAATATGAGTCACGTCTGAAGTCAGCCCCAAAGTAGCAGCCACTGTGATAAGCCAGATAAATCAAATCAGCTGGTTTGACTCACATTTCTTATTCATCAACTTTGCAGTGATTTGTCTTTTCTGACAGCAGGCTACTTGCCTGTACACCTTTCAGAGGCAAATTCAGAGAGAAATGCAGACTGAGAGGTCTGCTAAGCAGCCCTGGGCAGAAGCAAAAGGAGTAAGAGTCACAGGACATAAGAAAATGTCATATATATAATAGAGCATAATAAAAATTATCCTACCCAGATGACCTGTGACCACGGGTGGGTAAAGATACCATTATCCTGAGCAGAGACCACTGAGCTCTGAATACTCAGCCCATTGCTGTGTGCCAGCTGACAAGTCAAGCTAAGGGATTGCAAGCCCCTTCGGATAAAAATGTACCATAACACCTTCTGCAGCACTCCCAGATACCCAGTGACCAAAACCAATGTAATAAGAAAAGCTTTCCGATTCAGACAATTCACAATTTGAAGAGTGACTGCCTCTTGGCTACCAAAAATACTGATAATTGAATCTGAAATTCTAAAGTGCTCAAAGCAGCCAGCTTCAAACAAGCTCATGCCATTCCCCAAGAGTCTTCATCCAGCTCTGGAGCTAAGCAACATACTGATTTTGGAATAGCACAAGCCAACTGAGATTTGAAAATTTGCATAACAGCTTAAATTGCTTTTGATTAATTTTTCTTGGTGATGAATTTATCTTTAACTTAAGATATCAATTCATTCTATTCTGCAACATTAACCAAATGACAGGATTTCAAAATTATTGTTTTTCTTTGAGCAGTTCATTCTGAATTAAAATATTCACCCCTTTGTACATCTGGTCCCTTATTCTTGAATGAAGGTCAATGTTGAAGCTAAATCAAGGGAAAAATCAGGGACTATCATATTTGTAGTTAATTTAGCATCTCTAAGGAACATTCATACTCTGGAGTTTTAAGTTCACAACTGTTTTGGAAACTGCTCTTTCTAGGCAACATGCCATCACTAAGAGAACTCTTGTGTACCAGGAGTTCCTCATTATTCATTTCACTGATGAGATGTTTTGGGATGAATCATGCATTGCTAGAGTTCATTTTGAGGTTTGTCTTGTACGCATCCCCATGTGAAACATCCAGTTCTAGCATGAAAAATTAATCTGGTGCCCTGAGGCATGGAGGTGACAAGCAGATATATCCCCTGATGATGAAAGAATGGAAATCTTGTAAGTTGTGAAGTTGGCATCATCACTTTTGAGAAGACTTTACACCTGGAAAACACCTGATGAAGCTATTAAATCCCAGGTACTATCTTTTACCCACTGGAATCAGCAGCAATGCACCATCAATATCTTTTACTTTTAAACCCCTTTTTATTAAAAGAAAACAAGCAAAACCAGCTAATAAACATTTTGTAATTCATAAGAATTGGGCCTGATAGTATATTTATCTCCAGGAACAGGAGAGACAAGTTTCTCTTGCTGCCCAACAAACATAACACATCCCCAAGATCAATATTCCATTAGGATCTCTTACCTCAAACTAGCATGTTTTTAAATTGTTCTATCTGAAAACAAAAAGGCAAAGTTCCCTCTATTTCAGGCAGGGATGTCCAAAGAAGGGCTCACTGCGTGCTTGTGTCATCCTCTGTGAAAAAACTTGTGTGACAAACAGACCAGAGAGGTTGTAGATCCTTGGAAAACTTCTCCAAATCCTTGGATACTTTGAAGGTGAGATTGGATTGGGTTCTGAAGAACCTGATCAACCTGAAGATGTTCCAGCTCATTGAGGGTGGATTGGACTAGCTGGCCTTAAAAAGTTCCTTCCAACCCAAATTATTCTGTAATTAAAAACATATCGTGAAGTAGGTATGAATAATTTAAATCTTTGATAGTAGTAGGTGGGTCCCTTCAAACTGTGACAATTCAACATGACATGTACTTCTAGAGATTTATGTATTTTTTAAAAACCTAGTAGCAGCTTAAAAAAAAGAAGTTTATAAGTGAAACTTGCAGACTTTTCCCACTGGTATTAATTGGTCAGGCAGTCCATGGACTAGTATGTAATGGAATAATTCGGGGGAAAAAAGCACATTTTCCATACTAAGTACGTGTGATGTCGTCACTGCCAAATGGAAATATTACAAGTATTGCTGTAAATTTTGCCACAGACAGAAGTGGACTTTATTTCTACCAGTACCCATCATGCTGTGTTACCAAGATGTGTGTATGCTGAAGTATAAAACCTGTTAATAGCCCAGCAGTCCTTCTTCCTCTGCTCCTCCGTGTTCCCCTCTCTCACAGCAAGGAACAGACTGCAACGGGGCCAGGAGGCCAGGCTGTCCCTCTTGTCACAGGTGGCACTGACTCAGCCAGAGCACGAAGCCACAGCCTCACCCTGTACCTTGATTTTCACAGAGACACCCTCTGTTTCCCTGGAAATACAGAGCCTCACGAGCAGAGACTGTTCTGTGTGTGTGTGTGCATGTGTCTGTATGGAGGGGCAGACTGATGGTGTTCCTTTGCACAGCCATGATGTTTATATGCAGGATAAGGAGTTGCCAGCTTCCCCAGGGACAGTGTGCAGACACCATCCTGCAGTGGGTGCTCACTGTGCTCCAGCAGCAATGTAGGGATGTTTCCCAAGTGCTGGGTGAGCTTCACTACTCTTGTTGCAAGTGGGAGATTTTTGCAGCTCATCATCCCTGCCCCTCATCTGTGACCCCATGCATGGGCAGGGTTAGCCAGGTCCTGGTGTGAGCTGCCATTCCTAAGCAAGATGTTAAGAAACAAATGCTGGTCAGTGCTCACGAGAAAGAGTAACAAAAAAGCAGCTGAACAGAACTGTGGCATAGGATATATCTTATTGTTTCTTATATTTCTCTGGTTGCTTCTTCTCATCAAGTGCAATCAAAAAAGGCTGTGCTCCTCCCACTTGAGTTAATCAACATTTGCACTGACAGTGAGTAGAGCTCAGGATAAGGAGACACTCTAAAATATGTCCTTATTAACCTCTGTAATCCTCCCTGTGCTTGTTAAAGGTGATGGCCATTTAATATGTATTATTCTGTTCTATTTAATGTTTTTCTTTACATGCCACTTCAGTTTCAGTTTCTGTCTGTTCTAGCAGCAGAGAGGGGAAAAGACAACCATTCTGCCCTTTGCCTTGCAAGGAAAAGGATAGAACCCAGAAGTCTGGGAGAATAGCAAAAAAGCTATATTTATAAAAAAGTCACCTCCTTTCTCTTGACTTCTCCTAAATGGATTTATTAGAAACACAAGTGGGTACTCACAAGGGCACTGTCAATTTAAAAATTACTGCATGTCTGCCTGTAAAGTACTCACTGTCCCTTGCCACAAATAAAGCTGTAGCTCAAAATAAATGAAGGCAAAGAAGAGGTAAAAGTCTTTGTTATTTTGCTCCCCCCACCCCAGTTCTTGCATTCACACAGCCCTCTCTATCTCTTTGCAGCAATCTATTGTCTCTTTGTATCTACAGTCGTTCTCCCTCTTCAGAGGTTTGTTGTACAGTTGCAGAAGAGGAGAAAAGATTTTTAATTTAAAAAAAAAAGGTTCAGGAGGTGGGACCCTTCATGCATTTGTGAGCCAACTGAATGTAAATTGAAAGGTGAAAACATAAATGAAAAGAGCTTAATTTTTTGTCCTGCTACAATTTCTAGTAGTGAGTTCATTGCTTGTCCTTTGTTGCAGTGCACCTTAATCCTTTATTTTTGTTAATTGCCCCTGAATATTCATTTCTAGAAAGGCAGAGGGCCTGTTGGGGTGGGGCAGAAGTATCCACAGGGCCAGGGGTGGTGCAGGCTGCCCTGTGCCCTGCTCCCAGCCCCAGCTGTCCAAACAGCATGGATCTGCTGCCCAGCCAGGGGCTGGCTCTAAGTGTCATAAAACTTATGACTAGCAGGTTCTTGTTCCTGCCTTCTGGTGTCTGACCCTCTGCAGGTCACGTTTTCCAGATAATCGCTGCAGTTGGAAATCTGCTGTGTGTAAGAAGTGAGATGAAAATCACCATTCTCCTGGCCATGGTCGTGCAGGAGAGGGCACATCCCAGCCCAGGGCCACCACAGCCAGCTCTCATGCTCTCGGGATCTTTTGCTGGTTGCTGTGACCCTGAGAGATGTTAAAAGTCTCTTTTCCCAGCCCAACTGCTTGAAGAATGAGTCGGAGCTCTTCAGTTCTCAGTCTCAAGGTTATTTATTGTATCTTAGCTATAAAAAATTTTCTCCTGCCCTGGCGAGGTCTGTTCAGCAGGACAGTTCCAGGCACTCTGCCTGCCCCCGGGGCGGTGTTATGTCTTTATACTAAAAACTGCGTTTACAATGTTTACAATTACTTTCCAATACCTATCACCTATGTTAGACAGTGAGCTTCTACTCTAAACCAAACTAAAAGTGCCAACATCACAGCAGAAGATGGAGGCCAAGAAGAAGAAGGAGAAAGGCTGGACACGTCCAGATCCCTTCATCTTGCCCCTTGGACCGCCATTCTAGAAACCCCCAAATCTGCTTTTTCACCTCATGATAAATTCACTGTCATTCTACCTAAACTGTTGTGGCTTGCTGGTCTTCATATAAGGTTGGTAATTTGCTCCACGGGTCATAATCAAAACCACAGGTGTTTTGGGCTCCATGCCAGGGCTTCTGAGACCCCTGGCAGGGGTCGTGGCCGTTCTGGGCAGCCAGAGGGATGTTCTAGGTTCCCACATCATGCTCCCAGTGTTTCTGGCTGAGGGATCTTCTGCTGTGTGCTACAGCCCTTTTTGGCAATGAGCCCCGGGGGAACTTGTTTAGGGAGCAATGCTGGGAGCACTGACCCCACCATGGCTTCCCCTGCAGCCACTCAGTACAGCTGGGTGCCCGATTTATTTAACTCCACAGACAAGCACATCCCTCAGAACCACATAAATGTCCTGTCTAAGCTGAGTGAGCTTTGTCAGAACCCAGGATATTCCTCTGGCTGCCCTGGAGGACTCGAGACCCTGGCAGGGGGCTCAGAGACCTTGGCACAGAATCAAAAACACCTCTGCCTTTGATTTTAACCCATGGAAACAATTACCAACTTTGTATGAAGATGTACAAGCCACAAGGGTTTGAATAGAATGATAGTGAATTCATCACTGGGTGAAAATGTAGAATTTTGGTGGTTTTAGAATGGGGGTTCAAGAGGCGAGATGGAGGGATCTGGGCATGTCCAGTCTTTCTCCTTCTCCTTCTTTTCCTCCATCTTCTGCTGTGATGGTGGCACTTCTGGACTGGTTTCAAGTAGAGACAGACTGTCTAACATAGGTGATAGGTATTGGAAAATTACTGTAAATAAAGTATATGTAGTTTTTAGCATAAAAAGATAACACTGCCCTGAGGGTGGTCAGTGTGCTGTGAACAGACCTGCCAGACAGACCTCAGCAGGCCAGGGTAAGAATGGTATAGATAAGGAAAAATAAACAACCTTGAGAACCAGAGATGAGGAATCTCACCTTCTTCTTCAGTCTCGGGGCTGGGAAAAAAGAGACTTTGGAACACCTCGGGGTCATCTCGACACCAGAGACCTCGTCAGGGCTTCACATAGGAGTCTCCTGCCCACCACTGCAGAATCAAGTACCACCACTCCTTGTCCTATAACAGCACAGAGAGACAGCAAAAATGTCTGCAAAATTCCAGCAAGATCATTCATGACGAAATCAAACATTTTTTCTGACATTAAATTTTAGCTCAAACTTTTCCTATTTCCACCCCCACCCGACATCCAAGCTGTTGGAAACACACCACCTACCTGGAGTGAGGATGTTGGGCTGCAGACACTGTGCAGCTTTGCTCCTTGGAAAGCTTTTTCTGCCTTCCCCTTTGGAGACAGAACCAACGTGGGAGTGCTGTGGCTGTGACAGCTCTGCCAGGTCTCTGCAGTGAGGTTCCCAGCTGCAGCACCCTGCCTCTTACAGTGGACACACACATCTTCTCCATGCCTCTCCTTGGAACAACTAGGGGAGCCCTTCCCTTCCACAGCTTGCAGCAGATCAATGGAGATCTTTCAGGAGGAAAGAAAACCTAATTCATCCTCTCTTCCCCCAAGCACTCTGCTCTATTTGTCAGCTCTAAGTTTGGGGGAACAGTCTTCCACAAGTAAAGTATAAAAATCAGGGAACAGTTATTACTGCAGCATATTGCTTCCAGCCCACAGGTTATATCAAAAATGTTGGAAGAGCCCTGTCATGGCCCTTAGGAGAAATTTTGGAGTGTCTTATAATAAGTATGCTTTCCAAATCTTCTGTAAGCTTAGCTTCCAGTTATGCTGTAAGATTTGTCTGAATTCAAATCATTTTTACATTCAGAAAAAAAAGGCAAATATTTGTTGAACTCATAATAAATTCAGGATGGATGGATACTAAGAGCAGAATAGTCTATTCTTAGAAATATGTAAATTGGATTTAAATAGAGTTTCTCACAAAGGTTGTGCAGGGAGATAATGGGAGGATTACATTTCTAATGTACCAAGCTATTCTGAATTCTGGATTCAGAGTTCTTTCTCTGAAAATTAATTTTTTTCCAATGCTACCAAAAAAAAGCCCATAAAAACTGGTGAATCACATTTTAATCAAATGCTAAGTTTATTCAGGTTAGTTTTAAATTAACTAGATGCTGCGTTGGAAGGAGGTTGCACTAGGGGCTGATTCAACAAAACCAAACCACAGTTTCCAGCTTGTACATCAGTTTTCTGGGGTCTTGACAAAGCCAACACGAAGCCCCATTCTCTTCCAGCAAGTACCACAAGTGGCAATTTTTGGGACAATTCCTCCATGTTCTGAAGGATGCTGTAGGGAAGGGGTAGCAAGCAGGTGCTTTCACACACTTCCACATCAGGTCAGCAGACTGATGCTGAGCAGCAATGCAGCATTCTGATCCCAGTCTCCTGTGGGATTTTGAGCCAAATGGCTTCTGTTCCTGCTAATGGCTACTTGGCCTTTGTCCCCTCCTATGGGCCTGCACACAGCCATCCCAGTGCTCTGATGCAAAAAGGTGCCTCTTACAGCCTCCCAAGCAAATCTGCAAGCACTGTAGAGTCAGCTCCTCATGGGTTATCCAGAATGAGCCATAGGTACACTCCCCATATTGCTTAAAAGCCTTTTATGAAGCAGTACACCCTGGGGAGCATTTGCTGTCCAGCAATCCCCCACTCATTTCTTTGCACCACCAGCCTGAATATTTATGAGGTGGCATGTGATTTGATGGTACTGGTTCCACATGTAATGATGATGTCATGTGTTTTAGATTTTAAATGCCAGTTTCATTTTGTAGTGCATAATAATTTGTTTCTTTGGCAGTCTATAAAGAATTGCACTGAGTCTTGGCATGCCTGGCTGCAAGGACGTGG
The DNA here is from genome assembly GCF_037042795.1 of Molothrus aeneus. Classification (NCBI taxonomy): domain Eukaryota; kingdom Metazoa; phylum Chordata; class Aves; order Passeriformes; family Icteridae; genus Molothrus; species Molothrus aeneus. The sequence goes on from NC_089647.1 coordinate 43,511,310, forward strand.
AAGGGGAAGCAGGACTTAATGTGCACAAGGGGTTGTACCTAGAGTGGTGCAGTTCATGCTTTCTGCCAAAAACATCATCTGACATCAAGATACGTCTATGCATGCCTGGAACACTTGCTCCTCCAAGTGCTTTGCCAGCAGTGATGAGCAAAGCCCTGCAGTATCTGGGCAATGCATGTTTGGTGTTGAGTCCTACCCAGCAAGGTCTGATGTAAAGATGGGAAAAGGCAAAGCATCTTGCTAAGTTTACAAAAACACATGTGCAAGAGGCAATCCATCTTGCACAACTTCCACAGCTTCTCTGGAGCCATCCTTCTTCTCCCAGATATAGGCATCATCAGATTTTGGGCATATCTCCCCTAAACACTGTTCTGGTTAGAAGCAGCCCACACCTTCAAGCCTCTATTCAATTTTTTTCTCCTGAAATTAGAGCCCTGAATGTAATCTAACTCTCAAACCTCCTACCTAGTTTTGAACCAGTTTCCAGTGCAGAACAAGAGGGGTACATTTGGGAAACAGATGCTCAAAGAAAGTGACAAGTTGGATAAAGAAATAGGAAAGCAATGTCTTTTTTATTGGCCTAAAAACACTGCTGGACAGAACTTATACCTCTAGGGGAATAGTAACAGGAACCAGCAAGGCATGCAATACCCACTGCAGTAAATAAAAGTGTTGCCATCAGATGCACACACATGTATGAAGTTTCATGGGCATTTACATAGAAAACAAAGTCCTTCCAGTAATTTCTGCTGCCCACAGAGGAGTCTGTGCCATGCTGGAGCTTCCCAAACAGTGGGATGAATGCTGCTTGCCAGGTGATGGGTGCTAGCACAGTCCCATGGGCACTGCTCCGTCACTGCACCACAGGCAGTATTTCTGAAAGAACTGTAACTTTGTAGTGCTCTAAGCAAACTCATTTAAAGGAGGATCACTCTCTGGCCAGGGCAGTGTAAAGAGCACCCTGCTAGTGCACTGGTAGCAGCATGCATGCTGCACCTACAGCAGGTGGGTCTAGACTCTCTCCTGCCTTTGCTGCCTGTTCTGCCCAGATAAAATAATTCATCTTTGTCAAAGCACACCCTGCCTGCACAGGCTCTGTATGAATTTTCAATACTATCTCAGCTGCATCAGTCTGGGGCAAGACTTTCCTACACAACTGTGCAGACAGGGATAAGCTGTGGCTGAAGGTGGCATCTGCAATTTAGTAGCATCTACTTGGCATGGTGGTGTAAGTGCACTGCACTACAGTGCACTATAATGGTGTAATTTATTATTACATTTACATGAATACAGCTCCTGCTGATCTCCTAATAACTCATCCTAATAACTCATGCCTGAATCAGTAAGAAAAACTGTGAATGTCTGCATCAGTAAGAAAAACACCCTGAAAACTGACAAGAAGAAGAGGAATTCCTAAAGGAATTGTTTGCACAGCCTGGTTACTGAAATAAACCCATTTACTACTCCCAGTGCAAGCTCCCACAGATGTGGGTGCTTGGTGGGATGGCCCTTGGAGGCATGCTGCTGTCACTGCTGCCTGCAACACGAGACAAATTCCTCAGGGACAGGCAGGATGGGGTGGGCATCCTGAAGCCCACAATGGGCTGCTCCCCATCCAGGAGCTTGTGGGTGCTCTTGCTGGTGAGGCTGCCCTGTGCCAGCTGTAAAAAGCAGCCTGCTGCTATCTACCAGGTCAAGAGCTCTGCAAGCAGAGGCATAGTGCAAAATCCCAGTGTAGCAGGTCAAGCCAGTGAACAGCATATTGCTGTACATTGTCACTTTAATTTCCTATTCCTCTCCTGCCCTGGGCTGATCTCTGGCCTGAAGGATCTTCCTCTTCTGAGGCAATTTAAGGGAATGCTAATACCATCCTTACAGGGATGGACGTAGCTGGAGAGGACAAGCCTTGAAGAAACCAGCACTTTCTTTAGGACTGGCATAGCAAAAAATCCAATACAGATCCAGAGCAACTGTTCTGGGTGCAGTCTGACTATGCTGATCTGTCAGGCTGTTCAAAAAAAAAGGATCTGAGAGAGCAGAAGGTGTCACCAGAGAAAAAATGGGAAGACCTCGTCCTTATTTCAGCTCCAGGTGGCCTGTCCACATTTCATAATTTCTATCTGTAGGTCTAATAGAAGGTATTGTCTCTTCCAATATATCCTGCCCTGCACTCTGAGGCTCTCCTGGTAATTATTTTCTCAGCCAGAGCATTCTAATACCAGAGTGTAATGAGCACAGCACACATGCCTTGGCAGGTTGACTAGATAAGGTTATATACAGGATGACAGAGTTTTTAAATTATTACTGACCAGGCCAAAAGCTCAGTAAGAACTGAACATCTTGTTCTTGTGACATATTGAACCTCTTCTCCAGACCAGAGAACTCTGAATAAATTTCAGCAGGCAGCAATCACTTAGATGTACTTCAGACTCTCCACTCTGCCACTGCTCTTTAGAAGAGGCCCAGGGGAATGCGTTTGTGAAACAATGACTTCAGATTTTCCCTGTCAGAAATCATTTATCAAAACAGAGAAGTGAAAGATCTCCATCACCCAACAATGGGGATGTCAAGCTCACCAGAGGGTGGTCAGGACACAATCAACATGCATGCACACATGTTAGTGAACTGCAAGGAAAAAACTACCAATATGATTGTTGTTCAAAAATTCTTTAAGAATTAGTACAGAAATTTCAGCATACAGCCTGCTTTGGTTTCCAAGTGATGGGAGGAATTGCCTTATGGCTGTGCTATGTGTTAGTCTTGCTCAAGCTCCTGATATATTTTGCAGAATTTCAGATTTCTATTACTTTAAACTAAATGTCTCCAGCCAGAAGTTACTCCTTTGGAGATGAACCTTGAGTCATTGAAATGCATGTGACCTGCTTGTAGAAATCTGTGAATCCTGCACAGCCTGGAAAAACAGCTGTGGTTGGTACAACTTCAGAACAAGAAGTGAGGAGAGTATCATTCCAAAAGTGTGGAAAAGAAACATGGTGTCACTGTTGGCAGACAGACTCAAAGAACAATAAATAATATATTTGGGTTTTTTTTCCCGTTAAGAGCATAAATGGGATCCAATACAATTTAAAGGAAGAGTTAAACTGAAGACACTACAGCACTTTACATCTCATATCATGTTTCCAGTTCTGCAATCCTTAATAAAATCAAACATACTTATTAACTTGAGTAGACATATTTATTACCCCCAGCTGCAATGGCACCAGTGGAGAAGAAAGATATATTAGTGATCTTAGAAACATTGTTTTCTGGATCTCATGAGGTATTTTATAGAGATATATTTTCTGGGTATCTGTAGGCCCTGCCTCCTGCTAGTTCATCCCACTTGCCCTAGGAGAGCAGCCACTGCTCCCAATATATTCCTCTGACCTGTTTAGTTGAATACTTCCAGCAGCGCACAAGCCAGTGCCTCCCTGGGCAGCCTCCTCCTCTGCTCACTGCCTGTGCTATTAGACACTGGCCCTGCCTCTGGGGGCCCAGAGTGCCCCAAAGCCTTGCAAGGCATCAGGGCTTCTTGTCCTGTCCCTGTGGGTGTGGATGCCCTTCCATCCTGAGAAGCTTCTTCAGAGCAAAACCATGATGGCATTTCCCAGCACTGAAAGCGAGCAGAGGTGCAAGTTTTGGTAGGGTGTCAGCAATTTGCTGGTTCTCTCCACTTCAGTCCCTGGAAAACCAGCCAGTCAACACAGCCTGTTGAGCACAGTGGTGTCACTGCTCTGTGTTGCCCACCACAGCTCCTTCACACAGCCCTGTGCAACAAGGGAGTGCAATGAAGTCATCCTGCTCCTCCTTCTCCAGTTGCATCAAACGAGTGGCTGCAAAACCACCGTGAGCTCTGTGAGACCATCTCCTCTGTGACCTTAGGTACCAGCAGCCATCAGGAGAGGGTGGTGCAGGGCATCATTTTGGGTTTGCTTATGCTTTCAAAGAAAGATGTGAAGGAAGAGTGTTTAAAGAAATATGTGAACTATCCGGACTTAAAAATTAGGTGAACCCCAGCTTCAGAAAACTGGAGGGTTAGGTTGAATTCAGTCAGTTCTCTATGTGCCCCAGCAAAGCTACCAGTAAAACTGGCCTCCTGAGCTGGACAAAGGCAGCAGCTCCTTTGCTCTAAATCTGCCTGCAGAGGCTGCCTGCAGCATTTGGCCAGAGCAAGCCCCTGGTCAGTGTGGTTTTATCAACAGCTGGAAATAGTTTGTACACAGGACATTCATCACCCCTTTGCTGTGACAGTGCATCATAAAATGTGAAGTTGAAAGGAATGTAATCTCACATCTCTTCAAAGAGAAGAAATTTGTTGTGTGTTGGTTTTTCTTTCTTTTTTTTTTTCAAAGACAAAAAGAAGGATTATCTCCTAAAAACTTTCTAACCCAAATCAACCTCAAGTGGGAAAGTCTGATGCTCTGTTTGTGGCTCAGTACCTTTGTGTGACCATGCTTAAAACTTTTGCAGTGATTGTTGTCTCAGAGCCTCTCATTCTCAGCTTACTGTAAATATTAACTCTTTAGGGCTTGCAGTATTTTTATCAGAGCTTAACACATCAAGGGACATTTGTCTCATCTAATGTGAAATGAAAAAAGTTACATTCCTCTTTAGTAAATGCAACTTAAAGACAAATAATTAATTAATTAATTAATGTGAAGATAATTAATTTAAATATAAATTTCCAAAATAATGAGGCATTTCCAAAGAGCAAACCTCTCTGTCACACATGAGTGGGTTGTGCGGGGGACGTGCAGCACCAGCCCATTACAGCAGGGCAAGAGGCATGGGATGTGTACTTTGGATTACTAAGGATGAGAGACCTTCATCAGGCTGTGCCTCTGATGTTTAGGCCCATTTTACATCACCCTTTTCTGCAACATTTTTTGAACACATCACTGCCTCCTCGTGAACCCCACTGCTGTCACAGCTGAGTGTCTTTCACGTGAGATTAAACAGGAAAGGTGAGCAGACCTCATGGAGTCCTTGACATATCTTCAGGATATGTTTTCTGGATGGGATCCCTCTTTTGTCCATAGTCATTTGCTCTGTCATTATTCTAGAGAGGGATTTTTCTGACAGGGCACTGGAACAATTGGGCACGGGGGTAGATGAGTATGTTTGTATGGTAAGGAAGGTGTTGTGGCTTTTTCCTAAGGGCAGAAAGACTTTTAATTCACTTAATCCCCTTTTAAAATGTATACTGCAGCCAGATCCTTAGAATAAAATTGCTGTCTCCTGCTTTACTGGGGGCAGCTGGGCAACCATGCTCAGGCTATCTCTCACATCTGAGGATCTCCATTTCTCATGCTAAGTGAGAACAATATTGCAATCAAGCATTTCTTCTTGAAAAACCAGCTCTGTTGTGAGCACAGCTGTGCCCTCCCAGTTCCAGAAGGCCACAGGGTCCCTCTCCAGGATACTTGCTTTACCCTCTGGGTGAGGCTGGAGAGTGCAGGCAGGGCTGCAGGTACAGTGTGTGTGGGGACCATGCCAGCCCTGATGAGGGCTGACAAAGCATCACCACTTGTCACTGAATTACCAGCACATGATTTATGACCACCCTGAACTTTGTGCTGCCCATATCTCTGAAATGAAACCCATGAAAGAGAATTGCAGCTTGAGTCAGTGGCCATAAATCAACCAATCCCCAAACCTCCAGGATGTCAGGGGATGAGAAATGCATGCACTTGTAAGCACTCCTAGACTCACACAGAGGGCTCCTTGGAAAGCAGATCTGCATTTCATTTGATTTGTCTCATTAACAATAAATACAGTGCATAGTGTATTGTCTCCATTTTTACTTTGTTAAAAATACCTCCACTCTTTCCCCTTTTCCTTGTTTTCTCCTCTCCTATTCATAACATTTATTGTTTAAATGCTCCTAGCATTTCAGTTTAGTATTAATAGGAACTAACATTTAGCCCCCATTGCAAATTGTCTCACAGTTTAAAGTGAAATACTTGACACTACTCAAACGCAGCCACTTCAAGAGAGAAATCTCACAAAAGCTGAAAAGAATAATTTTCCCTTATGGATTAGACCAGGGAAACTTAGATTTTCATGACTTGGGTGCCAACAATTAGACCCTTAAATTCACATTAATTTCACATTTCATACCAACAATACTTATATTGGTTTTCTGGGATGCTTAGTAACAGGCAGCTTAAAATGTGACACACTCAGATGTTTAAATATGATATTGGAAGTTTGTGTTTAGGTACCTGTCTTTCAGGCATGTGTCACTGTTAGCTACCAGCTGCATGGGTGGTTGATTCCAGTGGGACCCCAAGTCACACTACAAGTGTGTATCACACACAAGTGTGTGTCCTTTGTCAGAAATGAAATGTCTGTCACCTGTATGATGATGTACGTCACCTCCCGGGTCTCACTTTGGTCTTTCATTCAGCTCCTGTCTAAAGATTAACATCCCCTTGCCATTCCTGCAGTGGTGTCCCTGTTTGGGGAGGGGGCTGAGGGGATCCTGCAGACCCAGGTCACTGCCCCCAGCCCTATGAGCTCAAGGCCAGGCTGCTTCTCCCATCCCTTTTATAGACTGGTAGCTCTGGGCATCTCTCTGGGATGCACCCAGAGCTCCAGCTGCTGAGTTAAAAATACTCCCCTGTCCCTCATTATTCAGCCCTGCAGGTCAAGGCAGGACTTTGATCTGAACAGAAAGGCATTTCCAGGGATATGGTTACATATAACACATTCTATAAAGGGTCCTCACCATCTGACTTTATCTTTGCTTAGTAAGTTTAAATGACATGCACACTATGAGGGCACTGTGGGAGCAAAGCAACCCAATAGTAGGACCCTGTTTGATTCAATAAACCTAAAAACTGGACCAAAGTGAGGCCATTCCTTGGCTTCTTCCTCGACTGTTTTCTAGTGAGAACACACCTATCTTGGTCTTTGTTTTCACTCAAAGCAGCTTGTGCTTACCCAGCACAGAAAAAGTGTATGGTCTGGAAGAACATCTCTGCTCCTGGAGCACGGTGTGCTCCTGGTCATGTTGTAGAACGGGAGAAACTGGCTCTTTTACTGTTTGGCATTTTGGCAACCACCTGTCCCTGTGGACTCTGGGTGGAGGATTTTGCTGGATCCCCAAGTTGTCCTTTGCTCAACATGGGGGACACATTTGTGACCAACTGTGGGTGACTTCATCACCTCCAGTGTGTTTCTGTTTGTCAGCTTCTATTAGACAACAATACAACAGGATATCCTTCAGTAATTATTGTATCAGTGAGTTTTTTAACCAACCATGTTCATGAAACAACGAAAGGGAAGATTTTTAAAACAGCTTAGGTAAAGTTTATGTAGTTATTAGAGCTGGAACTTTGTTTCTTTTGGGCAGGTTCCTTAGGGTTTTATGCCACTTGCTTAGGTCAGTTTTGTGTGAGACTTTTGCCTAAGGTGTTTGGTTTAAAGCCTGCTCTTTCGGTGGTGGCAGCTGTGGGTGTGCCAAAGATCTTGGGTGTTTCTTATTTTGGTTGGGGGGGGGGCAGGGGGAGGGAAGTGTGCTTGTTGCTTTTCCTGCCATTCAAGCAGCTTAGGTTTTATATTTTCTTGATTATTTTTGGAACAGGTTGGGGAATTGAGGAGGTACAATCAGTTTCCATAGGAAAAGTTGCATCAACTGATACTGCTGGTCATCACAGCACCAAGCTATGGTTCATCTCAGCCAGAGGATTTGCTGCACAGGCTTCAGTGGCTAGGGCTGATTACACCTGGGGAAGAAATAAAGACATGCTAGCTCTGTTCCACCAACAGGGCTGTAAATCTGAATGCTCTCCACGAAAGTCAGCAGTGTCACACAGGTGTGAGAAGTGACTCACTGCAGCCAGCTGTGCTTACCCCACTGTGCTCCCTGCAGCTATTTTTCACATGGGTGTCGTTGCTTTGCCCATTAAAACCTGTGGGATGAATGGAGAGAAGCTTTTCCCTGAGAAGGGCGCCAAGGAAGCACAGCTCTGCCAGCTTGCCCCATCCACCCTGGGTGAGCAGAGCCTTCTGTGGCACTGCTCAGTGGCTGCCCTCATCCCCAGTGCAGCTTCCTGCAGGCAGCTCATCTGCATGAGGCAGTGCTGAGGAAGGAGAGGAACAAAGTACAGGAGGTACCAAACAGGCTGTCAGGAGCCCACCCCCAGCCAAAGCTGCTGTCTGGCCCCAAGCTGCCATCAGCAATTCAATCAAGCAGCCATTCAATCAAGCACATGTGTAAGTGGGATAAAACCCCTTTAAAGCCAAGACCAGCAATTAGGTTCCCAGTGCCCATCACTTGTCCTGCACTGAGGGGTTGAAGGCCACCAGGGCAGCTGTTCCACACCTCACTGCTTGTGCTTGCACTGGTCTGGTCCTGCCCACACCAAGAGCAAGCACATCACCCCAGGTCACCCCGAGGGCTCCCTGCCTTACACTCCTCAGCCAGCTGTCCATGGGCAGGGCTCAGATCCCTCACCCCTGCAGGGGGTCACTAAATATAGATGGCATATTTTGGAGGAACATGATGTACCCTGGGATGCAGGAGGCATGGTGGCACCTTGCCCTCTGATTATAGAAGTTCTAGCCAGACAAATATTTTTCCAAGTGGAGTCCTCTAATGAATTAACTCTATGCTTAATTACAGGATAGTGTGGGATCATACTTTCTGACAAATTTATTGTTTGCCAGAATCTGTGTTTTTAAAATAACTTATCATCACAATACTGACAGATTAAAAGAAAAAAAAAAACAGAGTCTGTCACTGACCTGCCATTCTTGACATCCCAAGGGGCAGGACTTTGAGAGAATGAGTTTGTAAAATGTTACAGAAGTCAAGAGGTTTTGATCTGTATCATTAGGCAGATGATATGGTGGACACACAGCCAGCAGCCCCTTCTCCAGGACCTGTGTGCCTCCAGCCCACAGGCCCAAGCAGAAGCAAAGAGGATGTAGGAATCAGGATTGGCACCTTTTTCCCTAAGCCAAAGAAGCATCGCATATAACAAGGAAATGCAAAAATCATATGGTACATGGAGATTCCAAGGCTGATGGCTGTATCAGAATCAGGAGAAATATACATCCTCTTATTTCATTGCAGTTTCCACAAGCAGAAATAATATGCTTACTGAGGCTGATGTCAACAAACATTATTTCAGGTAACTCATGGGGCTGTGTGTGAAGAATGGCATCTCTCATCAAGAATAAAAGCATGAGAATCTGCTTCTAAGTTAATGTGCCATGCAAAATGAGCTGGAAGTCATCAGGACTGTGAAAGGGCCTACCAATCTGGAGATGGGAGCCCTGACCAGCAAAGACCTACAGACAGCCCAGCTCAGTACTCTGCTCACAGCTAAAGAGGTAAAAGAAAGTGCTGCTTCCTGTTGCTAATGGGGTTTATTATCACAATTTTCCTTATATCTGGTGGGAAAAGTTAGGTAACTGCCTGCATTTTGCAGTAAGGTTGTCCTTGCCCAGAGTCATCTCACCTACATTTAAGCACTTAATTTGGACACCTGAAATTAGGTGTTTAATTACTTTAGCCTTCCCTACTCATCTTTGATGTTGGTGGGCAGCCAGAGGGGGAACCATTCCTGGGGGTGTCCCAGCAGATCCATGGACACCTTTTTCAGGTTTCAGGAAGGTCTGTCCTGTATCTCTCCCTCCTGGAGCACACCTGTGTCTCACAACTTTTAGGACTGAACAGATCCCAGCCATGAGGCTAAGCACTGGCAAATCCAGAAAATTCTGTCCCTATCACAAGCTGTTTCCTGCCTGTTCCAGTTCATGAAGCAACACCTGAGAGCCACTCCAAACTGGAATACGTGTTCTGTAAAGGCACCTTCTGCTTCTTATTTTGTTAGCAGCCTGCTCTCAGGCTGAGGCTATCTGAAACACACAGTTGTGCTCCTCAGGTACATGTCATTTAGAAGACACTCTGTCCTTGCCTCTAGAGAACACCGTGGTAACTCCTGTGCACTCTGTGCCCGTGTCACAGCAGGACCTGGCACCACAGGACATAAACCACAGCTACTGCAGAGCCTGCAGGGATTCCTTACAATATGTGTAATGGAAACAGGTGACATTTAAACAGTACACTTAAGTACTTTTCTAGTTCCCATTAGGGTTTCGGAGCTCTCCTTTATTTAAAGAATAAATTTCTGACACTTAAAAGAAGGTAAACAGCTGTGTTTGAAAGCTTTAACATAAAACAGCCTCAACTCTGCTCTTTCTCTTGAGAAAATTGTTCAAATCACTATCAAAATGTCTCTGTTGAGAATATGGAAATGTTTGGATTAATCATTATATTTACTTTCTAAAAATGGATGCAAAGAACAAAACAGAATCCAAATATACAAACATGTGGAAAATGCACACGTACACAAAGGCAGTCAAGAAACAATGGAGGATGTAACAAATGTTTGGAAAGAAGTCAGTATCAGGGTCATCCAGGAAAGAACACCCTCCAAAATACAGAACTCAGGCCACTTTAGCTAATATGGCACTACCAGCATAGCATAGTGCATGTTAACAAACACAAATGAAATCAAGAGGACTGAAATAGTTATAGATTCCTTGGATCCACTACAGATCCTGAAAAATGTAATAATTTCTTATACCCTTGTTTTGCTAAGTAAGGGGACAGCTCCTGGATGATTGATAGGGCTGATGATTTGGGACAGCAACTATTTTGCCTGTGTGATTTTCCCTGGTATTTCTGTGTTCCTTACTGTGTGCTTGGAGGCTGCAGGGAGGAGGTGGGTATTCCATCATTTTGTACAAGAGGCATGTGGTGTTAGCAAAGCTGGCTGGCTATTTATCTCCCCCTTCTGAAAACTGCTCCAGCCTCATCCTTAGGGCTGTATGCTGGAACCTGCCTTAGTGTCAAGGATTTACTCAAGAGTGACATCTGCTCTACCAGTGCCAGTGCACCTCAGTCTTTTGGATATAAACCATACTGACCAGATTTTTAATCTGTTAGCAGTTACTGTTTAACATCCCTTTCAGTTAATGCTGGACAGAAAATAATTCCTTATCACTACATGGTGCTAAATATAATCTAAATGCAGCCCAGCAGAGTTTATTTACCATGTGCATCCTGCCTGAGTTGTTACTGATCTTGTGTTCCAGATGTCCAGCTCTGCACTGAGGCATTTTTAAGTTTAAGATAGATGCCAGGACCACTCAAGATAGAAGGGAGGTCATCCTCCTTGTTATCCTCACTAGACACTAATTTCTCACTGGTCTCTTCTGCTTCTCTTGTTGTTTTCCTCACTGCTGATATCTTCACTTCTATAACCTCCCTACTTAACCACTGAATATTTTTCCAGTTGTAAGAGCCAGCTGGGTGCCCAGCTGGGGCCCCTAATTTGCAGTGGATGGATAAACCCTCCTGAAAAAGGTGTCTATGTGTCTCCCTCAGTTAGCAGTGAGAAATAGGTTGATTCAAGGGATGCTTTACTGTTATTTGCCAGGAGTCAGGTGTCTAAATTAGGTAGATCAACTTCCATCCTTCTGTGTTTATTCTCTTTCTCCTCTTTTTTACACCACGCAGCTTTTTAACCTACATCTATAGGTTCCTAATGTGTTTGTGGCATAATGGTTTTAGGACCACATGATAACGTGAGGTTTTTTTACCACATGGTAAAGTGGTTTTAACTTCCAAATATTGCTCACATTTATCTGTGTCACTTTTCCTTACAGTCAATTTTTCTCATAAATATTATCAGCTTTGGGAAATCCGCCCTTTTTTCCAAGTTGTTTGTCCCTTCTTCTTTGGGCAGGGTACAATAGGAAACCAAGACTGTGTTCAGCTGTTGCTGAAATAAAAGGCTGCATTGGTTACCTGGTGGTCCAGAGTCCAGCCATGCTCAAGCTGATGTTCAGCCTGATGGATTAGAGCCTTGCACCACGGCACTCAGCACCAATGTCCCCAGGAAATTCACAGTGCAGCAGACAGACTCTCAGACACGCCTGAACATCACAGAGTTAATGCAATCCTTCATCCAGACACTTAATTATTTCCATTTTGCAAGTCGGGCCGCATATGTTTCATTTTGGTGATTTGTCAATTGAATTTTGGAGCCGAGGGCAGGAGGCAGGGCGGTGACAGCTGAGAGCATGCTGGCACAGCCCCAGCAGTGCAGGAGTGTTGCTGCAGCAGCAGCAGAGAGGGAAGCTGCAGGGAAGGAGGGCTGCTCCCCGGCTCCCCAGCACGTTCCCAGTGCACACCCCGGTGTGAGAACAGGCTTTGTGGTTGCCTTCACACTCTCGTGCTGATCTCAAGCAGACTTGACATCGGGACAAAATGTCCCTGCCACATGGGATTTTTCAAGCTGTACCAGAGCTAGACCCATATTTCCAAAGTCTGTTTTCAAAGTCACTCTTGGAATTCAAGGGCAAATCTGGTGATCTGGTTGTGTCAGACTGTGTGAAACCAATGGACTGAGTGCATGTATCTTTCCATCACAAGTTAGTTATCCCAGATGCTGAGGAAAAAAGAGACTGAGCTAAATACAAAGCAGAAATAGTCCTTCCTATTGTGTTACTTCTTTTTTGTCCATTAGTGACAGCAAACACCATGTAAAACTCCATAGGAGCCTGTGTCACTCCACTCAGGTGGGGAGAGAAAAGCAAATAAAGGGTGTTTTTCAAAAAATGGGAATTGCCTTAAAAACAAAGCAGGATTGACAGCTCCATGTAGCATAGTCTCAGTATTTTTACTCTGCTTTCTGGTGGCAGCATTTGCCAAGGGAAGCCCAACAAAACCTTAACAATTTCTGCACTGCTGAGAAGATGGAGACAGGCAACATTACCAGTGAAATAATCAGCACTCCAACTGATGAACTATAGGAAGCATTTTGTATGGAGTCTTCCTGTTAAAATCTTGAAACTCTCTTTTCCTCTTTGCTGGAAGAACTTTTGCTTCACCCCACCCACTCAAATCAAGGTTACAGCAGGTTACCCAGATGAGTTTTGAACCCTCTAAAGGATGGAGATCTCACTGCTGCTCTCAGCCTCTGTTCTTATCTTTATCCTAATTCAGAAGATTTTCTCCTTATGCAGGAGAAATTACCTATTTTGCTACTTGTCTCCACTGGCTCTTGCCTTTCTCTGTTCAAGAGAAGGCAAAAACAGTCCAGTTCCATCTTTCCTGCAACTCCCACTAGGAAATTAACAATGCACCTTGGTCCCCCTCGAGCTTCTCTTTTGGGGGCTGAACAAGCCCAGCTCCCTCAGCCTCTCCTCACAGCCAAGTGCTGAAGTCCCCTCCAGCTTGGTAGCCCCTTCTGGACTCACTCATATGTGTCCATGTCTCACTTATACTGAGGAGCCCAGAAATTGATCCAGCACTCCAGATGAGTCCCACCAGCACTGAGCAGAGGGGAAGGATCACCTATCTTGACCTGATGGCAACACTTTGCCTAATTCAACCCAGGATGCTGTTGAACTTATTTGCTGCAAAGAGACAGTGCTGGCATGTCCAATTTTTTGATCCCAGGATCCTCAGGTCCTCTGCAAAGCTGCTTTCCAGCCAGTGGTCCCCAGCCTGCACTGTGCTAGAGGATTATTCCCTTCCAGCTATTTTCCATTTGTCTTTACACAATTTTATGGGGGCTCTGCCACTCCGGGCTGTTGAGATCTGTCTGAAATCTCCAGCAACTCCCTCTTAACCACAGAGTTTTCACCACAGAAAGCAACAAGTTTGGCCAGACAAAATTTGTTCTTGGTAAGTCCAGTGGGGCTGGATCCCCATCTTCTTTTCCTTCAGATGATAATTATGGCTTCCAGGAGGATTTGCTCCACTATCTTCCCAGGAGCTGTAGCAAGGCTGACCAGCGTGCAGCCTCCTCCCTGCCCTTCCTGAAGACAGGAGTGTTGTCTGCCTTTTTCCAGTCTGTTTATGGCTCTGTCCATCTCCTGAAGCCCATAGCCACTGTGTTGTGTTCTTTTTTCTGGCTAAGGACTCAGCTGTGCTGAAAATAATCGTGTTCTTGTGCTCTTAGAGGGCATCAGAGACATCTGCTACAATACATTCAGCTGCACACCACAGGGGCAGGGTGGATGTTGTGTTGGGATTTTGTTTCTAATTCATTTTGCTTTGCCGAGGGAAGAACTCTCATAGGGGGGAAATCAGCTGTCATGAATTTACTTGCTCTCTTTCTGGGAAGGAGCATCCACAGCTTTTCTTAAGGAACAGCTAGACTATGCTCAGGCTCTCAGTCCACCTCCAGGAATGTTTGTAGTCACAGTTTTCACACTGACACCGCTGTCACTTCAGGCACCAACTTTCTCTCCCAGTTTAGAATGGTTTTAAACCTTGACAGAACTGCACCTGCACATGTAAATACGAGACATATTTTTTTCACTATTAAAAAACCTCAAATTTTGGGTATTAAAGCAGATCTGAAGTGTTAGAACTGGGATTGCCCCCGATATGCTGGCCACAAACATTGTAACTTGTCAGCAAGAGGCATTACCAGCTGTAGTTAAAACATACGTGTGCAAGTATCTCCCACAGCCAGTCTCCCTGTAAAGATGAAGCTCTGTACCTGTAAAAGGTATCCTGTCCATCACCTCTTACCCACAGCATCCTCAGAGACAGTGGAGAGCACGTTTACTTCTGGTCCCAAGTCATTGGCCATGGGGCATGGAGACAGCCTCCAGAAAACCCTTGCTTTGTTACCACATTACAAATTGGTTGTGTGGTCACACCCGGAGATCAGTGGTCAACAGCTCCATTTCCAGATGAAAATCAGAGACAAGCAGTGTCCTCAGGGGTCTGTATTGGAACCAGACTGTTCATTGTCTTCATCAATGACACAGACAGTGGGATCAAGCAAGTTTTCAGACAACACCCAGCTGAGTGGCATGGCTGATGCACCTGAAGGATGGGATGCCATGCTGAGGGACCTGGACAAGTTCAAGTTCAAAGTCCTGCACCTGGGTCAGGGCAACCCCTATTGTCAAAAAACGATGGATGGGAGATGAAGGGATTGAGCAGCTCTGCCAAGAAGGATACTCCATTTGTATTTGCTAGCTGGGAAGATTTATACCACAGTAGATTCTGGACAACTTATGGGAAAGGGGAAGTTCCCTGCTCCAGAAGCTTTCCGAGCAAGTGAAAGCTATGCAGCACCTAATCTTCTTACATCCTGTGATGCCTTTTTAGGGCTATTCAAAGCCCACAGTGAAGAAGCTGATTTTTATCTGAGGAGCTGGCACAACCAAGCTGGCTGGAGAGACATGAGCATTCTCTGGCCCTGTGAGGCTTCAGGAGAAAATAGCTTTTCCCACCAGCCCTGTCTATCATCTGCCCAGTCCCGCTGTGATACAAGGCAGTACATACAGAACCATCTTTGTAGTGCCAGAAAAATCACTGCTCGTTTCCCCCTGACATTTTGGGATGTGACACCTTCACAGGATCACACTGGCACTTCCCACCGAGCTGCGGGAGGTGCTCTGTTTCAGCCAAGGCACCATCTAAGCAGAGAAACAAGCTCAGCCTCCAGCAGGGCTGGGCAAGGCTTTAATCAGCCATTTATCCAGCTTATTAAAGCATCTATGAGTAGCAGCAGATTTGCTGGATGTCCCCCATGTGAGCAATGTGCATTTCCCAAGTCCTCGAGAGTTTGGCAGCTGCACCAGGGCTCCCCTGCACAGGGGAAACCAGAGAGCTGGTACGGAGCCTGAGCACCATCTTGGTAGCTTATAAACAGTGTTTTAAGGTGAAGCACAACACACAGGCCTTGTTCTGGCACACAGCTGTGCCAAAACCATTTGAGGCTGGGAACACCGGGTGTAGGGAGGGAGAGAAGGCGATCTAGGACATTAATTTAAGTGGAGAAATCTAGCCTACATGAAGGTTGACTTTGCAAAATCTGTCTGCTTATTTGCACTCCCCTGACATTTCCTGTCCTTCTCCAAGCACAGGGTAAATTAGTCATTCAGATTTTATGAGTTATTTGGGCAAGATTGCAAAATAAATGACAGCTCACCTCCTTCTATGAGGTTGAGTTATTTGAGAAGCAGTGCTGTTTGTGTCTGACATAAGCCTTGCCGTGAGAAATGATGGAGGAGGAGAGAAGAGATATTATCGACTGAAATGGAAAAATTCTTAAGCTCATCACACTGGAGTTTTCCAGGAGTATCTCAAGGCTTCCAGCATGTGAGAAATGGATGAGCTTCATCAACTGAAAATCAGGAATTATAAGACTAAGTCACACACAAAGCCAGCAAGATCTTTATTTTGGGTAACCCTTCTTTTTAAACCCTGTGATCAGCAGCAAAAATGCTTCTAAGCGCAAACCCTCTGGATAAAAAAGAAGAATGGAAAAAAAGCCATCAAGTAGATAGTTTAACAGGGTGATAATAACTTGAAAGGAACTATTTCACTATCTGTCTTGTTAAGTACAGAAAAGGGAGGGCTTGGACCAGAAGCTGCAAATAGTTGTACATTACTCAGATTTGATTCAGGCTGTACAAGCCTCCCTGCACACTTGCCCCACTAAGTCCCTGAGACCCCCCAGTACACCTCAGAGACCAAAGGCATCAGTGGCATGGCACAGCAGGGCATGACAGCATCCCTCTGCAGACACATCCCAAAATTCATGATGCTGAGCTCACGGCTGCTGAGGTGAAAGGAGTTTGTGCAAACAGATTCTGCAATCCAGCGCAACGCAAACATTGGCAAACACTCTGGGAACTTCATGTTTATTTATCACAAACTATATTGAAAGCTTCCCAGTGGCTCCTGACAGCTCCAGGTGGAATAGCCAGTGTGAGCTGGGGGGTTGATGGTCATGTACTTGTGTGCACAACCCTCCATCTCTTTAAAACTATAGACACACTTTGACTGTAAAGCTGGTCAGGAAAAAAGAGGAGTGCTCTTTTTGTGGGAGCAGCTTGCTTCCTCTCACCTGTCAGAAGGAAACTGCATTTCACATACACCTACATTTTGTTTGGCACAGGATTATTGGGTTTTACCTTGCCTTCATTTTCCTGCTATACCATTTGCTTCAGAATCTGACAGAAATCTTTTGGGAGAAGAATGCTTTCAGATGTAGAAAACAAAATCTGTACACTTTAAAAAAGCAGTTTTAAGTGTCTCTTCCCCTGCCAGCAAATTTTAATAGTGTAGCAAAAACTTATTCCAAATATGCTCATCATATCATCATGGCAAATCTTGTGCAGTCAAATAACTGGCAGCTGTTGAGCCAACTGTTTCCCATTTCAAAAAAAAAAAAAAACCAAAACCCAAAATTTATTTATAAAAGAAAATGTCCAGTCAGACATTCTTCCCTTTCTGTTCCACAGATGCCTGTTTAAATAAAACCTCCTTGCATTACTCATCGATGGAGTCCTCTCTGCTCTGCTCAAGGTTTAATTACAGCTTTGTCAGAAGTGAGACATAGTAAATAACAACACATGGTGGATCTGGGTACTGGGGTTTATTTAAGAGCCTAATTTCAAGCTCTTGCTTTCTGTCATTATAACCTGCAGTCCTTTCCCTTCTTCCCCCCAGGCCTACATGTCCCTCCCACAGGCAGATCTTCTTCTTCACCACTCAAAAGTTCATTTTTGGACAGCCACTTGCTCACACACACATACCCAAAGATCTGCTGCCTGTTAGTGTTTGTAGTTTAAGATATTTTTTAATCTACAACAATTTCAATAGCATGTTCTTTCAGAGAATGGAAGTTAGCTACAATTACATTTGTTCACTTCCATTTCATTCCCTCTTATGAAATTGCTCATC
Organism: Molothrus aeneus; assembly: GCF_037042795.1. Classification (NCBI taxonomy): domain Eukaryota; kingdom Metazoa; phylum Chordata; class Aves; order Passeriformes; family Icteridae; genus Molothrus; species Molothrus aeneus. Next base: position 43,529,050 of record NC_089647.1, read on the forward strand.
CCAACTATTGACATTTTCTATGGATGATATGCACATTGAAATGTCAAGTACCAATGTAAGCAAGTTGCTTTTTTCTGTTAGAAAAGATGTTACACAAGTTTCCATTCCAATGTTAATCTACAGCAGATTGTATGAGATAGTTGAAGCACTACACTGAAGGGAAATGCATGGAAAAGATACAGGATTGGGTTCATGCTTTTGACATATTATCCAAAAGATAAATGTGCACAAACTTCTTTAGTGCAATTTTTTAGCTTGAGCACAGTTCAGGAGTGCTGAGACATTTAAGACAACTTGAGAGAAGATTCTGCAGTTGATGCAAGAGGTAAGGACCTCCTGCTACAGCACCTGTAAGAAATGGAAACTATCAGTGATGCTTGTCCGAGAGAGGCTCAGCTTTCATCAGCTGTCTGTGGCAGTAGTTTGGAAATAACATCCACCTCTCAAGTCAAAGCAAACACCAGGCAGAGGCCAGAGAAACCAGTGAGAGCTCTAACAAGCACAGCTGAAGGCTGGGGTGAAAGTCAAGAAACTGGAAAATACTTGGCCTACCAGATATCAGGTGCAGGACTTGATTGTCAGGCAGCTACTGAGAAAAGCTGGCAGCCTGTGCTATCCAAGTGAAGAAACAATTTTCATTTGTTAAATTCAGCTGGTTTCCTAGCAGTTGAATTCTTTCCCACTCCCCCAGTGAGAGGATCCTTCCCATTCTTTCAGGGATGCCTGCTGCACACAATCCTAAGGATGCTGTCCCACTGCCAAACTGCTTGTTCAGCCTCGCTGTGGCTGCTGCACTGCATGAGCACACACAGGCTGAGACCCAGCATGATGGCACTGGTGACACTTGCTCATAAAAACAAAGAAATTCATTAGAGGATGCAGACGCATGAAAACAGCAATCTCATCCTGGGGTTTAAAAGAAGACCTGACTGATCCTGGAAGCATCAGCTAAGCCTTTACTACCTCAGGACCAAGGCAGAGACAGGAGTCCTGATATCTATATAGAGCAATATTCAGGGTGGGAGTGCAGTGTGCCGGTGTGCATTGGAAGGTGTGGATGTGGTCCTGTATGCTAGAGCAAGGAGTAAAAACATCCAGAGTTTGACATTAAGAAAAAATAAAAAGCATATGGTCTGGCCTTGACCTGTGTGCATCTGGTCATGATTGTGCCCTGACATGTTCCTACTGTGCAAGGAACTACATCTGGCACAGGAGTAGCAGCTGACTGCCCACTACTGCTCCAGCCCCCTTGCCAGCATGGAAAATGATTCCTTCTCTATCAAATGAGGGAGTCTTCTGTTGGAATAGTCCTGGTTTCCACTATGAAATTATTTACATAAGCACTAGAAAAGAGAGAAGGCTGGGACATGGTTCCTTGCACCAACCAAGTAAACCCAACCTGGTCATTCAAGGCTGAGAGCCAAGAGACAGAAGACAAGGAATGTGTTTTCCTTCTGCTGTGGGAAAACTGGAGGCAAGCAAGCAATGTCCTAAGAAATTGAAACATTTTTTTCTATTGTCATAGATTTTGTGAGTTTTATTAATTAATAATGGAAATAAAAACAGAAGAAAGAGAGGCAAAGGAAATAAATTGATTAAATTTTTGACATAGTAAGGCTGGTGTTTTGGTGTGCACATGTCAAATATGGTTGAAAATTATTTTGATTTAATAACATTTTATACTTCAAGTACAATTCAGATGGAAACATTCACAAACTTCTATAGTGGTGATTCAGGTGAGAAATAATTTTATGACTGCAGAAAGATTTTAAGTTTTATTACTCTCTTAATGAACTAGAGCATATGTCACATGAATTCTCACATACATCATCCTGTCCAAGGGCAAAAATGTCAACTTTGAATTTCTACCACAGAAGCTTCTAAGAGAAATTAGATGCTAAAATTTTTCCAGCTGTCTTTGCAGTTCTTCAGTTCATTGAGGTCTGAAAGCTTCTAAAAATGTTACCATCTAGCCAAGGTCAGTTTGTAACAAAGCATGTTCTGTTTGACCTGTGCAGTGCACATTGCAAAGTATTCACTACATTTTATATTGGTCTTTGCAGCAAAACATGTGAAGGTGAAAGTGTGCCCTTAATTTTGGTTCTCTTGATTTATGTTTATAGGGGTCTGTTTACAACAGTACTTGTCTGCATCTGCATGGAGAACAAGATTTAAGAGCATATAAGGCTAGGTAGCATAGGTTTTAGGCTCAAAATAATTGCTGTTATATGTGAAATGTCTCCCATGACATTAAGGGCAGTTCCATGTGTCTAATCCTGGTTTACATGTTCAAAGATGGAAATGACCTTGGGTCTGTGGTTAGAAGAGGGTTGTCAAATAGGATCCCTACAGTCAGAAGGTGTGGCTAAATGAAAAGATGGTCCTAGAAAGACAGTATTTTTCTTATCCTTAACTTGCTTTTCTGTTTGTATTCACAGCCTTTAGATATTTTGTAAGTGTTCTTTTTCAGTTTGTCTTTATCTGTGGAAACCCAGGGCACCAGGAATATTTCTCTGTGTGCTCTGGGGTGTCCTGACCCCCAGGGGAGCACTGACTTTGACCCTCAATCATGGGGAAAGTTTCCTAGACTTCAAGATAGACTGGAATCCACAAAAGTGTGAAATAGATTATAGAGAGTAGTGTAGGTGTATCACTTGGTGAGAAATTTAGGTTTTGGGATTTTTAGTATGTTGTGGATGGAAGCAAGATGGAGGGCACAGGGTGCTGTCCTGGGTTTCTTCTTCATGCTTCTTCTTCCTTCTTCTTCATGGGTTTGGGTGGCACTCTGTAATTGGGCAGAAAAGTCCCCACTGGGGGCTCTGTGGGATCAGTTATTGGGTTAAAAGGGAAAATAATCTAGGTGTCAGTTCTTAATTGGATAGTTTAGTCTTAAAAGGCCTTGTAACAAGAGATAGCTAGCCATTTTGTGCCTTCTAATGAAAAGCTGCCAAACTCAGTGATGAGGCTGTTTTACTGATAAGAAATAATATGAACATGAATTACTGTCTCAAGTGCCTTCAATCCAGACCCAGAGAAACCGATATTTATTTATCCTACTTATCATCTACTCCTTGATCCATCCATCTACCTACCCATCCATTCACACAACCTCCCAAAAATGGATTCCCTTCATCATGCCAGCACTTCTCCCTCTGCAAAACAGTCTGTAGGTAGGAATAACCTGCAGGGTGTCAAAGTTCTCACTCCTTCTGCCTGTTCCTACTTTCATTGAGTAAACCTTCAGTTTCTTGATGGACAAAACTTCAGGATGGCCAAGACTAGGAAACCTGGGACTGGTCTGCTCTGAGGCACATGGAGCCTGAGCCCTACAGAAATTCAGAGGGGGCCATTACCCCATTACCCAGAGAGAACGTTGCACAGCTGTTGGTTTCACTTGGCTAGACAGCCTGGTTTGTGTCTGAGTGCCTGGGAACATGTTCACCCATAAAGCTGTGAGCACAACCCCAGCATCATTTTGGAGCAGAATAGCTAACCCATGCCAGTCAGCTGCTGGACACAGCTCAGAGCCAGCACTGGGCATGCCCCATGTGCCAGGACAGCCACGGCCCCTGGGCTCACAGGACAACCTGGCTGCTCCATGGCTACTCATGTAGGAGGAGCTGCCATTGCAAGGAGCCGCCAAAGGAGCACCTGGAGTTTGGGGAGCAATGCAGTGGCAGGAGATATGGAACCACTTTGGAGAATGCTGATGGCACATGTTAAAGAAGAGGAACATTGGAGCAATCCTTGTGTTTCAGGCCAGGCTGCTGGAGAATTCAAAGCTGGAAATGCAGAGTGGCTGAGGCTTGTTCAAACCTGGCAGCAGGGCAGGTGCCTTTCCCAAGAGAGGAGCCTGCACCTGCACACCTTGCTTGGAGCCTGGGGGAGGTGGGTTTGTTCCTGCTCCATTCAATCAGTGTTCAAATGTGTGGTGGGAAGAGCAAGCACCAGGCACAGCTGGCCCTTGGCATCCCAGGCTTTGCAGCACCGTTGGAGTGCATGAACCTGACTGTCTGGGTCACTGTTCATTGATTTTCTTTAGAGAAAGATGATTTGCAAAATGAGAAAAGCATTCCAAAGTGAGTGCTTGTTTTGCAGTCAGCACCACAGGCTGAAGCTCCAGACACAGTGCTATGCCAGGACCTGACAATGCAATAGTAGAAGTCATAAAAATAGCACAAAGGCATGAAACTAATCTGCTCTCAAACCTCTTTTTTAAATGATTAATTTAATTCCTGATAACGTATTTCTCACCTCCATTCCACTATTTCTGAGCTGTCTCATTATGCAATAAAATGTTGTTTCCTTTGGCTATTTGCTGTAAAAATGACTCTAAAAAACAGATTGTGAATGAAGAACAACATGTGCCAGTTCTGTCAAAAAAGGGAGACTCAGCTCACAGTTTGGCAGAGTCACAGGAGAAGCTCAGGACTGTGCCAAGAAGGGGGCCAAGCCCAAAATAGACCCTGGTCTGAATAAATGTGTGATGGGCCAGGCAGATTAAGCATCTCTTTCTGCCTGCAGACCATCTGCTTGCCTTAAACCTGCCATGTTCCAGTTTGTAACAGGAAGGAAGGAAGGAAGGAAGGAAGGAAGGAAGGAAGGAAGGAAGGAAGGAAGGAAGGAAGGAAGGAAGGAAGGAAGGAAGGAAGGAAGGAAGGAAGGAAGGAAGGAAGGAAGGAAGGAAGGAAGGAAGGAAGGAAGGAAGGAAGGAAGGAAGGAAGGAAGGAAGGAAGGAAGGAAGGAAGGAAGGAAGGAATCATTTCTGCAGTGTCATGCTGCTATTTCAGGTAAGTGCTGTTACAAAGAAAGCCTTCCCTCATCAACCAAATGTTCTATTGCATCTTCTCATTCCTCCTCAAGTTCCCTCTGATGACCTTTCACATAGCACATGCAGAGAACACTCTTCCCTCTCCCTCCCTTGTATCTTTAAAATCAGACCTGTCCTCCCATGCTTCTTCCAGGTCTTTCCTGATCCCCTAAGCTACTTATCTGCCAACATGGCATGGTTGAGGCTGCCCACCTCCAGGATCTCCAGTGAGCTTCATATTCTTGTTCTCACCTTGGTGAGCCTTCAGCATATTTGATGTTTCCTCTATGTATGCTTTGAGGGCTCTGGGCTCTTCTGTGCCTCCTCTCCTGAACAAACCTTCATGCTGGACTTCAATTATCTCATTCATCTTCCTGCAGCCCTTGTCCCTCTGTTTTCCAACTTGACTTCTTCTACCTCATCTAAACAGAAAAATCTAAGTCCTTTGGAGCAGGACTTGTGGACATATCCTGAGCCACTATGGCTAATTTTGATGAAACATCTATTGCACACACGCACACACGCACACACACACACACACACACACACACGCACACACCAAGCAACACTCTGCAAAGACACCAGGGACCAGAATTGCTGTGTGTGCTCTGACTGGGGCTTTGCTCCCTGCTCCCTGAAACCTGGCTTCATGTTCCAAAGATAACCCAACCCACATCATGTGAGCATGTAACTAGACTCAAAATTGCCTGTCTAATGAAGCAGGGCAACCCTTTATGACTCTGCAGGCCCTTCAGTCATGCCCAGGGCCTCTTGAGATGGCACATGATGGAAAAACATACACAAAATTATTGTCCCTGTACTGGACAACGAACCAAAGGCCAGCTGACCCAGTGACCCAAAGGTCGATAGCCTCCAAAGCTGTAGCCATTTGAAAACTACTCTTGATTAATAGCTGGGGCTAATACAGACATGCAACTTGCTGTGCTCAGGGATGTTTCCTGGCCCATTTCATTTCCTAGAAGAAGTACAGCCAGGCATGACCTCCCCAGTTCCCCATTATTTCCCATAGCAGGCTTGCATTCTCACGTCTTCCAACTCTCTCATCTTCATGCTTTTGTCTCCAAAGCATTTTGCCTTCACATGAATGACCCTGTTCTCCATTGTACATCTTCTCCCAAGTGGCATTCTCATGTTTCCATTGACCTGGCCTCTACTATCCTCTAATTTAGCATTTCTTCCTGAATATTTATTGGCATTACTCCAAGAAGAGTCTCTAGCATGTTCTCCTGCCTGCTGCACAGGCATACACAGGGGCACAGGTGCCAGCATTTGTGAGAAGCTCGGTGGGAATGTGGAAAAGGTGCAAGCTCTGAAGGTTTGGAGAAGGCCTGCACACTACAAGCTTTTCTGGTCAACAGCTTCCTCTTTGTTTATTGAAAATTCAAAGCTCTTTCTGATGCTCTTCTGTTGCAGGGATGAACCCTGCCCTTGGGCATGTTCTGCTTTTAAATGTAATGTGAACATGGCTGGGCTGGGAGTCAGGGCTCCCACAGAGATGGCTGTGCCCTTGGTACACATCACCCCAATGCTGCAGTGACACAACTGTGAGCCTCTGTCACTAGTGGGTCCCAGGGAACCCATCACACAGCCTTGCAAACCAGGCATGACCTTCACACTGACCTCCTCTGCTCCACAGAGCAGTGGGGCACTACCCTTCAGAGCAGCTTAGTGTCAAATGGATAAACCAGACCTGAGTTCTAAGGGCTTCCTTGCAAAAGGGAATTTTACATTTCATCTGCTACAGACAAAATAAAGTGCTAGAGCCCCAGGCAGTCTGCAGTGGCTCCCCATGCGCCCATGTCAGCAGGCCCAGGCAGTATGTCTCACTTGGTGCTCTCCTGGCTGCAAGACCTGCTGCTTCCCCTTGCACTGGCTCTGTGATTCATAGCAGTTTATTCAAGGTGTTCAATTAAAACCCCACAACACCCAAACAGATTGGGCCTTTTCTAAATGATTTGTTATTCCAATCAAAAACAGTATCTAAAGATGGTTGTTAGAAGAATATGTGTTTCTTTACAGAGTTTAATTTCTCTTTAATAAAAAAAGACAGGCCACAGTGAAATAGAAGGCTGACATTTCCATTTTATTGTCTACCATAATCCCAACAGAGATTGAAAGAGAAGTAAATGTCAGTGGCAAAATGATTACAGAATAATGAAAATAACTTTTAAAATTACTGTACTTGGACTAAGTTATAAGGTAAAAACCAACAAAATCAGCACTGTCCAATTTTTTAAAATTTAGTTTATACAATGGTATAAAAAAAAGAATACCATCTGTAACACTCAACTCTTCATCCCACTTGAAACCTATGGTTCAGAAGCCTGTGGGTAGTGGGGCTTGGAACTGGGCTCATCTTGAGGAGACTTTCCAAATATTTCACTGGTTTTAGTTACTCAAGCAATGCAGTCATTTGCCATACAGTTTCTGACTTTGCTGATTGCTACCATTCTTCTTCTGGGTTAATGTCCTTGCACAGCCACTTTGGCTGATGACAAAGTTTATGGCTAATTCATTATAGTTATTGAGCCATTTCTAGTGAATTAGTGTTATGGATGGGCCACAAACTGCTGAGATCCACACACAAAACTGTGAACGAACAGCTGCACTCCATAGTGATCTCAAATAGCTGAAATAACAGTGGCTTCTGTGGCACAACTCTCTAAACCAAAATGACATGTTAATGAAGTGCCACTGGCCATTATTCCCAAAAGTTTGTGTCAATGGGAAAAAAGGTGGAAGGTTATAGAGCCCAGAACAAGCTGAAAAGGGGACCTCTAGAGATGAGGGGCTGAGAGATGATTGACAGACAATTGAAACTAAGAGCAAATGAAACTAATGGCTAATTGCTATTTGATTTCTCTCTGTTTGAGAAACAGAGCTTCATCAGTCTCAGTAAGAAAACAGAATGATTCAACAGTAAAACCTCTTGGTGGGATAATCCTGTCCTCTTAGCAGAAATAACCTTTAACAGACCAGAGTTTGTCTAAACATTTGTGACATAGCTGTATCATGTTGGTTAGCACTACCATCTAAGCACACTTCATTCACAACTGCCCAAATTCACTGCTCCTTTCATAGGTCCTTAGTTCACAGAAGACTGGGTGAAGCACCCAATTTGAATGCAGAAACCGCCACCTCAACCCTCATCACCCTGGAAGCAAACCCAAAACCTGCAACCAGAGCTTGTATCTGTGCTTTGTACTTGGAAATTATAGCAGGCTGATTTTTTTGGGATCTAGGTTCCCTGGAAGAATCTTGTGTTGTGATGGAGTTCATTGAATGGGCTTTGTTTTGAGGGCAGTCAGTGAAAAATGAAAATGCCCACCTGAGAATTTGTTTGGCATGTGTCTTTGGAGGATTGAAGAGTAAAGTATTCACAGTCTTATACCAGAGTGGAAGACCTGCATTGTTTTTTTTTTTTCTCTCCTCATCCATTTAATCAATCAAAATTCATAGCTGCATAAGATTCTTCACGTTACATTTCATTCCTTTGTTCACCTTATGGTCCTCTTGACACCGTGCAAGGTCTTTCTGAGCACAGTAATAATTAAATACAAGCACCATCTATTTTATTGGAGCCTATATTTATTTCACAACCTCAGAGAATTGCTGGAGAAATTATTGCTAACATATTTGACCGCAGAGACCCTACCTGGGGCACCTTTCCTGGCAGGGCTCCTCGGAAGGTTGCCATTAACCACCTGCTGCTCAGGACCAGGTCTGGAACACATCACCACTCCCATCCCTTTTTAAACTTGTTCTTTTCGTTCTATGTAACTTGCTTTTAATAAAGCACTGCTACAAAGTTGCTTGGTTTATGTTCCTAGGGGCTGCCAAAGATTTGAGCAAATAAGGAGGGGGACGCTGATTTTAGCCCAAGGCAGTGCCTCTATAACCCCCTCCTCAAACAAGCTCACTGATAGCCCACTCCAGGGAGATTTATGTTTTCTCAAATGAAATAAGGTAAAAGCTGATGGTGTGAAATGAAGGGCAGCAGGGTCCTCCAAGACCCATTCTTTCCCTCCCTCTCAGGCTGTTGAGCATAGGAGAAGAGTGACAGGTACCCTGGCCATCAGCAATGGGACAGCATTCAACCACAGAAATCACCACAGGGACTCTCTGCTCTGCTATAGATACCTCCTCCACTACTCACTTTCCTCCTGCTCAATATTTCTGAAGAAACTGTTTTGAACAGTAAAAATCTGCTCTTATGTCTTAGCCAAAGTTCTCCAACATTCATATGACCCAGAACATCAAAGTGCTGATAGGAAAGACATGGAATATTTGGGGATGATTGATCATCCCCAGATAAGCCCTCCCATTTAATTGCATTCCTAACTAAACAAAGCACTGTGGATGCAGCTTTTCAACAAAAGCACAAGGAGGTGGGCTCTGCTTAGATGAGGTAGACCTGTCCCACTGCAGGCAGTCTCTGGGTACCTCCCTGGGAGGGAAATCTCACCTGTGGTTAAACTGTTCTCAGTGGCCTTACTGTTCTCCCTGGACTGCATTACTACACAGGAAACCTCTGAGCAAACATCTGTCTTTGGTGGGTCTTCAGTGTCAATTCACTAAAATTACATTTACCAAGGAAACAAAAACAATCACAGGAAGAGTAAATATTGGAAAAGACAAGCTAATTCCAGCATTGCCTGAAATAACTGGAGCAACAGCAGTAATGGTGGCAAATCTTGGATGGGGCAGGTAAAACCCTTTTCTTGGGGAAGTTGTCAGAAAACAGAAAGAGGGATGAACTTGATCCAGCAGCACAGCTGCTGCATTGTTTTATTTTAAAGACAATGTTTATTTTAACAATTTGTGATTAGCACCATCACAGTTACAATGGGACATTTTCTCTAACAGCTGTAGCAGAAATCTGGGAAACAAAGGAAACATGGGTAGAGAAAAGGAGCTCCTGAAGTTGAAGTTTGTTTCCCGTTATGAACATCTAAAATATTGTACACTAGCATATTGTTTTTCTAATTTTTGCAGACTATTTTGTCTTTTCTCTGACTTCTCTAAGTGTTCTTCTTTGCCACTGCAGGGAATATTGTGCTAATAAAAGAGATTGCCATTCTTGGTGGAGTCCTTGAGTGGGAGATTTCTGTTTCTAATTGTTTTCTTATTGTTGGCTTTGAACTTCACATCTTTTGTGCTGATGTGTGCCTTGAAAGCCCTTCTTGGGGAATATAGTATTACTAATGTGAGATGTTGATCAGCCCCCATGGCAGGATGTTTATATACAGAGGAATGTTTTGATCTGTGGCTATAGCTTGGGTCTGGATCTTGCTTGGGTTAATTTGGATGCTGTTTTCTTTGATTCTGGCAGACTTCCTTCACTGTTTCTTGGGTTTACTCCATAGGTTTCATGTCTTTGATTTATCAATGGCCAGAGAATCATATTTGCCCCCATTTTTACAGATTTTATGGTAAGTGCTATGTTGTCAGCAGTTCCTGTTTAATATGTAGAGAGTTTTAAATTTATGAGCAGCATATTACTGTTGCTCTGTTGAATTATTAGCAGATTCCCCCGAATTTGGTGTGTTTATATAGAATTTGTAACTTTTGATTAAATACAGTGCAGTTCTTGGGACATGTACAGTACTTCTATTTGAGTGTTACTAAGCAACCGCACATGATTTTTGTATCTGTGATTGTCACAAGGGACTGTGAGGTGCTGGCTCAAAAGCAAACTTGCTGCTGCTCTACTTGGGGGAAAAAAGGAAAAAAAAGAAAAAAAATAACTTATTCCAGATTTGCCATGCTGGCTGAAATCCATGGTTGGGCTGGTCTAATCCAGTCTCCCTTGTCCAGCACCAGCTGAGAGCTGCAGAGGAAAACTGAAACAAATAAACTAACAAAATCTGAGAGATGTGTAAGCAATTTACAGTGTGATTTACAAGATCAGAGCACTCTTTGCTGACCTACAGGGATGGCCTGGGGCGGACAAGTGTCATTACCTTTATTACACCCCCAGGGCAGCAGATTGAAAGGAGTTCAAGCGAGGTGTGTGGTGGTTTGAGGGGGGTTGACACAACACTGGCAGGGGATGTGGCATTCCCCTCCTTGGAAGAGGAGGGGAGGAAGGGCTGGGAAAGGACACGTGGGCAGCACTTCCACCACTGGAAGATGTAAGGGGAGCTGGTGGATGCTGATCCTCCTGTGGCTTGGCATGTACCTGGACATGCTGTCCTCAGAGAGGTGATTCTCCCAGCTGGGGTTAATCATCACTTTGATGGAGAAGAATGTACCATAAGAACTGCTACTACTGCTGGTCTCAGAAAAGGACCAGGTGAAACCTGTTCAGAGTATTCATCTTGCTCAACCTAGACATGCAAGAGGATAAAGGATGAGATTCAGGAAAGTGCTTTAGAACCTTCTCCTCAAGCAAGGCTGTAAAGAGTGATCAGGAAAACCTGGCCTATGTCCCTGGGACCTGCCCCTCTGCCAGGTGCCCTAATGACAACCTTATTTCTCATGGGCCCCTGGCTGTGGAGGATGGCCCACTAAGGTGATTACTGCCCAGCAATCTGACCTCTCTTGAGAAGAATTCTCAATTCACCTTCCCTCTTAAGCTTAGGAGGACCTAGAATTCACATCCTTTTCACCTCACTGTCCTGTTTCCCCATGTCCTGCCCCCATCTCTTACAAAATCTCCCCCCATATATGCTGCAGCAGCAAAACCACAACTATTTCAGGGGCATGTATAAGATCCTTCCTGTAAGATCTTTGGGGTGGGGGATGCCCAAAGAAGGGTACACTGTCTTAGTCCAGAAAGAGGTCTGATTGTGGGTTTAAACAGTTGAGTAATTTTGCTAAAGGAACCAGTTCTGTCCTTACTCCACACTGCTGGAGTAACCACAACCACTCATTTCTGACTCCCTCCAGAATGTTCAGTGCCTGGCAAGATCAGCTCTACACACTCGTCACAATTATCTCAGCAACCCAAAGTCAGAGTCTGCCTCCAGACATCTAAGAAGAGAGTTTGAGCCATCAGGGACTTGTCATGGTCCCCTGAGTTGCTCTGAAATGATACGGAACAAGCAGGATGCAGAGATCTTCTTCAGTGAGTACTTCTGGAGCATCTATAAGAATCAGCAGGCTCTCATAAAACCCTCGTGAAGACGAAGACATGGTCCCAGAAAGTTCTTCATCACAACTCCCATCCCAAAGACAGATTCCATCCTTTATACCAGCAGTGGAGCAACTCCTTTTGCATATGAATTAATGGTGGGGTTTTTTTCACAGAATATTTGGAGCCCTTCTAAGTTGTCTTTATGCTAGTGCTGATAGTGTGATTTTACAAATGGCCTCTGCTGCTGTGAAGATAAGCCAGGCTCTGCATTAATGCTGTTGCTGCACATTCTAATCCAGCAAACCACCCCCAGCTCTCTCAGCTTCCAAAATAGGAACTGTCAAACAGTTTTCTGTTCTGTCAAGATTTTCGGAGTCTTCTGGACAAGAAGAGTGTCTTCTAAATACATTCCAACATTTTCTAAGTTTCTACTGGTTTTCTACAAATTTTGTCCAGGTCTCCCAACAGTATATGGAGGTTTATAGCAGCTAAACACCTAATTTTGACAGAATGTCTTCATTCCATTTTCTTTCTTCTTCTCAATCATTAAGGCATCCTGGACAAAGAGCCATAAAGATAACATTTGCAATGTAGTGTTTTCTAATATCAATTTAATAATCCTCAGATCAAGATATGAAAAGAAAAAAAATACAACATATATATAAGTTTAGCAGATTGAAAGGCACACATTTATCTGCTGTAAATCCATCTGACCCCACATCTGGCCCAGCAAATATCTATGTGCAACAATTTACACTCAGAAACAGACACGAAAGTCACAGTGGAAGAACTTAGATCAAGCCACTAGTGCCTGCATTTTTCTCTAGAGGAAAATCATCTAAAGCCTCCAGTTAGAGGTTTCCAGAAGAGCTGAATTACACAATCCATGCTGAGTTGGGAAGACTGGGAAGTGTCTCTGTTAAGAACTTTCATACATTAGTGCTGCACATACAGCAATGAAGTGCAAATAACATCTGGTTCTCAACACTGTTACATCAAGGGCATCCCCCAGCCATTAGTCCAGGTGTTAATCCTTCTTCCAGTAGAAATCAGAGAACACCTGGAATGGGAGAAATCCTTTGGGAACAACAAATCGGAAAAACAGCTTTAACTTCAAAATGTGTTTTAAGGCAAGATTTTCAAATGTACCTAATGTCAGAAGCAAGTACCAACCATGAAATTTAAAACACTCAGCAGGTACATTTGTGGGAGGTGAGTGCCAGGTCAGCTTTGGGATTTGTACAGATGAAGACAAATGATGCCTTGAAGAGTACCCATTGAGGTGGATAGGATGGAAGGAGAGAGAGGGAGTCAAACAGGCTGCTAAGGCAGGAGTTCCAGGTGGTGAAAGCAGCTTCTCTGTGTTACACCTGGACAAAATGGTTTCCACTCACAAGCCTGATCTCCACAGGTACTCCCACATGCTGCCTGGAAGCGATCTGCCCCAGGGCATTCCTGGGATAGAAGAGTAGCAGGATGGATTAGAGCACAGGCTTCACAGGACACAGCAGAGATGAAGCCAAGACAGGGAAGGAAGGGACATAGTGGGATAAAGCCAAACATCCTTTTCTGCTGCATTTCCTTTTTTTGTGAAGACAAAGTCCTGGTAGAGAAAAGTTTTGTTCAACACAAAAGACTGAAGGATATTTCACACTGTTGGCTGTGTGCTATCTGTAATCCCAGCTGATGTTTTATGATGCCAGCATGGGGTCTACAATGATGTTTTCATTGAGGGCTTCAGGTGTCAGACATGTACCTGAGGAGTAGTTAGATTTACTCCAGATTTCCCCCATTTTCACTTGTTTTCATTTATATATGATTGGCATGCCTCCTTTCATTAAAAACATAAACTCCTCTCCTCATAGCCCACTCAGTTCTTGCGTGAGATTAGGTACGCAAGTATTTTTCACAAGCTATATTTCTTTCTCAGAATTCTGACTTTTTCTAGGGAAAGACCACAACAACAGCAATAGAAGCTATTTCAAGAGCACTGACACCTGAACACTTTCTATGGTCCTCTCCCATCCTACTTCCCCATTATCTGCTATCAATTCCTAATCTAGATAAGGGATGTCAAAGGGTAAATACCTGTCTTTTCCCTTTAGTACTTGTTTTGAACCCATTGTCTATAAATCTGCTTCATTTCTATTTGAATCTCTAGTTAAGCAGCTCTGCAACCTACTGGGACAACTAAGTAATAAAAAAGAAAAATGACTACTCACTTAGAATCATAAAATCATATAAGCTGGATAAGACATTCAAGATCATTGCATCTGGCCATTAATCCAGCACTGCCACTAAACCATATCCCCCAGTGCCACACCTCCGTGTCTTTTAAATACTTCCAGGGATGGTGACTCCACCACTTCCCTGGGCAGCCTTTTCCAGGGCTCAACAACCCTTTCCATTAAGAAATTTTTCCTACCTTGTAAAGAAATACTTTCTGTTTTGAAAAATCCTGGTATTTAGAATTTGGAAAGCTACCATTAGGAATTATGGTTTGTTTCCGATCCTTCAACCAGCTCTCAGTCCAAAAAGGACCTATTTCTAGTCCCATAGCAACATAACTTCTTTCACAACCTTCAGTGTGGAACTCTGTCACAAGCTTTTTGCAAATCTACACTTGCTGTATACAACTAAGAATGCACCCTTTATCAGCATGGTCCCTTTACCACCCTCCCAGAGCACCACTGGGTGTTCCTCTCCTCACAGAGGCTCCATTGAGTTTCCTCAAAAATTAATGCTCTCCCATGTGGTGAAACAATCCTGTTCTGCATCAGGGCTTGCCATCTTACCATGGCTGGAAGTCAGAGGCACTGACTGATAGTGCCCTTTTGGAGCCCTTTTGTGGATAGAAGTTCCACTGAAAATCCACAAGGTCTCTAGCAAGCAGCACAGTTTGTAATGACAACAGATACACCTTGGCCCACAGCCCCCTAATTGTGCATAGGGCTCTTCAGGACTCCCAAATCAGTGCTATCCCAATCTCACTATTGGATAGGATGTGGTTTTCTTGTTTAGACTGCTATACCCTGTCTCTTCATCTCAACCTGATCTAGCTTTGCTCACCTATTTGCAAAGAATCTGCTCATTGTCTTCTGTGTTAAGACTGATGCAAAAAATTCACTGATCTTTGTCACTCTGGCTTCATCATCTGTAAATGACCTTTTGACATGTTGGTCACCAAGTGCCCCTACTAGTTTCCTGACTGTATTCTTGCTTTTCAGCTTTTTGTTATCCCCTTTTCCAGGCACACGTATTTCTTCTGTAGCTCTCTTATTTTTTCTGTTTGCATTTGAACTGCCATGTTTTATGGCTGCTCTGCTCCCTCTTTTGGGTAATCTTTTCTAGTCTTTTCCCTTTCTGATTCTGTTGGGCCACACACAGTTTTCATTGCATGACTTTCTTATGTTTTTGCTAGCAGGTTTAGGAGTACAGACCACATGCAGGATGGGCTGGCCATTTGCTTTTTAATAATCAAGTTATTTTCTTGAGGCCCCACACCTTTTATATTGTTGTGCTGTATCCTCAGTGAACAGTGTGTTACAAATCCACATCCTCAGCCCTGCTCCTTGGCTCACTGGGGCTTGTGCAGAGGAACACATTCACCTGGCAGTGGTGCTGCACAGAAAACTGAGACAGACACATGGGCTTGAATACCTCCATCTGAAACCTGTGCAATTCTGATCATTTTTGATGGTTTTCTTTCCTAAAATGAGCTTTTGTGTCTGTTTCAGGTACATGTACAATAAAAACAATTACAAATCTTACAAACCAGACCACTGAAAAATTAGGAAGACTACAAGATGAGTTATTCCATCATTCCTTGGCCCTCCTCAGCACTTTGTTCTAGGAAGGTGACATCATCGGTCAAAAGAAAAATTGGTTTTCCATATGTATGAATGATAGTGAGGACTTTTTTCTTCTCTTATTACTATTCCCTGGCTGTGTGGCTTTTCCTATTGCAAATATATGCAGGTATTAAAAGAGGTGTGTCAATGTATGCTCATAGTTTTAACATTCTAAGGATTTTTTTTTTAAACTGCACTTTAGAAACTCAGTTACGGTGCTTTATTTGCTGCTGCATCTGTACAATTGGAAAAGAATTGCTGGAAAAGGTTGGTATGTTGAGGAAACTGAACTCAAAAAATACATGTGGTTTACAGGCAAAATTCAATGAAGAGTCTGATTAGTTCATGATTTATTTTATGCTTTTAAAGGCAAATGAATTCAAAGTATTTAGAGTGTTTTGTGTCCCAGAGGTCCTGTTAGGACTTAATATGGTCTTCTACTTGCTGGAATGGTCCTAAAGAAATAAGTGATATGTCACAACTGTAAGTGAAGGAATGCTGTGTAATATAAACAAATTATCAGCAAAACTGAACCAGCATTACTTGCCTAATAAATTAATTTTTGGCATATATTTCACAACATTAATTTTAATGTCTACATCCTCTGTTTTTATTTCCTAGTGATATAGTTTTATGATTATGACCTCAACAAGGATCTATATTGATTGTTACCCACAATTGTTTGGCTCCAGTCTCTAACCTGTCAAAACTAAGCCTGTGCTTGGATGTGGGAAGAATAAAGGAATAAGCCAGACCACTTAGTGAAAAGTTGTACAAAGAAACAGCCATGGCTTTTTACCTGGACAGAATTTTAAGAGAATTTTTAATGTTATTTCAGTTCAAACCCCAGAAGTGAGGTCTAGTGGACCCAACTTCAGATTAGATATTGAAGGATTTTTTAAAAAAAACCTCAAAAGAACCCCAACAAACAGGTTCAGGTTTAGATTAAACATTAGAAAAACATTTTCACTGTAAGGGTGGTTACACACTGGAATAAATTGTTCGAGGAGATGGTGGGGTGGAGGGAAAGTGGTCTCTGGATGTGGCTTGGGCATGATCATGATGGTGCTGGATTGGTGGCTGGACTAAATGATCCTGAAGGTCCCTTGCAACCTTGATGCTTCTGTGATAACATAACTTGAGCCCTGTCATTCAGCTGTCAGCCTCAGAGAGCTAGAGAGCTCCCTGTGAGTCAGTCAGGAGCAACAGGCAAAACAGGGCGGGTGATTCATCCTCCAAAGGTGCCCATTTCTGCCCCAGGACTACGAAAGGGAGTTAACATCATGAACTTCAGATACAGCCAGCTCTCAGACTTCCAGCTTTACTTGACATGGATTCCCCCCAGCAGTTATCTGCAGTGCACATATATATGCTGGCACATTTTACATCATGAGGAAAGAATCTGATGCCACAGAGATGACAAAACTACCCAGACCCCACAAATCACATGGTGTAGTGCAGGACTGGGGTTTTGTACCCACAGTAGTGTCCTGGCAGGTGAAAAGATGGATATATGCAGGTGGGCTGCTGGAAAAGTACAGAGCTGCCCTTGGTCACATCTGGCCACAACCACAGGAATTGGTATGAATAGTCCACGGAGTGTGCAACAGAGCTGAGGGAGAAGTCAGCATCCTCCTAATAAAACCCATAAGCAAAGGCCAGACATGGTGTCAGATCCCTCAGTTTTCCTTTCCCATTTCAGTTTTTTTCCTCAGATGTTGTAAAGTTTCTCAGAGCTGCCAGCTAGAGTATGCCAGAAAATCCTAATTTTGTTAAAAGAAAATGTCTTTATTTGTGCCAAGAAAACTGCATTTACAGCAGCACTGAAGAACTTGGCCTTGGGACCAAATGATGGAAATACCTTCTTCTTATTCTTACCACATCTGTCCAAGTTCTAGCAAATCATTTCAGGGCTCCACAGGTTTCAATGTTCATGGATGAGTGATACAGAAAAACTAATTAACACACATATTTTAAACAATTCTTTTCAGTCCTCTTTGAAATTGCAGCAGGATTATATTTTTTTGAAAGACAGGTCTTTTGTGACAGGGTCACAATTTATTATTTTTTTTAATAGCATACAGCATAAAGAAACAATACATTTAAGAAACTAATCAGGCTTAGCTGCGCAAAACTTAGAGACTTTTAAAAGGATTGCCATAAAAATATTATTTAGTGCTTGAATGAAAGAAATCTGTTGGTCTGCCTATCTTTTTGCAGAAAAGGCAATCTTAAAACTTTTGCTCATCAGTGGAGTTCACAGTAATGCAGCCAGCTCATGTATGTCAGCTGTAATCTACAACCAATGCATTTCTTTAACTGGGCTCCATTCCCATTCTCCAGGATGTTCCAGAGGCATCTGTTGAGACTGCTTCAGCACCATCCTAACCTTCAAGGCCCTGAGCAGTATCTGCCTGATGCACAACCAATGTGCATGTGTACATAATGCTTCTACATTGCAAACACCTCAAAATTTTGTGGCGTTGGTGATGCCTGAGAACTCATACCAGAATCTGGGGCATCAATAAATCCTCTGCAGTAAACAAGATTAGACTTGTTGCACTTTTGAACCAATTTTGTAGCCCCAGTTAAAGAAAGATATTGCAAAACTGCCGCCAAGATGATCAAGGAGCCAGAACTTACGAGATGCAGAGAAAGTTGAGCATTTTGGGCTGGCTTTGTCTGGTAAAGGGGAGGCTAAGAGGGGTCTAACAGCCCCCTTTGAAAAGGCAGGTGCAAAGAACAAACAGTTTTTGGTAGTGGCAAATGACTAAAAGAGATAAGGGCCCAGATCATGGCTTCGCAACCTCAGGCTGAACATCAGGAAAAATTTATCCCCCTTGAGGGTAGTGCAAAACTGGAACCAGATAACGGGAGACAGGGGATCCCCATCTTTGGAGTTGTAGCAGACTTTGCTAGACAAAGCTACAGGCAAATTGAGCTGGTGTTGTTGATGGCACCACTTTGAGTGGGAGGCTTGGAGTGGAAGTCTCCTGGAGTCCCTTCCCACCAGTATGTCTATGAAATAAGCTGCACAGGGTAGATCCTGGTAGATCTTCTTTTAGCCTGGGGCTCGGGGTCAAGGCTGCAGGATATCATTGCTCTGCTCACACCTGGGGCTGTCTTCAGCCCTGGTTTAAGCCTCTTTGGCTTGCAAGGGCCACCACTCAAATCACTCCTGAGACTGGCACTCAGTCCTTACCTCCTGTGAATGTCCTTGGCAGCCTAGGAAAGTTCTGCATGAGTTTACACATGGGTACATTCATGGTAAGGATCTGCTGCAATCTCCTGGCAGCTCCTGGCTTGGCTGCCACAGAGATCTGACTGTCCCCATTGCTCTTCTTATGACTGGCTCACAAAGAATACATTTGGGATGAGGTGTCAGGTTGGGATTTTAGCTTTTCTTTGGAGAGGGCTAGAAATCTGGATCTTCAACCATGCACAGAAACCACCTGCCATCCATATTTTATAATCTGGTTATATTTACCAAAGCATTTTCAGCTCAGACAAGCTTCTCCAGGGAACCTCAATCCCCAAGCAAATTAAGAAAAAAAAAGTATATATCTCAATATTTTCTAGCCAGGTCTGCCAGTTAGTAAGCATGCTGGCATCTGCAAGCTTGCAGGATTTATGAGGGCAGATTATCTCCACATGCTCCAGTGGGAACAGTGGCCATAAATCCCTTCACACCATTAATACACCACACTGTGCTATCTGCAGTTCAGCACGCCCAGCAGAGCACTGGGGGAAGATGAACATTAGAAGCATTGCTTTCCACTCATCACTGGCAAATTACCATAAAGAACTACCCTTACAGCAACAACAGCCAAAGTAGATGATTAAGTATTCGCCTGGAGACATATATACAGTCTGATTATTTACCTTAATTATCTCAGAAAAGTGGTAAGTAAAAAGTATTTTCTCAGCAACAGCTGCTATGAGATTTCCCTTTCTTATTATAAAGATTTTTACAAGTTTGAATTTTTTTCTCTAATATGTTTTAATAATTTTGAACAAAATATGCAAAGAGAAAAAAGCTCTTTTACCTTTTAAAGTTGATTGTATTTGTTTTACACAGGGGGCTGGAATCCTGACTACATTCCAGTTAAATATTTAACTTCTGTCTACTTAAAATTTACCCTAAAGACAGACTTGATGAATGTATCCATCTTCCTTTCCTGATCTGTTCCCCCATGCTGCAACCATCTTGGAGGCAGCTGCATTTCCCTCGGACTGTAAAGCTGGTCCAAGAACACCTCACACAGAGCTTGTCAGAAACACAGAGGGCATGAAACAGACTCTTGTTTTGACAGGCAGCACAGATAGCAACAGATGCAGTTAAAAATACCTTGAGATTTGCTGCTTCAAGGTTTTATTTTCAGTTGTTGATGATTTTGTCCAACTGTACAACTATTTTTTCACCCTTGAATCTTTCTATCTTTGGCTGATTTTCATTGGAAACTCCCAGCCAAAACATGCTGTTCAAAAAGAGGCTAAAAGGCTAAATATTAATATATTTCACATTGCAGCTTTTAGCAGTCTCCCATGCTGCAGCGTACCCCTGATGTTTGGAAAGGTGATCACCCTGTGCTGTGACTAAAAAAACCTCCCATAGCTGATGGCGTCAGGGGCCTCTGAAAAACACCATCCACTCTGGCAGAATTTAGCAGCTAAATTCCCCAAAGCTCCAAAATTACTGTAATTGTAAATGATGCTGGCAGAGCAGGACCTCTGGTCACCTCAGCCCCCACGAGAGGCCAGTTTGCCATGGCAGCCACTCCAAACAGGGAATGAAATGCACCCTTTCTACCACAGCTGGAGTACAGCTCGGGCACCCAGCTCCCCACACTGGGGTCCTGGTGTCAAACCTGGGGTGACATCTGGGGCTTCTCTCCTTCCAGGGCCGGGCTCCTCCTGCAGATTCCTCTTTCCAACCTTACCTTAGAGGTAACTCACTGGTAAACTGTGCCCAACACTGCACCACTCAGACGCCATTAGAAAAAAAATGTACAAATCCATTTGATTTGAATGATGTATTTTGTTCAACCTGAAATATGTTTCTTTGGTTTAGTTTGGGTAATTTTTAATGAATGTAGAGGTACAGACCCTGTAGGGCAGTGAGGAGATGGAGGGGGCCAGAGTGTAACACTAGCCTCAAATCAAACCTCATCCCTAGTGCTGTGCTCCAAGCTGAGTCTGACTTACTGCCTACCACTTTCCCTGGGGACCTTGAGAAACTCTGCCAGGGTATTTTCTTCCTCTACTCTTGCAAGTTTTTTGTGTACAAAATAGTCAATTTGTTGGATAAGCCAAGTGGGTACTCTGAACATGAGACTGTCTCTCCCACAGTGGATGTTCAGTATTCTAGTACAATAGTGACTAAACTCCAAAAGGGGTGGCAAAGGGTCTTGCAGTGTGTAAAAGGCCAAAGGGTAGCTAAAGGCCAATGAGCAGAACCTCCTGAGTGGTTTGTACACGGAGGCTGGATGTCCTTACAAGACCTGCACTAGCTGAACATCCTCCTGGAGAGAATTTAGCAGCACTTGTCTGGGCATCCCCCACACAGCAGGCAAAGGCAGTCTAAAGGCTCTAAACCCCTCTTCCTGCCAGTAAAGGTCTGGATGGACTCGTATCCCATAAAACTGAAATAACGCCAGGCTGAATGAGATACAAAGACTATGTGCAGAGTTGAAACAAGCAGAGTATTGGATACCTGTCCCATGAGGCAGGCCCTCAAGGCCCCCAAAGATTCTAGATGCTGCAGGGAAGCCTTTTGACCTCTGGACATGGGTCTTTGCTGGCTGAAGGACATTGCTGCTCACAGTAAGGAGGGTGACACAGCTTGTGGTCCTAGCTGGGATACTGTTGTCCTCAGCTTGACATGCTGGTCCTGAAGGGGCTGGGTTGCCATGTCATGCCAGAGGTGTAGACACAGGGAGCAAGTGCCATTTCCACAAGAGGGGCTGGAAACACCAGCAAAACAGCAGGGTACAGAGTGTGAAGCATCTAACTTTAGATGCAAAGGTAAATCTCCCAGGGCCAGTGACTTAAGCTATGGGAGAGTTATGCTGACAGTGACAGATGGTTTGGTCAAGGCACTTCAGCATCACAAGGTTCCCTGTTGGGCACAGTCATTCACCAGGACCTGTCAAATACTACTGCTACTAGAGAGCTCCATCATATAATGAAATGGCCCTGCCTTTGTTTCTGCCTTGCCTTCAACCACCAAACCCTCTCAGTCATCATTAGCTGAGGCAGCTCTGCACAGTATTTTGCTGATCCCTGGAGATGTACCTTGAATTCCATTAAAGTCCAACTGTAGATTCCTAACTGCTTTATTACTGAGTTCACCTTAAATCTTTAGGCAGCCTTCAGACACTAAGGCAGCCAGGCAGTAACAGTTAAACAAGCTTTTAAATATATAAATAAAAATTACTCCAAAGACTGCATATGCTTGTTATTTTGCTGAGACTAAACTAAATTTTCAGCTCCAGGATAATGGATTTGTTTAAATTAAAGAACTCTGGTCTTTCCGGTTTGTGATTGTTTTCTTCTAAGATACAAGCCAAGTGAGTATTAAATGAGCCCAGAGCAGAGAGGAGAGGACAAAGTGAAAATATAATTTATTTACATAGTGAATGCTCCACACAAGGTTCATAAAAACAAATGATATTATGAAAAGTGAATTAAAGCCCAATTGCTTCCAGGTCCAAAGAGTTTGATGAGCTAATTAAGCCATGCTTTCTCAAATCCAACCTCTGAAGTCTCCAGGGAAGGTGAATAGCTGAGGGACACACTTTGAGACCACCTGTTCATTAATTCATTCCCTTTCACAGCATGGCTCTGCAGCCTGAAGCAGAGCAGTGAGAGGCACCTTCCCTCTTTGAGCTCCTCCCAGGAAAGGTGATCTGCCTTGCAATGGTCTGGCGTGTCTTGCAGCGATCTGCTGCCATCACTGTCCACAGCATGAAGCCAGGGCTGTGTCACAGGCTGAGCAGCAGATTAAATTCTCAGTGTCCTATGTACAATCTGTAAATGTCTGCTGGGTGATATTTGATGTCTCCTTACTAAAAACATTATTTTAAAATCCTGCTGACTTCCAACAATGACTGCCACAGGAACAAGGTCCTCTGGCAGCACAAACTGGGACAATTCCCAGACAAACTTGATTCCAGGAGTTCAGAAGTGACAAGTTTTGGATGCTACATGTCGTTATCTGAGACTGTCCCTACTGTACCCAGTTCTGTAAGTTTCTTTATAATATGTGTTTATCCAGCCTCATGTTTTGCAAATCCACATGTCAGACCTTGAGCTACTTAGATTTTTTGCTTCACTCTTTTACTCTGTCAATTTCACACCAAGAAAAGTCCAGAGTGCATACAAATTGTATGTTCAGCTTAGTCCTCTTCCATTGGTTTTTCCAAGTATTTTATTATAAAAGCTTCCAATTTTGGTGGATCAAACTATTTAAGTCCTAATTTCATCATTTCTTCAAAATACAGGTTTGATTTCAACCATAAACCTTTTGCATGAGAGGATACACTGTATTTCATGATGTTGGTCAAATTCCCACCTGATTTTCAAACCCTGTTACAGGAAACAAAATGTCTAAATTCATTGAAGTAGAATCTGTTATGGGGTGACTTCAGACTGAGGGTACATATTGGGATTTGGTCCATTTTTAAGTGACCTTTGGCAATAATTCAGGAAACAATTATCAGTAAATGAAAGTAGATTATGCACTTCCCAGAACTGTAATTCTGAGATTTTTGACGTACTAAACAGTTTTGATCATTCTACAGCAATATGCAGGAGTGGCTTTAGCCTGAAAACTCTGGAAAGCCACATTTTCTTTGTACACATAAAGTATCCACAGTCAGAGGGAAGCTGGTGACCTATGGTCCTCTGAAACAAAACAAACCACACTGGCTGTGTCACAATCTGAAATGTTTATAAAGGTCAAGGGACTCTGACTTTTTGTCTGTGTGCCTTTGTTAGGCCACTGTCAAGACAAATACAATCATTGTTTCAAAGCTCTGTAATTCATATTTGTACTTTGAAAGCAAGAAATATTCCTTAAATGGTAGGGGTAATATAACCTCACATAACACATACTGGTATTTCCACAAATTATGGGCCAAGTATGCTTCCACACAGAGAATGATTTTATATTCCAATGGGTACACTTTTCATTCTGTTGTATGTCGAAAGTTGTTGGTCTCTAAGGTCCAAAGCCCTCTAACACACTCTCTCCAACCATGTGCAAAATGGAATATCAGAAACTATTGTGAAATTAACTGTTTCAAGAAAAATTAGTCTCCAGTTACCCAAACTCTTCAGATTGCAAATAAATCCAGCCTCGTTCTAATACAATTAAATTTATTTCCTTTTATAAAGGCTTCTAGGAAAGGATCTGGTATGTCAGTGGTTGGATATACTCAATTCAATAAATGTAAATATGAAAAGAATTTTTATGGAAAGCTTTTGTTGGCTTGTCGCACTGGTGCATTAAAAATTGGCAGTAGCACCACTTTCCTCTTTGAGAGCTATTTTCTCAATTTAGATGTGATTTTACAGTCCTGTAAGATGCTAGAAAATAAAAGGAATCATACATCCTTTTCTATCCTAACATGGAACTCCTGGTGGAAAATAATCTCTTGCCTATACTTAGGTATTAGGAAAAAACAGGCTGAATTCAGATATGAGAAAAAAATCTTCAAAAGCTACAAATTCTCTCCTAAACACTTCTGGTTTTATTAATTCCCAGTGTTGTCACAGAAACACCACCAAACTGCTTTTTTCATGAGCTTTCTTGTAATTTCTGCTCTTGGACTGAAAATAGAGGTGGGGGGAGAAATCTGTTCTAATTCTCTACTAAAACTCCTTATACAGAACTTCAGCTGTCTTGGTAATATGCCATAAGAGAAAACATTTGAGCTTTCTTGTATCTATCCCAAAAGCACCCAGGAAATGAAAAGAAATGAGAGGATGTAATGAAGATGGACACAGTGTTTCCCACAGTAGTGCCCAGTGAGAGGACAGGAGGCAATAGGCCCAAACTAAAATATTGGACACTACACTTACAAAAGCATTTTTTACCATGAAGATGGAAAACAAAAGATGGCATAAGTTGCCCAAGAAGTTTATTTAGTCTCTGGACTGGACACAGTCCTGGGGAACTTGCTTTCAGCAACAGACTGGACTAGGCAATCTCCTAAGGTGCCTTCCAGGCTCAGCCACCCTGTGATTCTCCTGTATGTTGATTTCCTCTCAGAGAGTACGAATCCATTACTCCAGGAAATGTTCTCAGGGACAACTCAACATGTTTTTGGACAAACAGAAGAGCACAGCTCTGGACAAACCACAAAGTGAGTCTGCTGATGGTGTACATGTACCATAATTGAAATCCATATAAAGCATAGGCCACAGTCCAACGAAGCCCAGCACATTGATCTCTGCACCTTAGACTGCAAAGAAATTAGGAATAAATAAATTTAAAAGGGTCCTGGAGGCATTTAATCTTCTGTTTTGTAGAGCTGCACACCCTCTATGCTCAAGTGCAATTTCTTGGCATGTACTAGGAGAGCATCTATCTCCTACCAAAGCTCCTCTACAAATCAGATGCAAGGCAGAGGCACCTTATTCCAATCTCATCTCCAGGGCAGTTCACTCCCTCAGGAAGTCCTCAGTCTATTGTGTCTACACTGACTGTCCTGAGAGCAGAGAATCCTGAGAGCTCTGATAGAGGTGCCCACACAAGTGGTGTCTGCACAGATGAACTTCACCTGTACTGACAATAACCTGAGACCTCACTCCTCAAGGAAGTTCCTGCCTAGACATCTCCCAGCACAGCTTTGAGCATTCATGCAGGTTTGTGCCACAGAACAGCTTTGAACTCCAGAAGGAAGCAAGGACCATACAAGAGATGTTCATCTAGAAATTCCCCTTAGGAAGGGTGTCAGTGTGTCTAGTAGGTGGACAAACATATTCTGGTAATAAGGGGGAAGATTTCAAGTTAAATTTCCACTTACATACTGACCTAACTTTTGATCCACAAAAAAGTCTACTTCAGTTTCACAACATGCTGAATCTCCTTCAATTAAAACAATTACTGAAGCATATGGGCTCTCCAAGCTTACAAACATTAGATCCTAGTAATTAAATCCAACAAGATCCATAGGCCAACAAGGCTATATTAAGACTGTAAAGACAACAAAACCATCAAAATCTGGAAAAGGCTGAGCAAAATGCAAAACTTTCCCAGCTGTCATGATCTTTAAAATATCTCCATTCTGTAACACTTGGTTGGCTTTTCATTTTCAGGGGAGAGTCAGCATGAAATCACATTTCATACTGAGCCTAGCAAGTGACAGTGCCTCCTATATTCCTGTCAACAAGGAATAAATTGGATTAGTCTCAGACAGCGTATGGTGTTCTGAAGATGTAAACATATGCCAATAAGAAGTAACATAACTCTCCAATTTAAACAAAGTAATGCACAAAGGAAGCCAGCAAGAGCCATACCAAACTTGTGTTAGTCATAATAGGCAGCTGCAGAACATGGGATGCCAGAAGATTTACCCAACCCCTAGTGACCATTAAAAGTGGTGAAAATAAGAAGGGCAAACTTGTTTTGCTGAACTTATAAATGACATAAAATATCATATGCTGGAACATGGAAGGAAGATTCTGGGGAGGAAAATATGAATTCACATCACCACTTTGAATCTGATCTGCAGTGACTGCAACTTGTGTTACTGCCTGGTCATGACGCAGTGCCCAGGCAGTAACCCAGGAGTAACTGTCTTCACTTTGTTTTTCAGCTGCTACAGGCATGCAGAAGAGAAACAGCCATCCTGGTTAGTGTGGTTAGTGGTAGCTGTTATTGTGAACTGGGAAAAGGGGATGACACTGGAAAACTGATCTGCACTCTCACCTCTCACCAGCCCCCCAAGGTCAAAATTGGTCAAAATTGGTCAAAATTGGATTACACTGGACAAGGAGGGGAGGACTAAGATAATCTATTCCTGCTGCTCACAGTGGACTAAGGAGCCTGTTTTTCAGCAACAAACACACAATTCTTCCTGCCATCCATAATCAGGTGAAAGGTAAAAATAGATGCTACAGAATCAACAGTTTCTCCACATTCACACCAGGGTAAACAGGCAGTCCTGACATGCAACTACTTGTATGCTCTTTTACAAAGATTTAATTTATTTTAATCTTGTTACCTACTGCAAATGGACAGGTTTTTCACCCCTTATGGGTGAGCTTTATGGAAAATTGACTCTGAAGAGTCTGAAGAATCTGTTGGAGCAGTCCTGGAGGATACAACAGCTGGGTGATGTGATCTGCTGCTAGCTATGGACCATATGCTGAGCAGAGTCTGTGCACACAAACACAGTTCCCTCCTCCCATTAACAGCTGGGAAGAAACTGAATTATATAGAAATGAACCAAACCTTCATTAATCTGCATGAAATATACAATATTTACGTGCCTAGATGACATTCAAGGGAAACTATTTTGCACAAAGGCAAAAAAATCTGTCAGAGAACAGATGCATAAAACTTAGTATTTGATTCTATTCTCACTTGCTGCAATCAATTTTTTAATGTTCTGTAATGATAATGCAGGTCTAACACATTTGAGTTTGGTTACCTTTACCAATTAAGCGGTTTTTGGACTATTAAAGAGACAGTGCTGTTCCTGTGTGAGCCAGCACAACAGATGTTACAATCTCTGGAATGGCCTGTACCTCACATTTTACATTAGAGCCTCTGAAGCACAGAAAATGCTGCCCAGGACATCAGCAGCATCCTTAGACCTTCAGAACAAAAAGCTCCATAGAACAAGCTGCTAAATAAAAGAGCCACTAACCTGAAATATACATTTAGAGCAAGAGCAATATTACCAGGTAGGAGGCTGTGTCTACAGCACAGCCAAATAAATCAATACCCAAGTCTTTCCTAACCTTTCTTCTCCATCTCTCCTAGTGTTCCTCTGAATAGTGCATCTTTTGAAGTAGGAGTCTTATAGCAAAATGGATGTGGAGTAATGGTCCCCACAGATCTCTGTCAGATGTTGCAATGCACTTTTCTTTAGCAAACCTGGCCTTTTTCAGCAAGCATCTTTCCCTGGCAGCCCAATGATGTTTTAAGACACTGTATTCAACTCTGCTTGAGGTGGTAAACAATAGTCCGCATCAATAAGAGCACCTGATTAACATATATTGTAATCTTAAAAAAAAAACCTATCCATATATGTATATGATAAAGAGGGTATAACAGAGTCAAAGAGAAGGATGTATCACAAGCAGTCTTCCCCAGGCTCAACACTGGAGCCAGTTCTCTTTAATATCTTGAAATGACATCTTCCCAGCATGTCAAGAGCATCTTCAGACATTGCAAACAAAAAGCTCCATGAAACAAGCTGCTGAATAGAAGAGTTTCTGGTTTTGTCCACCAACGATCTGGACAAGGGGTTCGAGAGCCCCTCAGCCTCAGTTTGCTGGTGACACCAAGTTGGGTGGGAATGTTGATCAGCTGGAGGGCAGGAAGGCTCTGCAGAGGGATCTGGACAGGCTGGATCACAGGACAGAGGCCAGTCACATGAGGTTCAGCAAGGCCAAGTGCCAGGTCCTGCCCTTGGGGTCACAACAACCACATGTAGCGCTGCAGGTTCGGGGAAAGCTGTCTGGGAAGCTGCCTGGTGGAAAAGGACCCGGGGGTGCTGGTCAGCAGCAGCTGAGCACGATCCAGAGTGTGCCCAGGTGGCCAAGAAGGCCGATGGCATCCTGGCCTGGATCAGCCAGGTGTGGCCAGCAGGAGCAGGGCAGTGACCGTCCCCCTGTAGCCAGCACTGCTGAGGCCACAGCTCCAATGCTGTGCTCAGTTCTGGGCCCCTCAGTGCAAGAGAGACATTGAGGGGCTGGAGCGTGTCCAGGGAAGGGCAACGGAGCTGGGGAAGGCTCTGGAGCACAAGTGCTGTGAGGAGCAGCTGAGGGAGCTGGGGGTGTTCAGCCTGGAGAAAAGGAGGCTCAGGGGGACCTCATCACTCTCTGCAGCTGCCTGACAGGAGGGTGCAGCCAGGTGGGGTCACCCTATTCTGCCAGGCAACAAGTGATAGGATGAGAGGAAACAGCCTCAAGTTGCACCAGGCGAAGCCTAGATTAGGTATTAGGGAAATTTTCTACACCCGAAGGGTTGACAAGCACTGGAACAGGTTGTCCAGGGAAGTGGTGGAGTCACCATCCCAAGAGATATTTAAAAGATATTTAGGTGTGGCACTGAGGACATGGTTCAGTGGTGGACTTGGCAGTGCTGGGGTAATGCTGGGCTTAATGATCTTAAAGGTCTTTTCTAACCAATGTGTTTTTATGATTCTGTGATACTGTGTTTGGAGATAGGGGCAGGGGGAGGAGAGAGGGAGAGAAGAAAAACTTATCTGTGGACCCCCAGACTAAAGAGCAAACAGCAGCAGCCGTATCCCTGCTGAGAACAAATGAGGAGTTGTCAGCAGTTAGTAGACACCCACGGTATGTTTTTCAGCTGCTGCTCTGGATAGAATCATACATCAAGGAAAGACATTCCAGTGCTGGCTGATGGAAACTGACAACAGAAATCTCAGTGTACCAGCTCTGGCAGAGCTATGTTTTGAACTGTTCAGGTAGGATTCAGCTCAAAGACAAGCATGGCTAAATTTAGCAGTGTGCATGCGCAGTCGGTATCTCTGCTCCCTTTGTTGTCAGTGGAGATACAATCAAGTCTCTCACAGAACTTAGAGAGATTTTCAACTCACCATAAAACAGACAGGGACAGGTATGGCTATCTGAACTGCACTGACTCTATTGTCAGGGTGTGACTCCACAGAAAAGCATCTTCAGCTGCCCCTAATTATCCCATCTCCAGCAGCAAAACCAGCAGAGAAGTGTTTTTCACAGGTCCTCCCTAATATCTACCAGGCCCATGAAACTCTCTTAGATATAGGCACACTAATATAATAGACTGAATTCCATGCTAAAGCTCCACTGCTGAGATTTAAGGGTCAGATCCAGAATCCTGCAGACAGAAAGGCAAATAATCCTTTACAAATTGTGAAAAACAAGTGTTTTCCTACTCTTACTCTGCCTTCTCTGTTTCTGCATTCTACCTTTGTGTTTTTCAAGCATTCCACACAGCTTTAATTCTAAGAGCCATATTAAAAACAACTCAATGTTTAGTAAAGCCTCAAGTATCTCCTATAGAAGAGGTTAATAACCAACAAGGCATTTCTATTTCTGCTTCATATATAGTTATATTTGTTCTGTAAATAAGAAAATGCAAATGTACTTTCATGCAAATGTAACCTTTCTACTTGTAAAAGCTGAATGAAAAAGGTGTCATCATCAGTTGGCTTTATAATAAATTTTACAACATCTAGAAGTTGGGCAGAAGGAAAGCTGAAGAGTTTTGTTCCAAAATTACTATGGAGAGAAAAAAAAAACCAAAATATATTTCTACCTCTCATCATGCAAGTTTTTAGTAAGTGCTGGTAGGCTTCATAGTGGTGGTATAGAAACATTTTCAAGGACCTACAAAAAATAGCAGATATGACAAAGATAGTGACATCTTTCTTCTGTTCCACTCAGACAAGAAAAAGATTGACAATTGGCACCTTCTTAATGTCATTTGGTATGCCAACACTTAAACCGTAACCTATATTCCATCAAAAGCTCCAGCTATTTTGAAAGATCTCTGGAACTAGCCCCAAGAATATAAATGAACCAAAACTAATAGATAAATTCAGTATGATTAAATCAATACAATTTTTTATTGCAACATCATAGCAGTTTATTGTGCTTGACACAGTACTGCCCTGCAAACCTTCATGTCAGTGAGTAGGTAAGCAGGGTCCCCAGGCATTTTCCCCAGATAAGTAAAAGAGCAGCTGTGGATAGCTTGGCTGTAGCTCAGCTGCAGGTGGAAGGTGAGGAGAAAGAGTGGCCTAGGCTTTTAGCATCTGGTCAAAGTACAGAGTTACAGAACCAGACAATACTCTGAGCTAGAAGGGACCCACAAGGATCATTGAGTCCAGCTCTTAAGTGAATGGCTCATACTGGGATAAAACACACAGCCCTGGTGTTATTAGCACTATCCTTTGAGGAAGAAACACTGAAAAAAGAATGCCCAAGTGAAGCAAAATTAAAGGAAACCTGCATAAGGGTATTGGTCACTTACTGGAGTTGGTAAGTCCTGGTTGGATTTAATGCAGGGCTCACCTTAGGGAAATGGCCCACAAATTCACTTCAGACCTTTGGCTGATTTGGTATCCCATCAGAGGTGGTGAAGAGTACTGAGAGAGATCCACAGTCATTCTATTTTAAGCCTACATTTGAGTGGCAGCAGAAATCCAGAACAGCTCAATCAGAGTTTGAGCTACAAGAGCCTGCACGGAGAACAGAAGGTCAGCAATAGCTGATGAAATGCCAGCTACATGTGAGGTGCGTCATTGATTTTAAGGTCAGAAATAAATTTATAGTCCCTACTGATTCAGAATTTTAACAAACAACTTCCACTGGGAACAATTATTTACAAGTCTACTGAATTCAATTTATGTGGCCACGGAAAGGATATCTACCAAAAAAAGAGGTAATAACTGAAGTTGTGTGTGCAAATTATGTCATCTAGGATTAGTTTGAACATAAGAAAGAATGGACTGGAAATACAGACCAGATATGATTGATAGAAAGTATAAATAAACATTAAAATAATTAAGCAACTTCTTTATCATAGATCTGTTCTACCAGGGACACTAACAAAGACAGAATTGCTAGCATTTGTACACTTATAATTTGGCAAAAAAACACTCTTTGAACAGAATGCAGAAATACATAATGAACAGCAAATTATTTCATTTACTAGGGAGCCTTGAAGACACAACATATTGTTTTTCAAATCACACGCTTACATGTAAATTGATGTACCAAAAGAGAGCAGGGGTTCCTCAGGTTCAGCTGCTTTCCTCTGGCATCAGGAGGCATAAAGACACACCTCACAGTGCACCTGGACTTCTGTGCCAAGCTGTGTCACAGGGAGAAAATCTCAGCCCCGGCCTGAGCTGGCAAATGCATTTTCCCTTCAAGTAGGAGTCCAGTTCCATTTCTCCAGCACTCTTTATTTCACTTGTTGCCTTACATTTAATTAAAGTACAAACTGGAATCTCTTAAAATCTGAAATCTCTTCTCACCTAATTTCAGTCTGTCCATGGAGGGTTTCCAGTTGCCTCTGGGACACAGCAGGACAAACAAAGCCATTGTTTGTCACTGTGCACAGCATTTCACCTCCATTTCACTGCCTGACTTGGAAGGCCATTTCCCATCATGGAATTAGACAAACCTATATCTGTTAGGACAGTGTATGTGGTCTCTTATTTCAGTTCTATATAAGGCCAGACCTTTTCAATGGTGGCTAGCACCTGGGTTTTTAACCCAGGTTCCACTGTACATGTCAGCAAGGGCCTCTAATATTTCATGAGAACCTGCTCAAACCATTTTTGATTGGTTTTAGATTGTGCTCTTTTGAAAGCAGCACCTGGAAGTGAGACATTTCAATAAAATATGTCTATTCCCATGAGATCCTTCAACAGAAAAATGGCCGCAGGTTTTGTTTAGACAAAGGCTGCAGGATTTTTCTGCCACATGAGTTTTGATACATTTCAGTATTTGAGTTTGATTATTTTCTGTTACATATCAGTGAGCTAACAGTGGGCTCTACAGTAGATGGTGTTTAATGCTAAATAAGCTGCACTGTGTTTAATATTGAAAAGCAATAATAAGGTCAAACCATAGCATCATAGAATCATTAATGTTGGAAGAGACCTCTAAGACCATCAAGTTCAACCATTAACCTAACACTTCCATGTCCACCAATAAACCATGTCCCTAAGAACCACATCCACATATCTTTTGAATACTTCCAAGGACAGTGATTCTACCACTTCCCTGAGCAGCCTGTTCCAATGCTTGACCAACCTCTCAGTGAAGAAATTTTTCCTAATATCCAATCTAAACCCACCCTGATGAAACTTGAGGCTATTTCCTCTTGTCCTAAAATGTGTACAGATATGAGATTACATTCCGAGTTACAGCAGCATAAATAGTAATGGTAAATAGTTTAAGACATTGGAGCAAAATGTGCTTGGCTGGGCTCCATAGAAAACAGAACAAAGCAAAGAGCCAAAGATATTAGAGTTGTTGTTGTGCAGGGCTCATCCATGCATGGGGCAGGACTTGGCACTATTTCCTGTTGAATTTCATGAAGTATCTGTCATTCCATTCCTCCAGCCTGGCTAGGTCTTTCTGAGTTACATGCTAATTTGCCAATGAACCAACAGGTCCCCCAATTGTTGTCATCGGGAAATGTGAAAAAAAGGCACATCCAAGCAGCCTCTGCAGGCATGGCTACCTGCTTTTTCAAGAGACAGGTATTATTTTATAGATGTTTTTTATTTAGGAGCCTATTCATCCAAAATCCTCTTTCTGACTGGACTGTGGCTGCACTCCGACATGCTGATTTCATATCTGTTTTGTCCAGATGTGTTTATTCTGATGCTCCCTCCATGTGGTGTTTTCTGCCATATGTTGCTGTGCAGTGTGAGCCGTGCCTGCTCTGTGGATGCCAGTGGTGCCAGAGGCACACTTCCACACTTCCACATTCATGCCCCAGGAGAAGCTCACGCACCACAAGTTGTGGCCACATTTCTCTTCACAGAGAAAAGCAAGGCACAACTTCCCAAGGATATTTTCTGGGAATCACAGCAAAGAACCTCAGAGAAAGAAGAAACAATTCTTATCTCATTTGCTGTGCCTGTGTTTGTGCAAAAGTAGAATGCAATACGGAGATTGTTTACCCAAAGTTTTGGTGTTTTGTTTCCTTGGCCTATCAGGGCCAAGTGCGTGTGCTTGTGCAGTCAGCAGACAGTCACAAGATTCTCTTCAGTTGAGTTGAGTGCTTGTGCAGGTTCAGTTTAGATGGAGTGTAATATAATATAGAATTATATAGTATAATAAAGCCATTAATTAGCCTTCTGATATCAATGGAGTCAGATGCATCATTTCTCCCAGACGCTGGGGTCGCTTGCTTTTACTATAACAAGTGTCAGAGGCAGCTGCCTGTCACTGTCATATTTTCTGGAAAAATCCCTTTGCCAGGATTTCTTCTCCTGGGAAGCTGAGAAGCCTCAGAGAGAAATGAAAACAATAATTATCTGATTGCTTCTCCTGTGTTTGCTGCTTTGGAATGTGGTCTGGATATTGTTTACCAACTGGTCATTGTTTGATTGGTTTCATGTGAATTGGAGGTGCCAGAGATCCATACTCCTGGAAGCACAATGCAAATGGAACCCCTCTCCAGGACCACCCTCTCCAGCCAGGCTGAGCATAGGAGCACCATGTGTGCAGACAGCGAACAGAGAATCAACAATACAAGGGGTGTGTGCTGGGATGGGATCTGCTGGCCATTCCCAACAGGATCACTTCTAGCCTCTGCTTCAGAGTCATTTAAACACACACAGCAGCAACTGGACTGAGCAAGAGGATCCTGCTCACAGGATGAGGTTTCAGGGTAGGGCTTGTTTCATCCAGTGTCAGCCATATGAAAGTTGGGAGTTTAATTTAAGCCATTAGGATCCTGCCATGCTAATGGGGAGAGAAGACGACAGAAGGAACCTGAACTTACCCTTCCTGCCCTTCTTCAGGATAGGATGGATCATCCCTTGCAAGTGCCTGTCTCTCTCTGGTAATTAGAGGAGACCAAACATCCTTAGGTTCTCATTCAAGTGACTAAATTTCGATGAGGATGAGAATTCTTCAGCCTGTGTAGGGGTAATATATTTTCAATGAATGAGATCTTTTATTAGCACTGCAAAATCCAGAACTCTGATGGGATCAAGGGAAACTCTTTGTCTCAACAGCACTGGTCCCTTTCATTCCCCTTCCTCCCCCTTAGTGCTCAAGCAGTCTATTCAGTTTGCAAACTTTTTGAAGCCAGGACCTGGCTCCTCTCCGCTGGTAAAGCAGCTGGCACATGGTTAGTCCTGTACAAACAAACAATAATAATGCTCTCTAGAAGCAGATGTTTGGAACCTGTTCTCAGATGGAAGTGGCTCTGTCTAATTTGATGGAACACAAGTAATATGTTACATGCAATTACCTCCATATGAATGCTGAACTCATTAATTAAAAGGGGACTTGGAGAATTTATTGCACACTATGTCAGCCTGGCCTTGCAGGTAGATGTTTTCCATACAAATGACTACGGTAGTCAATCCTGGTCTTACTAACATCCATTGAGAAAATGTCACTGAATGCTGTGGGGGACAGACTTGGTTCTCTCCTCAGAGGAATGACTGTGAGTATTCCCTTTTCCCTTCATAACTACAGAAATATTTTTAGGCCAGTGAGGTTATCAAGGATACTGATAATTTTCTTTGAAATTTTAAAAATCTTAGAAGATAGTGTACCATACTTGAACTCTGATACTGCTTCTCTGATTTCATAGATTATGCAGCTTCTGGGCTGCTACACCGACCATCAGTGGGTAGCTCTCAGACAACAGAAAAGCAAAGGTGTGAGATAGGTGATATTCATTCTGCTCATCCCATATTTCTTTGTGGATTTTAGAATGCTCACTAATCTGCTAGGTGCTGAGCTGGAAATGATTCTCCCTTTGGTCACCCATCTGGACCAATCAGGCTTTTACTGTAATCAGACACTCTAGAGACAATGTTAGCAGATAGTTTAACCTACTGGAATTTAGTGAAAAGGTATGAACTATGTGCTTTCAACATATCAGAAGATACCTGAGAAAAAAAGACAGTATATCTTTATGTACACACTAGAATATATAAACACAGAATTTCAATGTAACAGTGTTTTCCTTTCAGCTGAAATTGACAGGCTTCCATCAACCCCAGCAGTCTTTCACAGATGCAGATATCAGACCTCTGTGTCCTTAACTTGGCTTCTGGCTTTCAGAACCCAGACCTCACTTCACCAATCGCTTCTGTTTATAACTGTATCAATTCAGGTTATTACTCATTATCAGCAGCATGAGCCAGAGAGGGATCAGGGCTAGTTTCAGTTTTCTGCGATGACTACTGACAGATTCAGAGCTACAGACAGAAAAATAAGTGCAGAATGAGTGCTTCTGAGGTGTCTTCAAATTCACAATTTCTGGTGAAGAAACATGGAAAATGGTTCTTTAGCCTCGCAGGTTACACTCACTTTGCTTAGTGGAGAGATCTGAATTCTAATTCTGACCGTGATAAGTTCTGATCAAAACCTCATGGGACAAACTTCTCCCAGAAAAAAAACATGCTTTGAAGCAACAAAATTTGTTAGCAATCACATTCATTTAGCACCACACTAGGATCAAATGTTTTCAACATAAAGGAAAATGCTGGTAGAAATCGTCTTTTTTTTTTTTCATTCAGGATATAGCACCATTTCATTAAAACATGAAGGGAAAATGTGATTTACGGAAAAAAAAAAGAGATGTTTCAAAATGGTGCAGAATTATTTTAATATATTATGTTCCGTATAATAGGGAATGTTCAAAATTTCTGCAGTTCCAAGCTGAGAACAAAAACAAGCACTACAGTGAGAAAAAGCCCCATGGGAGGTAATTGTGCATTTTGACCAGCTCTATTAATAGCCCAGAAATTCTGATTAAGTTTGGGCTGCAGGCCATAAAGTTAGGATTATCTTCATATGGAATTTGAAAGAAAAATGGAGCCTGAAAATTAGCAACTATTAACTAATTAGAAAGCTCATTACACTGGAACAGCATGTCAGAGGAATTCATGGAAGAGCTTTCTCTTGTAGCACTGAATACACAGACAAAAACACTTAGAAAGTTCTGCTATGGACAAGAAAAGAACCTGATAGATTGATCCATCCCAGCAAAATATTTCCATCTCTGCTATCTGTCCCTGTCAGTGAACAGTAGATGCTGAGTTTATCAAGAAGACTGAGTTTGATCTAACTGCTGCTGAGCCTTTTGGAGTTTCATCATTTCAGCTTTCAAAAATACTTTAGCTAATTCAAGAAATTTCTCAAACCTGAACGTTTTCTTTCATCTTTCAGAGGAAATGATTCTGAGCACTGCATGAGGAGTATTTTCAGCTCTGAGATTTGAACTCACTGTAGTAATAGGAAATGTGAAATTTTTTAAGTAAGCTAAGTTTGCTCCTTGAAACTTCACTCTCTGAGGCATATTTCCAGATATGCTCTTTCACAGACACAGCATGTTCCAAATTGTCCAGTCCTCCCATGCACTGGAAATGTAGCACTTGTACCAGCAAGAACAGCATGCTTTTCTGGATTTTTGCTTTCTAACATTTCTTTAAGCGATTGTTTACCTCCATCCAAGTAGCAAAGTTATTTGATACACATAAAGTACTTTCATGATGAAATTTTAAGGATAATCATTCATTGTTTTGTTCCATCCAGTTCATTTTTTCCAGTTTCTATGGTGAAAACCATATGATATCCATAGTAAATTCCTTGCTAGTTAAAATATATTCCACTCTCAATTTTCCAGGAACTCAATATGATCACATTGTACTTCAAGAAATGAAAAATTGACTTTCTGAAAACAAGAAAGTGTCCAAGGCCCCAAATAGCTTAATTTTCTGTGGTTGGTTAGAAGATTCCATTCCCTGAAATCTGTGGTCTGTCATTGCCTCCCACAGCTTTGTTATTTCCTTGTTGCACTGTGAGGTAATACAAATAATGTCAGCAACATTGCTAATAAGCAGGTTAAATAAATAATGCACTTGATGTGACCCTTTCAGGACCTGGAACATTCCAATTAGCACACAATCTACACATCCAAGATATCTTCAGCGATGCTAGCTCTAAGAAACAAATCCAAATTACTTTCATTCTCACACAGTACCTCTGCCAGTGTTCCCCAGCAATAAATCATAAATCAAGATCCCACACAGGTCACGAAGGCACACTGCAGCCTGCACCTACTTCTACATGAAGTCCTCAGCTGACAATTCATGTCTTCAACACAATAAAACTCATTAAGGCAAGAATAAAAACTTCTCTCTACAGGGGAGAAAGGCTCCCAGACCTTCTGGGAAGGCAGCATTGAACATTGAGGTGTGCTTGCATTGAAAGCAGAGACAGTCCCCAGCCTCCCTGCCTGCTGCTCCCAGGGCAGAGCACACTTCTTTGACCCTGTCTCCTCTAAAAAGAGCCACACCTATGCATATTGATACATCTTCTTCAGGCTTTCAAAATTAAAAAAACACCTGGAAAATCTTCAACAGAAAGGAACAAAAAAAAAACATACTACATATTAGTCACATTAAAGGTTTCACTGCCATAAGGTTTTGGGATGTTGAGAAATAAGCACAGCAAGCATTGCATAGAATAGCAAAGAAGGTAAAGCAAGTTAGTTTGGCCAATTTCCACTCAAATCAGGGAAATTATCCAGCTCAAACCCTCCCTACATATATTTTCTTCCTTATTTTCACTTCTTATCTTAAACTGTGATTCACTAGTTGCAACAGGAGAGTTCTACCTGAAAAGTGACTTCACTAAGGAGAGAACATGCTTTTCTTACTATGCCTTGCCTATGCCAGGGGCAATGCATGAGTTTAATGCTTTATTAATGAAGTACTGACCATTTTTAAAAATCCAAGAGCTGGTAAAATACAAATACACCTACAGTAAGAACTTATTCCTTGCTTATATGAGGGAAAGTTTTCATTTTATCTGTCCAACTGCATCAACCTTGAGTTCTAGGAAAATTAAGGCTTTCAGATGAAATCTGAAACCAGTTATCACTGCAGCTACTACATTTGTAAAATGTCATTTTGCACTGGCCAGGTTAGTTTCATGCCAGCTGAGATATTTGCTTTAAGCAGCAATACTCTTAGAGAAATCACAGCACTGAGCATTTCCCTGTGTGTGGGCTGGTGTAAGAAGCCTGTTACCATAGACAGCTCAGTGGTGCTCCTGACATTTTTCAATAGCTGCTAAGAAAAGGACATCTAAAGCCATTTCCTCCAGTTCCCTATCTCAGAATGCAGAAAAGTGATAACACTTATCCAGAAAGCCACAAGAAGTTGCTTTCAACTCTGTTTTAATTGGATTCTATGGGCAGCAATAAAGAAAAGGCATGAAAAAAAAAACAAAAACCAGTATTTATGGTAATGTGAAGGAAAATGTCTGCTATGATTGCCACAGAAATAAAGACGAGCTGCAGGGGAGAGGGAAACATGAGCAGGATGCTGGGCTGAGAGCCTAAAGATGGGTCAGCTTGTGGACTCAGAAAGTCCCTTCACTCCCTGGTGTCATGGACCTCTTCTCTGTAAATGGCTTCAAGTGACCATTTCTGTAAAACACTTTCAACCCAATACATAACTAAATGATGTAAGAACTAGACATTAGTAAGTTATACTCATCCACAGCAAATTTCTGATCCAATCTCCATGTGTTTCTTGAGACAATACTGGCACTTGCTGCCAAGCTGACCATGAAAGCAGGCAAAAAATCATTTTTCTTTATCAAACAAATAGGCTGGATTGGCCATGTAAAGCTGTTCCCAGGAACATCCTAATGACTGATTCCTGCACATCAAGCTTTCTTATTCCCACCAGCACAACTGAGCAGATGAGAGATGCAGGTTTTGTGCTCTTCAGCTCTTCCTGCATTGCAGTGTCACACTTTTCTTCAGAGCTTACACAGCTGCTGAGTGAAACATTTACCTGCCAGGTCCAATTTTAAGAGTTACATGCTCACATCTTAGATGTGTCACTTTCCTTCAGTTCTTCTTGTCCCCTTTGGCCCTGCTCTGCATCCCAGTCACGTAATGTGGCTCTCCCAGCTCCATTACAAGTGGCAGAAGGTGCACAAGGCAAGGAGAGGAAGATATCTGTCTGACCATCACAGCAAGGGCTCCAGCAGGAAAATTCAAATTATGGGCCACAGAGGAAAGGAAGGAAAAATAAATAAGGCAGTAATTACAGCACAGGACATGAGGAACATACTATAAGGACCTGGATCAGAAGAAGCCATCTGGAAATGGAGACTAGGAACATGGCAGGGCAGACATTTATTCAAGAGGAAGCTACACTTCTTCAATTTAAAGGTCACCATGGTTGACCAAAGGAAG
The DNA here is from genome assembly GCF_037042795.1 of Molothrus aeneus. NCBI lineage: Eukaryota > Metazoa > Chordata > Aves > Passeriformes > Icteridae > Molothrus > Molothrus aeneus. Next base: position 43,568,979 of record NC_089647.1, read on the forward strand.
CAAACTTTCCTCCAGTCAGCAGCCCCACTAATTTCAGTGGGATGTATAAAGTTGGTCTAGCTGTAGGCCCTGAGCTCTCCTTGGGTTTTTTATTGTCTCTAATAGTCTGTAAGGAACAGACTGTACCATCTCATAGTGGTGCTCCACAAAGATCAAACTCTTTAGAAAGAATCCACCTACAGGGTTGAGGATTTTGGAAGGCAAGTGTAACCCAGTTACTGCTCTGGGTGTTACATGAAAGCCTGTTTTTGTCAGAGTAGGTGAAAGGAACAAGAGGGATTTTATTGTCTGGTAAAAACCAATATGGGAAGCTGAAATATTAAGATTAACTTTGGTTTTAACAATTGACAGCAGGGCTTTTTCACTTGTATGGCTTCTGTGCTTTGAAGCAAGAGCACTACAGATAGCAACACAATGCATTGAAAAGAACAACACACAAAAGAATTTGGGAAAGAAAATGCCCTTTGAGCAAAGGAAAGGCTCAGTAGTTACTTGGGAAGCAAAATCACAGCCTTGTACTATTGGATAGCCCATTGAGCAGAAGGAAAGCAATGGGTATGAAAACAAGTACAGATTTTAGCCCCGCCAAATGCAGCATTGTGTAAAAGGTACTGTGTGTCTCTGGAGAGTAGATTTACTCAGATACAGAGAACAGAAAATCACTCAAAACCTCACAATAATAGGAAGTCAAGATACAGATTTTGGGGGCCTTTCAAACCCTACAATGTTCATCAAGTGAAAGGGTCCTCTGTCAGTTTTACTTGCTGCCTTAAGATTTTAGCTTTTATATTTTTCATATATTTGCAATCCTGCAATTCTTTAGTGTATAAACTCCATGTAGAGTGTTAGCTACTGTTCTGCCATTTTATTCAGACAAACCAATTCCTCTCTAGGCTTGAAACTCAAGGACAACTCACTGTCTACCTGAGAGAAGTAAACAACAGTGAATTGGGGGGGCAAACTTGGAGTAAATTACTTCATTATCTGAAGCAGTAATTGGAGGATTAACCCCTGCTATGTAAATGGACCAAACGTTGTAACTGTGTGACTGTCATCTGTCTTGGGGCAGTGCCTGAGAGGCTTTTGACTGCCCAAGGTGTACCTATTGAAGGCCTTCAAAAAATACCCACTTTTATTCTCTTAATGTTGTCTGTCTTCTCTTTTAGGTAGCCACTCCAAGGCATCATACTGACACCTTATACCCAGAGCAGGGCTTTTGTTCCTGATGATAGTGACATCTCCTTGTCACTATTTTTGGTGGAGAAAGCAGACACATCCCCCCCCAGCTCTCTGCTCTGCAAACCAGCTCGCTGCACACAGGGACCCTGCCTAAAGAAGTAATTACCTTCACCACAGAGCACAATTAGAAGAGGTAAACTCTTAGTCTCAACTTGGTTAACAAAGAAAACCTGCAAATTGACTTCTCTGCACAGAAATTTCAGATAGAGCTAGTAAATTAATTCTAGATAAAAACATTTCCCAGAAATTAGGGTAGGGGCTGAGGATTCAACTATTACTGTCAAGAACAAGAGCTGATAACTTGCTACATAGCAGCTCCTTAAAAAATATTACCATTCATATAACAGGAAGAAAAATGTTCTGATAGACCCTTTGATTTAAGTGACATGCACTCAATTTTTTGTCAATACTAAGTGATGCCTAAAACTTTTTAAAGTAGTCTCTCACTTTCCTAACTTGTGGGAAAAAAATCTATATTAGGCTTTGTCTTGACACAGAAAATACAACTGATTATAGAAGGGGCTGCTTCACTTGTAGTGGCTGCTCCAGAAGTGCTTGTGCATTGATTACAGGTCATGTTGCAAATGTCTTGACCACTAAATGTGGCACAAAGCCAAAGATTGTTATTCACTAAATCAGTTATGACAATGAAGTAAAAAGACATAAACAAATGATCATTGAGAGAAGTTTAGAACACTTCCCAAGGTGCCCAAAAGGCCTAATGAAAAGTAGGGCTAATTAACAAATCAGCTGGAGAAAGAAAAAGAAAGAGAAAGTAACACAGAAATAATGGTAATGCAAATAAGCATACTCACATCAAGCCCCAGAAATTTAAGAAGAATGAAAAGGAAAACAAAGCCACAAAAACAATTACATGACCTTCAGACTTATGAATAACATGCTGTATTTTGAGCATCTCAGGTATAATACCAATTTTAGTAACAATTAAATTCCTGTGCTATAGATAAACTTTAGTCTTGGGCAATTATGAAAAGTAGGCAGAAATGTTCAAGAAATAATATGATTCTTCTTTGGTTAAAAAAATATATTGCTATCAAATTTATGTCAAAATCATTTTATATCAATAGAGAAACAAGTGGCAATGTCAATGAGTTATAAATAAATAAAGTTGATAACTAAATATGTTGTTTATTTATTTAACAAGGGAATAAAATAATTATTAATTTTCTTTAGTTAATTTTAATTAGTTTTAATTAGTCAGTTAATTAATTATCTAATAAATAAAGATAAACATTTAAGCATGTCTGGCTAAATGGCATGTGAGAGTTTGAAGCAGCCAGCCCAGGACTTTTCTGGCTTATTTGTGCTGATCTTATTTGTTTAGTCCATAAGGAATGTGGATCTTAAAACACCTAGGGCCATTTACAATGTGTTTGCATTAAGAGGAATAGTGTTTGGCTACTGTGACCTGTGCACTTACAAGCTTGTTGGCTTGGCACTGATCCCCAGAAAGTAAGAATGCATGTGACATACAGTCAGTTAACACAGAACAACAGAATTTAGTGCAATCTTTGAATATCAATGTGCATTTATAGAAAACAGATTTGGCGAAGCAGCTGAGTGAATTTTTTTTCATGGCTTTCTATATTTGGATGATAAAATGACTAGTATTGATATAATAACAGCAGACCTAAGTAAGCAAGTTTGCTTAAGACTGCATGACATTTTAAACGAAATATAACCACACAATATCAACATGGCATGTATTATGTGGACTAAAAGCTGCCAAACTGATAAAATCTCTCAATTTTCCAAGAAGGATGTTTTAGAGAGATTTGATCATCACTTTTTAATATCTCAGATAATGTCATAATGGGGTCCTTTTGACAGTTACTTCTATTTTTTTTCATTAGGCTGAAAAACTACAAGTAATATGGATCCACTGGGTAGAAGCTGAAGTTAAATGGGTGAGCAATTACCCACAGGAAATTCTTCCTGGGGGTCACACTCGAGTCGTCCTCTATGTATATTTGAAAATTCAAAAATGTTGCTCTAGATCAGACATACATGAAGTCAGCAAAATCCTATGACTTGTGGTATGAAAAGTTGAACTAAAGGATGGCCCCATCTGGCCTTAATTTTGGCCATTGTTGATACCAGAACATGTGCCTGGGTGAACCTGAACAGTCTGTGTGGATTCCCAGGCAGAAACACAGAAAAGGGAAAAGTCATTTGTGTATATATGAATTTTGGTTCTGGCTTCAGAGGCAAGATTAAGCAACTGAGAATCCATCTGCTCTGGCTGCCAGGTTTGCTGCATTGACATTTGTTCCAGCAAGCAAAGGTGTGGTGGATCCATCAGACAGCTTCATGCACTGGCACAGAGTCCCTGCTGTTCACTGGGCTCTCTGAGAGGGCAGAGACACTTTCAGAGAAATAGGTTGGATCAGACAGCAGAAATTAGTAGCAATTACTAGAACAGGCTGCCCAGAGAAGCTGTGGATGCCCCATCCCTGGAAGTGTTCAAGGCCAGGTTGGATGGGGCCCTGAGCTAACCCGTCTAGAGAGAGCTGTCCCTGCCCATGGCAGGGGGTTGAAACTAGATAATCTTTAAGGTTCCTTCCATCCCAAACCATCCTATGATTCTATGAATCATAGTTTTTTGTTAGTTTTATCTTTCTTTCATTTGCAACACAACTATGGGACTGGCTTGCAATTTTGAAGGCATAAAATGTAGATGCAGATAAATACATGCATTTTTACACAAACAGAGCATTAAGGGAGCATGAACAAAGTCAGTGTCAAAAGGGCACATCCTCACTTACAAGGCAGGTCATGATATTAACTGAGAGGATTCTCAGAAAGGCGTGAAGACAAATGACTTCTGCTTAAATAAAGGAATCATACAGGAACAAAGCTGATTTTAAAGACCACATTAAATTTACCCTTGTGTCCAAAGTTATGCAAAAATCTATTCTTTCTTTAAGTTTATTTGAACTCCAGATGGGATTTAAGAAATGCTAAGACCAGCGTTAAAATGAATTCAAAATAAATACTTGCTTCACTTAAAAACATTCTCAGAAGTATTTCCTCTTGCAGCAGGTGGCATGTTACTGTGAAAAAGAAAAGACATGTAATCTCCTGGTGGCAGAACATTCCTTGAGCTGAATTATATGTGACTGAAAGCCCTGTCATTGCAGCAAGAGCTGCAATGAAACAAAGCACAGGTTTTTGACTCCTGAAGAGAAATTAAATATCTCTTAAAGCTGAAATGAAGAACAGTTTCATGAGTATTGTCTGATGTTCAGAAGGGGGGCCTATCCTTCCTTTTGTCTTTATGAATCCATATTAGCAGTGGAATTATTCCAAGTGTGAAGCAGCGATGAAAAGCAGTGAGACCCACGTGTGAGAAGACAAAATTAGCCTGTTTTAATGAGGTAATCATGTACAAGACAAGTGAAAGATGAGAAAAAGAATTAATAACAATTATTATCTCCAAGGCACTGTGCTAACACTGACGTCTGTTCTTACAGCTAGAGGTTATGTTCATGGCTTCTCTTCTAGTAAGGGAATTCCATCACCAATTGGGTTTTTATTTGCTTCACAGACTTAATGGGAGCAGGCAATATTAACTACAAATAAATAATCAGATTTCATTTCTTCTGCCTGTCCATTTTTGGTTGTTACTGAGCCTTAGCCTGGAAAAAAACCCCTCAAAATAAAATCTTCTGAAAAGTATTCTGTTACTGAACTAAAAACAATGTGGGCAGATACTTTAGGATTCTTATGCTTAGGTTTAGGTAAAATACCTAAAATACTTTAGGATTCTTATGCTTAGGTTTAGGTAAAATACCCCGAGGCAAACACAACAACCATAGAATAATGCTTGCCCACCATTTTTATGCTGCATTTATAGTGGATGAGTTGCTAAGACTCACAGAATAGCTGAGGATGGAAGGGACATGTGAAGATCACCTAGTTCAAGCCCCTGCTCAGAGCAGGGTCAGCTACAGCAGGTGGCTCAGATCCATGGCCAGTCCAAGTTCCCTGCCAAGCTGCTTTCCAGCCAGCTGGCCACTGAGTTAATTCTTTGTCTGCTGTTAATAAATAAAAACGGTTCCACTCACCTGATTGGCACCTACAGTGCTTTAGAGTTTAGTCCTCTCTAAATTTTTAATTTTGAGAGAATGCATAATCATGTCTAGGTATTGTAAATGTTGCTCATGCAAATGCACATCTCCTGCAGGAAAAGCAAGACTGGATTAAGTATTCAGACATCATCAACGCTGATCAGACAAAAAGGACAGATTTTCTTTAATGAAGAAATAATGTGTTGAATTACACTCAAGTTTATTTTAAATGAATACTTCATTAAGTGTGAAATGGAGATGTATTTATCAACCTGCATAACAAATGATACAATGCAGAAGCAGACTGGCTTATTAAATGCATTTTATTACTGGTCTTACTGTGATGGTACCTCATGGAAGTACAGTGAAGGAGAGAAGGACAACAAATAAAGAACTGAATGATCAACGTTATTCATCCACAGCCACAAAACTGGAAGCTCAGTCCAGATCTCCCAAATTTCAATCTATTAATGTCTTGGAAGCTAGGCATTAAAAAAACTTGGTGGAAAAATTTCCTTCAGATTTTTTTCAGTGTGTTGAACTAAAAACAACCCCAAGGATGGCTGGATTTCTGTTCTGTTCTGTTCCAAGCTAGATACCTATTTAAATTTGACACAGTTCATCTGTCTCGCTCCAAAGGTAGACTCTGATTCAGGGTCCCACAAAACTGGCATCCATGACCTTAACACAGCCTCCTGCATTTTGAGGTAGGAGCTCTTCTAAGACCACTGACCTGATACATCTGCTGAAGCCATTACCATCTGCGGAAAACTAAAGGGAAAATGAGAGCAGGTAAAATCACAGGCCTGCCTTAAAATGGGATGATTCATGCCTTGGAGGACCCTACTTCTCTCCAAAACAGAGAATGAGGAAGCCTTGATGACTTGCTTAATCCTTATCACACCTTTAGATGGCTAGATGGTCGCAGAGATGTACCCAACAGGATCTATCCAATAGAGAAGTCTACTCTCCTCATGATTGCCAGCTTTCAGCCCCAAGTGAAAAGAGAAGTTAGCAGTGAATATTCTCAAAAAATAATGCAATCAAAGGCAGAATTGTTCACTGTTGTAAACAGAACAAAAATAACCATGTCTGTGCCAGCAGGTATGCGAACCAATATCACCAGGATTTGGTAGGATAAGAGCGGGACATGTGGAACAGTCTGGTGGGGAGATGGGAAAAGCAAACTGAGAAATGCACAGGGGCAGACAGCACAGCCTGAGCTCTGCTGCTGCACACCCTGCCCATGCCCTCTGAATGCCACAGCACTAGGAGGGACCAGCAAGAAGCAGTCCTTGTGCCTGGCAAGGCAGAGCACAAAGAAAGGTCAGGATGAGTGGAGCTGGAGCCAGGCTCACCACTGCAACCGCAGCACCTGATCTGCAGCTGTGCTCCTGAGACACAGCACATCCCTGAGCCAGAGCACTGAAACACATCTCTGGGGGGACTAGGTCATGGGGAAAATCCTGGGCACTGCTTGACATTGTTAAGAGAATCATGAGAGGATAGAAGAGACTAAAAGGTGAAAATAATTTATTTTAAATTGTGAATTAAATTGTGAATAATTTCTTTTAAATTGTGATTTTTAAATGCATGATTTGCTGTGCATAGTCTTTATCTGTCACATGAACATGGAGATTGACACAGTGGAACAAATCAGTCCAATTTAATTAATTACTTGATGCTTCATAGAAAACAGAATGGTGAAGTAGTCTTCTTATGCCCTGTCACTGGCCTATGCATCGAAGCATAAAGATTGCTAGATTTTTTTTTCATTCATTCAGTTTACTTGTGGATGACCTAATTTTCCATATTATTCTTGATCTCTTGTTCTCTCTTGGCTCTAAAAAAAATTAAAGAAATAAACAAAATTCACTCTCTTTCAAAATCTAATCCATGTTTTGCCTTTTACTTCAGTTCAAAACCATTGCTATCATGTTTGCCTCTTTGGTGACAAAGAAAACTCGGCAAAGTGATGCCAAAATATCAGTGAGGACTACTCAAGTCTTTCTCTGCAAATTACAGATAACTACTTTATCTTTCTGATGACTGCAATCCAGTATCAGAAGAAATCCCCCATTAATCTTCAAATTATATATAAAATGCTTCCAAATTGTATGGCATCCCATAAGCATGCTTTTCCAGATTTTTTTAGAGTTGGTTTAAACAGGCTCAATTAATGCCTCATTTTGGAGAAAGCTGAAGTTCCCTCCTTTTCAGAAAGCAATGACCTCTGCCCTCTATAAACTAGGTGCTGTCTGAACACCAAAAAAAGATTTAAAATCATTGAGAACTTTGAAATAAAATATTTTTTTTAAAAAACACCCAACAAAATTTACCACTATAATTCTAATTTACTGAAGCAAATTATTTCTCTCCAGTGTTTCCTGGGTGTCACTTACTAACAGATCTGCTTGTAGGAGATCTGAAAAATACTCCTTAAAACAAGCACTGTCATGTGCTTCAGCACAAAGCATCACCCAGCATCCTCTGGAAATTATTCTTCCCAGGAAAGCCTGCTGCTGTGCTGGGCTCTTCTGAAACAGCTTATCTATCTGCTGAGATCACCTAGGAATATGTATGGGGAATTGAAAATTTGATTCATAGCCTATTCAAATAAATAGCAATTCCAACTTACTCCTACAGGCTCTGCCTCAGGATATTTAGCAAACAGCTTTTAGTTATTAGCTTTGCTTGTAGCTAAATCATTTACTTGACAGAATTCCTACACACTGAATCCTTCTGCAGACTGTATCCCATCTTGCAGGCCTTGGTCTTGCTGGGCATCACTTGTGTGTAACAGGAATGGAAATAATTTTCAGAGTACTTTGAATAAATTAACCTGCCACGAGAAATCTGGCATTTCCTTTGCTCTTGTCAGTCTTCTTGATCCCATCATAAAAGATCAACTGTTGATACCATTGACAGCTTTATTATTACTGAGTGACAGCATGTGTCAGAAAATCAAAAGAAAGCGCAGCAAGAATATGAAAAGGTTAAAAGCAATAGAGACAACATTACTATTGCCATGGTACAGATCAGCATCTAGCAAAGCCAGCAGGGCAGTAGCAGTGACAGCCAGTGCTCAGGCAGTTTCCTTTCCTCAGATAATTCCAATAAAGTGTCTGGAAAGAGGCAGAGATCATCCTGCAGAATCCTAGTCTGAGTGAGGACTCAGTGAGAACCATGCTGACAGCTTATTCTGAAAAGTCAAAGCTGATGAGGATGGAATGCCCCATTCTCCCCAAGCTGCAGGGACAGCCACTTAGTCATTTACCTCAAGGGCTGCCAGTCATATGTTTTGGCAGTGGCTCTGATAAGCCACCGAATAACATTTTATCACTTGCCAATTCTTGACCAGTTCATGGAGCAGATTGAAAGAACGGGCCATTAATCACATCAAAAGAAACAAACACACTAGGTATTTGTGACTCTGAAGTCTATGGGGGAAAAGCAAGTCAAAAGCATCTTGTTTTCCAGTTTGGAGCTTCCCAATGTTCTTTTTTTTTATCAAAAAATAATTTTGATTATTCTAAACATTTTGCGTGCTTTAAGACATAAATATGGTAGAAAGCAAAATAAGTAGCTGATTTAATGTTGGTGGTAAATTAAACCTGGATAAAATATTGTATTGTGCTATTCCCTATAAATAATTTATTTCCTAATTTTCTGTTTATTTTTGGATAGCCTGTCTCAGAATTATTTCTTTCAATGGAGGGACATAGTAGAGTTATGTATGTGCAATTGCCTCAACAGCTAAACAAGGAAGAAGGATTATAGGAAGATGCTCATTACTGAGCCTCCCTGCACCCAAGACATGGCAGAACACCAACCTTCCTGCAAACAAAGCTGTACTCAGAGTGACTCTCTTTGAAGAACTGAGTATACAGCTTCAACCAAAGCATTTGGCTCTAACACAGTAATAGTCTTTAAACTCATTCCTTTGGGAACAACACCTATCAATGTTTTATGTGTTCCAAGTATAAGTTTTTTATAAAAGCTTTTACCAGAACAAACACATCAGCTCACTGGCAGAAGCAGCCTAAGCAACTTCCCAATGTTTTTGAAGGCACAGAGGGCAAACCCAGTCAGGTTCACGGCAGCTGTGTTCATTCAGACCCATGGCAAGGGACCAGACAGACTGTTACAGAAGAGGACCCTTGTATTTCTTCCTCCTCATCTTTGACCTCACCTACCTTTTCCTGCTATTCCTATCACACTGGTGTGTCATGAGGAGTCACAACACTGAAGCAGATCAGTCAGAAAACTGACCTGCTGGGCAAGTCTCCAGTTTTAGAAATGCAGACGTTAGATCAGCCCAATCCACCTGAAGACCATCTCCAGCCTCTGCCTGCCAAGGTGATGATGAGACACTGCTGGCAAGGCCAAAGAACATTAAATCCTCCACAGAGCACCCCACATTCTCAGTGTGGGCAAGGGGTAACAAGACTTTTTAGCTTCCCACCTCAGTGCTGGGGGCAGTGTGTAGGGCAGCCTTGTACATCTGTACATCACATGGCAGGGTGTACCAAATGTCTTCCTTCAGCCTGCTGTTTGGTAGTGCACAGGTGTTCAACCACTGCTGCCCTTTAGTCTGACATTCTTGTATCTTCTCTTAATATTTTCCTAACACTTCAAATATTGGGCCAAAACAAATTCTATTATGCAGGGAATGATACTTCTTTGATATAAAATTAAGTTATATATGGTAAAATGATGCAGAAACCGATCATTTGTCTGTAGTCTGTCCCCATATGAAAGTTTCTCCCCACATTATTTTTTTTTTATTTATAATATTATTTGAAGAGTAAAAATCAGTAAATTTCCCATAAAATCCCAAGTAATGCAACTCAGAGAAGGTCCTAAAAAAGTACACATCCTTCATGTCTTGTTTGCAAATCCTGTCTCAGCTCCCACTGCTCTGCAATACTATCAGGAACACAAATGAGACTCTTGGTATCTACATTATTGCAAAGTCATTAATCTGCTTAGGGACCACATAAGTTCTGATTCTCACAGAGAAGGAAGGAAACTTTTGTAACAGGAGAAATTTAGGATCATCACATTTACAGAAGCATCACACAGAAATACACACAGAGCAGTTTTGACAGACAGCTCAGTGTGTTTCTTCCATATTCTCTTTAGAGCTTTTCATAGGGTTTGCAATCAAATGAATGGAGATCTTATTTCTATTATGTTCTTAGAGCTTCCACAGAGGAAGAGCCAGCTTTTAGAACTCAGGCCAAACTAAGAGAATTATTTGGATTCAAATCCTTCCCCTCACAAGGATTTCCTTATCTTCAACTCAGGAAAGATTTTTCAACCTGCCTGCCACAGTGCTACTATCAAAACTTCCCAGCTTTGAAAATATCCCTTGGGGTTAGCCTGTTGGAGGCATCATGTGCTGAACACTTCTCAGAATCTGCTAAATATAAATCCAGTGTTTGACTGAGTATTTAACCCAGTGACTTGATTTCATCCTAGAAGGATGAAATATTCTTTTCAATCTGAAGTGCAAAGAAAACATATAAATATGTTGTTTTTTCAAACAGTGGACATTGGCTGCCCAGGGAAGTGGTGAACTCACTATCCCCAAAGGTGTTCAACTTGTCTAGGTGGTGATCAGTCAAAGATTGGACTCGATGATCCTGGAGGTCTTTTCCAACCTAAATGATTCTGTGATTCTGTGAAATGCAACTTGTTATATACCAAAAGGTTTGGTGATACTTTGATTGGAGCACCAGGTCCAGGTTTGGACACTGTACATGAAGAAATAGTCATCACTGGGAATCTAGACAAGAGCAGGCTGGAATAAACTCCAAACTTACGGGCACAGTGAGGCACTGTAAGAGGACAGATGAGAAGACTGTGTAGTCAGAGCTTTTAAGAAAATGTTGAATAATTAAGAATCATTAATTATATAGACACAAATTAATCCTGGCTTAGTAAGGAAAGACAAGCTAAACAGAATCTCAAGGTCTGGGTTTTTTTGTTTCCCTAAATGCTTTGTTTTTATGACAATCCACATTCAGGTTATGAGAAAGTCCTGCAGCATTTTACTCAGACAGGTTGCATAATGTAGGAAGGAAAAGCTATTGAAATCAGCTTGCTTTTCTGTGCAAAGAAACCAAGAAAATGGCATATTCAACATTTCCAGGTGCTAATCCAAAGCAGTTTGTAACTGGCATCTTTAAGGGGTGTGTAAGAAAATTGTCTGGACTTCAGGGACACAGCCAGCCTCACTTAGCTCCTTCTCTAATCCAAGTGTTTCTGCTGAGAAGTAGGGTGAAGGGGGTCATCTTCATCTTCAATCTTAACAATGTCTCTTTAAAGCTTTTTTACTATTTCACCTAAAGTAAGACTAATTCAGACAGTTCAGTGGTGGGTCTTCAGTTTCTTCCAGCTTCCTTTATGCAGATGGACACAAATGCCACACCTGGTTCACAGGATAATTTCTATCTATCTTCCTCATCAAATAAAAGCTATCTTTCTTTTCACTCTTAACTCTTTAATTAATAGCTTTCTAAAAAATTAAATTAATTAATAGATTTCTAGACATCAGTATCTAACTCCTCTGTACTAGACATGCCATTATTAGACCAGCTGATTGCTGTCTCAAGGGATTAAGGCACTATTGCAAGCAGGAGACAAAGGGAGGCAATTGACTGGCCTAGGAGCACACATACTTCAAGCCTCTAAGGGAAAAGGGTTGTTACAAATTACAGACATTCATCTGCCCTGGGACAAATCAAGGACTAGATTTCCTAGAAGCTGTTCTCCCAGAAACACTCTCAGAATCTGACCCAGCAATCAATTAAGCTAAAGAGCAAGCAAGCCAGCAACAGGCAGCTGAGCCATCTCTCAGACTCAATTCAAGATTATTTATGCCAAATACAAATAACATCAGCATATCCTCAGGAAAATCAAATCCCCATTAATCTGGGGAAAAGGATTCCAAGCAGGGTTTTTTAATGACATAAGTTTGCTAACACCAGAGAGAAAAATTTACAAACCTTGCTCAAGATATTGTTTCTACTAGTGTGTAACAGAGGTCTTCTAAAATAAGTGGATCAAGCATTGATCTCACACATTACAGGACTTAAGCACCTACAGGAAAATGTATTTTTGATGTCCAGAAATCCATCCTTACTGATCCTATTAATTTCAGATGGCATGCTTGGGTTTATTCTTTGCAGTATGAGCTCAGTCATCCTGGGGAGATACATGGCACCAGTCTTTGACTGCTCAGAACCTTTCCAAGCCCTTATTTTAGATAGGAGTCCACAATGGAAATTCTATCTAGTCTTTTAGGCAGCTCACCTTATAAATCTCCTGCTTGGCAAAAATGGCAGCTCTGACTTTAACCTTGACAACTGGAAAAGCTGGCAGGAGGCAGCAGGCTTCTGGAGATAGGGATGATGCCTCCTGCAGGCTGGATCCAGCCTGTAACTTCCTGGGGACCTCTGCTTTCTCTTGAACCCCTCCCTCACTGGGCACCTCCAGGCCATCAGTCCCCCTTCTGCAATGGTGTTCACTGTGACTTCCCAGGGAAAGTGCCTTGCCATTACAGTCCCTGACTTAACCCTGAGCATTGAGAACCTGTCCTGCAGAGCATTTACAGACTGCTGGCTCACAGCCCCACCTCTTCTCACACCAACAAAAGACTCGAGCCTAACAGTTTAGCTAAACCATAACATTAAAAGTATCTCCATGTACTGACATTTCATGTCCTTCCCTAACTGATGTCAAAACTGATGGGATACCTAATACAAAAATTAGAATCAAACTAAAAAAAAAAAAGCTGCAAATCTCAGAACCAAATAAATTGTCTCAAAATAAATTTTAAAAAATAAATAAAATTAAGCTACCTTCAGTAGAAAGCAGTCTCCATATTTCTGTCCTAGGCATTTCCAAAAGAACTGAACTGAGGAGAACTTATGATAGAGTTAAACCATGCTTGGGTAACAGGAGATATAATAAATAACAGACATGGTAGCAGAAGCAATAATGTTTTTATACTGCCGTCTGGAAAAGCTTATTAGTATTTTTTCCATTTTGCAATTTTTCCCCATAGCAGCGTTAAAGAATGACACATATTCTACCTGTAGGGTTTATGAGAAAGGGACTGCATGCTTTCTACATGAGAAGATATTCACAGTCTTTGCACCATCAAATCAGCAGTTTCCTAACCCCATATAACTTGTTGACCCAGCAAATACGTGTTCTGGACAGCGTACTTGCCAAATGCTGCTCACTGGGCTGTTAGTGCCCATTGTTTCCTGCCAAACAAAACTTAAGTATGTGCCTTTTTAATGAAATTGCATAGAAAGACATGTTAGAGCTTTCTAATAAAAAAAAAAAAAAAAGGAGACTTTAGATGAAATCACAGCTCTTTATTCAAGCAGTATCACAATCAACTTGATGTTTCAGTTTTTCTATTACTAACAGCTGTGGATGCAGAGCAAACCCAAGTTTCATGCAATATGGTCTCTTTTGTCTAACATTTTATATGTAAATTGTGTCCAAAAGGCTTTACAGAAGTAAAAACTCAGCTACAGGGGAAAATACCAGAGTCTGAGAGAAGTGAAGAAGAAGAGTACAGAACTGGAGACTGAAGAGGCAAATAGATATAGGTGTCCTTGGAGGCAGTCACTGCAGAGGATGACAGTCAGAAGGACAAGATTAAGGAAGAGCCTCTGCATAGAAGTGAAGGAAAAGGTTCATGGAAGTTTAGCAGGAACCCTAAATCTGACCTTACATCATACCAATCACTTCATGAAGGGGTTTCACTGGGAACATGGGCTGCCCTGAAGCTCTCAGCAGATCAAGATAGCAGGACATCTTTGAGGACAAGGTTTCATATGGAGCAGAGCAAAATTAAAGGGAAATAAAGCAATCAATCTAACATAAACTAATAGAGGCAGGTGAACCATACAGGCATTTTTTCAGCAACAAAGAAATTAATTATGCAGCTGTGAAGCCAGAACTGCATTTTGAGTTTAGTACTAACTGTGGGTTCTGTTCTCTGCCATATGCTTAAACTAATTAGATGAGATACTAAGAGAAAAAAACAGTTTAAATTTACTCTGACTGCCATTAGGAATGTCTGACAAACGGCTAGTAAACAGGTATTTCAAAAACAGCAGAGCAACACTAAATAACTATATTCAGCTATTGTGCAGTTTTACATATCTTTTAAGCATAAAAGGATAATTCCTTAGCTAATCTTTATTATTTATAGATTTTGGTACATTATACAAAATATTGGCTACTATTAACTGCTGCGCATTTATATAGAAGTTGTTCCTATCTTCCTTTTAACACAAAAGAAATTAGAGGAATTTACCATAGACATTTAAATGTACCTGTGTTCAAAATCTCCAAAAAAAGAAAGGAAAATTCTTATTTTTGAAAAGGGATTACTTTAATTTATTTATACATTGTAAAGATACCTGCTTCCACTGCAAAGCAAATGTTCTAGAAAAAAATCTTCCCACATCTACCCCTTAAAAAGACTATGCATTGCAGCAATAATGCAGATGCTACAAAGCTTTGGCCTTACATACATTTAGATTTCTGGATCTTAAAATTAATACATTCTGAGTATTCATAATGCAATTACTTAAACCAGATTACTTGATTAGAATGGCATGTTAATATAAGAATCTTGCTGTTTAGATTTTGCTCTTATCTCCCCTTTTTCCCTGGGTAATCGTCATCACAGTAATGACAACAATAAAGGCCCATATGTTTCTTTGTCTCACACGCTGCTGATTGAGGGAGCGTGGTGCAAGTTAATGCAGAATGAGCTTCACAGCTCCCTGTGCCAGATAAAGATGCCTACACAGAATTACATCAGAGCAGCCGTGGCCCCAAGGAGCAGAGCATCCTGGAAGGCTGACTGCAGAGATGGGGGCATGGTTCAGTGGGGGTTGAAAAATCAGCAGGGAGAAGGAGACAACAACACACTTAACACAGGCTCTGCCATGTGATTGCTTGATCATAACCACAGATACCTACATTTGTTAAGATGAAAGAAGCTAATGCTGTCTGATGGGGTATTAATGTTGGATGTGCAGGAAGCACATGGGGCAGATGTCCCAGCCAGCAAAAAACCCACGTTTTGAAAGCTGAAAGCAGCCCCTCCAGTTGAGGTCATTCATGTCTGTAACCCACCTCTTGTCTGGAGGCACATTTGCCACTGGTGCAGCTGTGCTGGTGCAGCTCTGTCAGGTGAGCATGGTTCACATGCAGCAGTACAGCAAGCTGGGTCTGCACCAGGACTTTGCACCAGGAAAGTCTGAACCCCAGGTGCAGTTCAGTTGCCAGAGTATGAAAAATCAGTACACATCCCTGACCTGCTGCTGTGGCTGCTGTAGTACAGACCACAATGAGGAGCAGACTGAGAGCAAGGCTTATGAGAAGATCTGGTGCCACATAATAGGAAGATCTTTGCAATAGTTTTTCCTGTCCAGAAAGGTAAGGATTTTTTCATGGCTCTATTTCAGTTTTTCTGCAGCTATGCAAAGAAACGGTTACCTTTTTGTTCCACCCACAGACAACAGTGAGCCCTGTCATATAGGAGCACAATCTGTTCTCCCAGTTTTGCTTTTTCCCACTTAACCTGAACACTTTTTGCAAGACAGGAGAGCACCTACGTCCATCCTCTTGCTGTGAACTTGTAACGTAAGAAAACAGAAGGTGGCTGTCTTTTTCTTTTAAAGGCTAATCTTGATGTGTCATTCCTTGATGCTGGATGCCCATTGTGTTGCACACTGTAATTTTCCCCTTAGCAATATCAATTTAATCTAGACTGTGACTGTTTAGCAGAAAAATCCTGTGCATGGCTGGCAATGGTCATGTGAGTGTACACACATCCTATGCTGTCCTGTGTGCTTAAACAGCTACTCAGTATCCTCTGCTAATATGTACAAAGATGCCTTCAAAGCAAAAATACCTTTCTGGCACTGCCTTTGTGTTTAAATTTTTCTCATGAGTAATGATTAAAATTTGTGCCCATGAGAAACAGAGACAAAATAAAGAGAGAGAAAGGGAGAAAGAACCACTACCATGTTAGATGAACTAAATTGCTACTGCCATTTCAAATACTTTATGAGGTTCAATGTGTATATGGGGAAATCACTGGCATGCACATTTTCAGACTAAACACTACTTTTCAAGAACTTCATTCATGCAAAGAGACACTCAGTTTAAAATAACTTGGCCTTGGTTTCTTTAGAGGTGCTGAGCATTATTGTTTCATACTGACCAGTGTCTGCTATGGATGCTTCACTTTTCTGAAAACCAGTCCCATACTGGCCATACAACATTTCTATTTGCATCCAAATATGTGTGCCTTGATGTTTAGCATGTAATAAAGTAGTTTTTTCCAGTGTTCAAAAAAAGAAAGGTAAAGAATGTTACTGGGGTTCAAAGTATCATTGATTTGATTCACATCTCAGTTGATTTGGGAGAAACTTTCTCTTCCAAAGAGAAGCTGGCCTCATTAACACTGATGTTAATGCTTGACAGCAGAAAGGAGGGACTGGTTCCTTAATTTAAAGCAGCTCTATTGATTGCTTTTATAGAGAAGAAGGAAGAGCAGCAATTTGTGCATAACCTTTGTCCTCCCTCTTCATACTAAAAAAAAATAATAAAATTAACAATTCTGTTGACCTCAGCAGTGCAACATTTGTGGGTTGGGGTGATGACTGTAACCATCCCAGCCCATCTTCCTTCTGCAAATTCTACTATTGATTGCTAATGGTATTGATGGATTGATCTTAATTTTCTTTTTCCAAGTGAAACCTTATATTTTGCCTCAAAAACAGTCCAACATCTTGTTTAACTGTCCAAGGAATAGCTTTGGGGCAGAGGCTGCATTCCTTGCCAACACCAATTGCCTTGTGGAAAGCTTTCTGGCTTAGGAAGCACTAAATGCTTCAACACCCATCACAGCTTTTCCTCTTCTTTCTTAAAAGATGTTTCATCTCCATTTGGGCAGATACTTTAAATGGAGTGCGAAGTCTTGCTGGGAAATGGGAGAAGACCTTCTTGTGAAAAATAACCTTAAGAAGTCTCTAACAGCCTTTCCTGAAGGCTGCAGACAATAAACCACTAATTTTGGCATGACAGAGGGAAGTCAAGCCCAGCATTAGCAGACTTTTCTAGTTCACATCACAGCTGACCTCTCTCCACAATACATACTCAAAGCATATTTGTTGTTTCTGGAAGAATTATGTCTGACAGAAGAGCTGTATCTTGAAAATTCAGGGTAGCTATTCATCAGAATAGATGTCAAAAGCTTTGGGCACGACCACTCAGCCAAAGCTTTCTTTCTGACAAAAAAGATTTTCCTTATTGATGCAGATAAAGATGACAGGCTTGGCTGATCATTGTTCAGTTTCCTGCTGTTAACATTTACCTGTGTTTTACAAAATAATCCTGCGTTTGCAGCACTTCACAGTTTTGGAAAATTACAGAGATTTGAATTTAAAGACTTTTTTTTTCAATATCTCCTCATCTTAAAGGGAATAAAATCTAGTGATATTTTGAAGTGATTCGGTGAAGGCTACAGTGTGAACAGAAAACCTAGCTTGAGGAAGCATCACTTCATTGTTTTGTCCCTCTGTTCCTGCTTAAACTTAGAGAGAGAGGGTCCAGTATGATATAAGTCAGATCTGTAGTAAAGCAAGATAGAAGAGAGGGTCATTGAATGGGTCAGATATTCTCATAAAAGTGCTTTAATTTCTAGGGCACCCCTTTGGCTGTCCAAGCCTTATGACTTTTCTGTAGAAACCACTGATATGTATGGACATTAGTAGTGCTTTCATTGTCCTGTTTCTTTGAGCATAAAAGATTTCTTCAAGGCAACAGAAGACAAAACTTAAGAGTATTTTTTCAGTAGAAGTACATCACTGAAAAGGATGTCCAGGGTCACTGGGTCTCGCCTTGCTCTGCAGTAATGTTCCATAAAGACCTTCAGTTTCACCTCAAAATTTCCTATTTATTTTGGTTCCAGTGTTCTTGTTTCAGAGCCTCCTTTCCATGATGGCAAAAAATATTCTTCTCATTTCCCAAATAAATGTATTCTTTCAGCAGGATAAGGAGTAGGCTGGCAACTGAAGAGGTAGGGGAGGGTCTGTCAAACCTTGGTAAGGAGGTGGGCTAAGGCTTTCCGTTCTCCTGAAGAGCACAGGAGGAAAACAATGAAAAACTCCCCACATACAAAGAGAGCCTTCCCCAGCCCACAGAAATTGGTGTCTCCCATCACCTTACCCATATCCAAAGTTTCCCATCAACCTATGACCAGCCCTCCCAATTGACCAACTTAAATTCCTAGAAAGATACCGGCCTGTTGTCTGACTGAAAGCATTCCCTTAAACTTTTTCTAGCCCTACCTCCCACAGCCCCACAAGAACTGATCAGCCCTTCCCAGCCTCTCCCTGATGCACCCATAAAACCCCAGAGCCACCTAGGAAGACTCCTGGTGCCCATCCCTTCCTCTTCTTTTATGGCATCTACTCTGCCCTTGGTGCAAAACTGAATTACTGCCTGAAGGGCCCTATTTCCAGCAAAATTATTTCATCTGTGTGACTGGGAATTTTCAAGACAATACTAGGTTTTGTGACAAAATTGTCCATATAGTTTAAACAACGCTATTTCTTCTCGAGTATTACGTTTCTCTTTCATGTCCTACTCTCCTTTCTGCCACCTCCAGTTAAATTATGGAAAGCAATAATGTCTACTCTCTAAATTCAGTTCAGTTGAAGAAGCTAAGTTCTTTAGTTCTTTTTTATTTCTCTCAAAGAAGAACCCCTCTATTTCCTCCATCATGCAAACAGCCCTTTTTAAACAGCGTCTACTCCTCTGCAATTAACTCCTCCTTGAGCATTCCCAGCTTAAGCAGAGAGTTACACTCCATGGGCACACTTGTTGGTGAGATTATATCCAGTGGAAATATCTTGCCTTGATCATTGTTTGGACAAATTTGTGTGTTTCACAGCTGTAATGCAGTTGCTCCTCACGCTGGTCCCATGGTGGCTACTAATTTCATCCAGCCCTTAACAACACATCTCTTTCTCTCCACTTAGGTCTTTCTTAGTGTTGAATTCCTACATTACTGCCCAAGATACTTTTCTATTACTTCTGCTTTGCATTGTTTCCCTCTGGGTTTTTTCCCCATTTCTATTACTGCACTTTTGAAGACTGTCCTCTTTTCCTTGTGTGACATATCAAGGTCTGTTTGAAGCCAGTGCCTACCAGCTTGCCTTTTGGTGGCTTCCAGCCACTCTGACAGCCACCCCTCAGGGTCCTGCAGACCACAGACCTGCAGGCTTTGTGCACAGAGGCTGCTGCAGACTTGGAGGTGAGAGATACGAGCAGATCTCTCTCTCACATGCTTTCTTACTTGGCACTTTCACATTTCTAATTTAAATTCTATCATCTGTTCTCTGCTGAGTGAGAAAGGTGATTGCATTGACACAGGCCATCTGTATACTGGAAGGTGTAAGAATGAAAAATGTTCTGCTGCCACCATAGAAAACAGTCCAAGAGTGTTGTGCTTTAGGTATTACAGTAAAATATGTCTTTGGATAAGAATAATTTTGGAGTTTCTGTTACCTCACAGAAGTTCCCTTCAATTTTGTCTTAATGCTGTGCAACTACATTTTAAAAAAGGCTTTGGAATAATAGATCTATTTCTCCCAATCCTAATAATAAACACAATAAAAACATTTTTTCAGCTTACAAATATTTCCCCTCTGAAATTACTGAAAGTCTCTTGCTGACATCAGCTCTGAGGAATTCCTCCTGCTTGTTAGTTAAATTTACATCATTCACTATTTAATGCAGGAGAATTTAGCTAGCATTACATCAGTATAACAACCCAAAAACTTACAGGGTTATTATTTGCATGTTCAGTACCATATATTTAATTACAGGAACTTTGCTCAATCTGTATTTATTTGCATTCTGATTTACCTCTTTATACTTACCGAAAGACTTTAGTTTTGTAAAGATGAACAAATAAAAAGAAAATGGTTGTTATTAATGTTTTACTCAAATGACCTGAAGAGCTTATTTTGAGTTAGATGGTTGGGGAAGAGGACTAGGATGAGGTCTAAGGTGGCATAGAGGTGAGAAATGTTCAAAAGATGGAATGAACACCACCAGAAATTAAATGGAAAACAAGAACCCAAGAGGTTATAAAGAAAATGAGGCAGATGGAACTGAAATAAACTGGAGAGGACAGGGGAGCTTCTGTTCATCTCCTTCAGACACCTCACTCCAGAGCTACAAAAGCCCAAGGAGTGTCTCCCCTGCAGATGCCATTGAAGCCAGAAGGAATTAAACACGAGCACCACTGGCCCTGCAAGAGTTTGGGTGGGCACCAGTAACAATGTTTACAGCACATCTGATTATAAAAATATTAATTTCATTTCTTTCACATCCATACAAAGCTTTCCTAACCACAAACTTTTGAGAAGAAGGAATGAAGAATCTGCTAGAATGGCATGACATGTACGTACACCAGATCTTTAAGTTGTTTGGCTTCATAAGGGTGAAGCCTAGAGATAAAGGAAAACCATGTGCTGGTAGAAGTTTTCAAAGATGATAAATACTCAAGGACATAGTGATTGAATGAAAGAACAAACCATTATTTAAAAAATGCTGAGTGCTTATTGTTAAATGCCATTTTGAAAGGTGTCAGAAAAAATTATTTTCAAAATGGAAGAAAGAAGAATTTTTATTACTTGAGCAGCAGGCTGGGGAAATTACTTGTTTGACTGAAATAATGTGATATTACAGTATTTTGAGAAGAAGAACAAGTAAATTTTTGTAGTGAACTCAAAATTCACAATTCTTTCCAAAGATTCTAACTCACTTTAATGTGATGTACAACAAGGACTAGACTGACTTTGCTATTTAATAAATTAGCAGATCCCATGTTCCATTGTTCAATATGGAAAGCTCCTATCTGACAAGGACTGCGTAATAGAAACTATATTGCTTTCTGCTATGTCATTCTTGAAAATACAGATGTAAGAGTATTAATGCATTAAAATATGGTGCAGGATGCAGCTAAAGATGAATGAGCCCATTTAGATTTGATATTAAAATCCACTGAAAAATAATTTGGGCATAGAAAAATACTTTTTACTTTGTTTATTGGCAGAGGTCTGAGCCAATATTGACAATTACAAACAATATCCCTATCACACTGTATGAAAAGAGTTCCTAAGCTCCACAAGCAACAAAATCAAGTATGTTTGTTGACTCCATGCCTGAAAATGATTTTGTTATATCAAACCCCACATATTTCCTTAAAAATGGTGAACCAAGTCCGAGATATTTGGGGACTCTGATGCCTATGGAACAGTAACTGGGCATTCAAGTGGCATTTCACTGCCATATGTGAAACAGTTCAGGGTAAACAAAACACTTAAAAACAAAATTATAAAAACCAATAAATGGCTGAAAATTGTAAAGTAAATGTAAAGGGGAATTGTTTTACAAGCACTGAAAATGACTAGTTTAATATAGTTCTGGAAAAGGGAGTTCATAGTATTCAGTGTTGTTGGTAAATGAAAGTATGAGACAACTTAGTCGTTTGCACATGTTTACACAGATTTTGGAAAAGGTAACATGATGGCAAGCCTTCACTGGCCAGAATTATCCATAACTGTTATCAACAGTAACCAATGGGCTTCATGTGTTCTGCTATTTTCAATCTCGATCTCAAAAGATTAAATTATTTCAAGATCATGAAAAAAAATGTGCAAAGTATGCTCACACTTCAAGAGAAACTATTTTCAAGGATTACATTTGAAAATTAAAATGTTTCCTGCTGCTGAAGATGCTTTTATAAGAAGAGAGAATTTTCCCAACAGTGCTGACAGTAATTCTGGAACATGTAGGTACTAAGCAATTTTTTTTCAATTTAATTATTTAATGAGAAGTTTAACCATATTTTTATTTGGGAAAAAAACCCAAACCAAACAAAGACAAAATGAGAAAAAACATTAGAATGATCTAGTTCATGAATCTCAAAAAAGCTAAATTTAATGTATTACAAATACAGAATTTTGTTTCTTTGTCTATAACAAAATATACACTTGGAGGAGATGAATTATTCGCTGCATTCATTTTGTAACAATTTTACAGGATAGATATGGGAGAACAGTGAAAAACTCTTCATTGTGAAACACCAAGTGGCAACATCAAAAATTAAATCCTAAGAGCCTAGAAATTCTTAGAAATTTTTACCACTGGCAACATGACATTTTTTGAATCAATGTATTTCCCTGAGGAGCTGCTCTCATTTAATACAAGTAAATATCTTAAAGAGTAATATTGAGACACCTGTAACTCCCAAAGCAGCCCCACTCAGGTACAGGATTATGTAGGTCCACAGAAGAAGATTTTTCCTTTTTCATTTGTAGATAATGAAGTCAGTTTCATAGAACTACTCATCACTACATTTCAATCTGTGGTTCCTTCATATTTATAGAATTAATTTCTTCTGGTGATCTGAATGTGCAGGTTCCTGTGCCTTTTGGAAAGCTACTCCCAAAATTTAAACAAGCCCCAAATGATTTTTATTTGAACTATTCCTGTTATACCTGGTCATGAATCACTCTACAGTCCCAATTTGGATTTTAAAACAACTTTTTCATTCCGTTGCTAAATGAAGTGAGTGAAGCAGATGGCACACTATATGAGGAAAATACTAAAATAGCAGAATGCAGAAGTGTTCACACTGGGATTGTGGAGGAAATTTATGTCTCCAAATCCAACAACCAAGTCAGAAGGTTCTACCCTATCACTGCCAAAACTTCCCAGTTGGATGGGTGGAACCACAAGTCCTCTTTGCTTTACCCTGTGCTTTGGTGCACACTCAGAGTAGCACAGTCCAAGATTTCAGTATCTTCCTAAAACCTATTTCAGAACAGACATTAGGCCCCTCATGCTGCCATTTCTACTTCAGTTTAAACCCTGGTAGACAGAGCTGTAACTGGAAGGTCACAGATGAGCAACTTTTGCAGGCATGTCAGAGCCTGAAACTGAGGCAAGTCTTACTCCAGCTTCCTAACAAGACTGCAAAATAGGCAAAGCTTTTCATGTGGATGTGAAAACAGGAAAGCATCCGCCTTGGTCCAAAGCTAGAGAAAGTCCATGAGAAAGCCCCATAAAGCCCATGGACAGCCACTTGCGAATTTCAGTGAGATTTAGATCAAGTTTTTATTGCATTACTTATAGCTCTGGAATCTACAGGGGTAAAGAAGCCTTGAACACAAATCCTTAGGAAAGGAAATAGAAAGGGAACACCCTGTGATTTCTCATTCCAATTACAAATTTTGAAGCTAAGGCAAATAGTTAAAATAAACAAGTGTTTTCACAGCTGCTCATAATAGCTTAAAATATATAAAGCTTGAGTTATAAGTTATTTTCCTATTTTAGAAATGCATCATAACTTCCACCCCCTCGTGCATTTGCTCAGAGAGCCTGCTAAAAGAATTTGCTGAGAAGTGGAGTGCATTGCCATCTGCTAACAGTCGAAAGAGACCCACTTTTTAAAAAAAATCTTGTCTTCATATTGCTATCAATTTATCTTCATCCTCTGTCTTGATGCAACCTGTTTTCAGATTCTGAACAAATCCTGAGGTCATGAATATCAGGCAAGAATATTTGGATTGGCTAAGGCTGGCTCAAAGGAGAAAGGTGTGGATGAAGCCATGCTGTGGCATTTCTGTGTTCCCCTTGGCATGCCTTTTGCAGCTGCAGTGTGCCTGGAGCTCTGGGCTCTGTGGTTTTTGGAACCCAACCCTAGGCAGAACCCTAACCCCAGGCAGAGCAGTAAAAGCAGCCTTGGGCTAAGGCTGGCTCAAAGGAGAAAGGTGTGGAGGCAGCCATGCTGTGGCAGTTCTGTGTTCCCCTTGGCATGCCTTTTACAGCTGCAGTGTGCTGGGAGGCCTGGGCTTTGTGGTTTTCTGAACCCTAACCCTAGGTGGAACCCTAACCCTAGGCAAAGCAGTACAAGCAGCCTTGGAAGAGCTACATAAATGTTTGGACTAAATGATTCTATGAAGTCAGGGTGGAAGAACACCAAGTGAACAACAAAATCTGCCTCCTTATAACTGGATGATTGCATACACATTTTCTTGCTTTAAGTACATTTTATTGCCTGCCAGTTGTCAGTGTTGCAAGTCTCAGTGTTCCTCCTGCTTCTTCAGAAGTGATTCTGTAACTTATCAGATCTAATTCCCACAGAGCATTTCTTCATGTCATGTGAGCATTGAGGATGACACTTGACATACATGTCTCACTTATTGCTTACTTCAGGGAAGTTTTGGCTATTCTGACTCTCAGAGGAAGGAAAGCTGTACCCCTCCCTCGTTGCCAAAGTTTTTAAGATGCTGGGCTCTTGCAGTTGCCTCTCTAGCATTTTTAAACAAGGTTCCAGTACAGTGCTACACTGAAAATGGGGATCTTTCTTTCTCATAGTGGGAATGTCTCACCCATCATGG
Organism: Molothrus aeneus; assembly: GCF_037042795.1. Taxonomy (NCBI): domain Eukaryota; kingdom Metazoa; phylum Chordata; class Aves; order Passeriformes; family Icteridae; genus Molothrus; species Molothrus aeneus. The sequence goes on from NC_089647.1 coordinate 43,593,838, forward strand.
ATAACATCCCAACTGTTCTGAGTACTCTTGATTGAAGGGTTCTTCTGGTTAGTGAGGAAAAGCCATGGGACTTCTGCTGCATAAAGAGGTGACTCCAGCAAGCCACACAATCAAAGGCCACAATGAGTTTCCGTCAGGGAAGGAGATATTCCTGTAGTTTTCAGCTAAATAACAGAAATAGGAAAGGTCTCCATTGTGTTTTGTTGAAGAAGAGTCAGAAGAGAAAGTGGGAACAAAGCCAAACTCCTGGATATACAGATGAGATCATGTATCTCCAGAACATCATGCAAACCAGCAGGATGCCTCTTCTTGGGGCCAAAATTAAATACATCATCTTCTGCATATTTTATAGGTATGTAATTCTGAAGAACTTAATCAAAGGCAGTGTGTCCTATAAGCAGGTGCTGAATTAGTACAATGTGTGGCAATTACTGTTCCTACAAATTGATATTATGATAGTACATTTTAAAAAAGCCATACATCAGGTCTCCTCTTCTTACCTCTTACTCAAATGACTTTCTTTCTATGGTGCAAAGGCTGTAAATTTTCCCAAATTAATTTTAACTGGAGAAGAGAGAGGAATACCTTTTTTTTCTATTTGTTTTCACGGTAGCTCAGACATCAGAACTCCCTGTCACTCATCTGAGACAATCTGTGAAGCCAGTCTGTTCAAAACTGACCTGCTTTTACTCCTTGCAAAAGAGGTAAGATTTTGATTGCTTTGCCTCACTCTTTGTAAAATTTGCCAGTGATATTGCCTGAAAAGTTTCATAAACTTAATTTCTGAACCATTTATCCACACATCTTATATTCTCACATTTTCCTCATTAAATGATTTCATCTGTAATCCAGAATAGATGGAATTGTGCCAGAGGTCTGAAAGGTAAGGCAGGGAACAAAAAGACTCCTCAAATCTTTCCATTTTGATATTTTAAGATTAACATACTCTGTTCAGCTGCTGGGCTTCCAGTAAAAGCTCATAAGCAAAGAATGGGTGTTTCAGCCTTTCAAACTTGATTAGCCAGCTCAATATCATGTTCATGAATGAGCCTTAGAAAGGGAAAGCCTGAAATGCCAGTTTTGCCTGAAGACATTTCACTATGTACACGTGATGTATTGGGCTATGTTTGTGTTACTTTCAGTAATATTATTCTTTACAGTATTCCTCTAGCTGAAGGCTAGAATGACAAGCCTGAAATCTCAAATGCTCCTGCTGATTTTGGGCCCCATATTTTGGAAGTCATCTGGATGGTCTTAGCAAAACCAACACACTCAAAAAGTGAAGAGCAGTTTTTTTCATAAAATTGCAGGTTTAGAGCAACAGAACTGATTGGACTGTAGCTGGTACAAGTAGCTACTTGGATGGGAGTTTCTCTGCCAAAGGATTCATGGTCCCCTCACTTGGCTTCAGGGGTGGTGGGGAGGGGCAAGTAAGCATTTAGATACAAAGACTTAGAGATGCCAAGTCTTGTAGTGCATCTTTGAACACGTGTCAGACATTTGTTACGTTCTGAATCAAAAAGGGGATTAAAAAAGAGCATGAGGCTGAAATGTTATGTATCATTATTTCTGTATCAGAGATTGAGGTACGACTACATCCTGGGGTTACTAGACCAACAGATATGAGATTCTTGTATCTAGAGGTCACAGGAATTCTTTGGCAAATTCAAGGTTTCTAAATCTTCTTTTCCTTTGAAGAGATCACTGAACAGCTCTATTGATTTTAGTGTTGTTCTTAGCTTGACTTGTTGTAAACAAGAAAAGAATAAAAAGCAGACATGTACACAAGCAACAATTCTTGTGATGATAGCTGCAATATTTGGTAGAGTTCAGGTACACAGAGAGAATAAATCAAATAATTGGAACTGAAACGTGGCAAGAAACAAAAACACCATAAATTTTCAAACACAATAATAAGGGCAAAAATATATCAGACACTCTGCAGAGACAATAGGTGATGAAGCTACAACAGAAAGACACAGAAACATAATGAAACCACAGCCAAAAACCAAGTCTATTTTGTAACTGCACATGTTGGGAAAGGATGGGGGTAGGGAGAGGATATGCTGGCACCCATCAGAAACTTTTTTTATGGTAAGCATGTGGAAAATGTGTCTCAAGCCAAGGTGTCAGAAGCAGTAGTTATGAAGTGAAGAAAAAGAAAGAGCAGCAACAACCAGATGGGACACGACAATAGGAACTTGCAATTGCTAAGGATACTCTCAAGGATAAAAAAGCCAAACCACTAAATCCTTTAAAGCTGCTTCATGTGCAGAACAGTGGCAATGGTTTTTTATAAAGGTTTTCAAAAGAGATTTGAGGAACTCTAAGCAAGAAACCTCAACATTTCACTGAGCAAATTGGTAGCAATTCTTCCCAGGAATAGAATTAGCAGGTACAAAGTAGGGAAGATCAACAGTCTTTACAGAGATCAAGCCTCAGAAATCTGCCAGAATTCTCTGATTATATTTTAATAAACATGTGGACAAAAAAGATGCATTTAATATAATCTACTTTCATTTCCAAAACAAATTTGGCAGGGCTTACTATGAGACACTTTTATAGAAACAAGGTAAAATGGACAAGAGAAAAGGTCTTTGCATGGCTACATGACTAGAAAACAAAGGGTAAGAATATTTACTTAGTTTTTATGACTGGGAAGTTGCTATGAAGCCCTGTCTGGGGCTTCACCATATCTTTAAAGAGATAGAAAATATGCATAAGGGTTGTCTATGTTTGTTAAGAATACCAAGGTGTGCAAGGTAATACAAATGCCAGCTGACTGCAGAAATGCAGAAGGGTTTTATTGTTAAGTGATCAAGGGAGAAAATGAAAGGTGAAGTTCGGTACAGGTAAACCTAAAATTACAGAAAGGAGGGAAATCATAACTGTCTAATTCCTAAGAAATATTTTTCTATGGTTAATGTAGCTCATGTCATTTCCCAGAGATTGTGTCACTGTAATTTTCAACCCCTGTATGTGGTGAAAATATCTGTTATAATTATAAACACCAACCCTGAAATGGCAATCTGAAGTCAAGCAAAATTACCTTCTGGATAAATGGGAATGACACTTTTGAAAATAAGCCAGAGGCCTGTAGATGCAAATAGAGGAAGAACCTGAATTGCTTTAGAAAATAATGAAGTAAGAGGAAGTGCTTTCCAGCATACTAGGTACCAGAGCTGCAATCTGATCATTATATCCACTCAGTCCCCTGGAACACAGTATATTCTATGACTTCACAAATAATCAGGTCATGGCATTCTAACCATGTGATTTCTCCTAAATACTCTTAGAATGTTTCATAATGAACTCTATGATTTTCTCTGGTGTCTCTCTAATGCAAACCGAATACATTTTCCCTTTGCTATCAAATAGGCACACAAAAATCTGACTTTATATGGATTTATTGTACAGGCTGCCAGAACCCTGACTAGGGAAGATCCTCTTAACACCAGATCTTGAGGATGGACAGAAAGGACCACTAGAGCACCACAGAGCTGCTGCAGAAGCCAGTGCTTTCAGGTGATGTAACAGCAATTGACTCTCACAAGGGAGAAAGGAGTCTGCTGATAGAGTGAAGAGAGCCTTCCAGCTTTTATTTCCCTGGACACCTCAGGAAAGTCTTCATATGATATGTGCTGAAGAACTAGGGGATGCTACATACTGGTTAGAAGATCTGTGAGACATGTTGATACATGTAATTTGCACTGGAGGGGGGAAGTGGTTTATCACCTGACAGTCATGCTAGGGAGAATTTAAATAAGTTCAACAACAGAAGGAAAGTGTTAAGGCCATCAGTAAGCATATAAAAATTTAAATGAACACCTTTTTTTCTTGATTTCATGATCTATTCCAGCTTTTAGACACATTTGTCTGTCCCTTTGAAAAGGCTGCCTCATGGAGAGAAGGCTGCCACCCTGCATCTCAGACCCTCCAGAATCCTTTGATAGACTTCATAAAGAACAGATATGACCAAAAAGCTGCTTGCTAGAGTCAGTCCCAAGGCCATCTCAGAACTGCACTAGTGGGAAGATGGTTTTGTAGATACAGTCTTTGTTTGAGAGGGAATTAGTAATTTTTTTCTTCAATCTGACAAAGTGCCCCAAAAACATTATTAGTTCCTTCTCCTCAAGAGCACAGTGGCAGAAGTAATGTGAGTTCCCATTCCTTTAAGGTTTTGACCTGAAGAATGCCCACACTGGGCTTTTTTTCTCACCGCAGCACAGAAACCCAAGTGTGAATGTAAAAGGACCCAGGACAGGGCATTTAGGGTTCCATATTGTTACTGATGATGAGAGGAGCTGGACCAGCCCTGGGAGCTCTGACTCCCATGGTGTCCATTCCCAAAAATAACTCTGGCCATCGAGGGCACACTGTACTTAGACCCCACAACACCTTCTCCCAGGCCAAAGGGTAGGACCTCCCATTGGCCTGGGTGGGTGACACAGGGCCATGCACTGTCCTTGCCTTCAATAGCATCTGGAAATGCAGCTCAGGTAGCGAAGAGGCAGGGCTGCAGCAATGGGGAAGAATGAGAACACCCTGTGTCCAGAGGAAAACAGCTCCTCTGGCTCCTCTTCCTGACATGCTGAGTGTTTATACATGTCCATGGAGCAAAGCATGCTGCTGGTGTCTCTTTGCAGCTCAGCAGCTGTGGACAACTTTTGCTGTCTGGGAAAGGGACAAAAAAAAAGACCTAAGCACACACACTGGCTGCAAGTACATACAGTAGAAGCTGAAAGACGAAACTACTTCATCTAAATATGTACAATACTGGCAAAGGCTATCCAAACATCCTGGTACCACTCTGGGCTCCAGCATGGCTCAGATATCCCACTGTGATCTCAGAGCAGGGGAATATGTCCTCCATCCATCCATCCATCCATCCATCCATCCATCCATCCATCCATCCATCCATCCATCCATCCATCCACACTGGATGAAGGTTGTGTTCACAGCCGAAGGGCAACTCTGGGTGTTTTGAATCTGTTGTTTAAAGTAAACAGCTCATGATCACAGCATCACAGAATGGGTCAGGTGGGAAGGGGCACTGGTAGGATCATCTGGTCCAACCTCCCTGCTCAGGAAGAGTCTTCTTAGAGCACATGGCATAGGATTGTGTCCAGACAGTTCTTGAAGATCTCCACAACCTCTCTGGGCAACCTGTTCCAGAGCTTGGTCACCCACACTTGACAAAAATGTTGTCGAGAACAATTGGAGAGGAGAGCAGGCACTATGGACACTCGAGGAGTGGGACCATGTGAGCACATAAGTAACATGGTTTGTTGAAAAAAAGGCCTCTTTTCATCACTTTGCTCTTTTTACTTTTTTACAGCTTTATTTCCAAAAAATACACATTTCCAGTAATCTTAATTCTCAATCTCTCATATACGTAATTGAAACACGAAGCTGAAGTAATAGGTGTTTCTGGGAGAAATTCAGAGCAGACTCCACACAATCTGAAATCCTTTGTGCAGTTCTTTATTCTTTACTTTGGACCTTTTTAATCTCATTACAGATTGCATTTCAGTCTTTAGAGGGTTGACAGGTAATATGTGCTTTTAATATGTGTCTATGGCAACATTTATTTTGTTAAAATATTGTATATGCCACACACATTTGGCAACAAATTGATAGTATCTAAACTAATTCCAGAAATAATAATTACACCTTTCCATATTGTCAACAAAGAGATCACTATCAACATCCTCAGCCTCAGCTGATTACTCAGTCCACTCCTGAACTTAATTTTGGTCTAAAACTAACCTTTTCCAGGAAACATTTGAGTGAATGTAAAGCCTTGTAACACTAGAGAGGCACCAAAATTAGTCTGTAGTGAAGTAAAGAATGAAGGCACTATGAGACTAGAGGACTCTACCAAGGATCTCAGATCCACATTTCAAAAAGAACATCAAATTACCTTTAAGAAAAGGAGTGGGTCTGCATTCAGCCTTCTCACATATTTATATAGTTGCAATAAGGTCCTCTTCATTGCTTTACAGGTTAATATTTACTTTCTTGGGCTATTTCTGTACCAGTTGGATTTGCAATGCCTCTAGCATTGGCCTCATTCTCATCTAAATGAAGGATAAATTCCATATGCTGATCATAGATTGTGTTTCCTTCATTTACTGCCTTATTTTTTTTTTATTCTGCTGAATCCTTGCATGGCCTAATGCTCTCCTCCAGGCTAACTCTGCCACAGAAGGATTTTGTTGTGCATGGTACACAGAGTTCTAAAACACCCCTAATGCCTCTAAGTACTGCCTAAACACATGCCATCTACCACATTCAAGTGTTACCTTTTTCCTAGAAAGCACTGTTCCCAACAGCAGTGACTTCCTCACCAGGTGAACAGAGTCAATATTCTGCTTCTTTTTAGGAAGATTCAACACAAGGTAGCAGATCATTAGAGATCATTGCCAGAACAGTTCAACAAAAATTAATTAATTCGTGTCCTGCTCTAAGTGGACACTGTTGCCAATGTGACTCCTAAATCTGGACAACTCTAGAAAATACTCTGCAATGATAATCCTTCATCCTCACTGGAAACTGGATCTCTTAATATCCTACCTGTGTTAGTCTTCATGTGTGTTAGAATTCACTACCTTTGGTCTCTCAGACATCAGGCCAGGTAGAAAGGTGCTTAGCATCATCCTAAAAATGTATTAGCCTTCTGGGATACCAGTAACATTGTAGAGATCTTATATATAATGCCAGCCCATGCCTCCAAGATTAACATGTGTAAAAGAGTTCAGTCATCAAGAAGAGATGATTAAATATCCTGGCTTATTCTATCTGCCTCACATCCATCACACAAGTCCCATTTCCTACACTTTATTAATGAGTGCACCATTGGAAAATCTGTTATCAATGTTCTTATCATGCAAAGGTCACAGACTGCATTAGCATTTGCAATACACCAGGTTTTTTCTAGAGGCTGTGCAAGTCAGTCATTTGCCAGACAAGCTACCATGTACAAAACCCATCATCTTTCTCACATTCCCTCCTGCCCAGACTCAGAGCAGAATCTATGAGAAGTCAAGAAATTCATGAGCATCAAGAAGTCAGTATTATCCATATTGTTCACATCTCTTCTGTAACATCAATTTTCTACAAAACATCTGTCTACAGAAATCTTAGAAGTAGCACAGCTGAAAGTATCTAGCTGTCAGCATGTTTCAACAATTTTCTATGTTTGTTTTCAGGATGTGATTTTGTGCCTGCCACCAAGTTCTCAAGCAAATGTCAGTGCCGTTCCCAAAGCAGCAGGAACTCTACTCAGAAGACAAATAGGGAAGGAAAACACAACAGCTTTTTTTTTTTATAGTTAACAAACTTTACAGAACTCTGAGGTCAAAGGATGATGACATTCAGATCTTGATAATGAACATGACATTTTCACAGTTACATTATCTTCTCTAAATGTCAGAACACAGGAGTCCAGTCACAATACATCAGTGCACTCAGGGAGGATCTGGTCTTCCATTCCTTCACATCAGTTTTGTACCAGTTTGACTTCATTTACATTCACAGAATTGTTAATTTTGAAAAATGTTTAAAAGAGGAATACAGCACAAGATGGAGCCAATAACAATTTCTGAAATTCTGCAGGGAACATTTCCCTATATAAGATATCTTAGACTTTGTAACAGTTGTAAAGTCGATTATACTTGAGGAAGAAATCAACTCAGCCATTCTCTAATATTTCAGACAGTACAATATCTGGGGCTGTTCTCAGATGTAAACCAAAACTGACACTTTCCCTGGTGTCTGGTGCCTCCGTAAGTGACCCCGAAAATCTGAACTAGACTTGCAGAAGGACAGTTACAAACTGGTAAGCAGAAAATGAAAAGAACAAACCAAAAAAAGGAATCGACCCCCAAATATCAATTCAGCACCCTTCAGCACAATCAATTCAGAAACTTCAGCTTTTTGCTCAGAATGCTTGGTTGAAAATCTCAGGCAGCTGTGGGTACATGGACAGTCAGAGGAACTATATTGCTAAGACCATTTGTCATTACACTTCTTTTGGTACACATGCAAAACTTCTTAGTGAAGCTAACACAGCCTCTGGCTCCTTATCTCTATTTCTCTTTGGTACATCACAATTTAGATTCAGAACCTGTAGTACAAGAACAAGGAATAAGAAGGGAGCACCTGAATTTTAGATCTCTGCCTGTTTCGCCCACATACTGTCATGAAAATCTTCATACACTCATAATGATATTTTTAAGTACCTTTTAAAAGGTGTAACTAACTAAACAAATACATAACTTGGACAAACCCGTGTCTGCAAACTTGAGTGGGAAAACAAATTTGTTTAATTTGGCTGATGAAAGCTTCATAAAGCAGAGAAAATGGCATGGATGTGACAGAGTAACCAATTGAGTATGAGCTGAGAGTGATTTCATTTTAGTTGAGAGCAACTTAATTTTGGCTGAGAGCAAAAAGGCAACCTCACAGTGCATTAACAGACACTACACAGTTGAAGTGGTGAAGTGGTAATAATTCAGTACATAGCATTTTTCTGATACTCATGTCAGACAAACATTCAGAAAGCTGTTCAAATTACAGTGGCACATCCAGATACAGCTTTTCTATCAAAGAATTAAAAGCAGTTTCTCTAGTGGAAGGCAAACAGAGCATGATCAGTCTCTAGATATCTAAACAATGAGAGATATTTCTGAAAGTAGATTAATCTTTAAGCTAGCAAAAACATTATGAGATTCAATATCTAGATATGGAAACTGGAGAGTTTGGCCTAAAAATAGGTGAAAACTGTTAACAAGGAATTAAAAACCTTTCTTATAAATGTGATTTATTTTTTAAATTTACAGTATTAAAAGCAAACCTAAATGCAGTTCTAAAGGTTATTAACACTCATAGTCAATAGCAACTAGGACAAAAGACAGTGAGGACTACTAAGAACAATTTTTTTAAAAATAATTTTTATTTAATTCAGCATGCTTAAATCATGACTACCATAACTGATAACAAAAGTTACAAGATGTAAAAATTATTGCAAGGATTTTCAAAACTATAGCATTAGACCTAAATGTGTTGACCTAGAACATACTTGGGACAGCTTGACTTCCAGCTGACTACTCTCCCAAAGCCACTGGCTTCTTACCACTTAAGAAAATCACACATTGCAAGTGTATTTCCCACATGCCACTGCTCAAACATGTTTTTTCTGTTGCTGTTAATCACTAGCAGTAGAATATAAGCAGTCACATGATGTACAGAGAACAAGTCATGAGAAAATGTCCATTTTCAGATGAGACAAATGGAGCAAAGTAGAACAGGAAGAAACTCTAACCAAGTTAATCCTGGTCCAGTACAAAACTTCACCCATCCAACAGCTGGACACAGCTCAGCAGGATGCAAGGATATCAGGGTTCAGGCACCTGAGATCTCACTACCAGAACAGTAAAACCTGTGAGTAGTAACATCTCCTTGCTTCCTTGAATAACATGCATTTTTCTTGGACAATGAGTTTTACCTGCTCAATTTAGTTCTGCTTCCAAAAAATTGTGGTTCTGATAGATGATGCCTTATGTTAGCATAGTATCAAGATACAAGCATTACCTTGTATCATCATATTTGACCTTCAAGTTCTTTTGTTTACAAATATTAAGTTACTCATATCTGCAATTCAACTGTGATGGACACAGGAATAAAAATACAAAGATCTGAAGAGTACAATATTTATTAAAATGCTTTAATAGAGGTTCTCTAAAATAGCCATTACATCTCAATGACATTATTTTGAAGTGTTTGGATCAATGCAAGTAAGGATCCTCATACAGTTCTAGCATTCTCTTCAGAAACCTCTTCTTCATCTCTTGGTAATATAAAGGAGACAGGAACATAAAATGCCTTCCAAGCACAACTTTTAAAATATTTTAAATTATAAAGAGAACAGCTCTGCACAAAGATTTTCTTTTCCCCGTGCACTTTCTATTTCCCACACTTTTCATTTCTCTCATATTTTTTAAGATATCTGTTCCAGCAGTTTGGGAGGAGCCATCATTCACACTGACTGGCAAATCTGCAGATCCAGTTTAGTGTCTGACCATCACACAGCTAACAATAAACTCTTGACTATGTGTAATTGTGTAGGTATTCAGTAAAACTCACTTGTTAGACTGTCTTTGTTGTTGATGCTGACACTCAACCTGCTGATTACCAAACATCACTTTGATCAAAGGTTTTGTTTTAAATCACAAGTGTATGGGGAGCACTTTCAAGATGCTACCTATTAAGACTGTAGGAGTAGTGAGACCACCGACAGTAGCTCACTGAGAAGGCTGCTGTAAGATACCCAACCACACACACAAATCCAGTGCTCCTCACAAGTCTGCTGGGGACAGCTATAGCTAAGCTGCTGGAGGCAAATCTCCTGCTGGCTTACAGACTGGCAGTTCTACATCAATAGGACAAGAATCTGCTCCCAATGGATTGCCTGTGCTAGAGGCTTGATCTGACAACATTTTGTATATCTTTCTGCATTGCTCACATTTCTAAATGGCAGTTGTTAGTTCCTGACTGGCTGGTAGCCTCTGGCAGACTCAATATTTTGAGACCTTTTTCACCTTCATGCAATAAGAAGTATGCTACTCCATTTGGAATTAATTTCTTTATGCTTCCATATTTACTACTCAATGTGGCCAGCCTGATATTACAAGGATTTATACTGAATCTTTTATTTATTTACTTTTCTTCCAGAACCTTCTTTTCTCATCCTTGTATTCATTTTTCACCAGTTTCAGAAGAGTTATGTAAGATGAAAAAAGGATATCAGAGATATAAAAATCTAGGAAACCTCTTAATAGAACAAGATAAAGCAATTGGGCAGTAACTGTGATAGTCTCCTTATCCTATTCAAATCTGCATGCTTGATATTTCAAATTAAAGGTAATTTTCTTCTTCCTATTTTTGAAATGAAAAATCCATGCAAAACATTATATTAGATGTTATTTGAATTTGCTAGCTGCTATGCTAAATTTTTATGTCTATTTGTAAGTGGGAGAATGCATTTATGAAAATCCATCCCCTTCTGCATTGGTTCCCTCTCCTGCAATGAGCTGAGTGCTGGAAGCCCTCTGCCACAGTGTACAGCAACTCAACAGAGTTTAAACTGAGAGGAAAGGCTGTCAAAGGGGCAAACATTTCAAAAGATTCTGACTTTTGTTTCTCCACAGAAATGTAGTGAAATGCTTTTTTTCAGTTTGTAAAAATAAAGCTATTAAATAAAAAAAAGTGGTTTAATTATCAATGTTTGTCCTTACTAACCTGTTTTACCTCCCTGTTTCTTCACAAATGTCTTCTCCAGGGCCTTTTGCACAGTAATATTCTTGGGGTATGCAGAGCACTGGTCTGAACTCTAGGAGCATTCCCTGTACCTCCTGAGCAAACCTTGGCAGCTCTGACAGCCAGTGCTAGAGTGTTGTTGGACCTGTGCATTCTCCCCCACCCCTCCAGCACAGCAGGCCAGCCCTCATGCTCAGTTGGGAAGGCTGTCCTGGTGGAGATGCTGAGAGATGCTTTTTGACCTTCTCCATACAGACACAGCAGATTCCAGCCCTCCTGTATCTCTTAGGCTGAAAATATCCATCTGCTTGGACTCCGTCACACATGGGAAAGCTCTGCTCCCTGCACGCTTGTCATCCTGTAATTTACAGATCAGCAGACTCACAGAGGGCCAGGGGAAGCAGAAAGGTGTGTGAAGGTAATGCTGTTAATGCTCTGTGGCTCTGCAGGATGCTGTGTTATATCCCCTTTGGGTCTAGTTTTGGCTGCTGTGCATGCACCTCACCCCCTTGTCAGTGCAATGCAGGGGAAAATTTTCACAGGAAATATTCCTAATCCCAGTCTCTCTTTTGTAGTTTATCCTAGTTAAACTTTTTTCTCCAAAGCTGCCTCCATGGACATTTTGGTTTCATTGAATGGGCTATATTAATGTTGAAGTGCAATCTTTGAAACACATGCTCCATCACAGGCTCTCACATTCATCACATGAATTCTCACACCCGGGCCCTTCTGCCTTTCTCTCCACTGGCCTCAGTGTGAGCAGAACGAGCAGACCTGGGTGCAACAAGGATGGGAGTGAACCAGATTGGGCAGCACACCTGCAGCACAGCTTGTGGCACCACAGACAGCCAGCTATGACAATCATGTGGGGACAGGCAGGGAAACCTACCATTTGATACAGAGCTGAATTCCTTGAACTACATAGGCCCACAAAAGCTGTGGCTATAAAGGCATGCCCAAGCTAAAGGCCAAGTGAGTAAATTTACCTTCCATAGCTCCTCCCACATAATGCATGGAATTTACAAATAATCCAGCCTCTCTAATACAATTTCTCTGTCTTGTTCTATTTCACACCTTTGTTTCTTATTTTTCTAATTTTTTCCTAAAATTCAAGTAATTTTAAAAATTGCATGAAAAGAGCTGGAGTACTTTCTAGTACATAAAGTTAAAACAAAACTATAATGTTCCAAAATAAAGAAGAGAAATGCAAGAAATTAAAGTCCATAATGATAGCTAGTTTTAAAAAACAATACGGATTTCATCCAATATAACTCCAGTTAATCCTTAACCAGGTTCTTTCACACAAAAACAATCTTTACTTCAACTGGATCAGGACCAGTTACAAAGCTTTGTTATTTTTGGTAGTGATTGTAGTAACTGTAGCAGTAAAAAACCAGCTTTAGTAATTTAAATGGCATTTCAAGCATTTTTAAAAGCAGAGTTTATTCTTTACATTATTGAAAATTCATTAGTTATTCATCTTGTATTGCTTGAGGAAAGCTTTAAGAGTAGTTTTCTAAGACTTTAACTCAATACATGAATTAGATGGTGTTGTCCATGTATAAACATACTCTAGTACTAGACTTTGCACTGTATTCTTTTAAACTCACATGGCTTTACAGAAAGGCTTTCAAACACGTGAGATGGCATAATACATTTAAATAGTCATAGATAAGTGTATATAAGGATCTCTAGAAATTCACCTATTAACTTATTTTAGATGTAAGCCTTTATCTTATCTTTGCAGAGAGGCAAGTTCATCTAACATTATTTTCCCACAGCCCTAGCTCCTCCTTTGCTGGACTATATTCTTTAAAGCACATGAAAGTCATCTGGAGTCAAAACTCCTTCATCAAGAAACAGTCCTGTTAGTGCTTCAGACAGGGTGGGCACTGAGTGAAAATGGCTCCATTAGAAGCTGCAAATTACACAAATGAGAGAGAAGCCTTTCAAAGACAGTGAAGGGAAAAAGGATCAGAGAGATCAAAGTGAAGAAAACACAGCAGCAGACTAGATTTTTTCAGTGATCTGCAACTGTAAACAAAAGGCACTGAATATTATAGAGATGTAAGTGTTTAGTTTGTACAGAGAGTCACACACTCCCTCTGACTCCCCTGCAACCTTCCTACCAATATCAATGGCTAAGAACTTTGTGCTTTGGGGAATTCACTGGCCTGATTTAATAGTTCTGGCTGCATGAATTATGTTTTGCATAATCAAATTGTGGCATTCATTATCACAACATGCCACAGACATCATATGCATAAATAGATTTAAAATAATTAAACAAATTGCAAAGAGGATCTATCTATGACTATTACACATGACTAATACTTGATCTACTGATTGCAGAAGCTAAACTGACAAACCAGGAAAAGGAGCAATGTGTACCTGCAATGTTTCCCCATGCACCACTATTTACCACTACTTGATAGAGTGCCAGATTCAGAAAGGTTAGAAGGGACTTGTGGAGATAATCTACGCCAATATATCTGCTCCAAGCAGAGTGAACAGGTTGTTCTCGGGTGGGTTTTGAATATCTTCAAGATGACTCTAAAGTCTCTGGGCAACCTTTTCCAATGTTTGATCACCTTTTACATTTAGAAATTTTTTTCTTATGTTTAAACAGAATTCTCCACTTTTCCACTTGTGCCACTGCCTCTTGTCCTCTCACTGGATACCACTGAGAAGACTCTGGCTCCATCTTCTTTCTTCCCTCCTGTGAGGTATAAACACTGATTGGGACACCTGAGTCTTCTCCAGGATAAAGAGTTTTAACTCTCTAAGCCTTTCCTCATAAGGAAGATGCTTCAAGTGCTTAATCATCTACATGCCCCTTAGTGGACTTGTTCTGGTTTGTGCATCATATTCTTACACTCGTCCTTCTTATCTTCCTAGCTTGCTCTTCCAACACATCTATCCCACCATGTTGCTGTGATCACCATGAGATTTAACCCTGCAGTTAGATGCAGTGCTGTAACTCCTCCTTTTTGCTCCCCATGGAGCATGCAGCTGCATAGAGGCACTCCAGAGAGGTATTTGGTCATGCTGATTTAGTGGCTTAGTTCAGTCTTTGGTCTGATCCTGTAAGGATGCTGATGTGGATTAACCCAGATGCTCTCCCATTCTGCCCTGCAGGTGGAATAGGGGAGAGAATCAGAAGGGTAAAAGTGAGAAAATGTGTGAGTTGAGATAAAGACAGCTTAATAGTTAAGAAGAAGAAGAAGAAGAAGAAGAAGAAGAAGAAGAAGAAGAAGAAGAAGAAGAAGAAGAAATAATAATAATAATAATAATAATAATAATAATAATAATAATAATAATAATAATAATAATAATAATAATAGTATAAAAAGAAAAAAGTGAATCCCAAGAAAGAAAACTGATGCAAATGAAAAGAGATTCTCACCACCAACTGACCATTGCCCTGCCAGTTCCTGAGAAGCAGCTGCCCCCTGGCCAACCTTGCCCCCCAGCTTTATTGCTGAGCCTGACACTACATGGTCTGGGACATCCTTTTGGTCAGCTGGAGTCAATTGTCCTGGCTATTCTTTGCCTCACTGGTAGGTGGGGCAAGGAACAGAAAAGGCTTTGGCTCTGTGTAAGCCCTGCTCAGCAATAACAAAAACATCTCTGTGTTATCAACACTGTGTCCAGCATAAATCCAAAACACAGCCCCACACCAGATACTGTGAAGAAATTTAACTCTATCCCAGCCAAGATCAGCACAGCTACTCTTATAAACTGGCACTCTTGAGTTTTTGCCTTTTCCAGGTAAATGTTGCAGGTAGTTACCAAAAATCATTGTCAATAGGTAGAGAACAAATGTTGAAAGGTCATGGTGCAATACCTTGCTCTCAACTAGGGTCAAATATTGCTCGTGAGAGACTTTTTTTTAAAATATTCTTAAGGTGTACAGTAGTTTCAAATATCAATTATCCCACTAAGTGTTTATCTCTCCTTAACATTTGAACTTCTCCATAGTATTTACCATAATTAGTCTTTGCTTCAGCAAAAGTACAAATTCTCACCATTACTCTCATTCCTTTAATTTTCTTTTCATTAGCTGTGCTTTCCTGTCCCCTGACAAGTCTGGCTGCTTTCCCTGGGACTCTATCCAACCAGGCTATGTTTTTCTTCATGTGCTTCCCCAAAAACTGACATAATAGAGCAGTGAGGCCTGCCAAACGGAGAAAGTACCTTAAGGATCTTTCAGATGTCACTTGCCCTGTTCACAGTAACATACCATTATGTACTCCCATTTACTCTGTGACTTCTAAACCACATGATTGTAAAATCTTTCATAGAATATTTACAGGCTAGTTTATATCTTACTTGAAGACATCCACAATGCAATGTCTGATGGAAGAAAACAGTACTAATGGTCTTAGAACAGAAAAACATCTGACAAAGTCTGTCACTCAGAAAACAGGTGGATCACAGAGACAATATGGCACAGGCAGGAGAGGACATGTTCCTTCTACACAGCAAAACATTTCTCTTTCCCAAAAACATATTGCACCATGAAGCACTCCACCCCAAAGAATTCCTGCCTTTCTCTGAAGTGAATCTAACTGTATCATCTTGCATGAACATAGTGTACAATACCTGTTTATCTTTTGTGGTATTGTTGAAGATAAAGCCCACAAGATCCACCCCATAAATAAAATCTGTATGTCACAAATTAGAGCAAGCAATTTTTCATTATGAATAACCTGTGTTTTTTTCCATTACTCCTTTCTGACAGAACTTACAGTTCTGTTTTTTTCAAAGAGAAAATGTGTTCAGTCAGTCTATTTTCACTGGCCTGAAGTCCCACCAATTCAGGGTAAAAGCAGTGTGAAGCAGAGATCCTGTATCACTCATTCAGTAGTAGGCAGTTCCCAAATGGGAGAAGCCAAGGTGTATTAAAACAGGTTCTAGTAAAACAGGTTCACACTAGAAAACGGATGGAAGTTGCTCTCCTGACTCCAAGGGTTTCCAAGCATAAAGGCTGATAAAAGTCAAAGATGTAACAACATTTCTTGAACATTGTTTAAAAAGGTGTACAAGTTGCAGTTTTTATTAAGTAGATCCAGTTTGTAAGATCAGAGGTCAAGATAAATATTTAAGATTATAGATAAATATATAGCTCAATATGACTTCCTAAAAAACTTCTGTTTCCATATGTATATGAGCATAGGAATTGTTTCATGAGCATGCTAATGCCACTGTCTTCTACCACTCTTCGGGAAGTGTAATACTTCTGAAAGCCAGACATATCTAGGCTATTTTAAACACAGTAGATTAATTACATTCAGTTAGGTCACCTTGTCTTTTAATGATCAATTTCACTTTCTCCTTTGATGCAGCACATAAGTAAAACTTGCCTTCTGAGCAGCAGCTGAGTATTAGAATTATAGTAAGAGCAAGCATAAAAGGCATAAATAAAGGGGAATAACAGATATATTTGGATTCTGAAGAGAATGATGAATATTACAAAGACATTCTACTACTCAAGCCTCGAATCTGAAACTGAGCATCTCTGTTCCTCCTGATGATTAGGTAGGTGAGCAAGGTAAGATGTTTACAAATTCAGGTTATCTTGAAGGGAAATCCTTCCATGGAATTAGGTCCTCTGTTCCAATAACAGCTATTACAGATTGCCAAAGCCATAGTATTTATCAGACACCTGCAGATTTCTCTGTCATGGAGAAAAGGGAAAAGGAAAAAGAAAAGTAATTTTGAAGTATTACAGTTGATACTTTACCCTAGGGAGAGAACAGACAGTGATATCCATCAGTCTTTAACTCCCCTTGTTTACTGTACCACTAGACTTTATGTAATGCTGTTTTTCTTCCTGAAATGGGTCTGCCAGTGACATGAAATGATCAAAATGCAATATCCTAAATGTTTTCATCGTGTGTAATTATTTATTTTCATGCCATTTTGAAATCCTAGGCAGATTGCCGACTTGATGATCATGTTTTCCCCCACAAAATACTTAACAGACAAGAGACAAAAGCCTTAGAAGGATCAGAAATAGAAATGTTTGCATAACCTGCCACTTGAATCATGAGAAAGCAAATGCTATATCTTATTAGAAAAACACAAACAAGCTTTTCTTGTGCATAGCTTTTAATTAATTCTTTGCCATAAATCTTTATCAACTAATTAGAATAATAATTACAAACAGAAAACACAATTAGACAAAGAAACAAAGAAAATAAGGAAAAGCCAAGCTGACTGAATTAATTTTTATTATCTTTGAAAAACCTGGCAAAAAGTTAACATGTAATTTCAGATAATGTTATTAATTTAATTGAATTATTCTAGAATAGTGGTTATATTAATCCAATTTACAACAAATTGCAAATAAATTTACAGTATAGGATTTTAGACTCTAAAGAATAGAAATCAGTAATAGCATCACAATCCCGTCTTTTTTTTTCTAATAAAGCTATAATGTGAATACATAAAAAATAATGTTCTGTAAATTTTCATACCAGAAAGATAATTCTGAAATCTGCCATCAGGGTAGATAAAATCACATGACTTGTGGAGCATAAAGATGGTCTCTTTAATACCGCAGCATGAAAAATGCTCTTTTATCGACTCTGCAAAAAGAAAGACACTCTAGAAGTGTGCTCCTTGTGGTCAGATTATTTTACCATCTGGGTTGAATTAATTTGACTTTGAAAAGTCAGGTGTGGATAGGCATAAAATGAAATCTTTGCACTTTTTTCCTGAGATTTCAGGTATGTTCAGCACCTTCTGCATACTCCTTCAAAATTTCATTTGTAGTAACCAATTGCACTTTGGTCTTTTCTCAGTCATGCTTGAAAGCACCAGTAACTCCCAAACCCAGGACATGGCTAATGTTCACAGACAGAATGCAAAAGAACTTGTACAGGTTGGAGAGAAGAGAAAACTCTTCCAGGCATATTATTACATAGCTAAATCATCTGGGCAGAATTCGTGTCAATGACAGGTTGTAAGGCAGATGTCCCAATCTCAGCTGGTCTCTCTAAGTTACCTCTGTGAAGTCATACTGACATTTTGCCAACTTCATTTCTTCCCAGCCTTACCAAAATAACTATTGTAATGAAGAGCAACCTTAGCTTAACAGTATTCTGTATATGCTTTGGAACTCCTTTTGAAGCTGTACCTTTAAATAATATCACAGGAAGCCTGAAAAACACCATGCTGTTATGAGCCTCAAGAACTCCTGCAGCTTAGGGGGTTTTATCAGTCCTAGGAAGAGCTTCTATGGCTACATCAGCAAAACACAAAAAACAAGGTAAGTACAACCACATAATAGTTTCAGAAGACTATTTTGGGCAGGGATGAATACACTTTTTGTAAAGCCTTCTCTCTTTAAGTCCCTTCTTCGCACCTACACTTTCACAAAGACCATATCTCTTTTCCACATTCTCGAGTAATCTGCCTCAAACCTAAATCCAGAAGCTGCTGAAACAACCTGTCTTACTTAATGGCATTCCTCAACTGCAAACTCCATGCAGAACCACATCTGAGATGGATGGTTTTAAAAAGCACCTGGAAAAAAAAAATCAACAATCCCACACACGAAACTACACTTTCAAACCAATGTGTAGGCCCTTTCCTGGACTTATCAGCAACTCCAGGAAAACAACTTGATTAGAATTTCTAAACATGTGTCCAGGACTCTTTGACCTATGACCTGCTCGGAAGGACTGAAAACAACTAACCAGGGATGAACTGATCAACTTTGCCTGGAATGTAACTAAGCACTTCTTTGTAAATACATGGAAATATACTCTGAAGAATTTCCAGCATTTCTGCTTATATTCTAGTATTTACCATTATTTTAATTGAAGTCTGCTTGAAAACTTTGGATTTATTTTTCTCCTCATTCCAGCCACTGCTCTACCACTCCAATCTGGCGGTGTATGTTGTTCAGTTTAGAAGAACAGGTTTCACATTTTCCATTTAGAACTCCAGTGATTCCTGGAACATAGGCGAGTTACAGCGAAGAGCTTCCACACATTGTTTCAGCCTGACAAATGGGACTGGAAAAATGGAGAAAATAACACAGAAAGAAAATCCAGCAAAGCGTTTCCTTCACAGAAAACAGGCACTGGAAAATACTCAAATATCCTTTTTGATTAAGGATATGTAATAAATTTTCTCTGTATATTCTCTAAAATACTACAAACCTGAGGCACATTATAAGTATTCAAAAAAAAAAAGATCTTGTCTAAATGAAATAAGGTGCTAAAACAACTACCATAAGAAATGCAATCCTGGGCTTTAAGTGCTCTTAATAATTCCCCACTACATTCCAAGTGGTCAGCCTATATTGAAAGGATTATATCTTCATGTGAAGAAACCTTTTTCCCATTCTCAACTCACAGTGTCATTTTTGCTAAAGTCAATGTATTAGCCAATATGTTAATTGGAATGTTTACCCAACCATGGAATACACTAAAGCTCAAAATGTATTTCAGTGATGATAACAAAGAGATGATGTAACTACTTTATTACTGCTAATACAAATGTACAAATGCACTTGTTAAAAGTACATTTAGACCATGTATAAAAAAACTAATCACACACCTGAAATAAGTTTATGTGTTTTAAAATTTTATTGTATCTATACTTAATAATCTTGTGCTATGGTTGAATCTAGTTCTCCTAAATCACGGTACCACTCAGTAATATTAACTTTTTGTATTAGAACTTTATTAGATTCTTGGGATCATAACTTATTAGCATGGAAATACAAGCAAATTGGTGCATACAAAGAGAAAATTAAAGAAAAGTGGCCTTATGTCTGACTGTGGCTGTAAGTGGGTGTTTAGAGCAAACACATAAAAAAAAACACATTATGGAATGGTGCTTCCCCCAGTAAACTCTTTTGCTGTGAGCACTGAGAGACTAACAGAATTACAATCTATCCTGTGTGCACCATTCATTCTAACAGTTCTAATTCATGGACCATGAAATTGACTGATCATATCTTAATACATTTATAATTCTGTATGAAGTCATTTTTAATGTTTAATTATAAATTGTTTTCAAATGTGATTTTTGCTTAAGATCTGTCATTTTATCATTTCTTCAGATGCCTTCTAGTTCTTATATAACTTAGAAGAAATGAACAGCCATGCCTGCCCAAGTTCTTACAAAATACTCTATCCTATACTCCATTCTTCAGCAATAGCCATCCTAAGAGTTACAGCCCATGGAAGCTTTTTTCTACAGAATTCTCTGTGTATCATTCACAGTAATTCTTACCTTCAAATACAAAGGATAAAAATGAATACTCCTGTGATTTGGAGTAATTTTAGCTTGTGTATAATTATCAACTTCAATTTTATGCTCAGCATCATATGAATGTACTAAAAGATAGCTTTTACACCAATTGAAATTATTAACCACACATTTCAATTATTATTCCAGAAAAAAATAATGAAAGATGAAGCAAACAGCTACACCAGCCAAAATAAACAAAAAAGACTTTCTGTTCCTGATATTTTCTTGCATTTTTAAAGGAAGTGAAATTTAAAATACATCTCTTCTTTTTTTTTTTTTTTTTTAATTCCACAAAAGTTCTGAGCATGTGCTTCATAAATAACAGCAATGCTTTATACTCTGTCAAATGGCAGATGTGCACCCCAAAAAATGAACAATACAAAGATAATTTCTGGGAACATAAGACACATATACATAAGAGGCATATAATCTTGTTTCTCTGGGACCACAAACATATTGTTTCTTGGATATTTAATATTCTGCCTTGTGTAGATTGAAAAGTAAAACACTCACAGTCCTGAGGATGTGCTCCACTTGCTTAGCAGTCATTTTAAATTCAGATTCTCCATTTGTCATTGATTTCATTCCTTTTTATTATGCATGAATAACACAAAAACCTTAAGACACAGAGTACCTTCTAGTAAAATATTTTATCTTTCCTAGAATAGCCAGAATTAATTTGATAGTAATTACAATGACAGGGATTGGAATGGATGTGCCACAGGGCGGTAATCCTGTTCTTTCTAAACGACATCACTTTCATCAGTAAAGCAACAGAATTCGGAACCAGTGGTATGTGGTATTTGTCATCCTAACAGCCATCCAACTCCTTTGTCTATACTTTCAGAGGAACATCACAAAGAAACCAAAATAAACAAGGTGATAACTAACTAACTAGCTCAAGGTCCAGCAAGGTGTTAGTGGAGGAATATGGTATTAAACTGTCATTTCAATGATTTCAGTAGTCAAGCTCTGAGACCATCAGATAAAGCCTTAACCATAAAAATAATCCATCCTCTTCCCTCATCACTACCCGTTTTCAGTGCACTATGAAGAATTTTAACTAGTAAATCCTCTAAATGCCTTCTTAAGACATCAACAATTTTCTATGTGTTGATTATAAAAGACAAAAAAACTAATGGTTTTGTCTTATGGGGAAATCCAGTAAGGGACATCACACATGAGCAGCTCAGGGGGATGCTGAGAAATTTGTACAGATGCACGTGGTAAATATTTGCAACAATTTGCTGTGAAGGGAATACCATTGCATATTTACACCTTGAACTGCTGAAACCTTGTGTACAGGCATTGAAAAAATACCACTGATCTTTTCACTTTCATTTTGCCTAGGTAATTCCAAAAGATCTTCTAATAAATTTGTTTAACAAGAGAATATAATTTGTTAGGAGTACTCTTTATCATAGGACCAGATGGCATTTTTGCTGTGAAACCAAGTTTCTTAAAAATTTTATGAACAAAAGAGAAAGCTTGGTTTGCCTAGAGACAGAATTTCATCTTCAATGAGCCTAACAAAGGCTGATCTGCAGGAAGATTTGAACATCTTTTATACCTTTCCATACAAACAAATGCAATTGAAAAACCCCCAAACCAACCTCAGTTCTCACACAGAGACTTCCATCAGATCCCACAGGATACAGCAATCTCTCTACTTGATATTCATTTGTCTAATGTGACCCAAATCTGTGCCTTGCTACAGACATACTGAGTTTCAGAGATGCAAAGCTGAGGTCAGAAAAAGACTTTTTGCTTGTTTAACAAGTCTTTATTTCCAGATATCCCTACTTATACTGTGTGGTCAAGGTGCATTGTAGTCTTTTCAATAATAAATCAAAATTGGGAATACACACTCAAACCTCACTACTGGCTGGACCTAGAGAGATGGAGCTTCAACAGCCTCAGCTCTGTCAGGCTACGAGACCCAGCAGCTGAGTAGAATGAACTAGGCTAACTCACCATTCCATGTCTGGAATGCTTGATTCAAGCACTAATAGTGTGGTAAAAATCACAGTAACATTTTAAATTAAACACTCTTATCCCTCTGAATTTTGTCATATTTTTACTATAAATATATCTGAAGACAGATTCAGCAGATTTCCTCCCCTGTGTTTCAGACACAGTAAGATTCTCTAGAGAAAAGGAGCAGTGTGATTTCATCACCAATGCCACGGAAGTACTTGGGACCAAACTGTCCACTGTTACACTTGCAGACAGTTTGTTAGCTTTAACCAACAGGGTGGATGAGAAAAACCTATCTGGCATACCCTGCAATTAATTTCATTCACAGAAAATTAGATAAAAAATAGCTACTGAATATAAGCACCACTACTAAGTGGTTTTTGGGTAGTGGTACTACTAAGCCCAAGTAAGAACAGCCACTGACTGCATTGTTAAATGCAAGGCTCCAAGGCTCTTGGTATGAATTATAAGGGAACTAAATGGTTACTCAACAACAACCTATACAACCAGCTCACTAATCCATCTGGTATGGTGCCAGAAACACTAGTAGTAACACTAGGAAAGGTGAACACACAGCTGGAATGAGAAAATGCAAGACCAACCCTTTCAGCAACAGCACAGGTTTAGATCAACACTAACTGGTCATAAAAAGTAATTTTAGGCACAGTGATAATAGCAATGTAGTAAATGAACATAAGTAAGTCATAACTCTTAAATTTTATTTGAGTGACTGCTGCCAGATACTAGAGCTGTAAAAATTAACTATTTATTATCCTATAAACATCACAGAAGAAAATACCAGCTGTACTGTTAGAGCAGAAATTTTGCACATTGAGTAGATCTAGAAATCACAAATGTACATATAGCTAACAAAAAAATCAAATTATCTTGAAAAGTCAGATCTCTTTCACAGTATAAATTACTTCAGTTTGTAATACTTCAAAAGGCAATTATAAGTACTATGAGCCAAGAGTTAACATTAAGTGCATTTCCCTCAGCTATCAGTGTCTCTGTTAGGCCAGCACAACATTTTTAAGTTACTTGTCTAATGTGTAAACCTTCAATTGTTAATGCTACACAATTAAAGAAACCATACTTCCAATACACCTGCACAACCCCTACCTACAAACTTTACTGAATTGTGTCATTTGGCCCTGCCTGCAGTAATGTAACAGGTATCCTTCCTTTTGCAAACACACATGGAACCTGTCACACAGCATCTAGGGAAAGACTTTGTTTCTGCTTAGCACTTAATCACACAGCCACAGTACAGGAAAAAAATCTAATAGCAATTACATACCAAATAACCAAGATAGAGATTTGCAGAATTTGTCATCTAAATCACAACATAAAAAAATTTAAAACTGGGCAGTTTTAGTGCATTTAGTAATTAAATGTTGAAAGCAGAAATTATTGCTGAGAAAAGGCAAGATACAGACAATGAGAAGGAAGATGCAATTATGGATTTGAAGAAATAACAGATGGCTGGAAAGATTATAAAGAAAACATAGAACCAGAATAGAATCATAGAATCATTTAGGTTGGAAAGGACATCATTGACTTCAACCTCAGACTAATCACCACCTTGTCAACAAGACCACAGCACTATGCCACATCCAGTCTCCGCTTCTAGGAATGGTGACTCCACCACTTCCTTGGGGGGCAGTTTGTTCTAATGTTTGACGACCCTTTCAATGCAGAAATGCTTCTTGATGTCCAACCTCAACCTCCCCAGTGCAACTTAAAGCTGTGTTCTTGTCATGGTTTGATGCTGGCACAATGCCACGACACTTCTCTTGTCTTGTCACTTGTTACCTGGCAGAAGAGGCTCGCCCCACCTGGCTGCACCCTCCTGTCAGGCAGCTGCAGAGAGTGATGAGGTCCCCCTGAGCCTCCTTTTCTCCAGGCTGAACACCCCCAGCTCCCTCAGCTGCTCCTCACAGCACTTGTGCTCCAGAGCCTTCCCCAGCTCCGTTGCCCTTCCCTGGACACGCTCCAGCCCCTCAATGTCTCTCTTGCACTGAGGGGCCCAGAACTGAGCACAGCATTGGAGCTGTGACGGTCACTGCCCTGCTCCTGCTGGCCACACCTGGCTGATCCAGGCCAGGATGCCATCGGCCTTCTTGGCCACCTGGGCACACTCTGGATCGTGTTCAGCTGCTGCTGACCAGCACCCCCAGGTCCTTTTCCACCGGGCAGCTTCCCAGACAGCTTTCCCCGAGCCTGAAGCGCTACATGGGGCCGTCGTGACCTATGTTTTCAAATTGCATTTGACTATGACTTGAGAACACAACAGCAGCGCTCGCCCCCAGGCCGTCAGTCTGTCCAGCAGCACCCTTCAATGGCAGCGCGCTGCTCCCCGCACGGCAGCCGAGGGAGAGGCGGGCGCGGCCGGCGTTAGCCCATGCTGCCACCTCGTGGGGACCCGCCCGCGACACACCGGGCCTCCCGCTCCAACTGCACCGCCAAAAGCTAGGGGACATCGGTAGTGCCCTCTGCGCACAGGCACAAGGTGTGCCTTCCTTCCAGGATAATTACCGCTTTTTTAGGAATGATTTACCGAACTGCCCGTTTTGTCTTCAGATTTTCAGAGTGGTGTGAGCGCAAAACTGAAGAGACGATGTGTATATTCACTTATTCTTTCAGATACAGGCTGACAGAGCTATAAAAACCCACAATATATACATGATACATAACCTGTATGCACATCTTTATAATTCTTTGTAAAGACATGGAGAGCAGAATGTGAAGCTGTATTTTTTTTTAATTTTTACACAATTAATAATAAGAAAACTATTACTTCGGAATGTGTTGCTATTGTTCACTTAACTAAAATATAAGCAAGAATAAGCTGTCTTCCCACCAAAGAGCTAATTAGGCCAATATAATTAGCTAATTAGCTCTTCTTATAGCTAGTTACACTGTTTTTCAGATTATCATGTTCTGCTGCTTTAACATTGCATTCAGACCTCTAATCAAGCCAACCTTCCTATCATTTCCCTTTCTCTGCTACATCCACAGCAGGTCTGCCATCACCAATCCTACATTTTACTCCTCAGCTGTTACTCATTATGATCTTAAGAAACTGTTTGTGAGTTAGGTTTCAAATGGGAATTATCACATCATAAGAAAGATGAAAAAAAAATTTTGGGTGTGCAAGTCTGTCCTCACCTTGGAAGCAGAGGAAGCAATTTGCAAATCTAAATACATGTTGAGAAAACACCTGAGATTTTAGCTTCATTGCAAAAAGTGATGGGAGAATCAGAATGAGTGGTATTCACAGAGCAGGAGAAGGGGGTTTAGTTCTTATGGGTAACATAGAGAGAGATGATTAATTTCTTCCCATCTGAGGGAAATCAGTTTGAGGATAACTTCTGGAAAGTTCCACCCCTCGCACAGCAGGGTTTACACAGATCAGGCTCATTCAAGTGTAGATTAAAAAAACCCCATGCAAACTTGTTTGATTTGGGTGTTTTACCAAGAATGGGTGAGGCCCTACTCCATAAAATTGTGTAATTTTTGAACTTCATTGCTCCTCTCTTCATGCTTTCTTCCTCATTACTCCTGAAATTCTTCTCCTGTCTTTTCAGCACACAGGACTGTAGTCTCTCATTTTTTGACTCTTTTCCACACAAATACTGTTTACCTTGGCCCCACCAACTGCAGTACATCCTGTTATTACAAAAACCTTGAGTAAGGTTTGTGTTTCAGCATTCCCTGTGCCCACTATCAGTAGTATATCCTTCTTGATAAGTTTTGGTAGCCTTGATAAGCTTTTAGTAACCTTTCCCTGAGCATGTCAAGCCCAAAACCTTAACAGGGCAATTCTAACAAGAAACTTATGTTGTTAACACCTGGACATCAGCAGAGGAAAATCAATGTATCTATAATTTTAAAATTTAACTGTATTGCACAAGAGGTGATTAAACAGATAGCTGCAAAGTATCAGGCTACGTTTGTGACAGCCAAAACATGAGTGGCAAAACACTGCAAAAATTCTCTTGCTTCTTCTGCAAGAGAATGCATGTAGCATAAAGAAACCCCAAAGCCTGGACGTAAGGGCTTCTAATCCAGTGCTCTGGTTTTGCCTGGGGTAGTGACAGTGGTATGGAGCTGTGTTTTGGATTTTTCAGAGCACTGATAATAAAGAGATGTTTTTGTTGTTGTTGAGCAGGGTTTACACAGAGCCAGGGCCTTTTCTGCTTTTATTGTCAGGTTTTGAACTGGTGAGGAAGCTGTAGGTGCATCAGAGGCTGGGAGGGGACACAGCCAGGACAGGTGACCCCGACTGACCAAAGGGACATTCCAGACCATCTGACATCATGCTGTGTGTAGAAAGAAGGGAAAGAAAGGAATGTGGGACGTTTCCAGGGATGGCTTTTGTCATCTCAAGTTAACATTGTACGTGATGGGTCCCTGCTCTCCCGAGGATGGCTGAACACCTGCCTGCCCATTGGAAGCTGTGAATTAACCCCTCGGGGTTTTTTGCTTTGCCTATGCGCGTAGCTTTTTCTTTCTCTATTAAACTACCTTAACCTCAACCCACGGGTTTTCTACCTTCCACTCTCCCGATTCTGTCCCTACTCTCGCTGCTGAAATAGCGAGCGAACAGCAAGCGGTGTCCTATCCCGTCCCGCAGGTGCCACGCTCCCCCCAGAGCAGGGCCTCCGCCATGGGGCACGATGGCGGATCCACCCGGCCGCGGACGGCCGCCCCGCCCCTCACGCCCGCCCGCGATTGGCTGCGGCCGCCTCGAGAGGCGCCCCGGGCCGGTCGCCATCTTAGCGCGCGAGGGGCTCGGCGCGGCAGCGCGGGGAGTGGGCGCGGTGCGCGAGCGGCGGCCGCGCGTCCCTGAGCCCGCCCGCAGCGCCGCGGGAGAGAGAGAGAGCGAGCGCTCCTCTGGGGCAGGGACCGAAAACAACAGCCTGAGAAACCGCGGAAGGTGCGAGGCGGCAGCAGTCCCCAGGGATGGGAGTATGTGGGCTGGATTGCAGGCAGGGAGTGAGTATGGGGACAATTGCAGTAGGGAGAAACCATCCTTTGAGGGTACGCGCTCAGGAGGGAGGTGGGAGAGCAGCAGTGGTGGGAGCTGGGAGCTTCCTGCGGTGCCCAGCAGTGGTGGGAGCTTGGGAGCTTCTTATGGTATCCAACAGTAGTGGGAGCTTGGGAGCTTCTTGCGGTGCTCAGCTGTGGTTGGTGGGTCGGGGTGGAGCAGCTGAGCAGTGCAGGGCAGGCTGCTGGTCTGTTCCATTTAGATTTGCTTTTCAAGGAAGAAATAGGTGTGTAAGAATCCAGTACAACATAGGTGTATATGATATGATTTCTGTGTCTATCACTTCCATTTTGCTCCATGCAAAATGATGCAATCCTCTAGTATTGGCTCAAGTGATGAACTGGGCTGCGTTGAAAGGTTGAAAGTAATTTGTCTCCTTTTTTTTTTCTTTTTTTTTTTCTTTTTTTTTTTTTTAAATATTAGGCGCCATGAGTGGAATGGGAGAGTTCTCTTTGTTGGGTGATAGTAATAGAGAGCTTCCCAGAAGTCGAATGAAAGGTGTGAGGTATGTCGATTTCGAGATGGTGGCTATTATTATTATTATTATTATTATCAAGCTCTGACAGCGCAATTACCAGGAAATAGAATTGAGAAAATGTAGGAAGTAATGTTTGTGTTCTGCAGTGTTGTGAGACCGTTGTGTATGTGAGTAAAATAGTCAGTTTATATAAAGTTCCAGTATTTGGAGTAGGTTCATGGAAAGAGCCTTTTTTTAATGCAATTTGTTATGCTGTTAGCTAGTGAATCATACTGATCTGTATGTATTTTGTACAAATTAGCTCTGTTGATTTATTCAGTATGTTTCAAATAACTATAATGAATGTGATTAAAACTGATTACATAACAATTTATTTGTGCCGGTTCTAGTTACCTGAAATACTGCATGCCTAGCAGATGTAGTATCACCTTTATGTATGATGATGTACTTCCCCAGTTAAGAGAGGGTGACAGATTTTTTTGTGGTGTGTTTTGTTAACTGCAGCTTCTTTGTGAAGTCATTTGGTAAAAGCTTAGCTCTGGAACAGCTGGAAGTCAGAATTAGTTTCTTACTAATATTCTTGATGTTCCTAAATCTTTACTTTTACCTCTGAAGGCAGTGTGCTAAGCTACTAGAAGAGCATTTTACAGAGCCATATCAGAGAAATGGTGATTTGTGTCATATGTCTAAAGCTCTCAGTGCAGAAGGTAAGTGTTTGGGATCCTTTTATTTTCAGCAGTTTTATAGTATGCACTACTCACTATTAATTTTCATTTTATATGATCTGTTAAGGACAGTAGATGAGCTGCTGGATTTGATTAACACATTGTTTATTTTGCTACTTACCAGTAGTTAGCAAGAACAATTAATTCCTTTTGATCCCTCTCCGGCTTCTTTTCTTGATGAAGTGATTGTCAAGTTTGCTCTAAAAGAAACCTCATTTTTCTGGGTTTTTCTGCATGAGTAACTTTTTTCCAATAGTTGAAAAATTGTATGGGATGCGTAGTATTTATGGGTGTTTATTAAGCCAATTTCTTTCCTGTACTTAACTGTGCTTTTTGAAGGTCCAGGATTTTTTGCCTTTTTTCCTTTTGTATGGTTATCCTGTACTGAATGTAGTAACAATATATATATAGCTAAAGATAACAGATAATGCCCTAATCAGTACATGCAAGTCAGTCCTTGTAATTCTCAGCTAAGTTTTATATCTATCCATCTGGATTTCTATTACTAGCTCTTAAATTCCCTTATTTAAAAAAGTCAGGGTTCTAATTCCTGTTGACTTGCTGAATACTATTTAGAAGACTACATTGGTGATGGTGTATTCCTTTTGTTTTATGGATTAGGATGCCCTTCAGGGGTGGGTTTTTCTGTGCTTGCTTTTACAGTGTTGCATGGTGATGGGAAGGATGAAGACACTGATTTGTTTTGTTTCTCTTCTGCAGAAGTAAGTTGATCTAAAGCTTTCAGTTCAGTAGTCACTGGGGTGGTGTGAAGTAGCAATTTTATAGGAGCTTGTGAGTTTTCATGAGAGTGATTAAAGCAGGCTCAGGCCCCCTCTGTGTTCAGGGTCTGTGCTTTATGACCACCTACATCCCCAGCAGGTGCTTGCTTGCATTTCTCATTACACAGTGTTGCTGTGTAGTGCACATTAGCTGTTCAGAGCTTGGGTTTAGGAGGGTGTGCTTTTACAATTCTCATTAGTGCCCCTTGTTGCCAGATCTGTTCCACCCTCTTGTGTGCACACAGTGTGCAAGAAAGCTACTCATTAATATGTACATTTTCTATACATAAAGATTAAAAGATACTAAAAAAAAAAAAAACAACTTCACTTTGCCCAGTAGTGCGTCAGTGTTGAGGTTTTCTGCTTCTGCATCTTAAAAAACAAATTGCCTTGTGCATGACTCTTGTGTGTTGTGGCATGTTAATGCCATTGTTTCATTGAAATTTACATTTTGGACAAACATGAAATGCCTTTTTTTCCTCTTATGAAATTCAAGTTTAGCATTTATTGCAAAATACAAGTGAGTCAGATCTTTGGCATTTAAGCCCTGAAATTAGGTCTTATTGAAAAAGGACAATGTAGAATCTGTTTCAGGAATCAAGTATGTTATGAGTTTTGCATAATATAATGGGGAAAATACTGAGTGCAAACATGAAGTCAGGATTCCTTTTACTAGAAACACTTTTATTTATTACAAAGGTGCACTGATGGCTACAGATGTTCCACTTTGGAGCTCTTTCCTTAGACCTCCCCTTGTACAATTCAGCAGCACTTACTTTGAAGCTCTGTCTAATTGAAATGGTGGGCAGGGGTGGATACTGAAGGTGAAAACAGGTTTATAGAATACCTTTCCCTGGGATTTGGCTGTAAGCCTGTGGTTTAACTTGTTTTCCTTTTCCCCTCTAAATTTAGAACAGAACGGGCTTTAAATTTGGGCTGTGTGGCAGCAGCTCGGAAAGACAAGCAAGGTAAACCTTTAATAAATCTTTTCATGTCTTTAAATGCCAGCCTGGGGGAAGACTTGACCAAGTAAGTGATTCCAGACATTTTCCTTGGGCTGATTTTTCTATGTGTCCTTTAAACTTCACTAATGTGTTGTTGGTATGAGTGTCTGATACTGTGGGAACACATTGACTACAAGTATCATTTCATTGAGAGGCAGCAAAAACCAAATTGGTTTGGCTTGAAAATGTGTGAAACTGAAAGTTTAAACACTGTGGTAGATGGCTGATAAGGGTTCAGAGGGAGAGAGATCTGCTGAACTGCCAGGCTGTGGTGGGAAGGACTCACCTGCTGATCCTATTGCTCCTTCTGTTTCGATAACCAGTCACAGCTATATGAAGACTATGCCAGCAATATTCTGTGGTCTTGTCAAATCTAAAGTACATTCACTTGTTTATTTGCCCAGTCAGTGTGAACCTGAAGGAAGTCTTGAAGTGGCTATCTTCCCTTTGCAGTGTTACTGCTGTGGAGATTGACGTTCATGCAAACAAGGATAGTCCCACAAAATTCTTTCAGGTCTGCTGCATAAGGAACCTGTTCTGAAAGGAAGATGTAGGGAATTTATCTTCTGAGTTTGGTGCATGTAACATGCACTGCTAACCTTGCCCAAAGTGAAAGATTTCATGTCTGGCTGTCAGTCTCTGCAGCAGTGTTCTCCCGACGCTCTCACCATTGGCCAGACGCAACAAACTGAGCCCCAGAAGAACAACACAAGGCTTCCTCCCTGGAATAAGGCTGGTTTATGCACACTGCTTTTGTGGGAGTCTTGTTAGCTGTTGCAGCAGAGCAGCTGGAGGTCATCATATGATAAAACTTAAGAGCCTTCCTAACAGGTTGCCAGTAAATGGTTTTGGTGTCATTGGTCATGTGTTCTAAAGATTTTAACAGTAACAAATGAAAAATGAATCCTGGAATATTCATAGTCATGCATTTACTCTCACTGAGGATAAGAATCACTACCAGCTGCTAAGGTTTTGTTCAGCCTTGCCAAAATTGTCAAGGCTACTTTTAAGGGGGTTATAGTAAAAAGGAGATATTTTTTAATGGGGTATCTGCTATATGTGTGAATTTATTTGTTACATAAATAGGTCTGTATATGTATTTAATGATAGATTTTGAAATACTCTTGTGAAGTATTTGCAGGAAGTTTGGTACTTTATTTAAAATGCACAGGTCTTTTCTTTACAATTTTTTTGTTTGCAGGCCCTTCAGTCACAGTATCAAAGAGAAAAATGTTCAGTACCCATTTTCTTCCAATGGTGGGCTGAGTGATGGATCAGCTCTAGCTCCATCATCTGACATGGTGCGTTAACATGGAATTTCCTTATATTCTCACTTGGTTTGGTATATGCATAGTTAATAGTGCACTTTGTAAAACAAAACTCTGCAGCCTTAACAGTTTCTTGCTACTGTTCTGTCTTACCATAGGGATGTGCAGCTACACTGTTCATAAGATAACTTGACAAAATGAGTGCAGCTCAGACTCCTCAGTGAGATCATAGCTGAAGACACTTAGGTCTGTCCAGCTGCTGTGAAATTATGTATTTTGAATTTAGCTTTTCTTAAAAGATACCCCAGGCTTCACAACATTTGAGTTGGGCACTTCTTTATTTGTTTTTAAATTTGGGGCATCTGCAAGGCTTATGTTCACATCCTTAAAACAGTAATTCAGGACAACAAGGTTGGTGGACAAATGGACCTCTTTACGTTCTGTTAAATTTCCTAACCTCATCTTTCTAAATAGGTTTGTGAGGTTTTAGACCAGAAAACATAGGTTGTGGATATTTTAAAGTGACCATAAAGGAACTGTATATCCAGTGCCAGTCATGTTTTCTTCTGTGGGGATTGTCCTGTACACTAACCTTACAAATGTCTGATGTGATTTCTTAGGTAGTTTTGTTACAGTGCCTGTTATAGTTTGAAAATGGTTTCCTTGTATTGGCAAACTACTGGAAACTAGCTACGTTTTTTGAGGGGTTTTCCCCAAGTGATATTCCTAATTATTTTTTGTTCTAGGCTGCAGTATTCCCATTCTTCAATCTTCCATGTTTTCTTTTCTCTGTATTAGTAACTTTCTTTTGCCTTTTTTTTCATTTACTGTTTTAATTTGGTTTTTGTATGTGAGTATGCAACTAAATTGTTTGAAGAAATAAATTTAGCTCTGTTTCAGAAATACTGCAGTGGAAATGTTCTCAGTGAAATTCAGGTGAGCCAAGTGTTTTGTGCCTGATGGCCATTATGGAGCTGCTCAGAGTCTTCACATAGCTCATCAGTCATCCACATCAAATGCCTCTGTCAAAATGGCAAATGATTGTAGACCCTCTTGCCTTTTAGTTGTGCAAGCAACTTTTATGTTCATTGGCAAACTTTTCCTTTAGGAGAACAACACTGGGCAAGATATTGATGAAGCTTTGGGCATAGCTGTTAGTAATCTTGGCCACTTCCGTGATGCAAGCAAGGTGAGTGAAATTTAGTTAAATAACTCACTAAATAATCAGTCCTCTCCTAGACTGGAGGTTTTTGTTGTGGGTAGTCACACATTAATGCACTATTTAAATTTGTTTTTCCTGTCTTTGTTTTGTCTTTCAACTGTTCATGTTCTTTCTGTGAGTACACACTTAAAGCCCAGGCTACAGTCTGAGAAGTAGTCTGCAAAGGAGTACACAAGCCTGTGCATAATTTAAAGTTAATAGGTCAATACATACATTTAGCAGAACCATATGCAAGCCAGTCTTTAAGTACTAAGTTTGTGTTTCCTTGGATCAGGGAAAAATTCAGCTTTTGTTTTTACTCTAGCAGCTAGTCTAACTTTTAAATTCTAGTGTGCCTCTTTCTGCATTTAAAGGTGGAAAAGATGTTATGAAGGCAGCAGAAGTAAAAAATGCAACAAAATGTGCAGAAAAATGTAAATCAAGTAATTTATATGCACAGTATAAAACACAGGAAGAATCCTAAAATGCCAGCTAATGCTGTTAATAGGTTTTATTAATTACCTTTTTAACTTTATCAATGATAATTAATTTAAACAAACTTTAGCTCTTCTTAAATGTGCTGTAGAAAAGCTTGCAGTTCTGTCTTTGCCATCTCTTTGTATTTTACTTGTAAGACACACAGTATAGAAGTATTTAATGTTTCAAAACTTAGTTCTGGTAAATGTGGTGGAAAGTGTCAGTGAGGCCTGTTCTCCATTACTTTCTAGTGGCCAATCTTTATGTTAAGCAAAGCTATGTTGAATTCCTAATTCATTTACTAATAGGATATTGTAAAAACTTCCCCTTTCAGCAGCTATACAATAATAACCCAGGGGTATTATATTATAATAGCAATCTGTTGTGGTTTGCAACAGATTTTTAACAAATACTGAGAAATTTCCAAAGCAGTATTGCACTATTGAGATTGCTTTTCCCATGGTCTCTTCACTAAATGTAACTGTAGTGACAAAACTGATGTTTAGCCAGAGGAAGATTTTTTTTAAATGTTCCCTTTATGCTCACAATGAGTTTTTAAAATCAGTAGAAATCTCAGCATGCTGTTATCTGTGTATGGTGCAGGTCTGAAGGTCAGGTAAGGAAAGTGAGACATTGGGCCCAAGATCTGTGTGTTTCTTCATAGACCTAAAAGCTTCAGTGGGGGACTCAAACAGTGCCAGCTGACTCCAGGTTAGAGAAAACAGAGGGTTGTAATGAGCTATAAGTGGTTTAATGTACCTCTATCTGCTGGGGTATCCATCACTGTCTTACTGTTCATTGCTTCTGTTCTGAATTTTAAAAGTAGTAGTAATAGTATTGTGAGAGTAATAAAATAATAATGAAATAATGCATGTTTATTTGTACTGAACAAAATAGGTGCTGGAATACTTGGAGTTGAAAGTAAAGCATAAAAAAGACAAAGTTACCGAAGCTGCAGATAGAACACTTGATGAACTTATTACTCTTCTGTCAAGGTAGTAATCTAGTTTTGTAGTATGGCACGGGTGAGTTACTTTTCCAACAAACCTTGTCCTAATTCAGGTGAAAGAGTAAAATTTTGTTTTGAACTTTCTTGTAGCAGTATTTCGTAGTACCTGTCTTTTATTTTTACCCTTTCATTGTGGCATCTTGGAGCTGGTTTAGCTTATGCTGCCTCTGCTCTTAAAAGGATAAGAAAAACTACTCATAATGTTAATTTTCTGAAAAAGCTCAGTTTTGAGGTTTTGCAATACTCTTATTAGTGGATGATAAATTTTAACAGCAGGGATAGCAGGGGTTTTTTATATTTACTTCCTGCACGCTTTCAAGCTGATAAAAGCACAGGGACACTTCATTTCTCGATTTTCACAAATATTTGTCTTCAGACTGGGGGCAGAGAGGTGTTAAAGCTCAGGTTTCCAGAAGAGCCCCTGAGGGGGGATGGTCTTTAATTCTGCCTTAGTAGAATTAATTGTAAAATTCAACTGTTTATTTTTCAGTTGGATGTGTTTGGAAATATCAGGAGGCTGAAATGGAAGAGTGCTCCAAATAGTTAATTAATAAATATCTTCTCAGTGTGACCTCCTTAACTTTCATGGTTCCTCCAATTACAGAGTGCATTTCCCATGCCTGTACTTCTCACTGTTTGGGGGAGATGATCCTTGTGTGTGAGATGTATCCACTTTGTATTGTGTGGCTGGCAGAGCTGTGTGTAACAGTTCAGATTTGAGTCTGTGCAGCTGAGTGCGTTTTAAATTCTATGAAAAGTAATGTCTTTAACACAGGAAAAGGAAATCATTCGCAGAATTAAAGGAGAACATCAACAACTACATTTCTAGTATTGCAAAAACAAAGGAAATCATTGAAGAGAAGAAGAAGCACTTGATTGGTGCCATTAAGACGGCAAAGGAATTAAAATTTTCACATGCCCTGAGAAACTGTTGTGATCTCGCTCAGGTAGTAACATTCTTGCACTGTGAAATAATTTATTTTTAAGGAATATATTAAAATTTGGATTAGAAGTTTGTGGTCCCAGTTTGCCGATTTCAGTGCTGACGTTTTGGGGCTGTTATATTCTTAACCTGCTTCTTCACAGACACAGAATTTTTATTTGGTCTTAGTCACAAGTTACAGTTGGGTGACTGATAGGAAGCAAAAAAAGGTGGTTCTTACCTTGAAGAGTTTGGCATCTGAAACAGGAAGTGGAGGGGGAGGATAGGAAAACTGGCACAGTGCTGATCAGTGAAAAGGTGATGTTTGGATCAGTTCAGTTTCTTAAGCCTTTTTTTATTCCAGAGCTCTTCATCCTTCTCACTGAACTACTCCAGTATTCATAGCCACGCTCACTTGATCCTCTTGGTCCCAGGCCTTTACTTTTGTTCTTTCTCCCCATCATATCTGCTGTTCATAGAAATCCATGCTACCTGCCATGCTGTATCAGAGCAGAGGTCCATCTTCTGAAGTCTCAGGCAACAGAGAGGAGAGATGCTTGGAGGAAGCATCCAAGAAACTGGGGAAGTTGAAGGTTGAGGGTTTTAGTATCAATAGGATGCATCAGGGTCATTACACTGAATAAACATTACCTTATTTTGTCATAAGATTGTGGAGCATCTTCTTTAATGCCATTGTAAAGCTTGTGGCAATGTGTGTGGGTGTGTACATATGTGCATTGTATGTACATAGGCATAGGTTGTGGCAGTGAGTTCCACCTTTTACTGTTTAAAGTGAGGTTTATGTAAAAAAGCTTCCTCTGTGATTTCAAAATGTGCCACTCTATTTCATTTGGAGCCTTTGTAGTCCTTGTGTTGAGAAAAGGAATGAATAATTGGTCTTGTCATTCTTTGAAGAAATGTGCTTTTCAGAATCGCCTACCCTGCATCTATTTGTCACTTTCCTGCTGAAGAAACTGGGTCTTCTGACTCAGAAAAGACACCTAGTTGTTCCTTTTTTTCTAGCATTTACTTCTGTCTCACCACTGTGAGTTTTTTGGGAACTGGCAGCCACCACTCTCCTCTCATAGGCCTGCCTTTTTACTTAGAGATCACTTTCTCATTAGATATTGAAATAAAAGGAGTATCTGACTTTTGCTTCTGTTAGCATGCTTAGATTACAAAATCCCAACCATTAAGTGTTAATAAGGCAAGAGGCATATTTGAGAATTGGCTGTTGGCTAAACTCTTGGGGTTTTTACCATAAAATTTAAGGTGTCATGCTATAGATAATAGATGGTTGTATAACTTCCTGTTTAATGGAAGCTAAGATTGTACTTCTTCATTTCAGATTATTTATGACTTGAAATTGCCAGTGGAGGCTGAGCTCTCAAAAGTGAAGAATTTAAAGGACAAAATACTTTCAAGGTAAATGACTGGAGTGGGAGATAACCTGTGCCTCTTTTTATCTCCCTGTGTATCTTAATTACAAAAACTGTTCATGGGACAATTAAACAGCAGAAGTTGAGCTTCTTCACTTGCAGTTGACTGAAAAACTACTTCAGGCATAAGTATGAACTCTTCACTAAAAGTAGGCAATAGCCTTTATGTGAGGCATGGGGGAGAAAACACATACAATTTGCTGAAATATAGGCAAATACATGTGCACTTTAAAAACCCTTGACAGACTTCTGCCACTTCTTACAAATAGAAATAAATTGGGAGAATAAGGGCTTAATTACTTTTTTAGTGAGTCAGTTTCTGACCTTCAGGAAACATTAAATGCTTTTTGGACTGCTGGTGTCTAAAGAAAGTTGTGGAAAATCCCAGTTGCCGTGCTGTCCTCACTGGAAGCCACTGATGATTTCTGTAGCAGAAGTTGAGTAAGAAAGTTGGTCACAGCTGAGGTACACCTGACCCTGTGCAACTTGGTCATAAGGCTGGCCAAGAGTGCTGCAGTTCCTGGTGCCTAAAGGCCACACTGGAAAATGATGGAGGGACAGGACAAAGATGGTGCTCCTTTGGAACATCTTGGGGTGGGCTCCTGTTGTATTTCAGGATGTGGAACCTCTCAGGGAATAGAGTGGAGGGTGTGATTCTGACTGGTGCAGAGAAATGAAGCTGAGCAAGTTGATTATTTACATGCTAAATGCAAACAATTTTTGTAGGATCACAGAATCATTTAGGTTGGAAAAGGCTATTAGGATCACTGAATCCAACCATTAACCTAACACTACCAGTTCTACCTTTGCCATGTGTTTAAGTGTAGTGTCTACATGTCTTAAATCACAGCCATAGAATGGTTTGGTTTGAGTGGGACCTTCAAAGGTTGTATAGCCCAAGTGTCCTCCAGTGAGCAAAGGCATCCTCAGCTAGATCAGGTTCCTCAGAGCCCCATCCAGTCTGACCTTAAACCTTTCCAGGGACGGGGCATTTACCACCTCTCCAAGCCACTTGTTCTGCTGTTTCACCACTCTTACTGTAAGAAATTCCTTTTATCTACTCTGAATCAACATTCCCTTAGGTCAAGGGGTAATGGTTTTAAACTATTGCAGGAGGCTCTAGAAAATTTGTGTGTGCCTGTCTTTCTGGAGGGTGCTGTAAGATCTCCCTGGTGCCTTGCCTACTCCAGGCAGAGCAGCCCCAGCTCTGTTAGCCCCATGCCTCCAGGGATGGTGACCCTGGGTGTGTTGTTCCAACATGAGACAAAAATTAGGACCCCTCCTGTCTTGTTAGTTGCGTTCTTGAGTTAGAATATGGATAAAGCAATCTATAAAATCCTCTTTTAGAAAACTTAGGCCCTACCTACCGAGTCACTGTTTTGAAGATACTGTCAGTGATGAATGGCAATTTCAGAGATGCCTGTTTAAATGCATGGTAAACTCTCCCAATTTAAAAGAAAGCTGAAACATAACAAAATCCAATTTTTTTTTCATTGGGAAGTTTTTTGAGAACTTCAGCTGAACAGAGGACAAAGGAGGCCTGATAACTCTAAAGGCATTATGTACCTTGTGCCACTCCAAAATTACACCAAAGGTGAAAAAAACCACAAGTAGGAGGTGCATAGAAGTTGCGACACATGCTGTAGACATAAAATGTTGTAGAAAAAAGAGTGATACTTTCCTGAAGGGGCAGTGGGAGAGAAGCCCAGACAACTGTTCAATACTACTTACATTTTGGTTTTCGTTAATTAAAACTGGATAGAAAAGCTAAGGCATTTATTTAAGTTACATTCACAGTTCCCTTAGTTTAAATGTAAAAGTGCTTAAAAGATTTTGCTGGTTTTCATTGGTAAAGAAAATAGTTAATAATGTAGCAATGAACAGTAGCATATATTTTGGACTTGAGTTACAGTTTTGTTCTTTACAAAGGAAAGAAAATTCTTTGTGCAGAATAATATATTGAACTAAACTGAGTGTAGATGAGAAAACTGGGTGAATGCTGCAGCACTCTGTGCATGAGAGAGAAAGCATAAGACAAGAGGTTTTAAATATGAACATGAAGATAAATGAGCAGCCATATCTGGTTTTTGTAGGAACAAATAAACTGGAGTAGGTAATTAATCTTACTTTGCCCCTCCATGAATATTGTGCTGAAAAACACCATAGGTCTCAAACTGTCAAAGTGATTTAGGTATTCTTGTAACTCTCTATAATATTTGTTCTCTTCTCTTGAGATTGTTCCTGAACGCTTTTGAGATTACATCTTCATTAGAAAATTTGGAAGACATTAAACAGGGAATGACAAGGAAGTAAGTATTTTTTAATGAAAGAGAATAGATGTAGTAATTTACCTGCTCTAGTAGTTATGTACTTATTGGAGACCAAATCATAAAAACTGTAGGTGCTTATAGAATTCAAAGAGTTTATTGAAGCAAAGCAAATTTTTATATGCTGGTATTTCAATCACCATTCCAGTCAGTCCAGTTTGTGTTTCAGTTCTGACATTTTGGTTTTGCTTGTGTTTTGCCCTAGTATATTTTGCTGAATCACCTAAGTTACCCAGATTTCATTTATGCTGTTTACTTTTCAACTTTGATTGGCACTTAATGATTCGACCATGGAACCAGTTAGGCTGGAAAAGGTCATTGAGTCCAACTGTAAACCTAACACGGCCAAGGCAACCACAAAACTGTCTCCCTGGGTGCTGTGCCTGCTGTGTTTGTACTGCATGTAATAGAGATGTTAATCATTTCAGCACATGAAAATGCATGTAAATGAATCTAATGAACAGCAAGTACTGAAATTGGTAGTATTTCCAGTTCACAGTCTAAATACAGATTGTGTCAAATGCCAAAAGAAATTTAAGATTAACAAAGAAAACCCTTTTATTTTTAAAATTGCAATTGCTTTTAATTTATTTGGGGACTTTTTGTTTGTTTTTTTGTTGTTGTTTGTTTGGTCTTTGACTAATACTTGAAAAAATAGGATGGAGTTGCTGTTAGGGCTGTTGTAGTTAACAATGAATATGCTAAAAAAGATTTATTGCATACTGTAATACTTGAAAATCCTCCACATGAGAGTGAGTAGTATCTGTTAGTACAAAAGCATCTGATATGCCTTTTGTTTTCAACTTTGAGCTATCTTATCATATTATGAATATTGTTTTCAAATAGTTAGTATTTGTACTTGTGGTCTCTGATCATCTAGGTGGGGGTAGCTCTTGCAGTAAGCTGTGCCCAAGTATATGTACTGTGTCTGTGACAATTCTTCCTAGGATTCAGAGTTATAGTACTGGTTATTTGTTGTCTTGGTACTAAAAAGTGCAATTCAGTTTATTTCTAGCAGGTCTTATGAGGCATTTTTTGACATAGTGATGCATTCTTAATCAAAGCTCTGCTTTGACTTGTGCTTTTCTAGAAACAGACTGAATTATGTTAATTTGTTTCCAAATAAAATTTTTCCCAAATACAGTGAAGATAATGGGCAAGACACTCTTATCCTTGATGAGCAGGAAGAAACACCTGATGTCATAATAGAAGAAATACTTGAAGATGACATGGAAGGCAAGTGTCTTAGTACCTCATGCTTTCAGTGTTCCATTGCTGAGTGTGATCCAGTTTTTGAGTCCTGTATTATGCTGTGTGTTTGGCTCATGCAAGTTCTTTAATGGTGTCTGTTTCAATTCTTTTGAGGGTTTTTTTGTTCTCCTGTTTAGCTTACTGAAAACTGAAAACTCCAAAGAGGGTCAAAAGCACTATCTGCTATACGATGATTTACTTTGACTTGTAAGAGTTTCTGTCATTGGCTCCTGGAGAATTCTTTTCTGTCAGTTACCTCAGCTTCTTGAATCTTCTCTCAGGCCATTGTCCTATGATATTTGGCAGGAGCAGCTAGGTTCCTCAGCTTGTCAGGTTCTCCCTGGATCGTACTAGTAAGAGTGTAGCTGACAAGTCCATGAAGGGATCCTTCCCCTCTGTCAGAAGACTGAATCTGGAGTACTGTTTTCAGTATTGGACCTTGTGGTACTGAAAGTCACTGTCACACACAGGAGGGAGTCCAGCAGAGCTGCCAGGCTGGTGGGCAGGAGGTGCCCAGGGTCTTAGAGGTGTTTTCCAGCCTTTATAGTTCCATAGTTCTGTATGTAAGACAAGATAGCTGACTCATCACTCTTGGAGATGATGACCAGGGGTGATCCAAAAGAGGCTGTGTCCCTAGAGGGGAAATCTTCCAAGTCATTCAGACTTCTTGTTCAGGTGCCATCTTTTACACTGGAAATGGCCAAGAGAAATCTTGCATCTCTTCTGGATGCAGCATTTCCTAAATTTGGAGTGCAGTCCTGGATACCTGCTCAGATTGTTTCAGATGCCAGATTCTGTGTAGTCTTTCACCCATGATGTGTTGCAGTTCAGAGGTGGCAGTGCTCCAGGATGTTGCAAGTTTGTCTGGTTGGTGTGCCCTGATCAGTCATGCAGGTGACATTCAGTCTAGATGATGTTGTCCACTCTTTGCAGGTATAAAATACTCCTGTAAGAATTGGGTTGTGGGGCTTCCAAAACCCTCTGATCCATTAACAACCTTTGTTGAGTGGCTTCAGAAAGAGAAACCTGTCTTTTGCATCCCTAATGGAGGGAGGTGCCTGCAGTGCAGAGGATTTGGATGTTTAGTCACAAATCCTGTCACACATAGGGTCATCTCTTGGCTAGTTCCTTGGTCTTTGTGCACTAACACTAACTATAGGAAAGTGCTTAGCATACCTGTTCTTAAAAGTAGAAGTCTTAATCTCTAATTTGCTTTCTATGTCCTTGTTAGAGGGAATAAAAACTCTGAATTACCCACTTAAATTCAGGCTACCACTTTGTGAGTCAGCATTTTGTTTTGGAGGGTAGCATAAAGGGAGGTAGTTCAGAAGAAAAAAATTCCATCAGGAAGCAAACATGGTAATAGTTTGAAACAAGTATGAACAGACTTGTCAGATTAAAATCTGTTAGAGGTAATATTATCATGATTAATGCAACATAAACTCAATCATATGCCTGATAATATCTGTTGGAGTC
The DNA here is from genome assembly GCF_037042795.1 of Molothrus aeneus. Taxonomy (NCBI): domain Eukaryota; kingdom Metazoa; phylum Chordata; class Aves; order Passeriformes; family Icteridae; genus Molothrus; species Molothrus aeneus. The sequence goes on from NC_089647.1 coordinate 43,635,816, forward strand.
ACTTGGAGGGTATTTGATAATTTGTTATGTCTTACTCAGGTTTGACAGAATTGGTGTTGGTAAGCCATGTTATAAATCCATGCCATTTCTATATTCGGAGATATTCACAGAAGAAAGAAGCATTTGCTTTGCAGACAAAATTAGAAAACTTCTGCTGTAGTAAGAGTTCCTATCTCTTGCCTTCAGACATTTTGGAACTAGGTAAATTGTTAATTTCTAAAGGTCTACACAGCTTAAAATACTACCTTGCAATATACCTTCCTTAGTATCATATTCTTTCTTTTTTCTCTCCTCCCTCCCACTCCTTTATGTGGTAAAGCAGTCCTTATAAAGTTCACTGACTGAATAGAAACCATTCTAGAAAGGAAAATGAAAGACAATAATACATTCTTAAATCATTAAAATTATTTCCTAGCCAACATGTTGATGATGTTACCCACTTCCATAATGTGTTCAGAAAACTGATAAAAAGTATGTATTATGTCAGTGGGGTTTTTGCCACTTTTCTCAGAACTATAGAAAGTTTACCAGAAATTACTTTTTGATACAAGCCAAGCACCTGTTAGCCTTAAAGACACTGTGTAAATTAATGTGAGGGGAACTTCTGGTGGCTACAGAGACAAGATTTACTGTCTTTGTGTCTTCATTGTAGCAGTAGCCTTTTTATTACCTGTGTGGAGGATGGGAATAGGGGAGCGTTATGCAGAACTGTAACAATAGTTTTGGTGTGAAATACTCTAAAATACTGAATTTAGTCCTTTTGTATTTGCTTCCATATAGGTGCTAGAACTTTCATTAAGAGTAAGGAAACTGGAATGTGGTGCCGTGCAACTATCACTGAACTAATTCCTGTAGAAAGTAAAAATCAGAGGAAGAAGCTTTGTGGTCCAATAAGATACAAAGTGTGTGATATTGCATTGCTGAAAGTATTCCTGATTGATTTTGGAAGCTCTGTAGTTCTGATTTTCTCAGGGTATGTTTATGGAAAGAAGGGATTTTGTCTGCAGTTGCTGTCTTTACTGTTGTTATTCAAGGACTCTTCTGAGAAACAAGTCCTTCCTCAACTTCACACAGGTGGAAAACCAGATACCCAAATGGCTCTGGTATTCTCTGCATACATATTCCCTTCAAAAAAAAAAAGTGGCACTGTATTTAAGTGCACAAGTGTACAAGCCTGCATTCATTAAAATATTTAACTGAGACATGAATTGCAAAAGCAAACTCATGAGCATGTAAGTACTAAATGTTTTAAAAAAATGCATTTCACTGAGACTTTAAAATTCTGTTTTATGGACATGACATTACGCCAATTACTGCAATAATAATTTACAATAAAAGTTTGGGGTTTGGTTTGGGGGCTTTTAGGCATTGGATTTGCAGTATTTTGCTTTAAAGCTAGTGCTGCATTTATTCCCATTGACATTAGATGTGATCCCACTGAAAGGCCTGATCCTGCTACTCTGCAAATTATTGAAACCCATGACATTTGTCTGTTTGTGAGGAAGCCTGACCAGCACATTGAGGCAGAGCTTGCAGCCATTCCTCCTTTAGCAGTACGGTGTTCACTGAAGGATGTTGTTCCCAAAAATGAAGTAAGTACAAACTGCTTGAAGTATTTCAGGACCTTCTTAATAAGATTTCTGTAAAGAATGTAAATATGGAATTTAAAATTATTTTATTCCAATATAAACAGAAGGAAACTCAAGAGTACAGGGTTTATTTTTTTAAGTTAAATTCTCTTGTAAAAAGATGTGTTGCATTGCTCTCATTGGAAAAGAAATGAAAGTCTTAAAAAGCCTGTGAGACTACAATTGTATATTTCAGGCTTAAATCTCACTGTTCATACTTTAGACATGTTCTTTTGTGAAGTTTAAAAAGTAATTGCAAAATTGATCCTCTTCTTTTGTGTCTGTCTGGTAACTATGCAAGCAGTAACTTTCAAAAGTCATCCAAACAAAGAATAAATGGCTTCTTAAAAAAAATTTAAGGTAATCCCTTCAGGGATTGTACTTGTTACTTAAAAAATTTTGCCACTATTGTAAAGTGTTATTTATTCTCTTTCAGTATAATCACAAATAAAGTACTGCCAACCTTTATTCTATTACCAAAAAATGAATATATATATAACAGTATTATTTCCTTCAGTATTCACTTTTTATTGGGCTTGCTTTATTCTTGCTACATTCACGTGGAAGTGAACTAAGTCCAGTACACCTGTGCATTTCTGACAGTATTAACTGTTGGTCAGTTTTGAGGAGTTTTTACCAGTCTGATGTTGACTGAAGTAACTTTAAATAGGAAAGTTCTGGAACAATTTTCTCAAGTGTAGATAAAACACCTTCCTTATATGTACTTTCAATTTTTTCTGTGCATAAGAGGCACAGATTTGCAGTATCAAATGAGAAATGCATTAACTTGATCCCAGAGAAACAAATTAAGACAGGCTTTTCCAAGGTAGATAAAATGTTACACAGGATGCTGTGGAGAGCAGCAACGTGTAAATTGATCAAATCAGGTTGTGCATTTGTGTGAAGACGCAAGAAGACAAACTTACATTTCTGTTCTCTCAATTCATGGGAAAGTCATGAAATGAAAGTAAGGTCAGATGATTCTGGTTGATGTATCAAAACAATCTGAGGGGTCTTCAGAAGAAACATGGTAGAAACTGCAGTCCTTTGGCCTGACTCAGTTTTATACAGTTTAATACACATACTCATCCATAATGAATTCCATTCAGTGCTGTCCTGGCTATGGACTAGACAAGTCTGACCATGTTCAGTATTTAATCTGTTCAGATGCATCTGTGCTTTCTTCTTTGCATTTACTTTATCTATCTTTTAATTATTTTGTTTGTATTTTTTGTTTTAACATTCTCTGACAACCCCAGTAACTTTTTCTTTCTAATACAGGATGAAGGTTGGGAAGAGGAGGCAAAGACAAAATTTTTAGAAATGGTAAATAATAAAGTTGTTTCAATGATGGTGTTTAGAGAAGAGGATGGTGTTCTCATTGTGGATCTGAGAAAACCTGCATTTAATGAAGTAAGCAGTAATACACCACTGTCTCTCAAGGATGCATTGGTTTTCTTAGATTTGGCAAGGTATGTGTCTTCTTTCCTTCCATCCTGCTCCTCATGCCATAAGAGATAACAGAATAATGCTTACCAAGTGAAGTTTACTAAGCTGGTTGCTTTTGCAGTGTTCCATATATTAATGTGTGATGTATTAACCTTCAGCAGTGTCTGCTGATTTCCTTTTTTCACCTTCACCAATGAGCACCATGCTATACTCATTTGCACTAGTCAGGCTTCATTTAGATAGGGAACTTTATTTTAGAAAACGGCAAAATATATGTTCTGTACAAATTTTAAGTAACGGGGAGGCTCTCTAAATGAAAAGCCCTTGATGTCCATCACAGACAGAAAACCACACAGAAATGAGCCTGGGATCTGTTTGATTGGCTGGTAGGCAGTGGGAGAAGCACTACAGATAATTGGCTGCACCACCTGCAAGAGGGAAAGTTTAAGCTATACATTTAAGTATCAATCAGGTAATTTTTATAAGATAATTTTGTGTATTTTAATGGGAAATTTGACATTTGAATATAAAAGGGTTCGTTTGCAGTTCATTTTGACTGACTTTATTCAAAATTTCTCTTTGTTTATCTTAGGTTTAAATTACAGCTTCCCAGCCAGTTGGAAAACTGCACTGTCTTGCAGTACAGTCCACCAAATATTCCACAGGAAGGAGAAGAGGTCTTTGTTGTGGTTTGTCACATTAATAGTCCAAGTGATTTCTATCTTCGCTTGGTAAGTTTAGAAATAAAACCTGTTCAGATTAAGCTATGAGTAAACATTTTAATGTTGACCTATTTGTAGCCCACACTAAATAAGGTACAACTTCTATTAAGTTCTGTCACTTGTTACCAGTGATTGGATTCCTAGAATTAGTAGGTGAGATTAATTCCAGCAGTCATTGATTCAGCCTAGTTAAACTTCAGGAACTCTTAAAATCCCGGAAAGGTTTTGTCAGTTCTGTAACATGATTCATTCTTTTGTGGGTGTGCAGTATTTTACTGGTTAGAATTGATTGAATAGGGCACTATTCAATAATTGTCAGGCTCTTTAATTCACTTTATGTATTCATGACCACTTTAATTTTGGAGGGAAGACTGGAAAGTACAGTACTATTAAAAGAATTATTCCTTAAAAGAGTAAAAATACCATTAAAAAGAACATCTGCTGTGTATGTGTGGTTTGTTGTTTTTATTTCAGAGAGAGAGTGTGGAATCTTTAGCTCTTCCAGAGAAAATTCAGGAGATATATAAACAAGAGAATGGTAAAAACTTTGAAATTTTTTGCCCAGTTGAAGGCCAAGCATGCATTGCAAAGCAGGAGGATGGGAATTGGTACAGAGCACAGATTATAGGTGAAGTATTGATTCTTTTACTCTAATGCTAGGTTGCAAAATCAGATGTGCTAGTAGGTCAGAGTCACATGCTGGATATGAGCAGTAACATCCAGCCAGTATTTTTACTGGGAATTATGGTGCTACCAGGTAGCTTCATAGAGTCAGTAGTACTAATTCATATTCTTTTGCTATTAACAGACTGATTTATATACCTGTGCTTTCTAAACAGAGATGCAACATATTCCATTCTCTAGAGACTATTGAAATTCTATTACATAATTATTTCAAGTAGCATTTCTCTTGCTGTTACAGTGTGAACCCCAGCTTTGGCTATTCCAGCCAGCCTGTGAGTGTATCTGGTGTTGGTTCATAATCCTCCATAGTAATTCCAAAGGGAGTGGGGGGCTGTGCTTGTGCTGAGTCTGTGTTGCCTGTAGGTGGGCAGTGTAGCATGTCTGCTTATGTGTTTACTTGGCATGTCTTCAGTGTGCCAGTGTCTCACAAAAAGGGCCCAGATGCCAGGGCTGGCGTTTCAAGGACCTGAAAGAGCTGGCTCCTAAAGAATACTCATTTTGGTGGGGGTATAAAATTTAGAAAAAAATTATACTAGGTGGTCATACAGCATGAATGTGGGGTCTGCTCTGAAATTCTGGTGCTTTAACCTGTATCAGATACTAATTTTTTGTTCAAATATCTTGGGTTGTTTTCCTTGGAGGGCTGCCAAGTTGTCGGGAAGTTCTGGTAAAATATGTTGACTACGGCAACATTGCAAACCTAACTCATGAAGACATACGCAGAGTGAAACAGGAACTCCTGAGCTTTCCAGAAAAGGTAAATGCCTGGATTAAACACTCAAAATTAACAGCATCTCAGTGAATGAGAGGGGAAAGGGAGAATTGTGCACCTTCTGAAATACATTAAATAAATAAAATGTTAAGGAACTTTGGTTTTGCCCACCATTATGAAGTGTCTCACTTAATGTTTTGGGTGCATATTGAAAACTCAATTTTTTTGTATCTTTCAGGTGTTAATTAAATCTAATGTTGCCCTGCAATATACATACTGCAGGAGAGGTATATATACAATGTGTATATACATGCTTATTTAATTCACCTAAATTTATTTCCGTAATAAGCCAAATGAAATTTTGTGTTCTTTCCTTTTTAAATTATAATCTCGTAATAAGAGGGGGTTTTTATATGTATTTTTGTTTGCATTTAAAATTTGGTGTTTTTCTAACTTGAGGAATGGATGGAGTGTCCCCCTTTTGACAAGGAGGAAAACTGACTGGGAAAGAAAATGGCAAAGTATTTCTGCCAAATAAAAAAAGTCCATAAATGGAAATTATTTTTTTCTTTGCTATTCATTTGATAGTTTTGGTTACCAATCACAATTATGCTGAACTTTGAGACTTCATCTGTTGGTAGGGGTTTTTCTTAACTCCTTGAAGGCACTTTTTTTATCACTTCTGTGCAATAATCTTTACTGATCTCTGTACTAGTTCTATGCCTTACCATAAAGGGAGAAAAAGAGATTTAGGCTCTTTGTATTTCAGCAAGAAGGTCTCTGAATGTGAGGTTCATGCTCAGCTACTGGGAAGGGAGGGATCATTTTGAACTAAATCAGATTGTGGTAATGTGGAACCAGAAGCCAAGGTTGTGCTGTTGTGCATGAGTGCAAAGAAAGCCTGTGATTCAGTCATAATGAGATGATACTGATCTGTATGTGATGTTGGTTGCACAATCTTGGGTTTTTCTTCAGGCAATCAGGTGTAGGCTGGCTTGCATTGAGCCATTCAAAGGGGCAGATGAGTGGAACAGAGAAGCCAAGGAAAGATTTGAAGAAATGACTGAAGATAAGCTTATGTTGTGTTCAGTTATTGGTAAGTTATCAGGAGTGTATTAATTTCTATTTCTGTATTGTTAGGTTGTCTCAAATGTAGAAACAATCACTTTGAAATTTAAAATAGTATTTATTTTAAATGCTTGTGTTCATACCTGCTAGAGATAGTCTCACTCCAGGCTATCTAAATTCTCTCCTCTGATTGGAGGAGGCATAACAGATAAAACTTGCAACAAAAGTTCTGTTCATGTCTTATCTTACAGACCACACCAGTGTTACATAAGTATTCTGATTATTCAGGTGGGCTTGTTTCCCAAAGTACTAACTGTCCATGACCTTTCCTGACTTTATTGGTGTCTGTGACTGTGATTGCTGCTGCTCTAAAATATTGCCAAAAAAGAAAAATAATTTCAGATAACACATATATGCCTTAGTACGATTTTTCTCAATACCATATATTGTTCATATGTAGCTACTTACTTCTCAGCCCTTGTGGAATGATGATTTGGAGGCCATTTGATAAATGGAACTAAGCATAGCAGTTGGAGTTTTTCTACAAAAGCATTTTGTGATTATTGGTGTATTTTAAGTTAATTTTATGGATATGTGCAAAGCTAAGCATCTGCATATTGTTAATGTTCAGAATCAGTTATTTTGTACATCAGATGTAATTTTGGAGAATTCTGTCTTTTGGCATTATTTGTCATTGCTCTAAAACCAGAATCTTCATACTGTCATTGATTGGCACTAATTATGTTGATATTATTCATTCACAGAAATTTTAGATAATAACATCTTATCTATTGAGCTCTTCAATGCCTCTGCTGATAATGGGAAAAAATTCAGTATTAACTGCCAGCTAGTTGAGGAAGACTTAGCATCCTACATACCTGGGTAAATACATTGTGCATTTCTTTCAAAGTTTTTGGAAATACAGAATTTGTGTATTGAAACTGCTGGTGTTGGTGTGTCACCTCCAGTGGCTGGAATTTACCACATCTGTGATAAATTGATTTTAAGATCTCATCCATCAGCTGGTGTAATTTAGAGTGTAACTGCAATTCAATAGTTTAATTCTCAAACTAAATCTTAACTAATGTATTGAAGTTGTACCTGTGAAAAAATTTGAAACCAAATGTTTGCCTTGTACTTGTAGTGCCCCTGAGTGCCAGATCTTCCCAAAGTGTTCTCTGTTAAGGTTCCCATTCCCATGTAATAAGAAAAAGAATTTGTGTCTTAAACCTGCACATATGGTGAGTCATCCCTTTGGGAGGTCTGTTACTAGAAAACACTTGGGTAACCAGCTATGGCAGCAACAGAAGGGTTGGGAAGACAGCAGAGTTGGGAAGTATAATAGATAATCCATGAGCTATATAATTCATGAAAATCTGTACTTACTCTTCAATTAATCATTTTTGAATACTGATGGAAATACATCATTAAATGGGAAGTTTTCATTCCAAAAGGAAATTCCTGAATTTGCCTTTTTTAGGAGGAAGCATGTAAGTGGATTTTCTCTCCTAGCTCAGAAATGTTACTAAATCTTAGTAACACTCTAATACTGTCATAGTCACAATTTTTAGTAAGATTTTTGTAAGTTATGCAGCCTGAACAGCTGAGTTGTTTTTTCTCTGTCACAAAGGTATTTTGTGGTGTCCCATCTGTACTTAGATGCCTGCTTCCAGCCTTCAGTCAATGGGATATATTCCTTTAGTATAAGTTGTTGTGTAACACACTGATCCCTTGAATAAGGTGGATTTTATGATCCCTTGCTCACTCTCCCTTCTTTAGTTGGACTGGGGAGAAAAAAAGAAATTTAAAAACTCATGGGTGAAAATAAAGGCAAAGAAATCACTTGCCAAGTACTGTTGCAGGAAAACACACTTGATTTTACTTAGTTATTACTAATTAGCATAAACACTGAATTACTAATTCAGGCATTGGTACACAGAAGACAAAGATTTATAGCACCTACCCTCCCCCTTTCCCAGGGTCAAGTTTATTCCAAGTAGCTCTCATTCCTCCCCTGCCCTTGAGTTCCACTCAGCATTCAGGGAGGCAGTGAGTAGTGCAGGCAGCTGGGGTCAGGACACAGCAATTTATCCATGTTGCCCCTTCCTCCTTTTCTTCCTGTCCTTTAGCATGGACCCCCCACAGGCCTTTGTCCCTTATATTGTGGGGCAAGAGGCCCACTCCAGATGTTCTGTTCTTATGATCTTGGTGTTCCCTGTGCTATCTCTTCTCTTCCCTGAATGTGCAAGGATACCTTCTGGAGGAGAATAAAAATGTTACTATCGTTCATGTTTAGAAGTAGCACTTATGAATGTTTTTGTCTAAGCTCACTTTTTTCATGTTGAATAATTCCCTGTTATTTTGGTATTGAGCCTTTTTCACTTCATATAAAATCTGTTTAAACTTTCTATTCTAACTATTTTGTCCTCTTTACAGGTACACTGAAAGAACTGAAGTAAAGCCTAATGAAATATGGGATGATCCTCTAGAAGAAATTTCTAAAGCCTCAGAAGCTTTTATTCCTACAGACATGGAATCTGTTGATGAAGGAGATTTCAGAGCACTTTGCAACAAGGAGTTACATGGAAGGATTAGTCATGTTGTGTCTCCTAGTAAAATTTTTGTACAATTGCTGGCATCAGAAGGTATACTGAAAAGGTACTGAAATTCAAAGAACTTCTCTTTAATTAAAGTGTCCTTAAGACAAAATGGTGAAGTATAGTTAGAACAAACTCTGATGAGAGTTGCTTTGATACTGTGTACTTCTTGAAGGCTGCTGACTTACTTGCCTTTGTTGAGGAAAGTATAGGAGCAGAAGAGAGGTTGACACTATATTGTGGCTTATTAAATAGTTCTGATTCCAAATTAAGTATATGATCTCACTCGTATTTCAAATCAGTTTTATCGTAGTACATACTGGAGCCTGATGAATGCAACAGTGTCCAAAAAGATTAAATCTTCCTGCTCTTTCTTCTCTCCTTCCCATTCCCTCATTAGAAATCTAGTTAAATAAAACCTGTGTCCCAAGTCTTAGAATTTACTCTTAGTGGTAGTAGCAGGGTTTTTTTTCAAAGTGTTTCCAGTACCCTGTTAGGAAGTTTGAACACAATTTCTAGACACAGTGTATATCAGCCTGCCTTTGGTAGATATTTAGGTAACATTTAGGTAGTCATGCCTACTCTTTGGAAATAGTTAGAAGAGTGTGTCAAGATTTAGTGCAAGTTGCTTATGCATTCATTTATCTTTTAATCTTCTTGGCTGTGACTGCCTAGAGTTCCATTTATGTAGTCATGACATTGAGGACCACACTCTCAAACTGTTGTCAAGAGAACACGGTGTAGTTTTCAAATAGTGCCATACAAAGCACGCAGGATTGCTCAGAGTAATTCCAGTGTCTAAGTTAACATGATAGGTTTACAGACTTTTAATCAGTGTGCATGTGTTTTGTAACTCCCATTTCATGTATTTCTAACATGTCAGAAAGGAAAGCTGCAGCACTGTACATCTGTTAAAACCATACAGTTCACTATATGCTAGTTAAACAATGACTGAATAAGCCTTTTATTTACTGCATTACATTTTATCAGTAGAAAAGCGTTTTTTTGAATGTCAGATTACAGGAGGAGATGGCTTCCATCTACAGAGAATCCCAGCCACAGTCTGTGAAGTGGGAGAGGGAAATGCACTGTGCTGTTTATGTACACGATGTGGGACAGTGGCAGAGAGGTCAGATAAGCAGGATTGTCTCTGAAACAAGTGCAGAGGTAAAGCTCTTATCTTAACAGGGTTCCTACTTTTATTTCTAAACTTGAAAGCGTTCACTGATTAAAATAAGGTCAAATCTTTGTTTCTTTCTTCTGTGTTCATATTTTCTCACCTCAAAAGCCTTTTGCTTTTGTTGAGAGTTTAAGTAATGCTGTACATAGCTGCAAATCAGTTGATGGACTCGTCCAAGCTTAGGTGCCTTTAGCAGGGAATCTGGTCATTGAGGAAGGCTCATGAGGTTGACTCTTTATTTACACTGCTGTTTGGAACACGGCAGAGATTCCCAAGCTATAGTCTAACAATTCATTTTAGATTCCATCAGGTGTGTGAAACTGAGGGTTACACTAATTCAAACTTAATGATCCTTGTTAAAAGAGGGAGCCAATTGAACCAAATGCAACACCACAGGATCACATGTAGTCAGGCAGTTGCATGAACCCTAAACTGATCCTGATGCACTGTGTCATGTAGCTGTAACACTTTCCACAGTAACCTCACACAGCACTGCTTGAAATGTGTTCTGTTGTATCAGTTTGAAAATAATGAGCACCAGAAAAACCATTTTGTGATTGAATACTTAGGTTTCTCTAAAGGAAGAATGGCTTTTTGATCATACAGGTAATCAGCACTGAATTGCTATTATTTTCTTTTCATCCATCATCAGGTTGTGCCCAGGGGTCTTTTTAGTAGGAAGCAGAGATGGGACTTTGTGTACTTCAGTTTGCATCATCTGCTTTCTGAGCCCAGGAGCCTTCAAACAGCTATTTAACCCCATCAGAATAAAAAGCAAGGGGTGGAGGAGAGCTATTTCAGTGTTTCTTGGTTTACCAAAAAGTCAGTAAAGTTGTTTTACCTCCTTTGAGCAGATTTGTATGGTTTGTCCCTTTGCTGTGCTGTGGTAGTTTCTTGAGTTGTGGTGAAGTATTTCAGTGCAAAAGGCATTTATTAAATCCCAGTTATGTTTGAACTTCTTTTAACCTCCTCAGGGATGCTTCGAATTGCCATTTCTTACAGATAACAGCATGAGAGGGGTTTTTTTTCTTTTTTTTGGTTTCTTGCCTGTAACAGGTACTACTTTATGATTCTGGATCTGAAAAAACGGTGGAGGTCAGCTGTCTAAGAAAACTTGAGGAAAACATGAAGACCATCAGGATGTTAGCAGTGGAATGTTCACTGACAGAAATAAGGTAGCCTTTCCCTTACACTGAGTGGCAGCGATAGAAACTAGCAATGATGTACCTTTGTTAGCACTGATTATGTAAGATTTGGATGTGGTTTGCTTTTTGAATAAAAAAATAAAGAAATGGGGTGCTGGCTGTGATTTATTTAATTAAGGTTTGGAGGGTTTTTTTCTAAGGGTTCTACTGTATTGTAGTAAAGCAGAAACTGTTCTGTAGAAATAAATAATATTTATAGGTTGAGTTACAAAATAGTGAACAGATTTATTTCACTGAAGACTTTCTTTCCTTGGCTCAGAATTTGAGATGAATTGGATCTCATGAAGCTGTACAGAAGGTCTCTTTTCTAGACTGTTTTGACAGGTGTCATAACTTCCAGAACTCATGATCCTCCTCATTTTGAAATTCTGAGTTTGTATTTTTTAATTTTTCTGGTTGTAGAGATCCAGAAATTAATAATGATTTTGTTACACTTGACTGTAGTAGAGATTCTTTTTTTTTTTCTGTAACAGTTTAGGCAGTTTAGAAAAAAAGCCAAGTTTTTGGTAGAGGGAAGAGTTGGTGGTTATACTCAGGAGATGCCAACTTCTTTTGTACCTAGAGGTTATCATTTGTTCCATGTTAGACCCACAGGTGGAAGCACACAGTGGACAGCGACAGTGTGTGAATGCTTGTCCTATTACCTAACTGGAGCACAAGTGAAGATAGTCATACAGGTTTGTAATCAAAACCAGTGGTATTTACAAAATTCCTGTCAGACTGTCTCTTAATTTATTTTTTTCTGAATATTTTACCTTTCAAAAAGTCATTAGTAGAACTTGTATAGCTGTTTGCTCTAGGGTAAAAGGTGCTTTCTTCTTTCTGCTTTACTTTTGTTATTCACTGTAGCAGTAGAGCAGTTGGCTACCCAGTGTGGAGAGAACTTCATCTTTTATATAGTTGTTACTGGGGAACAGTAGATGTATCTTTGGGATCACTGGGTGCTGACAGCCTTTATGGACAGATAAGCAAGCAGCTCAGGTTTTTTATGAGAATTATTTCAGAAGCTACTTTATTAGTTTTCAAGCCTCAGAGACTGGAAGAATTAATCCAGTGCTGTATGAATATCATTAGTAATTTATCTCTTCCACGGTTTAAAAAAAAATTATTATTGAAAGGATTTGATTTGTTCAGTGTCAGTTGTCAGCTGCCAGTGATATTTTACAGTGTGTGTGGCAATAAAAGCAGTGATGAGTGGAGTTATTTATGCATGGATTTAAATCTCCTGCTGGAAAACAAGTGTTTGGCACTAGATTTTATTAAAAAAGCTGAGGGGAAAAGCAAGTTTTACTCTACAACTCTTTTTTAATGCCGTGTGTAGCATAGAACAGTTGGTAAAATGATTCATATGGATTAAATAAATTTGTGTTTTCTCATGTGGGTACCAGTTGTTCAAGGATGTCTGACTGACAGTCAGTACCAATAAAATGAACAATATGCCTGTAGTTTGGAGGAAATGCATATTTGTAGTATGTTGTCCGACTCTCCCGTTTTTTCCAGGAAAATGTTGTGGGTTGTGCATTGCCCGTGAAAATTCTTTGCAAAGATGAAACAGGAAAAATGACTGATACTTCTGAATACCTTATTGAACAGGGTTTGGCTCTTAGAAACAGAAGGTTTGGATACTTTTCTGTTATATTCTCTCATACTCTGATGTTCATATTTGACAAAACTAATAAAATAAAAAAATTTGGATTGTGTTCTACAGTTCTAGCAACAGAACTCCATCTTCAGTGGACTTACTTATAATGTTTTATAATGAGTATAATGTTATTTAAGTATCCATGGCACATTGCAGTTCTCTAAGTTTTTAGATGACAGTACTTTGAGATACCTTTGCCACTTCTCTGTGTTACTTGTATTATTTTGTAGTTTTGCACTTTTGAAGTTCTCTGTCAGTTAATACATTGATATTTGATTGAATCTTCTAGAACTGGTAAAGCCAATGGGGCTTGTTTAGTCTCCAAGGAACATCTTGAAGGACATTTTGAGCAGGAGAACACACAGCTGGATGGTTGTAATTCCAAAATTGCATATGAAAGAAACAGGACTGTTCCAGAGGAAAACACCACTATTTCAGAGAGTGAGCAAAAGTCACTCAAAATACACAAGCCACTGCCTCATCCAGAAATGGATGAAGTATATAAATCTCCCATTGTTCCTGAAGCAAAAGTTTTCCAGGCTGTAGTGAGTTGTATTGGAGGTGATGGAACTATTTATATAATACCAAAATCATTTGGTGAGTTTACATAGAAGAAAATACATTTATGAATCTAAGTGCTCTTGGGTATCAGAATGTATACTAGAACACCTCTTTGGTACATGTTTCACTGGTTTGGAATATTCCTCTTGAGAGGTGATGTCCTTTGGTGTGAGGGGCAGGGATTCTCTCTCTCCTTAAATCAGCTTTCCTGTCCTCCCACCCTCCCAAGAAATCCAAAAACCCAAAGTACTTGGATAGGCAGGTTACTTGCCTTTCTTCTCTAGGCTGTAATGGGTAAAGCAGCAAGTGCTTTATTTTGTAATGTTGACTGATCAAGTAAATGTAGTAATCTTCTTCAAAGTGATGCAGATACAGTCATAAAGATTCTTGGACGTTAGCTTGGTTCTCAGATACTGTTGTATTTTTTTTCCAGCAGTTTAAGCTCAGTAGTTTCTTCAGGCTCTTTATTTGCATTGTGATGCATTCTATATCTCACAATGTTTCCTGTTTGTGTTGCTTGAAAGAGTTTCATTTTCTTCTGACTGATGCAGTGTCACTCCTCAGTTCCATGTTAGTATATTGTGCTTTAGAGATATATTTATGTATGAGAACATTTAATTCTATCTTTTTTGCTCCACGAATGCATTTAACTACTACATTATGTGACTATTTTTATTCCTAAAACTTTGAAATTCAAAGTACAGTAACCCCACTTGCACAGGACTGTGTGTTCTTCCTGCAGTTCTTGCTGTAGGCTGTACCATAACAGGAGAGGTTCTTCTGGACACCTCTTCTGTGATGTTTCATGGTGTCCTACCACTAAAACAGTGTTTTGAGAGTTGTTGTCTTGTTCATGCTTTGTTTTGCTCTGATACAGTGGTGCCTAGGTGTCACTTCCAAAATTTATAACTCTTCTACAAGTTCTTCTGAGATTAGAATTCAGAATTTCTAATGGCTTCAGAATTGGAAATGCAGTTTACTGTTAGTAACTCTTCTGCATATACTAGATATTGAACATACATACTGTATCACTGTTGGGAAGTATATTTTAAAGTTGCACATGTGTTTGTTTATACATGTCATCTGCATCTGATGGGGTTTAGTGATGGAAATATTTTGCACGAATGTTAGAGACTATTCTTAATTTTTTTTATTATTTCACCTCCTCTCCCAAGAAACTGCACTAAACAAATTGATGGCTGAAATACAAAATACCTTCAAAGGCCTTGGTCTCCTGATACCCTACTGCTGGAAGAAGGGAGAAGCCTGTGTTGTAAGAGGATCAGATACTGTGTGGTATCGAGCTAAAATTGTAGAAGTCAGCGGTAGTACTCTGCAGGTAAGTTTGATTGGATGGGGTAAGGGGAGCGGGTGTATGTATCTGCATATGTGTGTTTAAAAAAGGTATGTAATCCATTCCTGTAAAATAAATAATGGATTTAACATTTTTTCATTCAGCTGACCTGTGCAGTTGTTCATTCTGCTTAAAAGTGTGGATTACTGTCCTCATTTTTACATTTATTTTAAAAATCATTTTTACCTCTTTCAGTTGTCACAATTTTTCCTGTTTCCCTAGTAATGATTAATTTTCTTAAGTAAAAAGCTGTTCTTGATTTCCTGTAAGTAATCCCTTTTAGGTTTTTTATTTTGCTGTTCTTACCATATGTGGAATGCTTTGAAAACAGTTAGGTTTAGAATCCCACACCTGCCCTAATCCTCACCCAAAAAGTATTGGCTGTCTGTTTTGAATTCTTTCTGCTGCAAAGGTGTAGAACCTTCTCATTAGCAGTTCATCTTACCTGAGCTGTTGAGTCTGCTCATGACTTTTGAATGCAGATTGAAAAATCTATCCTAGTTCACAAATTTTTTTTCCTTTATATTTTAAACTGGTTATTCCACAAAAGGTAGGAATTCTTGCAAGAGAAGTTTATAAACTGAATTTCTAATCTGCCACAGCACTTTTTTTAATCTTTTCTTGCTTTTTCCCAATGGTACTTACCATTGAACCATTATTCTTTTTCCTCCATAAAAGTAATGCTGTAAACAAATGCATTCCCTTACTAAACTTAAGTATTTCAGGAATTATTTCAGGAAATCTTTGCATTTCCTGTAGGTACAGTACATAGACCGTGGTTACATAGAGAGCATTCCTCAGTGTCACCTGTATCCAACCACATTCTACACTGGCATTCCTCCATTTTGCATCCCATGCCAGCTCTACAAGACGCTGCCGGTGAGTAGTGGCACATCCGTGTGTTGGTGGGTGGTTACTCAAATCAATACCCTGCCTGGTCAGGCTGAGAGTAGTGCTGGTGTCTTCTCTTGCCTGCAAGGATTCAGAGAAGAGATGATGAGGATTGTTTCAGCAGGTCCTTGTCAGGGCCCAGCAGGTTTGCTTTATGAGGGGACCATGCTTGAAGGGTAGCTAGCTGTCAGTGGGGTTAGACCTTCGTGAGACAGGCACTGCAGGCTTGGCAGGGGATACTCAGAAATGAAAATTCAGTTTGCAATAGCACCAACAAAAAGTAAGTCCTGGATTTCTTAATGCAGAATGGCCAGACAATCTGAAATTGTCAAGTCCACTGTGTTTCTAACATTCTGATCTTGGCTGTGTAGGAAGCAATCCAAACTGATACAGCTGAATTGTTCTAGGGGTTTTTGTCAGTAAGAAATTGGTGTGTAAATAACATCTTCACATACCATCACACCTTGCTTACTCTGAATGGTGAACGTAGTAAAAGTGAAATACTGAAGTTACCAGCTTACTTTTATTGCTGGAAATGGTTAAACTGATAGAGTAAGGAAGGCTGCAGGGGTGGTGGGGCAGGGACAGGCAGCAGACCTGCCAGGGGAAGGTAGCATGCCCAGGTAGGAAAGCTCCTGCAGCGGGTGGTGAGAGGGCTGTGCAGCATCAGGGAGGCTGAGGAGGGGTTGGATAGCTGATTCCAAGTGCAGTCTGCAGTGAACCCACAGCCAAACAGCCAGAAACCCTCCCAGCAGCACATGTGGAAGAGAGAAGGGACAATCATGCAGAAGAATGGAAGCTTGCAATGGCAAAGGCCTGCAAGAAGAAGAGATTTTCTCCAGAGTGTGAGGTGTTCCTGTAGCACTGCTTCCTCACTCTGCAGGCCGATGAGGACAGAGCCCTCACATCAGGAGGGATGCCAGGGCTGAGGAGGGCAGCACCCTCTGCTCCCTGTGTAACCCCCAGTGCAGCTGACAAAAGGCAGGGGGAGATGGGAGACAGGAGTGGGTGCTCCCTTCAGAGAGGTTCAGAGGAGCCCATGTGCTGACCCAACATTCTCTAGAGAGGGATGGTGCTCCTGCCTGTTTGTACTGGGGACATCACTGAGAGGCTGCCAGGCCCTATACAGTCCTCTCCCTGTTTCCCAGTGCCATGAGTTAGTTATCTGCTCCTGTTGACACCAGTGATAACCCTCAGACTGCTCCTGGCTGTGTCTGCAGCGGTTATCTGCAGATCCCAAGAGTGCTTGTAAGGATCTGTGGCCTCCCAGTAGTTTTTTCATCAGTCCTGTCTGGCAGAGGGAAGGGCTTTGAGCGATTCGCTCCAGTCTGGTGAGTTATGAAATGATAACTGTTGCCACAGGACTGTTGCACAGCCAGTGGTTGGGCTGCTTGGATGATGGCACTCACTTTGAGGAGCCTGCTCAGGTGGGGCCCGTGTCCCAGAGAAGAAGAGCCTCTTTGGTCTATAGGCATGCCAAGCCTGGAGAGGGATCACAGGTCAGGAGAGCACCTGAAGAGCAGCACCAGTGGGACCAAGTCCAGGGAAGGGCAATGGAGATCAGAGGGCTGGAGAACCTCTCCTATGACAGGCTGAGAGAGTTGGGGCTGTTTGTCCTGGAGAAGAGGAGGCTCCAGGGAGATATTCAGCACCTTCCAGTACCTAAAGGGGGCTACAGGAGAACTGGGGAGAGACTTCTTACAAGCTCATGGAGTGATAGGACCAGGGGGAATATCTTCAAATTGACAGAGGGCAGGTTTAGATTTGGTACTAGGAAGAAAGTCTTCACTACAAGGATAGTGAGACATGGGAACAGGCTGCCTAGGGATGTTGTTGATGCCCCATCCCTAAAGTGTTCAAGGCCAGGTTGGAGGGGGCTTGGAGCAACCTGGTCTGGTGGAAGGTGCCCCTGCCCACAGCAGAGGGTTCAAATTCAATCCTTAAGTTTCTTTCCAACCCAAACCAGTCTATGATTCTGTGAAAGACAGGCTTGTAAGCATACAGGTTGGACAGCAAACAGATACAGGAGAGAATAAAAGTGTTTAAGTTTTGTTGAGTGTTATCTTAGATTCTTTAAGTATTTGGATTATGCTTCAGACAATTTTGCACACATACATTATTGCATACATAGTATTGGTTAGATTTGGCAAGCAGCGTCTCTTTCTAAGCCATTTCAGGATCTGAAAATTGTGGGTTGCATTGTCACTTGAACTATAATGCATCAAATAGTAGATAATATTTAAATGATTGTAGACAAATCAAACTAATGTGTCTTCTAGTCAGATTTCTTTTTTAATGGTAGTTGTGTATTTCCAACTACCCTAAGAATTGGAAGAATATTACTTGTTAGCATCTTAATGTGTTGGTTTCTTGCTTTTCTCCAAATAGATTGGAAATTTTTGGCAGCAGGAGGCAGTAGAATACCTTCAAGAACTTCTCAAAAATGAAGAGGTTGAAATTCATGTTAAGGTAGCCTAATTTATTCATAGATGTGGAATGAAATGAAGTTTTGTTGTCTTTTTCCTTTTAACTAGCATTAAGAATTGTACATGAGGAAGTATAGCGGTAAATGCATTTCTTAGACAAAAGAAAAACTACAACTAAACTTAGTTCTCCTGTGACTTTATTATAGTTTTCAGGCCTTAAATATGTCCATTAGAGTTAGTGCTGGTTTTTCACCCTGCTCATGTTGAATTGTCATTTTGACAAGTAACCTACCTATTGGCAGCATAAATTGTTCTAAATTCTATTCTAACTGATAAAATTCTAACATAATTTATTAAAATTATAAGGAAGCACATCATCTGTATTGTCTGAAAACAAGTCATTTCAGGCAGCTTAATGATAAATTGTGAAGGGGGAAGGGTTTGAGTGAGCAAACATGGGATAGTTTAGGATGAGCAATTGGTGCTCCCATATCAGAAAGAGGGATACTCCCATTTGTGTTACAACGGATGTTAATAGGCATCTTGGTCTTGTGGCTTTGAGTGTTATGCTTATCAACATGAGAGGTTTGAATTTCTTGGTCACTGTTTCTAAAACTTTAGCCAATATTACTGTTACAGTCCTGTTTTGTCCTGTGTAAATAGGAGCTACCAGATAACCCATGGGGCAAGCTGTCCATCAGCCTGTATTTTGGGGGGATGTCGCTTTCATCCTTCATGGCATACCAGAGGTACTGTGTTGCTGAAGATTGCCAGGACATACAAAAGGTGGTGAGACTTGTGTGTGTGTTTGTCCTCCTTTTGCTGTTCTACCTTTGGAAAGATTATTCAGTTGCTTGTTGTGACCTAGGAGGATTTGTTACTTTTTTTAATATTTCTATGTGGTTTTGTGCTGTAAGCAGCAGTAGGACTGAGCACATAGGTCTGCAGCACAACATGGGGAGCTACAATGTGCTGATAAGACTCTGTGGAATAAAAAATTGCCAAGAGTTTGTTCATGGATTCTGTAATGAAAAGAGATTTTTGTGCTTCTGTTTAAAGTCCAGCTAGCATTCCTCTAGAACACTATGAATAGGGTAATACTTTTAGCACTTGAAGGGATTAGTTATTCATAGAAATATATCCAAGGATGGAGTAAATTAAATCGAGTATTTCATCATAAAGCCAGTGATTTATAGGGGAGTTACCTAGGTTCTTTATTCCAAGAGTCTGGGACATCTCCCCTAAAGATCATCAGGTAAGATTGAAGTTTCCACCTAACTTCATTTTCTTAACACAAAAAACCCGTGCATAAATAATTTCTCTGTATTTGTTTTCATTTTTTTGTTCCTTGAAATCTGAGGATCAGGTTTATTTAAATTGCTAAGACTTTGTCATTGCATTTTTCTCTTAATTCTGTTTAAGTCTGCCAATGTACTTTTCATTCCGATGAACATCTTTGCTTCAGAAAATAATTTTCCAGTACAGAGTCTGCTGCTGTCACTGCTGGTGCTAAGCTCGAGTTGTCTGCCACTGGGCTCATGATGCAGTTAGAAAAATCCCTCAGTGTATATTAGAGCTGAGTAACCATGGAAAACCTCATTGTAAATCAATCTCTTGTTGCATTTTCATAAAGTCAGCACGACACACAGCTTCAGCAAATTAAATATGGATCTGGAAATTAGATTGGTACCTTTAACACAAAAATTAAATTTGGAAAACAAAAATAAAGCTGTGTAAGAAGGTTGCAGGCAAAAAGCATTCAGAAAGCCTGAAGTGCTTTCCTCAAGGAATAATAGCATTAAGCAGATCCATTCCAGGAATAAGTGACTCAGAACAATTTGTAAGAAAACAGACATCAGAAGTGTTCAGTTGTAGACCAGAAAAGAAGCAAGGTATCCAGAACTCGAGCTGAATCTCAGGAACAGCAGAAGTGGGAAGCAAACAGCTCTGAACACATTCAAACATAATCAGCTCTGGTTTTAGCTGTAGAGACTCGGCAGCCATGCTCACAAGACAACTGAAGTGCATTCGTTTTATATAGGGTGTAACCATTATCTATTATTTTATTCTGTTGCTTTGTAACTTCATTTCACAGCTTCAAATCTGTGATGTGGGGTGAGTTAAGCTAATAAGGACTTCATTCTGTGTTGTGAGCCTTGCAGCTGCTAACAGTGGCTTATGCAGGGCTCAGTGCACCATTGCTGCAGTGTCTGTCTTAGAGATGAGTTTGCCTTGCACTGCACTGATGAGCTTAGGAGCTGGTGTTTGTTACCATATGACAGTCCTAGCTTAGGCATTAGCCTGAGATTCCTGGTAGGGCAGTAGGATGTTGGAGAATGCATCAGAATCTGCAGGTGGGCTGAGCTTTACAGCAGTGATTCTTACTCCAGGTGTGTGTGTCCAAGTGTAGTCAGGTGGCTCCTGACTCACACTGCTCCTGATAGTTTTGCAGAAACCTGCCATTCAGTTTGTGTATCTGTGATTTAGTTAGACATCCTTTCTTTACCTTTTGGAGTATGTACTTTGAATGGAAAAAATTTTTTTTCCTAGCTAAATTTGAGGAACATAATGACTTTTTGTACTGCATCCTCTGTCAGATCCTGCAAGGGAAACAAAGGGTCATAATTCATTGTTTCATTTTCCAGTTACATATGTTGCTTCTACTTTTCTCTTGGGCATTAATGAAAAATGTTCCTCAAGTAAATGTTTAAAATGTATTTTGGAGAAATTGTACATTTTGTAACACGTCATGTTTTAAGTACAAGAGATAATATGAGCTCTTTTCATGACCTATGTTCTAGCTGAGCTGTGTGCCATATATCCTTCTAAAAATATAATTTAATGCTCCAGGGTTTATTTTGTGGTGAACCAAATGCAGTAATGACATGTAGAATTCAAACTGTAAAATACATGGTTTTAAAAGAAGATACACTGGACAATGCCATGCTGCTGAGAAAAATCTTTATCTGTACATTGCAATGTTGTTTTTTTTCATCAAGGACACACTGCTTACTGTTATTATACACCTTTTTAGGTAACTCCTTTGTACCAGAAGTCATACCTAAGTTAGTTTCTGTTTTGTTATTCAGTATGATGCTCAGCTGAAGTCTGTCTTGGTCTAGGGGGTATTTGAAGGAGACCTTTCGCCTTCGTACCTGCTGCAACCACTGCCTGTTCCAGGAGAAACCTTTCCTGTCACAGTTACCCACCTGGTGTCCCCCAAGGAGGTCAGTGTGTCTGGTCAACATCTCACATGCTGCACTCCCACTGAGCAGCTGAAAAGGAGAGCACAGATGGCAATCTCGTAGCATTAGAGGCTGCAAAATGGTCCTGAGCTATTGGTGCAGGGGGTTGTGTGGGGCAGCTCTCTGGATGAACACTTAGTTGAAATAACCTCATAGGTGGGGGCAGCGAAACACTAATCGTTTCTCTAGAAAAATTAATTTAAAGAATTACACTACTGCAGTCTGGTAGTTAGCTTTTTTTAATAAGAAAATAGGTTGTTGGAATTTAATGTGGCAGAACAATAGTGAATTTTGTGTAAGCCCACACAGTTTCCTGGAGTTCTGCCCAATCTCCCAGGCAAAAGGCAGAATGTCATGTGAATTGATCAAATAAAAGATTCCTATGTGGACTTTGAATGTTGAATGATGAAATAGAGAAGAAAGGGGAGCAAGGAGATGCTGAACCTTTCAAAGATGGGATCTGGATTAAAAGTAAACTTAATAATGGTTGGAATTCCTCATTTCTAAATTAACTGCAAAAAATAGTAACATCAGAGCCTTTTCTTTAAATAGGTTTATATTTGTCTTGATTCTTCTGAGAACCTTACAGAGTGCTCTGCCACAGAGAGATCTGCCAGCTGTGACTCAGAGAGCCTTAGGAAAGCCCTGAAGTGGTGCAATAAAATTGTAAAGACACTTCCTCATCTAACAAACTTCAAAAAAGGTACGTTCTGATTATTTTCCCTGTTGTTTTGTGTGGATATTTAGAAAGCCTGAGTTTCCTTTTGTAGTTCTATGTATCTTTAAATAAAAGTTTTGGAGAGTAAGGAGTAAGATCACACTATAATTACATGATACACTGTAATATGTTTTTACTCTTCATTAAATTGAGGCTTTTGTGTCATTCTCCTCCAATGGAAAATGATGAACTCAGACTCCCAGTGCCTGTTAGAGTTATGAACGGACTTTAGATCCTGTTTGGCAGTAATAAAACTTTATCCTAGAGGTACCTGTCACTGAACTGTGACAATTTTATTAAATATTCAAAAGACAAAAGTTATGTACAGAAAATCATGTTATAAATGTTGAGAAGTTGTGTGAGCCCTAAGGATCACCACTTTAATGTCCACAGCTGTTGGGCCTAAATTAACACAAGTATGGCTGTCTAAAACCTGGTGAAGAAAGCAGTTCTCACTCGTACTTGATTCTGCCAACTCATAAAAGTCTGGGTGAGGTTTTAGGCATGATCTGCCTCCTGTCTTCCAGACATGTCTTTTCACCTGGAGATCAGTCTATTTACTGACTGGATTGTGCAGATGAGTCCAAGTTGAAAAGCTAGAACGTTAAACTGTTTGGATCACTATCTTTTAACCAAGATATTTGCTGTTATTTCTCACCATTGCCATGTGAGGTAGAGAAACTTGACTTAAATTGCATAGTACTGCTTGGATTGGAATTCAGGTAGAATTGGAGGATGCGTGGAACAAAATAGTGTAGTATCTACAGTAGTAGATAAGGAAGAGGAGACTTAATCTTGGTCACAAAGTAAAGTGGATTTTCAGGGTCAGTTTGTACTGCACTGAGTACTGTGGGGTGTTCTGTGATGGTTTTGGTTTTTTTCTTTCTTTTATAGAACTGCCTTGCCTTGCAGAGTATGTGGATGGTTTATGGTATAGAGCAAAACTCCTCTCTATTACACAGCTTGTGCCTGTTCAGATTCTGGTTCAGTTTGTTGACTATGGTACTTACTTAGTTGCCCCAACCAGCAGGTAAATAAGAAATAACTGCATGTAAAATGTTCTGTGTGTATGTATGTATGCATGTATACACTTAAATCATAAAATATGTACTTACAAATAAATATATGTGTGTTACATTTATTATAATTTTTTCTAGAACTACATATATATATTTTTTACCATCATTTACTATTGGATTTCAGTTAGAGAGAAGGTGTTTTGGCTGGTTAAATAATTTCTGTCTGTGGGGTGTGGGGTTTGTGCACCTGCTTCTCTGTTCCAGGTTGTTTTGAGAAGCCCATTATTATAATACCAGATTTCTCCATTATCTCCACTTACTTAACCTGTGAGTGGGCTCAGGTTAATCTGCTTCTGCACCTGAGAACCTTACTCAAAACAAGGGCTGAGCCCTCCAGGTGTACAAACAAATCCCAATCCTGTGTGACTGTTTTCTACACAGAAGACAGCTGGGGATTAAACTGAGGGATAAAGGAGTATCTGAGTGGGACACACCCTGCTCTGCCTGTGTGGAACATGGATGTTCAAATCCCTGTTCTGTGCAGTTCTGAGATGCTCTGGATTGTTCCTGTGCTGACACAGATATGTCTCAGACATCCCAGGCTTTGAGAGTTCCATAAGCCTGTCTGAATTCCTCCTACATATACATTTACATGTATGTGGATAGTACATAGCACTACAGTGCATATATAGAACCTGTATATATAGTACATATACACATACACACATAGGTACTGCTTAATCACAACGACTTGCTCTCAAGCTTCTTGTGGAATGTACACATCCTTGCTGAAGATGATGCAGAAATGGGGATTTGAACAGATTTTGTGCTTTGCAAGTCTGTTAAGGTCTTGGGAGACAGTCTCTTCTGTTTCAGAGCTGCATTTCTCTGCTTCCCCTTTCCCTTGCTTCTTTAGAAAGATAAAGAATGGGGAGATGACAATGTAAACCCCAGGTACCTATCTCCAGTAGTGTGTCTAGAGCACATTCAGGTGTGAAGCATTTGGACCACGAAGGTTTGTGGAGCTGCCCTGTGATATTCACACTTGGATTCCTGTGCTGCAATCTGTGTTTGGGGCTCTTGGGACTCTTCCTCGAGCAGGGTTCTGGGGAGTGGTCTGATGCTGCGCTGCTTTCTGACAGCTCCTGTGCCAAGTCCTTCAGAGGGCCTGAGGGAGGCATTGTTGGGTCTGATGTTGGCATGTTTCTGTAGAGCAGGGACTCCAGTCCTGGTTCTTACACCATAAAAGTGCTGTGTGAGCCACTCAGCCATCCTGGTGTCCTTCCTGGCTGGTGGATTGCTGTGGGCAAACGCTTCTCATTTTGCCATGTTGCTTTCAGATTGCGTCACATACCTTGTCACCTGCTGAAGTACCCAGTGCAAGCAATGCGAGTTCTGCTGGCTGGATTTAGACCTGCTTCAGATGACAAAAACGTGGAAAGAATTCCTTATTCCCCAGAATGGAGCCTGAAAGCATTGTGGACCATGGTGGACTGTGTTGAAGGAAAGCGTCTCTCTGCTTCCATACTTGTAAGAAATGCCTTTTTTTTTTTCCCTTGGTTCTTGCTGAGACTAAAATTCTTACTAGCAGTCTAATTTTTAAGTCTTTGTTTTACTGTGAATCCTCATAGTTTAAAATTGAAAACCATTTACCATGAAGGAAAGCCAAGAGAAAATGGTGTGATGTTCTTCATTCTGCAATCACAAAGTTTCTGAGCATTCCTGTTATTTTAAAACCAGAGGTATTCTTATTATATTCACAGTTCCATTTAGACAGTGAGTGTAGCCAGTAAAATCTTTCAGTATCAGCTTGAGGTTTAAATCTGTAACTGTCAACACTGTAATCTTTCAGACTGTTTCACCAGAGGTTACCATTTCTTTGTATGGAGATGACAAAAATCTGGTTCATCTGAAGCTGATAGAAATGGGTCTTGCAGAGTTGGATCAGTGACACGTAAGTACAGTGACCATGAACTACAAATTCATACCACTGGGGAGGGATGGTTGCAGAAGTTCTAAGAAAAGTATAAACTCCCAGTAATGTGGACAACTAAAGTTTATTTGAGAAAAAAATCCCTTCTCTCCACATATTCATTCTATTAGTAAAATATTTAACATAAACCAAAAAGTTGTTAAAAATTTCTTTACATACCATTACTGAAACGCACAATCAAGGCACTGAAACAAAGAACCCTGGGGTGGTATAACATAAAGAGCTTCTGCTGCCAGTAACTGAGAAAGGCACTTTGCAGATGTGGCAGTGTACTCTGCCCAAACAATCAAAACTGATCTTTATTTTCTGCTTTTAATCTGTGTCAGGTGCTGGTGGTTCTCAGTGGTTGCTCAGGCAAGCATCCATGCTAACATGCTGGTGTCCACATGTCTAAACAAACATGCAATATTTTTAATGAAGAGCTTTATACTATACTATGTGTATAAAGCTCTTCATTAGGGTTATGTGTTATCCATGGGAATATGTGTTATTGATGGGGAATACCAGAAACTTTGATTTTTAGATTTCTTGGCCAACCTTGTTAT
Source organism: Molothrus aeneus (assembly GCF_037042795.1). NCBI lineage: Eukaryota > Metazoa > Chordata > Aves > Passeriformes > Icteridae > Molothrus > Molothrus aeneus. The sequence continues at coordinate 43,661,455 of NC_089647.1, forward strand.
GTCATTTTTCATTCCCATTTATTTATTCCCATTTCCTTCCCACTTGTTAAGCACTCTTCTAGCAAATGTGAAGGTAATGCTCCTAACACTTTCCAATATTGGAATAGTCTTTCCTGTGAATAGTGAAACTTTATATCCACATTCAATTTTTTCTGGCCTTGGAGCCTTAAGTATTGTTCTGTGATATCCTTCTCATAGGAGTAGATGGAACTGATGCATAGGGGTGAAGAATTAGATCAAAAGCTGATGCTGGGACACTTTTTCTAGTATCTTGTTCAAAGGCTTGGAGGGAAGATGAAGTTTTATTATTGTGACATAACTGTTGTTTGTGTTTCAGGTTTATTTGGTGACAGACATTTCCACCCAGCACGAGATAGGGAGCAAACAGCTGGGGCTGCATTACTGTCTTTGTTCTGGAACACGTTTGCATTGTTGCTGGTTTCTGTTTTCACTTTCAGGTGTTGTTACATCTCTTTTACTTCAGAGTTTTGGAATAAATAGTTTGGTCAGCATGCACCTGAAAGCTTATTTTCCTTTACTGCTGTAGTATGTGAGGTTTCTCTGGGTGTCTCTTCATTGTACTAAATCCTTTACGTGTAAAGCTCAGCCCCTCCCAGTCTCTCCAAGGAGAGCTTTGTCTAGATTATCAAGGGAAACACTTGTGTGATGACTCCATAGCCTCTCCAGGCAGGCTGTTCCAGGGTTCAGTCACCCTCCCACTAAAGCAGCCTCTTGCTGGTCAGAGGGAGCCTGCTGTGCTTCAGTCTGTGCTTACGCACACAGACAGAGCCTTGCACACATCTCTTCCTTCAAGCTCCCATGAAAGCAAGGGTCCAAAGCTGACCTCTCTGCCCAGGCACAATGGGACAGACAGTGGAAGGATCCTGTCACACTTCCAGTACATATTCTGGTACTAACCAGCCACATCCTAGGTGTTGCAAATACCCCAGAGAGCTCATGCTTATTTTCAAAATGTTTTCATTTAAAGAAGACCAAAACCTCACTGTTTATCACCCATCTTGAAAGCGACTCAGCCCTGAATTATGTAACAGCTGCTGTTTAAACAGTTTGATCCAAAAGTCCAGGACCTGTCTCTGCACCCAGCCAGGGAACTTCTGGGTGTGAGTGAGCACAGTTCTCATTGCCACCCTGTGAGTAATAAAGGGCATAGACAGAGTAAGGACAGAGCTTTCACTGAGGAGAAAGGGGAGGGGGCAGAGGAGACAAGGAGAAGAAAGTATCTTCTACCATGTGAGAGAAGGAAACAAATTTTTCAACATGCACAGGAACGGAGACTTAAAAGCAGCCAGCCCAGCAGCAACCTTTTGATGGTAGGTACTGCAGAATTTTGAAAGACAAGTCAGCTTAAAAATACCTGCTAGGTAGGAAAACTGGATGAGATGACTTTTGTTAATTTTCTGGTGTTTCTGAGTAGCTTGGAGAATGAACCTGTCCCCCAGTCTCACCTGTGTTAGCCCTGTGAGTATAGAAGGGCAGTTTGTAGAACAGACACTGCAGTTTGCTAATGCTGTTGCCTCCTAACTCCAAGATGAAGAAAATAAGATGAAGGAATAGTCCAAGACTGCCATTCCTTTGGTCTTTCAAGTCAAGCAGTAAGTAAACTGATGTCCAAAATAAGGCATGGTCTGCAGTTGTTTGAGTGTTCACTGACAGCTGATGTAAAAAACACCTTTTTATTGCCATATGGCTGAATACCAAATCAATAAACTCTTTCTTAAACATAGAAATGGGAAAAAAGAATTAGCCAAAGTGCTGATGTAGTAGCACCCACCGAAAAATAAATTTATTTAGAGAAAATTATAAATAATATATACAGAACAAGCTTTAAGATTTTCCACTTGTTTACAGAAATGTACATTATTTTTGCTGATGTGCTAACACTTCAGCAGTTTTGACATGGTCTACAACTTGGTGTCCATGATAATATTACCATCCTTGTCCTTTATTCTGACTCTCCCAGAGACATACTTGGTTTCCTGCTGTCCATTCATGTACACAGTCTTGACAGTCCCATCTGGATACTCCCGTCTCTTAAACTGTGGCGTGTGCAGTTCTCGCTGGCCATTATTGAACTCTATAGTTTTGGTTCCATCTCTGCATTAAAGGGGAAAGAAAACCCCAAGGATTATGCATTGGTGTAAGATTAGTCTCAGAACCAGCATTGGTGGATATGTCAGCCTAAATGAAGGAAAACAGTATTTGTGGAAAAATCTGTTAAGTATTTCAGCTGGTTCATACTCAGAAACCTGTTTCTGCAAAACTGATATTACTTCTTTATACTTGAGAACCTCCACTGCACTTTATCTGCATCAAATCCATCACTGCTGAAGTCCAAGGGAAGTTTAAAACTTGGTATTTTGAGCACTGTCAGTTATCTGCTGTCAGTCACACCTGTTCCCCACACCAGCCAGGTTCCTAGATATTTTTTCCTAGAATTATGTACAAATAAAGAATTGTTGTCATCTTAGTGCAGGGGTTCCATACTTGTCTCCTTATCTCAAAAATTTCATAACTTCTTGGTGTTTCTCATGGGCAGCTCCTCAGAGCACTGACACTTTCTTCTTCACAAAGCAGCCAACTGAGTCCAGTTCCCTTCTCAACCAGCCACCCCATTCTTTTATAGCATCTTCTCATTGGTTACAGCTGTGGCCTGTTAAAGTCAGGCCTGTTCCTAATCTTTGATAATTGGCCCAACTGCAACTCCTTAGGGGTAAGATTACTTTCTACACTATCTTTATTTTCTTATATTCTATCCCCCTACAGAGAAGTCTCTTAGGTTAGGGTATGAGATAGTACACTGTCTTTATACCTTTTCCATGCTATCAACAAAAAAAACCCCAAAACTCGAGCAGTAACTATGTGTTCACAGTATAGTCGATTGAAATGCAAGCGTGCAGGAGATGCAGAAACACCTATCAGCATATAGTGCTCCTGTCACTGAGCCCCAGGTGCTCCATCCCCTGCCCAGCCCAGGGAACCCCAGAAGGAAAAGCTCACCGCTGCACACGAACAACAGTGCCATCAGGAAAGATACTTTCTTCTTGGCCATCTGTAAATAGACTCTTAATTGTCTGATCAGGGAAGGTTATTTCCTTCTTGCCATCAGGATAATGCTTCTCTGAAACGTATTTTGAGACAATATGCTTATTACATAAATACATACCTACATCTGGGCAATAATTCTGACAGTTGGGTTGGATGATTTCTTTACCTATTTGTCCATTTGAAAACTGCAAGACCTCTAAGCCATCAGTGTATGTAGTGTGAGTAGTCTTAGCATCAGCATAATAATAAATCTGCAGACAACAGTTGAGATTCAGTGTAACTAATGAGAAGTTTTAAATGAGGGTACACATGCAGATAACTATGCAGTTATTGAAAAATGCAGAGCTAGGATACCTACCACTGTTTGATCAGGCATAATCTGTTTCACATCCCCATTGAAGAAGGTTATAGTTATGGTCTTCCCATCAGAGCCCACTTTCTTGCATGTTCCATTTGGGAAAAATATAAGGTGACAGCCATTTTTCAAAACCTTCTCAACCTAATGAAAACACAAGTGAGGTCAGTATTGAGCCCTAACACTCATCTTTCCCAACAGCTGTCTTCCAGAATTTCCAAGTGCCGAGCTCTCATTTTACCTTTCCATCAGGATAAGCAGTTTCTCTCTGTATCTCTTCACTGCCTGTAAATGCAGGAGCAGATGGTGGTGACACATAAGCTTCATTAGGAGAGGTGTCCTGAGATGACAATCAAAAACTCAAATCAAGCTTTGTCTTTATATACTTTCTTCCTAGTCTGACAGATATTTTAGGAAACAAGGAGCATCACAGACAGAAGATGAGTATGGGGAGGCATAAACACAATCTGGGGTTTAAGCAACTCCAAATGTAATTCAGGTGGTACAATAGATGGAGGGTGAGCAATCATTGGATATCTGTGGCCAGTTGTAGTCTGGACTGAAGTGGAATTCAGTGATGTGCTGTAACATGGAGCTCAATTTCCTTAAGAAATCCACATCATGGTATGAAACGATCAAGTTCTCTAAAGCCTAAGTGTAACCTACAGCAAATAATGTAAGAAATAATTAAACTATTTAAAAGATCCTTGCACATGTTGCCCCACAGGGGGCATATGAACATTCATCCTTCTTTAGCCCTCCAAAAGGTAAAAAATTCAAAAGAGCAGGAGATTATTACTTTGTATTTTTCCTGAGCCAAAGAATAATGCAACTACTAGACAAAGGTAAAACACTCCTCATTGACTGGTACATAGCCATTTTCTGTTACAACAATAAAGGCTGAAGAACATAAAAAGCTAACAGCCTCATCAGTCACCCTCCAGATACTCATTAACTTTTCCATTTCAGGCTTTTTCTTCCCTGCTTTGAAAATCAAATCAACACGCAGGACTTACTACCATAAAAGTCTGAGAAGAATCTTCCAGTGCAGTCATTGCCTCAGAGGTGTTTCTCTCATTACCAGGTCCTGATGCAGGTGTTCTAGGAAGTTTTCCTACTGAGACACATGTAATAGTTATATTGGAGAGAAATTAAAGTGTGGTTTAAGAGTTACAATTATATAGGAGGTCAAGCTGTACAGGACACCCACATTTCTTAACTGCAGTGGAAACTGAAAGCAGGGTATTTACTAAAAGGATAAGCACATGCCCAGAAAAGAATCAATCACTGACATTGTTTTGTGTGTCAGTGAGAAGCTAGAATTGAAGAATTATTACAAGGGACATTTAATGCACTTTCTCTCCTATTTCATCTCTGTAGATTTACAAAGGATTTGCCCCTCCTACAAATTTAGACAACACTGTAAGTGATGCCTTATAATGAACAAAGGAAGATGAATGTCAGCTTTTAACAGGAACTGATCAGCATATTTTTTCCACGTCTCTCCAATCAAACTACCAAAATAAAACTACCTTCAATTCTGGAACATACTCCTGTAACAGATAACATGATGGTTGGATGAGCTGTCAGACGTGTCAAAAAAGTACCCTGCAGTTACTTTCCATATGTGATTATCCCTTAGGAAGCAGACACTAACTAACTGTGAACAAGGAACACCTGCCACAGCATTGCCCATATGATTACAGATCTGCTGATGGAAGGTTCTGAAGAGACACAGCAGTTCTGATGTTATCAACACACTCAACTAGACATTAGGAAGACATTTTTCACTGTCAGGGCAGTGGGGCACTGGAACAGGCAGCCCAGAGAAGCTGAGGTTGCTCCTTTCCTGGAATGGTCCAAGGCCAGGCTGGATGGGGCCCTGAGCACCTGTGGTCTAGTGGAAGGTGTCCCTGCCTGTGGCAAGGGGTTGGAACTGGATGACCTTGGAGGTCCCTTCCAACCCAAACCATTCAGTGACTCTGATCTAACCAACACCGGCAGCTTGGAGAACACCAGTGATGAATGTCATTTTTGATTACAGAAAGCAGCTTCTGCAGTGCTGCAGACCATCATGTATAACCAGAAGCATTTTTCACTCCAGAACTGGAGTGAGATGACAGCTTTCTCCAGAATCCCACCCTGTGAGGTATTTATCCATATGCTCAAGCCCATGACAGCTCCCACTCTTACCTCCTTTTGAGGTGGTAATGCACTCCACAAAGCAAAACTTCACATTCATTTTATTTTTAAGACTTAACAGAATTCTCTGCATAGACAAATATTTTTACCTTTTGCTTGTGAATAACTTTTGCCGTTTATCTTGCTGCACTTCTGTACTGGAAGAAGCGGAGATGCACTTTGACTTTTTAGGCCTCTATTTGGTAGACACTAAAAGAAAAAAAGTATTTGTGGTTTATGTGACATGTAATTGTAACTGTTCATACAGAGTCAATAAAATTTATAGACCATCTGACATTAGATTTACTGGAAGTTTCTTCACAAACTATACAGTTTTGAGACTTGATCAGCAGAAGGGCTTGTGTGATGTAGCCCAAGCTGCACTTTGGAACTCTTCCTCCATCAGCTCCTTTGCTATCAACAGCTCCAAAATGTTAATTTGATGCAAGCAATCCAGAATAATAGTTATAGTTTCAAAACTTAATATAACTGCTTTAGACAATTGTGAACTGCTTGGTTTGCCTGGTTGATCCCAAAGGGGCAGAGGTTCACAGCTTAGACTCCATCAATTACTTTTCTTTCATACCTGCATAATTTTTTATTTCCAAGTTGAGTTCCTCAACAAAAGGGATACTGCATATTGTGAGCATTGACATTTGCAGAGAATATGGTATTAACAAAATTCTGTGTCTGTCACCACTAGCGTAGTCCCCACAGAAGTAAATTAAAAGAAAACAGCTAAGTTGTAGCTATTAGAGTCCAATTATATAACAGAAAACCCACCAGTACTCACACAAATATATTTAAAGCACCAAGATTAATAACTTACAGATTCTGCTCTATTTAGACTCATCCCAGGATTTTCTACTTTTTTCTTGCTTCTAGCAGCTTCTACTTTCTTCCAGGCTTCTAGACGAAACTTCTCCATAATTTTGATTTCCTCTTTTAGCTCAAAATTCTCATTTACTAAAGCTTCTATTTGATCTTTAAGGCGTCGATGGGTAGTCGACCATTTTGCCTCTTTTCGTTTTAGATCTTCCTGTAACTCTGCAATCTGCTGTTTTAAAGCCTTAGAAAAATGCATGTTTTCATTTTTAATATAATAAAATATATTTTAGTTTCTAATAGAAATACAAACACAAGGAAAAAAGGCATAAGTGGCAAAAAAGTCAAATCAGCTTAATAGTGCAAAGGTGAAAGGTAAGGAAGAGTTTTCTTTCCTGAAAGAGTGTAAACTACCAACTTTATAAGCTCTACTCCAATCACAGGAATTGTTTTTCTTGCTTTCTTGGCATTTTTTACACTTCCTAGATTGGCCAGTACAAAAACACTTGAGACAGAAACACAAAATCCTTAATGCTACCCTTGGAGGGTCCTTCAAAAATCTTGGCACAGAAAATAGGAAGGACACAAACACACAAAAACACATGCAAATCTGCCTAGTTTAGCAAATGTCAATTCAGTTTTCTGAAGGGAAATTTGTAGGGAAGGAAGATGGAACTCCCTGTGTGATATGGCTTGTTTGTGCATCTCATATACCATACATCCTGACAATGAAGGAAGAAACAGATCTTGTTCCTTACATCACTGATACCTAAAGACCAATAAGTGATAATAAAATGTAACTTTGAAAATTGTAGAAGATTACTACATAGACTGTACAAGAGTTATAGAGAGAATTAAACCCTTCTGGAGTTCTAGTTGGCACTTTGATCGACTACCATGAATAAAAACTTACAACTTAATATTTTAACGTCAGTAATTTTGTTTCAAAGTTGAAGGTCATTCTATCAGTTACTAGCAGTTTTTAGCATGGAAATGTGACAAAAAGATTTACTCATGAGGAGTTTTTGCCTTAAAACCATCAAACAGCATTGTAAAGACTAGTTCCCTTCCTCAATTAGACTAATTTAGATTGGAAAAAAAAAAAAAACTTTAAAATCATGGAGTCCAACTGTTAATCCAGCACTGCCAAATTCACCTTACTAACCGACATCTGCTAGCAGTTCCCATCTTGAAATCACCTATAATCTTTGAACTAAGTTAGAATTTAGTTCTTGACTGCCTTTAAGTGAACTTACATGTTCCTATGTGGACTAGAATAATAATATATTTTTATACCTGAATTTCATCCCGTTCCTTTTTATCTGGAATTGCTCTAGCTTCTGTGGTGTATTTTTCAAAAACTTTACGCTCCTTTTGCAGTTTTTTAATTTCCTTTTTTTTATATTCTTCTATTTCAGCCAGTTCTTGGGCTTTCTTCTGTTCAAAGTCTGCAATTTCTTTCCTGTAATTATGAAACAAAGTTGTTGTTTTAGCCCAAATCTCCTTTATATCTGGATTTTAAGAAAGTGAAGACTCAGTGTCTTGTGGTAACAGATTGCAGTTCAGCATCTATTACCCTGAGGAAGACTTACTTATAAACTGTATTAGTTACTTAAGGGTAGGAATTGTCACACAGCAGGTGTTTGAAGTCCAATAATATATATTTTTATATCTTCTAGTCACAAATATTATCCTGAATTTAGAAAAGCTTTGGCCAAAATCTTGCCACATTCTTCAAAACATTAGAACACCATCCCCCAAAAACATCAGAGAAAAGAATCTGCTAATAGGAGGTCAAAAATTAAATGTTAGCCAAAGACACAATATTCCCGAACAAAACAAAAGTGGCTGTGGTAGGAACAGATGTGCTCCATTTATGTCATCAGAGGTAATTATTCTGTTCTATATGCCACTTAAAAATGCCCCTGTTCAAATTAAAAGATTCTCAGTGTGTACACACCAATATGAAACCCAAAGCAAAAGCATTAAGACCAGTTCTGCAGGGCTAATTCAGGATTGTATTATCCTTTAGAACAAAAGTATACATTCTCCAAAATATAGCCTTTAGGGACATCATTTTAACTGAGCAGGGATTCTTAACACTATTAAATTGTATGTAATAATTACAGTTTAACATACACATAGAGCAACAACTTGTGTATAGACCAATCTCTGCTGTAACTGAAGCACCTGAATTGTTTACTGTGGAGAGCTTTGTGGACAGTTGGCTAGCTGAGAAAGGTCACGTCGACCTGATACCGCTGATTAAGACAGAAGAAAGCAAGTCTAGGAGTCAGCAGTCAGTGTCCAATCACTGATGTGACCTTGCTGCAACATTAGGATGGGGGAGGATCTTTTGCCAGAAATATGATGATGGTTTCAGCAAAATAACCACAAGAATGTAGAAGTAGTAACAAAATAGCCATAAGAATATAGAAGCAGGTGTGGTTGCCCGATAAGTAATTAACCCATAATGAGCTCAGCTTTGCAGTATGTATAAGCTTCATTAACACCAATATAAATATGTGTGAACTATCAATAAACTTGGAGACTTGCTGATCACTCATATTGAGTGCTGCATTTCTTCCGCCGATCCGACAGTTTACCTGTGCTGCTGGTCACTGGGCTTTGGAAGAGTCTGCAACACACTGTGAAAGTGAATGCACCAAAATATTTTGAGTAAAAGTTACCTGATATTTGCCAGGGCGTGCTCTCTTTCTTCACGGAGTTTACTCAGAGTCGTGTTCTCAGCTCGGAATCTCTCAATTTCCTTCTCCAACTCAGCCAGTCTCTCTCTCAATAGCTGGGATGGAACAGTGTTGCCTGTCAAAGCACAGTCACATGCACATTATCCAAATGGCACTCCTAAGACTGAAGTGAACAAGTATCACACACCAGCTTAAAAATTGTTAAAAAAAAAAAACCCAAAAATAAGTAAATACTATTTTTAGAGACCTAGTAAATACCATTTAGAGATAGCAGTAATTTTGAAAAAAAATTTCTACTATCCAAATAACACAGAAGTTATGTTTGAAAACACGGCACTATTTACAAATATGGAGTAGATCCATTACTTCTGTAGTACTTTAAGTACTGAATGTACCTTTCATCTTGGTAGAACTAAAGCTATATTTGGAACTGGAATTTGAAGGGCTTCATATCAAGCCAGAGAAATAAAATGAAGGTATAAGGGTGTAATGAGTGTATATGGCACATGTGTAGGTACATACCACATATATGTGCCAGGTACATACACACAGCATGATGGTATAGGGTATATTAAACAGCAAAGTTTATGGTTTTAAGTTTTTTCAAGTTTTAGTCACTACAAAGTCTGTTCACACCCATCTGTTCACACCCATTACCCTACTGTGGTATAAATCCACTGTGGTGGAAAGGAAGGTACCACTTCATTTTCAGCTTGCCCTTGCTATTTTCCTTCATTCAGAAACAGTGATCAAGCAGCTTCCCATCAAGTTACTTCAATGAGCTGAGGCCTCCAGAGGGAAGGAGAAAAAAGAAACCCACCAATTAAATAAATAAATTTTTTAAAAGAAGTTTTCACCAATCAGAGTCATTCTGCAAGCTGTGTAATTCTTGTATCTAGCATCAGACATGCAGCCAGAGATGCAGGGGGAGGGTTCTCACAGCAGAAGCCTGTACTTAAACCCTCTGGTGTAACTTCAGTTTGGAGCTTCAGCACTAGTAGGGAACACTTGTACAACACACCTTCCTCACCACCTCCTACCCATTGCTGTTCCCTCACCTGCCAGCTCTGGCTCCACATTTGATTTGGTTTCATGCTCTGCATGGCAGCCTGCCTTTGGCTTCGGCTTCAGTGAAGGAAACAGTTTCATCATCAGGTTTGATACTGGAGGTCCATTTGAATCACTGTCCACTGCAAACTCTTTGGACATTTCATCTCCTTTCTTGGAGGCAACTTTCCTCTTTATTGCTTTGTCTGGGACAGTTGTACTATTCTTAAAGGAAAAGTCCATCTGCAAAGGTGTTTTAGTATATTTTTCAGGTAAATCAATGCTAACATAATTTTCATCAAGATCACTCCATGTTCTTTCATCATCAAACTCAAATTTATTCCTACTTATACACAACATGCTTCTGTGATCATCTGTAGCTTTTCTAATCTTTTGCTTTGACAGGGCACCACAATCTTTGTCCGACAACCCAAGGTCAGCATCTCCATTTTTGCTCTCTTTGCTGATGTCTTTAACAGAACTTCCACAATCAAAATATTCTGGATCACTTTCTTCGTGGTTCATGAGGGCTGTCTTAGCATCTTTGTTGTCATGCTTCAATGTGGCCCCAAATTCACTCTCAGAATCTGTAGCAGTATCACTGTTGCCCTCACTCTTATCTCCATTTACAATCCAGTGATTACTTTTTAAAGCAGGAGCTGCTTTCATGGAAGAAGCTGAAAATATTACACCATCTGTTTTACTCAATAGATCCTTCATTCTAAAATCTGTTCCTGAATTTGAGGCTGTATGCATAACTGGGCTATCATTTGTATTTTCCTGTGCCACACAGTCTGCCCTTTTATTTCTCTCATCTGTGAGTTCCACAGCCAGCACCTTGACTTGCTGCTGCTTTGCCTTGATAGGAGTAGAAGACATCCTACGACCTTTCAAAGTTTGCTGGTCTCGTTCCAAGATCCTTTGCACAAATGAGGAATTACTTGAGAAAGAGATTTCATCTGCAGCTTGTTCTAGAAACAAAAACTCATCTAATTCTAGATTCTCTTTCTCTTTTTCTTTTTCCCAGTTCTCCAGTTTATTCTGAAATGAAAGTTCAAAAGACAGTTCTGAATCTTTTACAGGGTGACCTATGGGACATTTAGAATTAGAAAAGGCACTGGTCAGTTCTTGAGACAACTGAGACTTTTCAGCACCAGGTAAATTGGTTTTGATTTTGCCAGTGTTAGACTTAGCAAATTCTGCTCTGTTCTCTGTATTTCCTATTTTTTTGTTAATTTCTGGTGGGTAAGAATCTCTCATCTGTCCATCATGATTTTTTCCTGATTGCATTCTTGTTTCTAATGGCAAGATATTTTCTCCATTGTGATTCCTGAGTACCACTGTCTTCTGAATAGGACAATGTTTTACTTTACGGGGGTGGCTGTATTTTTTACATGGTACAAAAGGATTTTCAGAAACCAGTTCTTTGCCAGGAAGTGCAGTTTTCTTCTGTATTTGTAATCTGTCCACTTTAATAGCATTTCTATCATCTAAAGCCCTTTGTTGAAGTTTTGAGGTGTTTTCTCCAAGTTTTGTCATTTTAGACTTGGCATTAGTGAATCTTGTTAAACCTTCCCCTCTTTTCAGGAAGGGTCTTTTGATCACTGGTTTTTGAACAGCTGATCCATTTGTCTCCTGAAAATGAGTAGAGAAAAGCAAACAATAAAATGTTAAAAAGCTTCTTACACAGTTTGAAGATTTCTTCAAATAAATCCCAGATATCAGTAGAAATTTACATGGTACATTTTTACTGGATTTCTGAAGACTTAAGCAAGTGAAGTATTGGAGGCTTATTATTTTTCAGAATGTGAATGCTGCATTCAGTGTTAGCTTTCCCTGCTAGCATCTTCCTTGTACACTTTTAAAGCACCTATCACATCTTGGCATAATATATAAAGAAGAATGAAGGTTTTTAAATAATCAATAACCTGTAACTGCTGGGTTTGCTCCAGGCGCTGTTCTTCTAGTTGTATCTGTTCTTCCAAGAATTCTTCAAAAGTTTGTTTCTTCCCATGTATTGCAGCTTTAATAGGTCTAGAGTAAGTACAAAAACAACTCTTACAATTCTGTATAAAATAACTATGTTTAACACCACTGGTAGTCAAAGACCTATGGTGTAATTGCATAAAAGATGAGAAATTCTGAGGTGCTTTAGGCATTAAGATAATTTCAGAAATGCATTTTAACACTACATGTTTATCCAATCCCTGCAATAGTTAATATACATATCTAAAAGACACTGTGTGCAGGTTTTGTTGCTTTTTCTTTCACTGCTTTTCTTAGTGATCCTTTCTTTTGGACAAATCACCAAACTTCCACTCATAATTTAGCCACACTGCCAATTCCTACAGTATCACCTTTCCACTCAGGAATGCTACTGAGATAACGTTCCCTGTCTCCCTCTCCTCCTTCACAGGAGTGCTGGGCCTGGCTGGCATGGAGTGAGCTTTTTTCATAGCTAACAGCACTGATAACATAATATTTTAGCTATTGCTGAACCCTGCTTGTACAGCATCAGGGCTTTCTTTGCTTTTTCATGCTGCTGCCCACCCCAGGAAGCAGGCTGGGGGTAGGCAAGACCTACCCCAGGGGAGACACAGCGACATTTCACAGAATCACATAATCACTGAATGGTTTGGGTTGGAAAGGACTTTAAAAATCACCTTGTTCCAACCTCCCAACCCTGTCACAGTGGGCAGGGACACCTTCCACTAGACCAGGTTGCTCAGAGCCCTGTCCAGCCTGGTCTTGGACATTTCAAACAATCATAACTCCCCATAATAAACTAAAAAGTCACAGCCCCGCCCTCCTCCCTCACATTACTACTCTCAGACATAACAGTGGATAGGAGGTTGTAATAAATCACACTGGGAACAGCAATCATAACTGCTTATATACCCAGCTATACTGAAAGGTGCTTCTATGCTGTCATTACCCCAGGCTGCACACACACCTCTCCATCCAACACACAACATTTCATCTTTTACAGCACAAGCAATTCCAAGCAAGAGCCTCTCTTACCACAGGTCTCCACAGTACCTAGAAACATCAAATCCTTTGTTAAGAAATTGCACAAATTCAGAGCACCAGACTCTTTCCTTCAGGACTCAGAATTCAACCAAACTTGTGTAATTTGATAAAAAATGCATAATCATAGTTGAATTACCTTTCCTCTGCATTAGTCAACAACTGTTCACCTCCACAGGAATTTTCAGAGACATCTGCGCTTCCCACACCTAATATGTGATCAATGTGATTATCTTCACTCTCCATTAATAATTCCATCTTTTTTTCTGGACACCACAGGGTTTTTCCTGTGAAAGCAACAGAGTTGTTGGGTATTTTTTCATTCCAACAACAAATCAGTTTTCAGCACATACTTGAAACAGCATTCAGGTCAGGTGAAAACCAGAAGGGAGCTTCACTGCCACGTGATCTGAATTGCTACATAAAACAGTTCTAAGATTTCCCCAAATTAATTCTTATTTGAATTTGCACTTTCTTTTTAATGGAATAAGCAATTATGCATTAAAAAATTTCCACAGACCTTAAATAATCCATTCTGATTGTTCATCTGCTTCACTATTGTTAATGTATGGCTTAAAAACATACCTGAACAAATGCTGATGTCTGCTGTACTGATAAGCTCTCTTATCAAGCTTCTTGTCTCCCATACATATATATATATTTCCATATACATATATATGCATAAATTGAGAAGAATTTGATTTTTGGCTCATGCTGCTTTTAACCAAACTCGAATGGACAACAACAGGAACATTCTGAGGTCTGTAAGCCATCAGTAAACAAACCAACATACCAAGTAAACCAACTAAAATTATAAAACCTTCAAAATAAGTAGCAGAAAATTATTCTCAGGAATTTTCAGACAAGGTGCTTTTTTCAGACAAGGGGGAAAAAAGCACCACACATCAAGTTATGTTTCTATAAATGACTAAGCAGTAATGTATTTGTCTTCTTTGTTTGTCAAACCATTTGGCCTTTTCAGAGGCACACACAGACCTTGCTTTTCACAGGCAGACACTTCTGAAAGATTGTTCTTCAAAGATGAGGTGCATTCTCTGTTGTTCAGCTTTTGTAAAGAATTGTTGTCTTGTATATGGGAAGAAACATCCAGAGCACGAGCTCTGTCTTCAAAGATATTCTGGTATCCAGATGATGGCAACTGAGGTGGAGGTGCTAAGCCTGTGGAATGCCCAGGTCTCAGCTTTTGACTTTCAGCCATCACAGTAAAACCTTGAAAGGAGAAGGAACAAAATGGCTGTGTCATTCTATTTGTATCACAAAATTACTGCTGCACAGGAGAAAAGAAATGGCACTGAAGGGCAGGATCGATCACCCAGCCTCCACCCTTATGTCACTGACCAAGAATAAGTGATTGGGCAATCCTGATTTTCTTCTCCTAAAATAAGCCCTAATTTAATCTTCTCAGGTAGGCAGAGTGAAAAAAAGACAATCATTTAAGTCAGGTTGGACTGACACTGCCAAGAGCAGAAAGTACCCCTCCTCAGCTCTAAAAGCTTTTCCCAGCCAAGAGCTGTCCCCTCTCCTTGCACCCAGCAAACAAGACTGGAAAACTGATAAAGGTTACAAGTCTCTGTTTTTAAATACAGATCAGCTCTCTATCCTGGTTCAGTTCATCACCTCAATGTGATATGTGTGAGCACCAACAAGGAGGGACCACTTCATTTGGCTACATGGAAAGCCTAAAGCAACCAAAAGTACTGTGAGAAGCAGCTAATGAGAAAGGAAAGTAATTGTTTTACACTTCAATACATGTACTTTGAAGCAAAGGCTCCCATCATAGCACATATTGATCAAGCCACAATTACAGCTGGCATTTTATAAAAATAGGACAATATTCCTTCTTCAGTAGCACTCAACTTCCAGGCACTGAAGCAATGCAGCATTTATCTTTGACTAATGAAGTAATCTTAAAATGAGGAACCCAGAAGACACTTTCAGATTTTAACTGGAAAATGAGATTAGATTTTTCAGTTTATACGAAGTACATCATGTACATCAGTACAACTTACCAAGAGCTGCTGGCTGGCCAGATACCATGCTAAGTAGCTTCTGCTGCTCTTCCATTAACCTTTGAAGTTGTTCCATCTGTTGTTTCTTTAACTGTTCCTGTTTCTGCTGTTGCAATTCCTTCAGCTTTTCAAATAAATAAATAAATGTATTAGAGGCTAAGTTTATTTAGAATTTACCACAGAAATATTTTGTTATAGATTGTCAATAACTTTCTAAGGACACTTAATAATTTCTCTTAAGGTACCAATAAATCAGCTAATATTTATTTAGCCACTGATTGATATTACTGACAATATTTAAAAAGTGGGTAAGTATTCTCCTGTCATGTAAAATACAGGAAAAAACTTTTATAGCACCTGGTAATTAATGGAATTCTACTCTGGAAACACACACTCTCTCCCTCTCTCCCCTCCAGTGAACAGATATAGGGATTTATGCTGATGTAGATGCTGGCAGAGTGGACAAGGACTTCTTAGTCCTTAACTGCAGGATTTACTAAAGTTCTGCTGAAGACTTCCAGCCAACACAATCTGTATCCAGTATTTGGGAAGAGCTTTAGGGAACAAATAGCAACTTACAGTGGATTGACTGACACACTTGCATTAGGAAAAAAAAAAAAGTAACATAACAGCATTACAATTCCAGGCCTTTTTTTATCCTTATGTCTTGGATACTTTATCACATTCAACACTAACATATCCCCTCATCTAAACAGAGCCAGGTATGTCACACCTACTTTGAGAACTAACAAAAGATGTTGCTATAGATACAGGAACATTCAACTCCACTGTGTTGTCAATACCTGTGGTCAAGCACTATCACTGTAATGACCAGCACCCCATTTCCACAGCCTCAAGGGAAGAAACTTCAACTAGAACTGCGTGCACCTTTCCAGGAAAAATTATTTTTAAGAACAATTTCATTTTAAACTGGAACTTGTGCCACCTGGCAACAACAGCAGTTACACACACTCCCAGTAAATGCACATCATGAGGAACACACCAACTTTCATGTGAGCACAAGTGGAACTCAGGATTTGCTCTTTAAGCTTGCTGTGGCCTATACATTCGTTGCAAGGGGTTTGCTTACTTGCAGGCATAACAAATCATATGCAGGAACAAAATAAATCTTACTGTAAGCTTGTCAAAGAATTCTAGGTATATTTATTACCTGTTCAAGCTTTTGTAAGAGTGGATCACTGTGACTGGATTTCTTCTGACCATCCACTTCACCATGGACTAAGTCTGGTTTACAGCTTTCCATGTTTCCAGCTGCTGCTGGAAAAGGTGCTCCAGTGGTACACTGCTGAAGTGCCTGAGAGCTGGCAGACTCTTCACACAGGGAGTCATCACTTACAGAACAGCTGTCTGAAAGATGCAGCACTTCTTCAGGTAAAGCTGTGATGTTTTCAGGTCCAGGTAACAAGTTTTCTTTCTTAAAGTTCAAACCAGTAAAACTAGGACCTAATAAGACTCCAGCACGGGTGCTACTGAGCATCCAATATGCATTGAAGTTTTGCTCACTACTCAGATTTTCAACAGTTGGCATCTTGCAAACTGTATTCCAATTTCTCTGCTGATCAGCATTAACACAATAATATCACGGTCTGTAGATTTAAGACAATATAACTTTCAAAGTTCCAGGCAGTTGGTATGGACAGTTATCTATCTACTTCTAGCACCTAGAAATTAAGCAGATAAACAAAATCAGAAATTTACAATAACAGATTCCCAGTAAAAGAATACAAGCAACTCTGTAATAACCAACCTACTGCATTTACAAAAATAACTCATAGGCAATAGAAACAATTTGGATAATAAGTAACAAACACTTTTGGTGCAGAAAATCAACAAAATCCAACTCTTAATTGTATGATTTGAGTGCAGCCAACATAATCTCAAATACCATAAAGTTGTACATAATATTTTCTTCAGTAGTACTGGGAGAGATTCAGAATTTTTTTTAAACACTTGCAACAAAAGAAGTGATTTGATGAGCTGAGAGATCTCCACCACATGACCTCCACATTAATGCAAAGTTTCAGATATGTCCATCTAAATACAAACACTTTACAGCACATATTTCAATGCAACACTTATCATTTTCATATCTTCCTTAGTTTCTCAAGGAAACGCTGCAGCTATGCTGCCTGTTATCCTCCTTCTCCCAAAAAGCTTCTTTACAATCCATCCAGAGGAAATTTTAAATACAGCAACAAATCCTACGAGTGCCATAAAACATGAATAAATTCATGTAGGAAGGAGGCCCAGAGGGATTTCCTCACTTAAGAAGAAAAAGACAAAACTGCTGTCGGTGACAGTGTGGCAGCAGGAGCAGGGCTGCTCAGCCGTGCTCCTCAAGGTAATCCCAGGGCAAATGATTCTCTGCCCGTGTATGTGGCGTGTCAGGGGAATACAGAGAGAAGGGGCCATGGCACCAAGGACACACAACCACAGCAGCCCAGGTTCAGGAGTCCTGCTAATCAGGAAATAACTTCTTAAAGCTTCCTCATTCCCAAGAGTTCAGCCCAAGCCAGCTCTCACTTCATTTTCCCGCAGTCAAAATGAGTTTCAACAGGAGTTTGAAACGGCGAATAGGAGAAACATTATACAAATGTTTCATATAGAAACGACTGCCGTGTGTTTCCCAGCGAGGTGCAGATTCTCGCAGTGGCAAACTGAAGTCTGCAAGGTTCACGGGCTGTTTTCCCCGTCCCCTTTGGGAGACCCTCTGGAGACCGCCTGCCAGTCTAAACCTCCCCATGAAATTTACGGCAGCAGCATCCTCGAGCCAGCCGGAGCAGCCAGCACGGATCAGGCTGATTCGTCCCGCGAAGAGCAGGAGGGACAAAGGGATCCCCACTTAGGTCGACAGTGGGGAGATGAGCACAGCCCCGCTCCTCAGCCGAGCCGAGGTGTCGGGCCCGGCGCCCTCCCTCACCGACACCGCCCTCACAGAGCACGCCCCAAGCGCACCCCCGGCCCCGAAGCACCCGCTCCACGACAGCTCCGACCCGCGCCCCCACGCATACAGCGAGGCAGCTGCCCCGGGCCCGCTCCTCAGGCCGCCGCCGCCACCGCGCCCAGCTCCGACTGCCACAGCCTTCTTCTTCTATTACAAACCTGCCGCCATCGCACAGCCTCCCGGCGCCACAGGCGGGCACCGCCCCGCCGCCGTGCATGCTGGGAGCTGTAGTTCGAGCGCCGCAGGGCCGCCTCGCAGCTGGCCTGGGAACGCTGCAGATTGGGACTACAGCTCCCAAGAGCCTCCGCGGCGGGAAGGCGGTTGATGGGCGTCCACAGTGGCGGCCGTGCCCCGGTTGGTGCCGGGGCTGTCCGGGCGGGAAGCGGCGGCGGGAGCCGCTCCGGAGTTGGGGCTGTCCGGGCTCCCGAATGCGCCCCACAGCTCGGGGTGGCTCCCGGGTGCTCCCGCTGGTTGCCCTTTGCGGAGGCCTCTTGGAGCAGCGTCGCTCTGCTGCTGGGGCGAGGCTGCGGACGTCAGTGTGCTTTAGCTGCGGCTACTCACAGCCTTTTAAACTTTAAACAGCGGCGGGACGGGAGGAACGCAGAGATAAATGGGCGAAATGCACCCCCAGGCCTCCTGACATTTCGTGTTTTAGGCATGCTCTGTCTTACTGAGCTAAATTAGCGTTTTCCTCCGAACTCCAGACAGCGATAGAGCGGCTCGCTGCAGTCTTGGGGAGCGTCTCCGGCTGTGTCCTGGAGCTCCAGGGCCCTCCTTGTGGGCAGGGCCAGCACCGAGCGCTGGGCTGGATAACCCCGGGGCAGCCTCTTCGGGGGCCTTCGATTGGTCTTAATTCTCCCTCATTCTTTCCTGTAGTCCCATAGGGCTCTTTCTGCTATACTGCTGTGAAAAAGGCGTCTTTTATGATTGGCTTTTCGCAAATATTAAGATGAATATTATATGTGTTATGTTAGAAAGTTATGTTGTATTAATTTTTTTAGTAGTGTATTAAATATAGTTTTAGGTTATAACAAAATGTTAAAATAGAAACTATGCTATGTAGGGATACATTTTTTTCTAAAGAAAGGACTCGCACTGAGATAGCAGTCACAGGACACCTAAATCTTTCCAAGAAAGAGAATTTATTGCTCCATTATCAGGAGAAACAAACTTCTTCCCGCCTCGCTCAGCTAGGATGACACCGTTAGGCTTATGAGGAAGAAGTTGATGATGATCAGACAGAATCCTGTATTTGAATGGAATTTATGCATCATGTATCAGGTGTAGGAATATGCAACAGGCTATTGCTTTTAAGGGTTAATCCTCTGTGTGTCCTTCTTCGGGCTTATGTTGCCCAGAAAAGGGTACCCAGACATCCGTAACTCTTTGTTTCTATAGTCTCATATTGTCCTAATTCAAATTGTCCAAATTATTATTACTCTAATTGTATTATTATTTTTATAACCATTTTATTGCTATTAAACTTTTAAAATTTTAAAAAGAAGTGATTGGCCTTTTTCACATTGTATGTATTATGTTAGAAAGTTATGTTGTATTAATCTTTTCAGTAGTGTGTTAAATATAGTTTTAGGTTATAACAAAATGTTAAAATAGAAACGATGTATGTGGGATATTTTTGTAAAGAAAGGAATGAGGTACTCACACCAGATAGCAGCCACAGGACACCTAAATCTTTCAGAGAAAGAGAATTTATTGCTCCCTTATCAGAAGAAACAAACTTCTTCCCACCTTGCTAAGCCATGACGAGGCCGTCAGGATTAGGAAGAAGAAGCTGACACTGACCAGACAGAATCCTTTGTCTGAATGGAATTTATGCATCATGTATCAGGTGTATGAATATGCTACAGGCTATTGCTTTTAAGGGTTAATCCTCTGTTAACATGTGTCCTTTTTTGGGCTTATTTTGCCCAGAAAGAGGTACCCAGACTGTCCGTAACTCTTTGTTCTTATTGTCTCATATTGTCCTAATTCAAATTGTCCAAATTTTTATTACTCTAATTATATTACTAATTTTATTATTATTTTATTACTAGTAAACTTTTAAAATTTTAAAAACAAGTGATTGGCATTTTTCACACTGCCACCATTTTTCCTGGACTTTGGTTTAGCAAGTTACAGATATAGTGTCTACATGATTGTCCTAAGACTCAAATCTTCATTAACATTGATAGGCTAATGTGCTGGAATATAGAAGGATCTGTACTTGCGCCTTTCTAAACCACAGCATCACATTCAGCCCCTTTGACATCTTAGTAGGAAAATACTATTAGAGGGGTTTGGGGTTTTTTTCCAGTTTACCTGCACATTTATGGTCTTACAGGACTATAGATTAATGATGGTCTGTTGTTGGATGATGGAAATTTATTTTTGGCTTCTTTTATGTGCTAAAAATATAATCCATTACTGACAGCAGTGTTGAGTTTGTGGTTTGATCATGAAGTACAAGCTTGAGTGCTTGTGTGAAATCCTTTTGAGGCTGTTGGGACCTTAAGGATCTCCACCAATATAAAATTGTAAGAATTAAAACAGGGAAAATTGTCAGCAGTTAGACTTTGCATAACTTCCTTATCAGATGCTGCACCAACACAGTATTCCAGTTATTAAAGTTTGTATTACTGGCTAATTAATCCTGAACACACAGATTAAATATAATAGTTTTAATTCAAATACAAATTCTGATTTTGAATTTTGTAAATTTTGCCATTCAAAACTAGCAAAGCCAAACACTGCTAAAATTTTTAAGAAATTTCATTCTCTAGGGAAATAGGAGAAAATGGCCTACAATCCAGTGATCACATTAATCAATAGTGAGAAAGATCAGGGAGAATCTCCCTCACTCAGGAGAGAAAAGCTGCTGAGTACATGCTTTGAACAGGTTTTAACTCAAATTCTTGATCTCTGTTAGGTATTCCAAAGTTCATAGACTCATAGAATATCCTGACTTGGAAGGGACCCACAAGGACCGTCAAGTCCAGCTATGCACAGTGATTCAAAGGCACCTACTCCACAGCAGGTACTGTAAAGCACAGCACACTTTTATTAGAGCCAAGAGATCATGCAGGGGTTAGCACTCCATGTGCACGTCTGACTGGGGTTCATTTTGCACAGGCTTTTATACTTCACAATTCTGGCATCCACCCTTGTTTGTTTTCTTATCTAAAAGCTGCAGCTTTAAGGGTTGGGGTCTTACATAGCGTGTGGTTTCTTTATCCTAGGGCTATAAACACAGTGCATAGCCCCTATCTAACACATTCATCACATTCACCTAACTGCTGTTATGCTTTTCTATAACTGTGCTTTATTGATTACATTCTTCTATCTATGAAAACAAACCCTATGACTTTGCATTTTTCTGACTTTTTGTGACAGCCAACACGCCTCTCCTTTCTTACCACTTTAGCCTGCTAGGGCTAGACCTCTGTTTGCAAAAGTGGTTACAGTCAGATGCAGCAGTTACACTTAAATCTTTTGCTAATTCCTACCTATGCTGAAGTGCTTATGTCACTTATGTCAGTTGAGGCCTGTGTTTCAACAGGCCCACCCCAAGAGTCACACCATGTGCCTGGGCACACTGTCCAAATGCTCCTTGAACTCTGTCAGGCCGGTGCTGTGACCATTCCTTGGGGAGCCTGTTCCAGTGCCCAGCCCTGCCCCCTGGGTGAGGAACCTTTTTCTAATGTCCAGCCTGAACCTCCCCTGACACAGCTTCAGGCCATTCCCTCAGGTCTGTCACTGGGCATGAAAGTGAAGAGATCAGTGCTTGCCCCTCCTTTTCCCCTCACAAGTGTGATAGATGAGTAATGATTAACTCTCAATTAATGGACAAATATAATGTATATAGGTTATAAAAAGTTTTATAGATTTTTAGTCATGTTTTACTCCCTCACGTGGTTATCAAGGGACAGCTGGAGTTGGGACATCTGGGAGGGCCAGCTTGTCACTATGGTGACTTCTGACCTCCAATGAGGATTTGAGGACAAGATCTCCACCTCTGGACAGCGAAGAAGGGGTTGATGGACAGAACTTTGGGAGGGGTTACAGGGTTAAAAAGGGAAAACCTCCATTGTGAGGGGGCTGAGCACGTGGCGAGGGAAATCTTTTGCTCATGTGACCTTTTTTTCGCTATTCAGTCTTCTGTTGTATTTTTGATAAGGTTTAATAAACTTTCCTAAACTATGAAAAGTGAGTAGCTATTTCTCATACAAGGAAGCTGCAGACTGCAATGGGGTCTCCCCTCAGTCTCCTCCTCTCCTGGCTGAACAAACCAAGTGACCTCAGCTGCTCCTCATAAGGCTTCCCCTGAAGGCTCTTCACCATCCCTGTGGCCCTCCTTGGATGCTCTCTAATAGTTTATTGTCTTTCCTGTATGGTGGCACCCAGAACTGCACGTAGGACTCAAGGTGAGGTCACACCAGCTCAAAGCAGAGCAGCACAGTCCCCCTGCCCTCAGCCAGAGAACACTGTGAGAGACAGTTTTGAAAGCTTTACTGAAATCCAGAAAAATTACATCAGCTGGCTTGCCTTGATCAACTAGGTGGGTTACCTTGTCATAAAAAGAAAATAAGTTTGCCAAGCAGGACTTTCTCCTCATGAACCCCAGCTGGCTGTGATTGATGACTGCCTTGTCCCATTTTGTGGGGGTGGGTGTGTATGTGAGCAGAGAGTACTTTTAGGCCAAAATCACTGCTAATGCAAAAACAACCAACAAAAAACAAGAACCACAATATTTAGGTATATATTGACCTCATGTGCCTTTGATCTGTTATCTACCTGACCTAAATGTACCTACTACCATTATCTAAAGCCATTATAGAGTTGCCAGTTCCATCAGGTGTATAGTGTATACAGACATGGGTAAAATTGCATCTCATAGTGTTGATTTTCCAGGTTTTACTAAAAAACCCAAATTCAAATGGATTATGATGCTCTGTCTCCTTGACTAACTACTTATTTTTTAACTAATAATTTATGTTATTCCACAGTAGCCATCTGATTTCCTTTTTCCTGCGCTGCAGAAGAAATGCATACTTTGAAAACCAAATAGGCCAGAGAGTAAGAAAATAAACGTATTCCTTAAATGTAGTGTAGGTAACATGCTCTCAGTCTCAGCCTAAAATTATCTCAGGGAAATGTGTTTGGTTGGAGGTTTTTTTTTATCTGAAACCTTATCCTAATCATCTCCTCTCAACTTGGTCCTTGATAAATTAATCAAACCATAATCTTATATCAGATTGTCAAGTGCTGATGTCAGTGCCATTTAAACATTTCCTCTGCATTGTCACTGTCTCTTGATTTATTCTTTCTCTGCACTAAAGCAGAATTTTTCTGCAGGGTTGGTGCAAAGGTTTTATTGACCTTTTAAAGGATTTGGCACAATTTGACCAATAATTTTAGAGCCAGAATGACCTACTGGGTAATTAAGTTATTTGGGTTTAGTTTAAAGAAAATTTTCTAATAAATGTTTCCCCATTTGTACATACACAGGGCAGAAAAATGTGAATTAGGAAATGAACACAAGTACTTCAACTAGCATCTGCTTTCCCTTTTTTTCCTTTTTTTTCAGTCCTTAGTGTAGGTTTCTTTATAGAAGGAGAGAAGCTTAATCAGAATTTGCAGTCTATGTGGAGCTCTCATTAAGATAGAGAAAAGGCATTTTTGTTCCAAAGGGCCTCTCCAAGAGAGAGGGAAGTTTAACATCAGATGTTTTTGCAAAGCACAAGAATTGCGTTCCTCCCACATTACCTTTGAACAAGAAGTTTCTGATTTCTTCTGCCTCTTCCTGCAAGTGCAGGATGAATTTAGAGGGGCCAAGTATTCTAGAGTGTCAGCTCTGTCCAGTTATCTCACAAATAAAATTACTTGGCCTTAGGTCAGTGTGGAAAATTTGCATCATCAAGTAGCCTTTTCAGAAATATAAATAGAGTAAAAGTCTTTCCCAGTGATACTGATACAAACCCTCTGGATGAGATATGGACATGGTGCACTGGGGTCCAAACATTCCTTGGTTAAAAAATTTATGACTTGACTGTTTTATTTTACAAGTATGTATTCCCTTCACACTAGTTACTGTAGCATTAGCAGGGTGTCTGCATTAGCTTGGCTTGGAGCAGTAATGCAGTTTTCAGCCAAACCAAGAGCTGCCTAAGGTTGATTAAATTCTCAGGGTAGTTTTGAAGCATACTCTCTGAATGCCTTTCAGAGAAAATTAAACTGTGCCCTGTGCTTCAAATAAGCTTAATGGGGGCATTGTTTTTGGCTTTGTTCTGTCTGAACCCACCCAGTCATGAGACCAGCTAGCTTGCGCT
The DNA here is from genome assembly GCF_037042795.1 of Molothrus aeneus. Lineage (NCBI taxonomy): Eukaryota > Metazoa > Chordata > Aves > Passeriformes > Icteridae > Molothrus > Molothrus aeneus. The sequence goes on from NC_089647.1 coordinate 43,685,985, forward strand.
TAAGACTTATTTACCACTGCTGGGCTCTGAAACCCTAGAAAGCCCCATGACATGCTGAGGAGCTCATATGCTATATAAAGAGGTGAGTGCTCTGTGCAGTGTGCTCATTTACACAGTGTTTATCATTCTTTTAAAATCAGCTTTTAAAATAACCTTACACTCATAAGAGTCCAGGAAAACAAATAGACATTGATGATATATTTTAATCACTTAAGCCAAATACTGACATTTTGTTGTCATAATTCCACTCCTGTTTAAATGAAACTTTCCCAGTCTCCCATATCTTAGCATAGTTTGTCACAAATGACATGCAGCCGATTTCACTCAAGTCTTTTTACAGATGATTTAGATTGACACTGCTGAGAAGAGCAGCACTCCTACTTCCATCTCTCCCCTGCCTCAGCCTCACTTCCACAGCCAGAAGTGAATTCTATCAGAAAACATATCTGGATTAATACTGTCCTCTTGGGTCTGGGGGTTTTGTTGTAGTTGAGGCATGTGTTGTGTGTTTTCTGTATTTGGTTTAGTCTGGATCAGTTTTCCAAAGTTTTGTTTTAGATGTTGTGCTGTGGGGTTTTTGTTTTGGGGTTTGGGTTTTTTTCAATATTTTCAGATTATAAATCAGTTAGTGGAAACATGAAATGTAATTTACATTCTTGAAAAAGAGTTATTTTATAATGGTTCTGTGTGAAAGGAGAACTGAAGGCGAGGTTATTGCAGTCCAATTTAAGGTAATTCCACATTACTAACAGCATGTATTAGCAGCAAGAGATTAAGAAAAGAGTTTGCACTTAGTTCAAGTCATGATTTTACTGAAAATGTAGGTCATGCTAAATTTTCCACATAATTAAACAAAATTAATAAAACTGATTAAGATATGTTCCAAGTAGCTTTGAATAGCATGCTGATAAAATGGGATTTGTTTTGGAACTCCCTGGAATTGCAAGAATATGAGAGACTACTTAGGTGGATATTGGGAAACAAAGTTTTCTCAGCCAAAAAAAAAAAATCTTTAAATCTTTTTTCTTTTAACAGAACAGCAATGGCAATCTTTGCAAACTGTGTGATCTTTATTAAACTAAAATTCTTGCCTATTCAGGAGAAGAGGAAGTTGAAAGCATCCATAAAGGAAAATGGTAGAGTAGTTAATTTTGTGCTGAATAACAAAGTAAGTGCCATACTTATTTCTGAGATTTCAGAAGGAAAATACCAAGTGGTGCAAGTGTTGTAGAGTTTTGCCTTCACGCAGAGAAACAAGAACTGTAGAGATTGTATCTTGATTCAATATTTAAATTAAAATATTCCATTTACATTTTTAATGCATGTGATGCTGTAGTAGTGAAATGTTATATAAAGAAATGAAGAGCAATATTCTTTCTCCACAAAAGAACCAGGGAAGGTTTTTTCCCCTGGCTAAAATTGCCATGCTGTTGTTCTTCTCTCATTGTTGGAGAGGGGAAACTCTGAATAAAAAACACATTACTGAATTGGGTTTTAGTTGTGTTATTGTTAATGTAAGAATTTGGAGTCTGCAGACTGTTATGTCCATGTACCAGGTAATTCTATGAAAGGCCTGGATAATTTAGTTATTGAATCAGTAAACAACATAAGCCTAAATGATGTTAGTTAATTCTTGTTACTCTGTGAGGGTCAATATGTAAAGACTGTTAGAAGTAATTTTTTCCCAGCAAACATGTATCTTGTGTTTCAGACTGGGATTGGTAACTACACTTTTGATACTTCTGTACTTCAGCAAATCCATGGATTCATAGGATTGTTTAGGATTGATTACTGTGTGATTTTTTTAACTGAGATTTTTTTTCCTTCAATTTAAATGCTATTTCTCTCGTAAATTAATCATAAGTGGGAAGAGTTAGTGAAAGCTGTTTTATTGTATTCTTACAGATAGATGCATTGAGATTCAGAATCTTAACTCTGCCAAGTCTACTGCTAAACCATATCCCTAAGTGTCACATCTGCACATCTTCTAAATACTTGCAGGGATGGTGACTCAAGCACTTCCCATGCAGTCTGCTCCAATCCTTGTTTCAGAGACTTTTATCTCAAATTTTGCTTTAGAGTCAGAACACTAAAACCATGCAGTACTTCCCTAGGGCAGATGATTTTTCTATTTTATAGCAATTTACACAATTCTTAGGATCCCTTTCATGAGATAAATCAAGTAAGAAGATAGTCACAGAAGGCAGAGCATGCAGCAGGTTTCAACCATCCTTCAGTCAGCCATTCTCTTGTAATGGAAAAATAGTTGTAATTATAGTCCTTGTTGCATTATCAGGTGACATGTAATTAATGCACAGCTACTGCTGAAGGCCTGTGGATATTACAGCTGTTATTAAGAGTAACTGCCTATCCACCCCTTTGTTAAGCCTATGGCTCATTTAATCTCCCTTTCCTACATACCTCAATTCTTTTACTTTGCTGTCTAAATGTTGAAGAGGATAATCTTCATTCATGTAATTTGAGTTCCAATGACCTAACAAACAACTATGGCTTCAGAACAAAAAGAAAATCACCGTTTAAGGCAAGAATTTTGTTAAAACTGAAGGCAAAATTATGTTAAATTTGAAGAGCTTTGCCAGTAGAATGTTTCCCAATTCTGGAATGACTTTGCTTAAATCTTATTCCATGAAACTCACTTTTGATGCTCTTCCTCAATTTCTATATGGCAGAAGAGTATTCCTTTCACTTTTAGATGCAGAAATAATGCATATTTATCTGGGTTCTATTGAGTATGGAGTACATTAGCAATATTGTATAAATGTACTTAGAAACCATAATGACTACCTTGCATAAACCAGCAAAGGCATGAGGAAATGCTGTTTGTGGTAAATGCTTTTTACGACATGCAATTGTTTTGATATTAAGATTCCTGACATATTTTAGGTAGGTGAAATTTGATAAGTATTTGGTAAATAATGTTCAGTCATTGATAACTTTTACAAGAACTGAACCACAGAGACATAAAAGATTCTGAATCTCAATGCATCTATCTGTAAGAATACAACAAAACAGCTTTCACTAACTCTTCCCACTTTGATTAATTTATGAGAGAAATAGCATTTAAATTGAAGGAAAAAAAATCTCAGTTAAAAAATCACACAATAATCAAGAAGTGGGATGCTGATCAGTTAGATTAACCTTTCATTTTGTCCCAAAGGCATTTGAGAGACAGAGACTAGTTCTTGGATCAATATTGAACTGCAGTAAGACATTGCTATGCAGCCTCTTATGTCAACATTTTACTAGCAATTGCCTGTAGTTCATGTAAATTAAAGAGCATTTTGCCTTTTTCCTCTTGCCTTGAGAGGACAAAATAATAGAACATTCATTACTATCATTTCATCTGTAGGTTTCACTTTATAAATAAGACTTCTACTGTATGTTTTAGGATCATGTGGTGCACTGAAACATTTAATAAGAAATTTATTATCTTCTTTATGTTATTTCATCAATACATTAAAGCTGGCAATGTGAATCAACACAATGTTGTTCTCTTTCAATCTGATTTATATTCCATTTTATTTTAGGGAGGTTATTTTACTGTCTCTTAACTCTGTTTGAGGTACTTTGCAAGTAGCCCAGGATGAGGGCAGAATAATATCCAACTGTTAAATACTGTTTTCCTATTCTAGTTGCAATAATATATTACATGGATATTGCACTAACAAAAGTTAAAATTTTATTTCAGTGTGGAATGAAATGATCCATTTTCAGTATTTGTTGCTTTATGCTCTTTCTGCAATTTTGCAATAGCTTTCAGTTTAAAGGTGAGCAAAGCAGAAAGTATTTTACTCCAAGTTAAAAATGCACCTGGATGAGGGACATGGTGATGAGGCACTATAAAAATGCTGATGGAGTTCTATCAAGTTAGATGTCACCAAACTGAAATAGAGTACATAGTTTCCAAAAAGTTTTTGTCTAGAAAAGAGGACCTGTGGTGGATAACTTTTCTATATTGCTTGTGAACCCTGTGCTACACACCATTTCTGAACATACTTACTAGATAAATTGACAGGATACTTTGCATAACTGGCAAATTCACAGGCTGTAAGTTTAAAACAAATTAATTTATTGGAATCTTATTATTTGAGTAACACTTGTGGGGGAATTTGGTTCTTCCATCAGGAAGACCAGTTGCTCTCTAAATGGTGATGCTGTAATCATTGTGAGGGCATCTTCAGCTGGATCAAAGGAGAATCAGGGAACTGTTATAATCATCCTAACAAATACTCCACCATATATATAATAAATTTCTCTTTATTAATCTTCACCCATATGCAAAAATATATCTGAGCTGTTGTAACTACATGCATAGACTGTTCTGTGTACCCTTTCCTTTCCTGCATATGCTAGAACAGTTTCCAGAGATTATTTATATTACCAATCCATGTACATCTTGGTCTCCTCCTTTGCCTACAGCATAAACTGCTCAGGGGAGTTCCTTGGACTGCCTGGATTGACAGAGCAAGAAGTCAGCCAGCATATCTAGACAGGTAACACCTGGCTGAAGCACAGCTGGTCTGCCTAGGGCAGTCTCCAAGGAACTTCCCCTAAGCTCCTGTGTCAGTTCCTTAATTTTTAGGCTGGGTAGGAGTTCAGTCAGTCAGAAGGTCAGTTACTGAGCAGTTACTGTGCTGCAAGTCAATCCATTGCCTCATCTTTTTAGAAACTAGTGAGGAAGTGCTCAGCCTGCTGGGGAGGCCTGGCAGCTGCTCTGGGCAGGCAGGACCCAGACAGGAAGGTCAGAGCAGGTGGCTGTCACTGCTGGTGAGAGCAGCCACCGTCAGTCTCTTTGGCCTCCTCGTGGTGGCTCGTCTGCAGGTCCAGATCAAAGCAGGAACCTGAGTCCATGAGGATCTGGGACAGAACCAGGGAGGTGCAAGGCTGGATGCACACATATTGGCAACATAGTTCAGCTGAGAGACTGTGGGTAAGAGCCCAGGCTCAAAGGCACATGAGCAAAGGAGAGATAGGAATTTTCAGTCTTCTCACAGCTGTGCTGACAAGGCTGGCACTCAGCCCAAGCCATCAGGCCCTCTGGAGAGGTCACAGTCAGAACTCTAACAGCTACATCATTTTTGTAAGTACAGAGCAAACAGAAATTTCCCTCTTTTAATGCAATTACAATATAAACTCCATAGATCCTGCCAGAGGATTTATTTTTGGCAAAGGATATCCGGAAGTCTTGCCTTGCTGACAATCAAATAAAACCATTCCAGGCTACAATTGGAATGGAAGTGGTACAAGAGAGCAATGACACAGAGTCATTGTCATTTTACATTTACAATGTCATTTACAGTATGCAAGTAAGAATTTATTTTTCTGTTTGTATATTGACTTGCCCCTTGAGTTTCATAAATGCTTATCAGAACTCTTTTTTGAGCACTTGTTTGAAGCTAACATAATAAAAAGTAATTTGTCATTTGTTTGCGGATGTTACCAAATTAGTGGTTACCATGTGACATCTGTGTAGCATCTGATTAACAGATTTCCTACAGGCATAATTACCAACAGCAGTTGCAATCCTGCCACAGTATGTTTCAAGAGAAGCAAAGGAAGTACTTGTACATAAATCATCAAATGGTCTTTAAATAATTCAAATATGAGATTCTAAAGAAAGACCTTGTAAAGCTTAGAGAGCTATTCTGAACTCATGATCCCACAGATAGCCTACAGCTCAGCAGTGCACAACACAGAAATGAAGTGTTATCTTTGTGTTCTGAACCTCATAAATAAATGTGGGCTATTGATATAGGATTCATTTCAATAATTCTTCCCGAGTGTATATTTCAAAAAATAGCTTTTTAATCTTTCATAACTTTTTATTTAGCCTACGCATTACCAAATGCAAATCTTTCAAATCCTGTAAAAACTGGTCTTCAGGACAGACTGGGAAATGCATTCCCTCTGGAAAGTGGGAAATGTTTATTTTATGGCAAGGATTATAGGCTTTGTAGCCCAGGTAGAGTATGCTATTTATTGTCCTTTTCCACAACTCAGCCCTGAAAAAATAATCTATTTGCTAAGCTATTTTTTAGTAAAAATGCTATTTAGTATTCAGTTAAATAAAAATTTTTTAAAAAGGGGGATGTGAAATACAAAGCTGTGTTTCATGTCAGGTACAAACAGGCGATGTGTGTATTTATGAATGCAAAATGTGTGGACCCCGACAGTGGGAGAGCTGTGAATTCTAATAATAACTGAGGAAAATAAAGCATGGAAAAAGGCCTTTGAACACATCTTTTGTTTGCAATTAACCCTGGTTGATTTAGGAGCATTGGAATTAAGGTGTTAAGGATGTTGCTTTTTGCTTGCATTTAATCCATAAAGAGCTCTGCAATAATAACCTTTTGAAGTATAATTTTAGAATATTACTTGTATCCTTGAAACTATAGCTTTAGAATATATATATAGGAAATATGCTTATCTCACGCCTTATGGAAGCAGAGAAAAACAGTTTGAGAAAGGAAGATGACCATCACCTCAAGGATTTATGGTTTTGACCAAGGGAAGCTGGACATCACTGTTATGAGATTTATAGCCTCTGCAATTAAAAGGTGGACCCACATCTGGGGAGCTGGACTCCACCAGATGGGATTCGTCTTTCTTCTTTCGGAAACTGGACCGCCACCATCTGGGATCCTCCTTTTGAGATACATCCTGAGAAACTAAGATCACAAGAGTGTATAGAATTGTGATGTAATAATTTGGAATAAAAATTGCTGATGAGTAAAAAAATTAGAAATAGAAACTGCTGAAAAAAACTGATGAGTACCCCTATAAATACCTGTAACCATCAATTATCGGTGTGCAGTTGGAGGGAAAACTTCCCCCACTGTACCCAGCGCTGTATTGCTCATACTTTACCATATTAAATAATAAATTGATTGCTGCTTGAATATTGGCCTAGTCAAGCTTCTTATTCATAACAGGGATGCAATTCAATCTCTAAATGAAGACAAGTCCTGAAACTGAGTAGAAATAGTTTTTATTCTTAGAGATGTATAGTCAAAAAAATACATAAAGTTCTTTGGTCAGTGAAAGGCTTGGCTCTATTTTTAAGTCTGTCTTCTGCCTGTGTGTAATCGAGTGACTGTTGTCAAGAAGCTTTCTGCAGTAGCATACACACATTCTGTCCTCTTTAAAAGACCTCCTTGGCTGAACTGTAAACCATGAGGAATACCTAGGATGATAAAAGGTTTCTGGAAATGTATTTGTGGTTTGGTTTTGGCTTTGGTTAGACAACCTAAGTTAGCTGTTACAAGTAAAATATCAATCACCCCAGAATAAGTTGCTATTCTAACCTGAAAAAAGGCTAATAAAAGTTAGCCAAGCAGGCTAACTTGGTTTTTAGTACATATTCCCTAAGAACACATTCTGTCAAGTCACAAATCTTTTCCAATCCTGCAACACCATTCCACAATCTCCTCCCCTTTCAACTACATCCTGCCCCAAGCAGTCTCATCAGGCTGGAGCTGTGGCTTCACCAAATCTGTCACATGTGTCTCTGCACAAGGATCTCTATTCAGGGGGTTTCAGTGCCAAAGCAGCCTCATAAAAGCACATAATGATTTTTGTACCATTATAGACATACTGCAGTAGTGACTTCTTTTATGGGCAATAGCTTGACACCTTGAGCTCTGCCAGTGTATCAAATGACCTTTAGAAGGCCATGTTTTCCTCTTCTTCTGGAAGAGATTTGATTAATGATTTAGAGATTAAAATTCTACAGCTCCTTATATATTTCTGGAGATGTCTATTTTACAAGCACTGATGAATATTTTACCTTCACTTCTAAAGTATAAATAGAAGTTCTAATTGTGGCATGCTAATTGATATTTGGTAGTGAAAAGCAGCATCACACTGAAAGTGTTCATGTTTTAATCACAACTTAAATATTGCACAAAAAATACTAATTTCAGGTAGTGATGTTACAGCCTTACACCAATTAAAACTGTAAATCTATTGAAGCTAAATATATCTCTCCTTTGGAGGATAAAGCTGCTGTTTATGGATTTGACACTTTTATCAATGGAAAACTCATCACTGGAGAGATAAAGTATTATTGTACTTTGCCTTTGATGTAGTTCCTTCAATCTCAAGATCTGAAACCACTTAATTAGTAATGAAGATGTACAATGCTAATCTTAATTTCTCTCACATCTTTTGTTGTTGCCACTTAGCAGAATTTCAATGTAGTCATGTCATTTAAGAGAATATTGGCTAAGTTTTCTGTCTATAGAGATTAAATTATTTATTTTGGAAAAATCTTTCATAGGTTAAAGAGTGGTAATCAAAAGAATAGGTAATATCAAAAAGCTATTAGTCAGGGTGATGGAGCTTAGCAAATGGACCAAGATTCACCAGTATGTTCAATATCATGGCTTGATGCCTGCCAGAAAATTTACAATTGTCCAGTTACAGATTCCTTGCTGAGTCATATCTTTATTGGGAAGAGGACTTATTTAGACCACACATTTGATACCATTCATCGGGTTTTGCCAGAAATGAAGGAATTATGAAAAGTTTGATATTTCGTATTATTATTGTCAATTCATTATCAATTCAATGCTTCATCAAAACAAATAGTAGTTTCTGGTTTAGCTTTTAGTTTCAGTGCCCCTAAACACTAATTAGATTATTGTTTTAGAAAACATGGACTTTAATGAGATCATTAAATCTTGTTTCTGGCTTTTGTTTTGGGGTTTTCTTATGATATTTTTGTAATAAGTGTTGGAAGTTAATCTTCATGTTCTGCAGTTGTGATCTAATCACCTATGTCACTGCACTGAGTTTTCAGAATGGCTGTAGCTCCTTTCATGTGCCAGCTTCTGTATCACTATGGCAACAGGACAAAGCATTGAATGAAAACACGCAGGTTTGTTAAAACACAGTCTTAAAATAACCTCTTGTTAAGAAGCAAAAGTTCCATGCCTGGAGGAATGTAGTTACAAGAGGCTTAAATAAGCTTATGATTGTTTTGCTTTCAATTTCTCCTCTTTTGTCTGAGGATAATTGTTTGTAATAATTCTTGTCATAAAGCAACTTAACCGTGAACTTAGGCTTGCTGTGATTGGTAGAAGGCCTTGTAACTATCTCCAAGGATGCATTTGCTCCTGTAGGACTTGGAAAGTTCATTTGTGTTGGCACAATTCTTTTGAGTTATCTGCTGTGTCTGTGCTGCTGTTTCTCCTTCGGCCTGCAGCTCTGTCTGCAAAATGGGAGGCGATTCTAACACATCATGTGGTATCTTAGGTCTTTTTGTATCTTGAGTGTATTATTTAACCTAGGAAATTGCTTTTTGTAATGCTATTGCAAAAGTAAAACTAAGAAGCAAGATCTGCAAATTAAAGCTAAAAAATAAAAAAAAAAAAAAAGAAAAAAAGACATGCAGTTTTACCAGTGATGTTTGGAACAGTTAGCCAGGGAAAATTATGAACTCGCCTTCTTTGAAATCCAGTCCGGCTGGCTGTTATAAAGCTTTGCTTTAGAAAATAAATGTAATGTGTTAAAGAGGAGATCATGCCAAATCACCTCTTGAAATTTTCTAACCTTTTAAGCTATGAATATCCATAATGAATCAATGTGGTTATTCTTTGGGTAGCCTAGGAACAAAAATTTGTCTTAACAAGTTTGGTATTCCCCACTTTTGTTTAAGGAGTTTAAAAGGACAGAAAACATAGCTCCTTCTCATGGATATGTCATGGCATGCAGATTAAACATCAACTCTCCTGGAGTGGGTCTTTTTCTTTTCTCTTTATTTAGTGGATTTTCCGTACCCATTTCCATGCCCATGGATATGGGTATTGACATACCATTCAATATTAAAAACATACATAGCTGTACAGATAAAGGTAAATTAATTTCACTTAGTAGCCATGCTTCTGCTTTGAAAGTTCTGTTGTGTATTTTAAATGGAAGTTTTATACTAGAAAACACTTCTGTCTCATCTCTTTGGCTTTACCGTTCATTCTGCAAGCAGCTTGGTTCTCTGTTCTTAGCTGAAAATTTCTGTTGTGCTTGGAGCCTTTCTGGTTTATCTTCTTATCTAAAAACTCATTGGGGAGAGTGAGTGATATTTTAAAGAACATAAAATGTAAATGGAAACTGCACCTTGTAGACTTTCTATAACCTCTTTGGGAATAGGCCTTAGGAACTACCTCTGTTAAATCTACTGCTGTCATTCTCTTGTCGTTACAAAACAAGTAATATTCACTATCTTGTTATTAAATAAATATTTAAGTGCTTTTTTTCCTCTTCTAGAAGACAAACTGCCAAGCTGTAATTAAATTAGTTAACGAGGCTTTGTTCTAAATATCTAGATTTCTCAGTTGTACCTGCCTCAAAAGTGGGTAGAGAAGCATCCCAACAAAATGAGAGATATAATGCATAACCTGTACTGTTCATAATGTAATAATTAATATGCTAAAACATAGTTTTAGTCAATCTCTAAATGAAGACATTGTTTAGAACAGCTTAGTTTTGATGAGGATTTCACACCATGGAAGGGAATGCATTTTGATTAATTTTCCTAAGCTAAGCATTCTCCAGAAATTAATTTTCTTTTGAGTCACACAGAATCTTTTGGAGTTTTTTTATCCTTTGCCTCATACAAGTAAAAAATTTCAACACAGTGTCCAATCATTTCTGTTAAATCACAGTTTTTCCCAACTGTTGTGCTGCTGTTTGTATTTCCTAGAAATGTGACTACACTGTTTGATACAGATGTTGCATTTGGAGCAGTGGATGTGAACAAACAAGTCACAGCTGAGGCTGGAACTAAGTGGCATCTATGAGTCATGTAATTGCTATACTAATTAAATATAAACAAATTATTAAACCATTACATTTTTAGGACTGTATTTACAATTTATGCATAAATATTTATAGAATCTGTCAGTATTTTATTCTAAGGCATTTGGCCTTCCTAGATTTTGCATTCTGCTGTAGTTGCTGCTGCTGCAGTGATTTTTCTCAAAGGTATTTGAATTTTTTTCACTAAAATGTGAAAAGGCCATAGGTGGCACTTCTAGCACTCTGAAGCACCCACAAACAGAATCCAGGTATGGCTGTGTTACAGAAAAGCTCATTTTCACCACTGGAAAACATTAACAAAAGGTTAGGTAGGAAAGATCAATTCAACCCCTCTTACTTTCTCTCACAGAAACCCCTTGCCTGAGAAATACCCCTAAAACTTAAGAGAGTATCTTAAAATATGTGATTCCAGGTTATTATTGTCCCACACATTTCTGAAGTCCCTGACACTTTTAGTTCTTTTCAGCTCCTTTTTTATATATTTTTTTCCTTACATAAGATAAAATGCTGCAGAGGTAAAAGGCAAAGTCTTCACATGACTAATCTGTCCATCTGCTGTTGAAATTGATTAAAATAAGGAAGATGACAGATAATATTTTCTTTCCAACCATGATGTCTTTTCCTTTTCTTCCTTTTCATCAGTGTTGCTTAGTTCAAATGTATTAGTTTGGGGATTTCTTTCTGCAATAATACAGCAACTCCCTCAAGGAAAGGAGAAAGAAAGTGATTCCTATTTATGCAAACCTTTCCTTCCCTAGTGGAAACACTTTCATTCTTCAGGCATTTCATTGTTCCATTCTTGAAAACCTTTGTTTTTTATAGCATCTCTGTTCTTAGCAAGGACAGTATGCACTTCTGATTTACATATTCTTTTTAATTCTAGTACTTCTCAAAAACTGATGGTGGCAGTGATGACTAAAAGATTATATCTGTGATTTTTTTAAGATTTAGAATCAGTGCTGTTTGCAGAAGAGTAAATTGGATAAGAACATAAAACCACGAAATTCCTCTTTCAGTTTTTCATGTGATACCTGGGATATAGGTAAAGGACAGGTAATTTTCACTTTTCAGGCATTAGAAGTAAATTACACATATATTTGTTAAAACTCTGAAATATAGATGTATTCTGCTCTTATTCCAAAATAAGAATAATGAAGATGTTTGGGTATACTTGTAATGAAATAATATTTGTCCACTGCCCTGATGATTTTGCTTCTCCTCCTGTAAGCTTGCATGCTTCTGTTTCAACCAGAGTTTGAAACAGCATTTGAAAAGCAGCTGTCCAATGAAATTATTATTTTAATATATTGCTCAAATTCTATGGCAGGTTCAGCTCTACACCAAGCAAAGCCAATTGCCTTACATGTTTTGGAATTTTATTTTTTTTTTCAGAGAAAGAATGAATACAGTCAAAATCGGCTTGAAATAGAAGTTCTTCTTGAAATACAGTTCCTCTATTTACTTTTTACCGAAGAGCCAGCTGTTACTTTCTTGTCATGGCCTAATTTTATGCATATTGTTATTATCAAACCAGCAAAACACACTGAACCACAACCAGGAATGTGTAGCAGTTTGTAATACTTCTATTCTGATATTCCAGTCATAAATCTTAAGCTTGTGTTTCCATATCATCGCTCCATGCTTAATATTTTAATGGTCTTAAAATCAGTCTTTACTCACAGATTTCACAGAATTTTCTTCATTTTTAATGAACATCATGCATGATTTGGCATTACTGAAGGGTTTTACTTCAGTAAGTAAATCAGTTTGGTAATATTCTAAAGAATGCTTTGTATGAAATGCTTATCATTGCAAGACTCTAACATGCAACTTTTTTTTTTCTTTAGGCCAGCTTTTAATATTTAGTCTAATAAAATTAGACTGTTAATTTAATTTAGTCTATTTGAAGTAAATTTGTCCTAATAACAAGCACAGTCACATCTGAATATAATTTCCCCCTAAATATATCTTTTGGAGTCTTATACCTCTCATTGCTTGCTCATAGCAGAAATTACTTGTTTTTTTCTGAAATCTGTAATTTGTAACTGAAGGCTGCACTTTGATCAAAGAACATTTGGTGAAAAGGAAAATGCTTTTGCTACCAAAATGCTTTTGCAACAAAAACGTTGTTTTTACCAACAAAGGATCAGATGTAGACTACTTAGGGCAGGAGGAGGTTTTGTTTAGTGCTATGTTTCATCTGCGCCAGAAGTAGATGAGAACCTAAGCAAACACAAACTGCAAAATTCCCAACAGCCCATTACCAAGGTTAGTGTGAAACCCAGGAGCATGTTTGACAAACCTCTAATGTGAATTCTCTCCCTAGTAGTGGTTGCATGGTGAAACAATTAACTGGCATTAGGCAAATGCTGGCTTAAAGGCCTTTGCAGAAAGTACCTTTATTGTGGTCAAGAAATCATTTAAACAGTAATGTTGCTTCCCTTTTCTTCTTCCATGGTTCCAAATGGAAACGAAAAGCTACTGCCATTGATTGCTACTGTTCTTGTGCTAGAGTTCACAAGATGCACAAAGGAATTCAAAGGGATAGTTTTCAAAACACTAATGAAATTGGAAGATTCATCTAATTGAAGGTGCGCATTTAAAAAATATCTTATCTATAAATCCTCCCAACAGACAAAAACTAGTATCATCATGAAGATTCAATGGCTATATTAAAGAATATTATAACCAATATATAATAGATTCCTTGTGCTAAAAGAGGAAAATGTATACACTTCATACTTTACTGGGCATGTAGGAAAAGGATACAGAAACAGTCAGGAGAGCCCTGGAGATCTTCCTTCCTCTTTTGAGGAATTATATTACTCATTCTGCATCAGATGATATTTTATACGTGCTGGATAAGCATACTATAGAAAATTTTGTCTTTAAAATAATTATCATTAGAAGAAATTATTTTTTCTGCTCCTTTGGTGGACTTATAGGATTTTATTATAATGATACTTCATTTCTGCTCACAGTGGTGTTCATTGGGCTTTTGTGCTGATGAAGAAAGCAATACAGTTGGTAAGAAGGCAATCTCCATCTATTTGCTATCAAGCTGAACTTGGGAAAGACTGGGATTCAAGGAGATAATAGGTATCAACTTTATCTAACATGAATTATCCTTCTGCATAAAATATTTAATGCCATCATTCTTTAAGATAATAACAGAGTTAGCTTCTAAATATTAACTTTCAAAGTCACACACTTTAAGGTATGGAAACAAATGGTCTTACAGTTATTAAGTGTTGTTTTTACATATATGTCATATTTTACTTACCTGTAACTGTTTAAAATACCTTAATATTTAATTTTTCATGCTAATGGCTGGTTTGTTTCACATTGTAAAGTACTTTTATAATATCTTTGTTTTGATTTCTTCTAAAATCTCATGTACTTAGATGGCACAGTAAAGAAAGCATAATGTAGCAATTCAGTGAAGTGTGGCAGATGTTTTGGCAGATACTAGAGTGTGATTAACAAGGAACTAATACATATCTTTATAACATATCAGTGTTCTTAATTGGGTGGTTTTGTAATTCCTACAGTGTGCCTCGAAATGCAAACAGCAGAATAGATATTTTTCTACTGCACTGCTTTTCTTACTGATCATAGATTTATTTGTGAATACATAGTTTTGTTAGGAGGAAAGAGTTCTCTGTTCTCTCTTTCTTTCCTGTTGTTACTCTGTATTCTGATTTTATGCTGATTAATTAATTTTATTTTATACCAGACCAAACACTGTAGCCTAATAACAAAACCAGACTAACATTTATTTTAATTTAATGGGCTTTTCATAGGTGTTTAATGAATACACTACATATTCTAAATTAAGGAGCTGCACAGAAGAACAACACTTTGGTACCTTGTGATCTGATGAAATGTAGTTGGAGACAGCACAATGACTTGCACTGAGGGATCAAGTGGGTATGGGGCATACTCCACACTTGTTTGTCAATCCTTTGAAAATATTCAGAAGCAGGGGATTCAACAGTACCATAGTAATGTCTGATAATGCCCTTGCAAATGAAGAATGCTGCCCAGCAGTTACACAGAACTAAGAGGTTACTAAGCAAAACTGCAGAACCTTTTCCATAGAGGTTTTCCTGAGAATTTAAACAAACAGGCTAAGGGTGGAGTAGATACACTTGACCATGTAGAGGACCTTGCCAGGAGGGATATCCCAATGTCTTTCTGTTTCTAAGGTGCTCTGAATCCTTCTTCTCAAGATGGAAGACACTGGCTCTTTTTAGTAAAAATACAAAGGAAATATTTGTACTACACTATGAGAAGAGCCAGGGTATGGCTATCTTAAAAACTAGAGAGATTCCTTAATAGAGACCATGATAAACTAGCTTCCAAATCTGCTGTTCAGTCTTTGCATGGTCAATTGCTCCATTACTAGAATTTCCTTAGAAAGAAAGTGCTGGCAAAAATAGGAAGAATGTTTTTTTCTTCAGTACATCTGTCACTCTTGCAGCAATACATCCCACATGGGTGTGTGTGTTTGGAAGATACACATTCACACTAAAAGCCGAGTTTTCGGTCAGTGATGTATGTTCCCTAAGGATCTGTTTCTGAGATCCAATTCTGTCACAGACACATTTTACGAAAAATCCTTTCCTTAGGATTTTTTCTCCTGAGAAGCTGAGAGGCCTCAGGAACAAAATGTAAACAATGGTTATCTGCTGCTGTGGAATGCAACAGGTGCATCTGTGATTGGTCTCATGTGCTTGTTTCTAATTAATGGCCAATCACAGTCAGCTGGCTTGGACTCTCTGTCCGAGACACAAGCTTTTGTTAGGATTCATTCCTTTTTCTATTCTTAGCTAGCCTTCTGATGAAATCCTTTCTTCTATTCTTTTAGTATAGTTTTAGTATAATATATATCATAAAATAAGAAATCAAGCCTTCTGAAACATGGAGTCAACATTCTCGTCTCTTCCCTCATCCTAACACCCCTGCGAACACTGTCACACCAATACACTGACACTCTGGCTCTAGCAAAAGGCAGTGGAATAAGCAAATAGGGCATGATTTATTTGCTTTTTCTTACAAGACTTCTATTTCCTTCCTCCTACATGTTACATAAAAAAGCTACACTTGCCAAGTGCTTTAACATGTAAAATACTATGAAATTAAAAGCAGTTATTTTCCTTAGTAAGAAACCCTATCAATGCCACAGCAGGACCTTGTCCTGAGATGTCCATGTACATCTTTCTTGTGCATTTCTCCAAAACCTCATCCAGCTGAGGGCAAAGAATACCTTAAATCCAACAAGTCTAAGTGGAAGATGCTGCATTTGAATTGGGGCGATCCCAAGCACGGGAGAAGAACTCACTGAGAGCAGCCCTGCTGAGGACTTGGGGGTGCTGGAGGATGAGAGGCTGGCCATGAGCTGTCAGTGTGCTCCCACAGCCCAGAGAGCCAAACGTGTCCTGGGCTGCATCCATGGTGGGCAGCAGGGCCAGGGAGGGGATTCTGCCCCTCTGCTCTGCTCAGAGCCCACCTGCAGGGCTGCACCAGCTCTGGGGCACCAGCACAGGGAGGACAGGGACCTGCTGGAGTTGGTACAGAGGAGGGGCACTGGGATGATGAAAGGGATGGAGGAAGACAGGCTGAGGGCCTTGGGATTGTTCAGCCTGGAGAAGGCCCCAGAGAGAGCTCGTAGCACCTTCCCGTACCTAAAGGGGAATTACAAAAACGAGGAAGAGTGACGGGCAAATAGCGATAGGGCAAGGGGGGGGGGGGATGCTTTTAAACCACAGAGAAGAGATTTAGATTAGATGTTAGGAAGGAATTCTTCCCTGTGAGGGCGGTGAGGCACTGGCACAGGCTGCCCAGAGAAGCTGTGGATGCCCCACGACTGGAAGTGCCCAAGGCCACAGAGAAGCCGCGGCTGCCCCATGCCCGGAGGTGCCCGCGGCCAGGTCGGACGTGGCTGGGAGCCCGCCATTCCCACAGGAACTGTCCCCAGCCACGGCCGAGGCTGCACCGGGACGCTCCCTCAGGCCCCTCCCAAACCCCGCCCAGCGGCGGCCGCGCGAAGGGCACGCGGCCCTGTGCGTCACAGGCTGCGCGCGCGGCCATTGGCTGTGGCGGCCGCTGCCCCGCCCCCCGCGCCCGGCCGCGGATGTCGCAGCCGCTTTGCGCCCTTGTCGTTCGAAACTCGGCCCAAGATGGCGGCGGCGGCGGCCGGGAGGGGGGCCGAGGCGGCGGCGGCGGCGGCGGCCAGGCTGGAGGGGGCGGAGGGAGAGGAGGAGACGGCGGCGGCGGCCGCGGCGGTCGAGGATGGGGAGGGCGGGGAGGAAGACGGCGACAGGGCGGGCAAAGCGGGCAAAGCGACGGGCTCTGCGGCAGCAGGCGGCGGGGAGGCTGGCGGCGGCGAGAGCGAGGAGGACGAGGAGGAGGACGGGGAGGACGTGTTCGAGGTGGAGAAGATCCTGGACGTGAAGAACGAGGGGGTGAGTGCGCGGCTCGCTGACACCGGGCCGCGAGGGGCACGTGAAAAGGGTAATCCCGATGGGGGTGCAGTGTGAACCGCCCTGTGCACGGCTCTGCAAGCAGGCTTTCTGTGCCTTGCTCCGGATTCTGTGCCCTCAACCAAAGATAGGTCTTTACTAAGTTGTTGGATTTTGTCTGCATTATTAAACTGCTCTTGGCTCTAGACGCTGAACTGCGGTACTGTTTTGGTGTGAAATGTTTTAGCGCAGAGATGGGCAGGGTTGGATAGAACTGTGAGCTTAGAGGTGTTTTCAGGGTATGTTGCCAGGGACCATGGTGAAAGACAAAACGGGGAAAGACCTCCTGAAATATGAGAGTCTTCTCCCAATTGAAATAATAAGCTGTAGTCATCTTGCATTGTTTAAAATGAAATACCAGGCCGTGATTTGTTTCTTTGAAAGCAACCTACACTGGTTGAAGTTCTTTAAAAATTTTCCTAAATCTCAAATAGAAAAAATAACTAACACAGGGGTTTTCTTAAATTATTTTGTGCCTGGAAGATTTTTATTTTAACTAATTGATGCTTTTTAATTTTAGGCTTCAGTCTATGACATTATAAAAATCTGTCAATTTCATGTAAAAGATCAGAGTCTTGAAACCCTTAGTCTGGAGAACCTTCAGATCAGCATTTTCTTCGATATTTGTGATGTTATTAAATTGTACCTTAGCTGAAGTATGTTGATGTCTTAAGATTATGTTGTGCTTTCATAGTAATACATTATTTATAGAAGTGAATTGTTGGTCAACATAAGTTAGGCTTGAAAACAAGAGGATTCCCTTTTTTTTTCTTTGTTTTTTTTAATTATTTTCTTTCCACCCACCTCCAAGTGATGGAACCTGAAGTCTCTAGGTGGTTGTGGTGGTGAGACATTAAAGAGTACTGGGATACATCAAGTACCATCTCTTAAAAATGTCATTGGCACGTGGTGGTAACAGGGTGTCTCTTTTCCCTCCCCTCCAAGCAGCCCATTCTGCAGCACATCCTGAGCTCTGTGTGTCTGAGTTTTCCAGGCTGGATCAGCTCCAGCGTGTGGGTGTAGCCAGCACATGGTGATTGTGGCTTTGTGGCCTGAGCTCCAAGCTCATCAGGTGCCCTCTCAGTTGCTCTGCTGCAGGGGCTGTGCTCCTGGGCTCCACAGAGGGAGCCAGCCACTGGGCAGCGTGGCATGGGGTGCTGTGTGTCACGGAACAGAAGTGTCAGAGCTGGAGAGCCCTGCATGGAGGTGCTCTTCCCACACACAGTACTGGTGTTGTTGGGCCTGGCATCCCATCATCCCTGGTGAAGGGATGAGGGACAGCACCCCTGGGTTGGGATTGGGCTGGGGAGTTATACCTGTGCATAAATAAAACATTAACATGACCTACTTAAGAGAGCAAGCAGTGAAAGTTTGGAAATGTAGTCTCTCAGTGTATCTATAAAGCTTTTCGTTCTGCGCCTCAGTCATACTCCAACAACAGGCTCTGGTGCAAATTGTGATGTTCCCCAGTGGAAGCGGGAAATTGTAACTGTGCTGTTTAATGACATGGTGGTATTCTTTCCATACAAGTTGGTTCTAGCTCATCACTAGTTCTCACAGAAGCTAGAGCAGTATAAAAATGCTTGGAAGCATTCAGTTTTTTCTAAGTGGTAACAGAAGGGAAAAAAAATTAATAGTGAGAGAGTGTTGATAGGTGAGTGTAAGACTGTGCCTCTTAAGTGGGAGAATCACTCTTCTGCCTTCACTTAAGCTGAATTTTGTAAAACTATCCTAAGCTGCATTTTTCTGTCACTCTCCATGTACAGGATATAGTCATTCAGCAGCCAAATGGTTTGCATTTGCATTAGACTTCATGTAACTTTCTCAATTAATGAAAAAAGGACTTGTAGCTTATTTAGTACCTGAGTTACAAGGATGTTCCTAACTGCAGCTAGCAGAAGTCCTGCATCTGAAAGGGAATAACCCTGTGCCAGCAGAGAGGTGAGAGTCCAGCTGGCTACAACACAGATTTGCAGGAAAGAAGCTGAGAGTCCCCACAGGCAAGTAAGGTGAGCATGAGTCAGCAGTTCTTGCAGCAAAGGAGGCCAGCAGCATCCAGGAGTGTAGCCAGAAGATCAAGAGATGCTTCATTCTCTCTTCTCAGACTGCTGAGAAGCATCCTGAGTAGCATGTGAAGTTCTGAGCTCCCCAGGATAGAAAGACATATACATACCAGAGAGGAGGGTAATGAAAACAGGAAGCTGAGAGCTGGATTTGCTTTGCCATAAGAAGAAAAGAATCAGGGGAGATCAGAGTAATATCTGTATCTGACAGGAGGATGTGGAGAGGACAGAATCAGATCTTTCCTGGGGGTGCACAGGGCTGGAAGACAGGGACACCTGCATAGATACACTGACTGGGCAGACACCTGAGCAGCCTGATGGAGGCAGTCCTGCTTTGAGAGGGCATTTTACTTGTTAGTTCTGGAAATCCTTTATAACCTAACACACTCTGTGACTGTAATGAGGAAGTTACTGGTTGCTTATTTTGTAAGTAACCCCAATAGAAGAAAGAGGAGAGGGGAATATGATTTTGGAAATTTAACTCCTAAATCAAGAGAGATGGGTTAAGCTAAATTCTAAGAGAAATGTTAAAACTAAGGTGTTTGAATACAGGTTATTTATTTATTTAGATGTCTGTGAAGCAAAATACAGAAGATTATAAATAGAGTTGGTCAGTTGGTTGCTGAAGTTTAGTGGCATGTTTATACACTTGGTCAAAGGTTAATTATGCTCAGGCAAAAATTTATGCATAGACATTTAACAGTAAGTGCCAATTGGCAATTCTTCCTGAAGCTTTTTTTCTCCAGGCTTGGTTAGTGCTGTAAGGTCTTTCAGAGCATTATCAGTCCATGTTTGAAAGTGAGAGGTACTATTTTGCCTCTCCAAAGGTGCTTTCCTAAGTACATTTACTAAAAAAATAATTTTTTAATGGTAAAGAACTTCATAATTTAGTAGAAAAAACTAGATAGAGACTGCAAGGTGCAGCATTTTATCCCTCAGTGAATTTCAATAATGTTGAAACAATTGGTCTCAGATTTTTGTATGTAATCTACCAAATTCTTTGTAACTAACTCCACTGAGATGCACACCCTCAGATTTTTGTCTAGGTTTAACTTGATTTCATTACTGGGGTTTTTTTTCCTTATTGTTGGTATTTCAGTTTATCAGAAATAGAATTGATTACAAATATAGCATAAATTATAAATTTCGATATGGAACTTGATGAGTGGTGGTAATTCATTAGAAGTGTTAAGGATTTATTTCAAGTTATTCAGCAAAGAGAAAACCGTCAATCTTGAAATTTTTATGGAAGAAATATTAAAACTTGAAAAAAAATCGTTTCATAAGTGTCAGAAAACCCATTTTGATAAACTGACTGGGAATTTATGATATGTACATTGTAGCTGTGGTTCTGAACAAATGTTAGATACTGGAAGTATTTTGGATAAAACTGTTCCAACTACAGAAATACTGATTTGTGTATTCACAAAATTGTATATCCACTGACATCCTCAGGAACTGACTAGCTGATGCAATACTATGCTATATTGTATTAATGCTGTGGGTTTTTCTTACAGGGTAAAACTCTCTATAAAGTCCGGTGGAAAGGATACACCTCTGATGATGATACCTGGGAGCCAGAGGCTCACTTGGAAGACTGCAAAGAAGTGCTTCTTGAATTCAGAAAAAAGATTGTGGATAATAAGCCTAAATCTGTCAAAAAAGAAATACAGGTGTGTTTCAACTTCAGTATCTTACCCTGGAGACATAATCCTTATCTAGACTCTACTAATGAGAGGAGGGGAGAAGGGAAGGCATTTGAAACATGGAATTAAAAAAAATCTCATCCATAACTTCTTTGTTTCTTGTGAAATTTAATATTGTTGCTCTTCTCTGACAATTGTCTTGTCACTGAGGCGGGGCACAGTGTTCAATCATCCTCCTGCTTTCTGTAGGAGATCAGTGAGTTTGAACATGGAATCATTTGGTAAGATATCAGTTTGGTAGGAGAGGAATACAGAAAGATTAGATTCCAGACGGCAGAATATAGCTTTTTCTTTTCTTCTTTTTAACAGCTCAGTTAGCCTGAAAAAGCAGTATAAGGATCCTTTTTGAAAACTAGTACCCTAGTTCTGGTAAACCTGTAGGTAAATCCTACAAAATCAAATAAATTGTTTTTGATGTAAAATAGCTCAGATTTGTTCTGTTCTAGAATATGGTTATTGGATGTGTAATTGGTTTACTTGAATTGTTTGTGTATTGATTCTCATCCAAGCAGTTAGTAGTGTAATTTAGGTAAGTAAGCTAGAATTGTATTATCACATTTTGCAGTTTGGCAATGAGGAATGATCTTGGCAGGGATCAAAAGATAAAAGTGCTTAAAAATTTATTTTTCCCAAGCACGACCACTACCATTTTTGTATACTTTGTACCAAAATGATAGTTTATTGGGGAAGGAAAAACTTTTAATTTTTTTTCTTTACCTTTTAGAAACCACCTCTAAATGATGATATATTTGAAGCAGAGTCTGACAGCGACTGGCAAAGTGAAACAAAAGATGATGTTTCACCAAAGAAGAAAAAGAAGAAGTCAAAAGAGGGAGAGGATAGAGGTTCAGATGACCCGAAGAAGAAAAAATCTAAGTCTCCAAAAGTCAAGGAAAAACCCAGAACAGAATGTGAAAATTCCTCAGATATTTTGGTTTTAGATTCAAAGCCAAAAAAAAGGACTTTAGAAACTAAGGAGGATTCAAAGGACCCAAAGAAGCAAAGGAAAGAAGATACTAAAGAAATCAAGAAAAAGAAGGGAGAAGATTTAAAAATAAAATCTAAAGAAGATTCTAAAGAA
Source organism: Molothrus aeneus (assembly GCF_037042795.1). Taxonomy (NCBI): domain Eukaryota; kingdom Metazoa; phylum Chordata; class Aves; order Passeriformes; family Icteridae; genus Molothrus; species Molothrus aeneus. Next base: position 43,708,195 of record NC_089647.1, read on the forward strand.
AATAAAAAATCGCAGAAGGAGAAGCAAGGAGATGTTCAGTTGGACTCAGAATCAAGTCCTGTGGATGATTCAATTTCTCAAGGAACTTATAATGAAAATTCAAACATAAATTCTGAAAATAAAGACGAGAAACAAAAGGTAATAAGTGGAGAAGAGAGATTGGAACAAGAAATTGATGAAAAAGATGGCATTCCTGATAAATATCTTGATGGATCAGCAAGTAATGAAGATGATGGTAGTGATACTAGGGCTAAAAGAAAGAAGAAAGTTCAGAAAGCAGAAGACTGTAGAGAAGAGGATGGAAAAGTAGAAATTCAGGATAGTCATTTAGAGAAGAAGAGCATGCACAAAAATCAAACAGGTCAAGAAAAAGTACCAGGAGAGTTGGAGAAAGTGTCACCTGCTCCTTCACCAGTGCAGAAGGGTGTGAAATTGAGCGCCGATGAAAGGGTGTGCAGGCCCATGGATTCCCCTGGGGAGGTAAGCATGGTTAGCATGGGGGCTGGGGGTAAAATCAGTCATCTTCAAGGTACACATACCTCAAACCATGACTGTTCATGATGGCAAAGAGAAAAGTACAAATTGGAAAGGTACTGAGCTGCATGAGCTTAAAGAAACACCCACTGCACAGTATATAACAGAGACTGGGAAATTTCTGGATTCTGAACACTCTAAGTGGGGGGGAATGCTTTAGGAAAGGAGAGCACAAATGTGAAAGGATAAATGTCTCCCGTTTACTGTGTCTTCTTAGAATGAAATTTCCTGTTCTTGCAAGGCATGCTGTTATTTTTAGCTTTGTTCGTGCCCACCTTCAAGAGTTTCCCCATCTGACTTTTTTCTACTTGTGTAGTAAGGCAGAACAGCGTTGAGCAACACTTGCTCTCTCTCAGACACTGGCCATTCCATCAGGGATTACCTGTGGTGGCACCTGCCTGAGAGCTGGAATGCTGAAATCACTTCTAAAGCCCACGTCTGTGGGATCGGCGGAAGAAATGCGGCACTCAATATGAGTGATCAGCAAGTCTCCAAGTTTATTGATAGTTCGCACATATTTATATTGGTGTTAATGAAGCTTATACATACTGCAAAGCTGAGCTCATTATTGGTTAATTACTCATCGGGCAACCACACCTGCTTCTATATTCTTATATAGAAGAATATTCTTATTTTGTCATTACTTCTACATTCTTGTGGTTATTCTACTGAAACTATCTCCTTATTTCTGGCAAAAGATCCTCTCCCCCATCCTGATGTTGCAGCAAGGTCGCATCAGTGATTGGACACTGACTGCTGACTCCTAGACTTGCTTTCTTCTGTCTTAATCAGCGGTATCATGTCGACGTGACCTTTCTCAGCTAGCCAACTGTCCACAAAGCTCTCCACACAGGTCTCCCAAATAATTGTGTAACAAGCTTGTCTTGTTAGAATTCCTGGAGTGCTTACAGGAAATGTTTCGTTTCATATTAAATTTCGTTTCATATTAAATAGAAATAGAAATGCTATACCTATTGTAAGAAGTAAGCTAAGCAAATACCAGGATATTTATTGTTCCTTGTTCAATACAGTAGTGCTTTAAGAAAAGCAGTATTGTAAAGGCAAAAGAAGAAAATTATGACCAAAATAAGTATTTTTTGTAATGTTTCTGGGAGTATAATTTCTTTCATCTGCTTCAGCCTGTTCTAATACAGTTTGCAGTTCCTAAAACGTTGTCTGCTCAGAGCAGCCATATTCTGATTTAACAGGATTGCAGTCAAAACACATTGATACTTACTGGACTATATGCCACTTCTGAGACCATAATTCCATGGTGGAAAGTTACTTCTGCAGGTTCAGCAGTGGTCCTCTGCTTGTGATTGTTCTGTGTATGGAGTAGGTCACCTTAAATAAGTTATTTTGGGGATAGAGAATTATGTGTCATATTCTCAGAGTAGAGCTACACGGAAGAGCGTGTTTGCAGGATCTTAGTGTTGAAAGTTCTGGAAAACAAGGAATTACTGTGAGGCATAGGCCAGTTTCAGAAGGCTATTTAATTAGTTGAAGTGATATGGTCCTTTATTACCCAAATGGTTTACTTACAGTTCATGGCTATAGTGTTTGTGAGAGAGAGATAAGAATAGAAAAACTCTTTGGAATTCTGTTCTATTTACCAGTAGTGTAAAAATCCTGTCACCTTGACTATGAATAAATGAATAGCAGAGGACAGTGGGTTTGCCGTGGCTCTTCAGTCAGCATTCTCAGTGAGTTATCTCTGTGCTTTTCTCGTGGTCGTGCTCCAAGGAAGGTCATGCTCTGAGGTACCAGCAAAGTAGGGAAGGTGTTCTGCTCTTTGCTTCTGAGTGTAGAAGGCTTAAACAGTGTTTCCTGTAACTGGTTAGTTATTATCTGGAGCAGCTGTGGACTTGCATGGGTAGGTTTGGTGGAGAGTTCTGCAGAGTATTTTTTGTTCACTAAATTGTTGGTCCAGACAAGATGATACCTTTCAAAGAAAGTCATCACATGTATTTCCTGTCTTTCCTTATGTAACTCAGCTTATGGAGCACCAGTCATGTCAATTTATAACACAGTATTTTCTGTTTGGGGTCAGTCTGCATGCTGACCCATTCCTTCCATTTCAATTGCCTCCAAAAAAAAAAGGGTATGTTCTGCATCTGATCAGCATTAGAAATCTGGAGTAGAATACTGATTCTAACTGGAATAGAATACTGATTTTAACAGCCCCACTGTAGCACATATCTGGTAGTCCCTTTAGTAAGTTACGGATTTCCTCTTAAAGACTGAGCATCTGGCAGGATGAACAGCTGCCTGTGTTTGCATTAATCGCGTCAGTGATTAAAAGCCAAAGTTTGTGGAGGGAAGGGGGGTGGTGAGGAAAGCAATTAAATGTCTCAGCTCTGCTAATACATAATGATACACCAAATTAATCTGGTTTAATTAAGGTTTTTGCTCTGCCACATGGTATCATATATGTAAATTTTTGTGAGGACTTCTTTTGGGGCAGTTTTTCAGAAAGACAGTGCTACTCTCTTTGCCAGTAAGTGTCAGAGACTGATACAAAGCCATGCCAAGGAGCCTTGTCCAACCTACTCTGCAGTGAATTTGGTGAGTGGAGAGAGAGGATTACAGAAGGAGAAAGGCAAACTTTGGTAGAGAAAGCTGGGTTCCATTTTGGCAAATTTGATCATATATCTACATCTACAGTAAGTTTCTTCTGTGATATTAGATACTGCTAAGCTCAGACTTCTGCACGGATATAATGACTTTGGGTGGATTTTACTGAGTGTCTGTTTTCACAAATAACTGTTGCCATAACATTCTGTCTGTGTAAATTGCAAAGCTTGGAACCTTTTCTGTCCAACTGTCAAGTTTTCTCAGTTGAGGTTCAACTCAATGATATCATAATGCTTCAAATATGGTGCTACCAAATTGTTAAATGCTCTGAAATAATTACATTCTATTCAGGTTTACTATTTGGAACGAACAAAAAGTTTCTAATTTTGAATTTCCTTAAAAATGCTGATTTTGTCATATTTGCAGCTCTTCCATAAGGCAACTTGAATGGCTGGGATGCAGTAAAATTATGAATTGAAGTTACTATGTTCAGGAAATAATACCTCCACTGTTAGGGAAGAAGCCTTCACAGACTTAACTCCTGACTCACCTGTTTAATTCTTAGGAATGTCTACAAGTCTGTTGCATATAGGTTTCAGTAGTTTTAATTTTAATTTAATTTAATTAACTCCTTTCACCACTCCAACAATAAAGTATATTTGGAAATATACTTTATTGTTGGAGTGGTGAAAGGAGTTAATTTTCCATTTTTTTTCTGCACCACTAAAATTTGGTCTTTCCTTTCAATTTTAGGAAAAAGAAGTAAAGAAAACTGAAATTAAAGAAAAATCACAAAAAAAGGAGTCTGAAAAAGAAGAAAAAACCAGAAAAGAACAGAAGGTCCTAAAAAGTAAGTGCTAACTTCTTGAAACAGAGAAGGGAATGACCATTCAGGGCATTCTCATTTCTATAAGGCAGATATTGTGTAATTTTGCAACACACACACACACACAGACACACACCAGAAATAAGGAACTCTGTGTTTATTTTAGGAAGCAAAAGTCTTGTGGTCTATGGCTTTGCTAATACATGCTTCACGAGAATGTTAATATATGCTTCATGTATGAAGCACAGAAGTATATAGAAGTCTCTGACATTTTTGTAGACAAGTTAATTTTGCCCTTTTTAATTTAAGATTGACAACTGTGCTCCTCTAGCATGTAATAGTAGCTTTTTTTAGAGGAATTCATCCAACCATTGGCTATTTTCAGAAGTGTTCTGACAATATTATGAGTATATCCTTTTTATACTTAAGAAAATTAGTAGGGGCTTCCATCAGACAAACATCTTGCCTCTTGCTTCAGCCACAGAGACAAGTTATGTTATACAACCCTGGATGATTATATACACAACAAAGAATGTCTAGGTTCTGTTTCTGTTCCTAATAGTATAATGGATTATTAGTATTACTGCTCTTCATCTCAGAACAGCTCTGGATTACTTTTTTCAGGATAAATTCTTTCACTAGAGAAGCACCTTTTTCTGAAAGTGGCATAGATGCTTACAGTGTTTAGGAAAAGTAGTAAGAAGCAGAATGAGTAATGATTTTTTTCTGTGCAGCGCTTGTCCTTTGTGTGGTAATCACAGATACTGAACCATACTTCAGAAATAGTATTTATGCAGAATTCTAAGCAGCATTTATTAAAAGGAATGTGGTACCATGTGCAAAGCAGCCAGAAATCAGACTTGCCAGCATAGGTGGAGGTGGACTAGCTCTCCCTGACTTCTGTCTTATGCTAAGCTTGCTACTGTGCTCCAATACCTTACAGAAAGAGAACAGGTCTTTTCTAAATTGATGCTGGTCATTTACTTAAATTTTGTTATGTGATAGTCCTTAGTGGCTCAACTAGTCACTCTTGGTAACTGTCTTAATATTCTAGGCTTTAAGGTGATCAAAAGTGCATTTGAGTTGTTAATGTAGCTTCAGAAGAAAAAAAATTAATATTATGAGAATAACTGCAAAAGAAAGGAATCTTTGCTAGAATGGAAATCCATAAAAGAATTAAAAGAGCAAGGTGTACAAGGAAAAGAGAAATAAAAGGGATGAAGCAAAGAGATGTACTTGCATTGCTGCAGAAGGTGATTGAGAAGTAGTTGATGGGGGTCAAATGGAGAACACTGGTAGTTAAGATTTTCTCCATTCCTGCTTGCATCCCAAGTGCTCCAGTTCTTGTCTCTGCAGGGGGCTGAAATGAAGTTTTCTTTTGAAACTCACTGGTACCTTTTCAGTGTGTTTCCAGTGCTTCTGCTACTACGGTGATGGAGTGTTCACCTTCCCATAATCACTGCAGCCTTATTTATTACCACAAATTGGCAGTTTCTTTCAAGTAAAAGCTTTTTGTTTGTTTGTAATGTAGCCTTTGCTGCTGAGAACCATTCCATGCTGACTGCCAGGGTTTATTTGAATGAAAAGTAGCAGTAGCTGTTTGTTAAGCTGCTGATCATTGAAGCAAGGGCAAGCATTCATTAGCTTGAAAATTTACAATTTATTGCTTATTTTACTTTTTTTTTTTAATTCCACAAAATTAAATACATGATAGATGGCAAGCAGCAAGTCCTGAGTTTGGGTATGGACATGCAGTTAGAATGGCTGACACTAGAAGAATTCCAGAAGCATCTTGATGGAAAAGATGAGAATCATGTATCAACAGAACCAATATCAAGTGGTGAGTATTTTCTGGCAAGAAGGGGTATTTCTTAGCTGACATTTCAAAGGGAAATATCCTATAACAACACTGAACTTATTTTCTAGCTCTCCTCAGAGATGCTGTTAAAAGTGGAGACTACATGACGGTGAAAATGGCGCTTTCTTCAAATGAGGAATATAATTTGGATCAAGAGGTAATTTTTGTGCAGTAGAAGTATTGGAAGACAGTAGGAGGGAAGAATACAAATTTTGATTTATTTGAAAAGCTTTCCCCTCTTATGTTGTAGCAGATTTCCATCTCACCTAAGTAAAAAAAGCACAGGGGGTTAAAAAGGAGCACAGACTTGGAAGTTTCAGTATTTGTTATCCATTTCTTCTAAGAAAAAATGAAGTTTGATAGAACCATCCCAGTAGCTTTCCAGCTAACTTGCCCAGTGTACTTAACTGACTAAATGTGGAACTTTGCATGCTATTAGGAACAATAACCATCAGTACAAGTGGCTGAACTGTGTAAAACATTGTACATGGGATACAAAACTCTGAAAAGCCCCAAAACCTGCAAGGTGTTTGACGTACTGGCACCACTTCATAATTAGTTTTCTGCCAGTTTGTTATCAGCTATGTTCTTACTTGGTTTACTTTCAAGGATCTATTTTCCTGTTGAATAGGACTGCAGTTCCATTTTTGAGTTTTAAAATCTCCAGTATTGGTATTTCACTGGTGATCTTGTGTAGTTGTGTTATGCAGCATTTTGAGAACTCAGCATTATGCTGAGTCTTCTGAGGTGTCGTAGGGAAGATGAGAAATAAACTACTGAGGGCAGCATGTGTTCTGTGAGTTGTAAGGTCTGGTGGAAAATGCAGGAAGGAGTGAGGAGACTGGCTGGTTAGAGTGTCTTTGTACTTACACTCTGATAAAAGCAAAAAGCAGTGTTGTGAGAGCAGCTGACTTGAGCCATAGTGGTTTTTCTCCATGGGTGCTGACAGTCTTGCTGTCTTCCCCACCCTCAAATACCTTACAGCCTTTCTTCCTGGTTCATTTTGGTTTTTCTGCTTCTTGTTCTGATCCTCAGAATGTTATGGATTTTGCAGATTATAGAGCTGAGAGTGTGAGACCTGCAGACCAGAGAAGTGGGAGGTGATAGTTTGCTGATATCTGGCAGCCATGTATGTGTGAATTCTTCTGCCAGGGAGGGAAATCTTTGTGAAACATGTTGATGATGCACTTGAAATTTTTGTCTTGCAACTTTGTTTCTGTAATGAAAATGATTTATTTTTTTTTTCCAGGACCCAAGTGGAATGACCCTGGTAATGCTTGCTGCTGCTGGAGGGCACGACGACCTTCTGCGGATGCTGATCAGGAAAGGAGCTAAAGTTAATGGTAGACAGAAAAATGGAACAACTGCATTGATACATGCAGCTGAAAAGGTTGGCTTGGTTATTGTTCTGTTTGTGGTTGGGAGCTCTTTTACTTATGATTAAAGGCAGTACACAGTTTTTTACCTTTGAATGATGCCTAAAAAGTAGTTAGCAAGATACAGCAGGGTGACTAATAATAATTTCAGCAGCTGTGGTTATTGTAGTATAAATAAGTTCTGATCACAAACCCTGCCCTGAGCAGAGAATATCATAGGAGGAAAAGTGGAGCTGAAGTTCTTGTGGTAGAATTGCCTGTTATGATATCTGGCTACATAGGATCCAAACTGGAGACACTTAGAAAGAAAATCTCTGATGAAACAGGATTTGTTCTTTTAAAGCAGTTGGGCAATGAACACGGTGGCAAGCTCTTCCCAAACTAAGACAGCTCAAGCAGTAAGTTAGAGCAAGCCAGGGTTTCGTGGGTGCACTCCTCTGTTCAGGTGGGTCCCATGAACAGTAGATAGAAAGGCAGCGGGGAGCCTCATTCCCATTTGGTGGCAGATGCAAATACACTGCTTCCTTTCTGTGATGTTTATTATTGCAGGATTTAGGAAAAAAATGTAAGAACTGTAAATAATTAGGACTATCCACTTGCCTAAGTCTGAAATGCTCTTTTTTAGCCATGGGAGAGAACAGTGTTAATTGTGCCATGACTCATGTTTTGAGTTCTATGGATGAATTTTAAGTAAATGTCATTTTATATTCTGAAACAAAATCAGAATATTTTTTACTTACCTGTGTTGTGGGTTTGGTTTGTTTTTTTTCCCCAGAATTTTCTAACAACAGTAGCTATTCTTCTGGAAGCTGGAGCATATGTGAACATGCAGCAGAGCAGTGGTGAGACTGCCTTAATGAAGGTAAATCCTGTGTTTGTCCTTATGTGGTTTATTAGGAATACTGTAGTCAAACTAGTAAAACATAAAAACCTATTTATAGAATTCATTTCAGGAACACATTCCATATTTGAAATAAAAATATCCTTCATAGTTACTCTAAGCAGAGTTCTAATCCATTTCTTTAATGTACTGTAATATCTAAACAAGAAACACAGATGCCTTCAGCATGCAGTGCTAAATGTGGCTCATCATCCTCTTCTGCAGATGTGGCTCAAAGAAATGCAGATGTAGTCTTCGAGCTGAGATAATCAAATTGTCAGCAGGAAGAGAAAAATTCCAGAAAGGATAATCTTTCACTTGGGTGCTTCTGTGATTTGCACTTGCTGTTTTATTGCAGGCCAGAAATAAAATAGCCAATTTACAGTCTGATTCCCAGTGCCTGTTCTGCACCATTATTCCCCCAGTCACAAAGGAAATCTTGATTTTTAAAAAAAAATTTTTGTAATGGGAAAATTCTAATACTCATAAAACAGTCTGTGCTTTTCATATTTTTTTCTTTATGTGGATGAATTTCACCAAAGTTCCCCTTTGGATGAAGTTGCTCTATTTATGTGTAGGCTGTTTGTGTGGTTTGTTTGCCAAAGAGGTTACAGAAGCTTTCCTGCCCAGACAATGTGGTATTGTTTCTGTTCTGCACTCTGTGAGGCTTAACAAGTGGGGATTTCACATTTTCTCTGAAGACAACAACTCACTTGTGGTTTCCTCAGCCACTTAAATCCAAAAATCTCTTCATAATTTGGCTACTTCCATGAACCTCAGTCTTGACCTTCTTTAAAGTTTTTATTAGTCTTTGATGCACAGCTGTACAAACCAATTAGCAGCCTACAGTGATTTATTCCAGGTGTTTGTTTTACAATGCAGATACAAAGAATAGGATCTTCATTTCCAGTAACTTACTGGGACAAAGCTAGTCCTCTGTGGATAACCTATCAAGGTGTTTATCAAGTCACTCTTATTTAACCTTAGGAGTTTGATCATACTTTTTCTAAAAGGAGAAAAAAAAGATCTTAGCACTCAATTCCTTTCTGTCAGGTGGTGTGAGATTTTTCTTGGTTTTTTGGTTTGAGGAAGGCAGGTGGGTTGTACTGTTTATGGAAGATGATGGATTGAAGGCACAGATCCAAGTTCACAGCAGAGAGAAGTTTCAGAAGCTGTCTTCTGAAAGGTCTTACAGTGATAAAAATGTTTTATCTCTTGTGCCTTTTCCTAATTTATCTGAGTGAAGTGTTTGAAAACAAGTGATCAAGAGCATGTGTTTGCTTTCTTCAAAGTAAAACTTTTTTTAGATTTTCCTGTGCTTTTGCTAAGTTTATGGTTGATGTGCCCTGAAATTCTTGCTGTAAGTAACAGTGCATAGCCTTGAACATTTATGCAGAGGATAACAGTGGCTTTCCAACATAGCTACGTACCAGTCTGAAACAAATTCTGTAAATTAATTGCATACCCGAAATACCATTTTAAACTGAGATGCATAGAAAAACAGGCACTTGAAATGTTACCTCAGTAATTTCTGAATAGTTCTAGAGAAACATATTTACTGAGGTAAACAATTCCAAGAAAATTTACACACTGAACTCCAGCAGATCAGTTGTTTTCACAGAACTTCTGGGATTTGCTTTCTTTATTTTTTTTTCTAATTATGTCTGCTTGGTAATCCTGACTGTTGCTGCTTCTGCCTGGATAAAGATAAAATGTTTATGGAGCGTGTTCCTGAGTTTCAAGCTGTGTTACCATTCACAGAGCAAATAATTAAAGTTCTAAATTGTAACTAATTTTGGATTTTAATTCACTTCTGCAGTTCGCTTGCTGTCAATATATATATACTCTGTTCTGAGGGGTTTGTCGTTGTTTTCTGTCCTTCCATCTTCTCCCTTCCCACCCAGGCTTGTAAAAGAGGGAATTCTGATATAGTGCGGCTCATGATTGAAAGCGGAGCTGACTGCAACATTTTGTCCAAGCACCAGAACAGCGCCATGCATTTTGCTAAACAGTGCAATAACATACTGGTGTATGAGCAGCTCAGGAGCCACTTGGAAACGTGAGTAAAATGTACTTGGAAGTTTGTTCTGCTGAAGTCTGCCATGCTAGGCATGTCATCATTCTGATTTAAGTCAAGGAAAATGTCAGGAAAGAAAACAGATCTGATTTGGGCAGCAAGCTAACTAACAAATCATGTGAAAGCAAAATTATGTGAGCTAGCAGAATGGGCATACACATGCTCAAACACTGAGTAAAAGTATGGAGAGGAGGAAAAAGTAATTCCTAGAAGAGAAAGATTACTTAAGATATAGCAACCATGAAAACTTAGAAGTGTATAAGCACTGGACCATTGAATGTAAGCTCTTAGTAAGGCGTGCCAAATAAAATACCTTGCTAGAAAGCATAGGGGAAAATCAAACAAAAGAACACCAAGCTGAAACATCATGAAAAGTCTGTGCAGGCGTTGTGTTGCTGTGGTGTTGTTTGGACCTTTAAACATCAGCTATGAGCTGAAAGTGCCAGGGATAAAGCTTTCATGCCAATAGATGATGGAAATCATCATCATTATCATGCAGCAGAATGACTGAAGAGCAGTGCAGTGTATGTGACATGTAAAGTGTTGGTGTCATATGGTCATGACAAAATATACTGAGCTACACTGAGACAAACATACAGAGAAGGAGCAAGCTCTCCAAATACCCATTTGGAGGAATACTGTAGTTAATGTATATGGGCAGAAAATTAAAACCAGCCATCTCTAAATTTGGGGAAGACTTAAGGAGGGTCTCGTGGCTTCTGCAGCAGGTGAGATTTTGCCATGAATGCATAGTTAGTGCTGGAAGAACACTGTCTCAGTGCAAGATTTTTTTCTTGTTTCATGATGATGTAGACCTCTATGTAATCCAAGGCAATCTATCAAGTAGTTTGTAATCCAAATTTACTCTCTTCCAGTGTATAGAAAGCCCTGGCTGTTTTTTGCTTCGTATCTCTTGTGTTTCCCATCAGCTGACTTCTCAAGTCTGTCTTTACAGAAACTGCCTTGTAATGGTCAGTGTGTATCAATCAAAAAACACCTGAAATGACAGGGTTAAGGGGGTGGAGTCAGGTTGTTTTTACTGGTTCCCAGTGACTGGACAAGGGGCAATGGACACAAATTGGAACACAGGAGGCTACCTCTAAGCATCAGGAAATTTTTCCTTTTGAGGGTGATGCAGCATTGGCACAGGCTGCTCAGAGAGGTGTCAGGTCATTGGAAACTTTCTAAAGATATCTGAACATTATGAGGTTTCTGTCAGCCCACTTCTCAAGCCAGTCAAGGTCTCTTGTGGATATCAGAGGCTGTCAGCCACTCCTCCCAGTTTTGTCTCATCTGCCAAAGTGCTGAGGGTTTGCTGCACCATCCACCAGGTCATTAATTTAAGCTGTTGAACAGGACCAGACCCACTATTGATCTCAGAGTGCACCAGCAGTGATTGGTTTCCAGCTAGATTTTGTGCTACTGATTTTTGCTGAAGTAACATGTTTGGATCCAGTTCCGTACCAGGAGGAAAGTATTGTGATGCCACTGTTTTTAGTGCCCTGGAAAGCTTGTCTGAGATACTGTAGATCACCAAAGCAAACTTCTGTCATGAGCAGAAGAACACTATAAGGAATGTTTTTCTCTTGAAGAATGCTAAAAGAAAAAGTGCTAAAAGCATAAAAAGTAATAATTATTTTTCAGAAATTAGAAACCTGTTAAAGTGAGCAGGGGCAGCTAATATGGGTGAATGGAGTATGCTGATTCAGGCCTAGGGAAGCAAATCATGACTTGTTGTTAGTTAAGGTTTTGAAGGCAACAGCAAGCATGCAGGATAAATAAGTGATCTGGTATCTGCTGTTCAGTGTAATGAGACTTTGTCACTCATTTGCTATTTGATACCTTTCCAGTTTGTTTCCTATTTGACATCTGCCACCTTCAGTTTTGGCTAATCTAAATAATGAGTTTTTGAAGATCTTGACCATGTAATTTTGCCAGTCAAGTGGCAGTTGAAATTAAATATTGATGATTGCAAAGTCATGTCTGGGGGTATTACTGTGCTGATGTGAACTGTACAGGGAGTAACACAGCTCTTGCTAATTTGGGAAGCTTTTAGACTCACTGAAAATACCAGTTCAGTACTTTTTGTCAGTCAGAGGACAACATTATAGTAGTAGTGAAGCTGAAAATAAAATTATTAAATGGTCAAAATGTGAAATCAGGAAATAACAACAAAAAATAACCCAAAGCCATGAGACAGGTTCTGCAGGCCATCCTAATAAATGATCTAGTGATAGGTTTGAAGTGGAAGAATATTTTTGCACAGCAAAACTGAATCATGCATCTCATTGTTGCAGAATGCTGTGGTCACAAATACATGGGATTTTAGAAGGGATTAAGCAGATCTAAGGAGATGGGATTTGGCTGCAGTTTCTAGTTTTGGATGGCTCTTAATCAGATTGCTAGAAAATAGGACAGTGTACCAAAAAAACCTACTGTTAAATTTCTCATATTTAATATGGCTTTGTCAAGCATCTGGGAAACAGGCTACATAGGCTTTGGGGCTTGCTTAGGCATGGCAGTTCTTGTGGTTTCCTTCCAGTGAAACATTGAAGTTTTAGTTTCTGCAGATCATAGTCCCAGTAGCAGGGTGGGGAAGTGTGTTCTGAATAATAACTGGAAAAGCCATAAAGCCGCCAGAGGCAGGACCTCTGCTGTGCTAAAGCATGTAAAACCCAATTCTGACCAAACAGCTTTCTGAAGAGGATTACTGAGTGGTCTGCCTGCAAAGGTGCTAGACACCACTAGTAATGTGGTCTCTCTTTGAAAGCTGGGCTGCCACTCCACTTGGTTCCCTAACTCTCCAAAAAAACAAACAAAACCCCCACTTTGCCTGCCTTTTAGTGGTAGAATGGCTACCTTTGCACTGTTTTATTCACAGAGTTTAACTAGGAACTGCATTTTTCTAGTAGTATTGCCAGTAAAATTATACAGGGATGTGCTTCTTTATTTTTACTTGCAGGCAGATTGATAATTCAATCCAGCTGGGAAAGTGGGGATGTCCATTTAGCCACCAAGTATATATTCATGTTTCTGGGATATCTTTCTGTATATAAAGCCTTCAAAATACGTGGCTAGTAAAATCCTTTTTTTTAATCTACTGCAGTGCATTTGTATTAACATTTTATTTTTTTGGACCCGGTAGTTGAATTTCACAAACAGATTGCTGATAAAATATTTTATTAACAGTACTGGGACCTGTGGTTCATCTATGTATAAATGCTAGTGAGGAAGGCATTCACTCCTGAAAATCAGGAATCTAAAAAGGTGATCCGGAATGCTTATGTGTGTGTCAGCTCTCACCAAGCCTATATCTGGTAAAATAATTCACTGTGTGAAGCACAGGCCTCACTTGTTTGGTCTTTCAGGCTCTCAAAAGTAGCAGAAGATACCATCAGGAATTATTTTGAAAATTGCCTTGCTTTGCTGGAGCCACTGTTCCCAATTGCGTGTCATCGTCTCTGCGAAGGGCCAGACTTTTCTTTGGATTTTAACTATAAACCTCCACAGAACGTGCCAGAAGGTAGGGAGGGGTTTGCTGCTGTGGCGGGGGTTTTGTTTGTTTAAAAAAGGTAGAACAATATGTTTAAAGCATGTCTTAAATTATCTCCTATGCAAAATTATTTTGTATGATTTTGCAGTACATCACATTAAGAACACTCTGATTATGGAACATAGGGAGAGCAATTATATTTTGATGTATTATGGGTAGGGTTTGTCTGTATTTTTTTTAAGGCTTTTTAATTGCCACATATAGAGTGTCAACTTCTTCCTGTTCATGGGTTACATTAGCTCAGTGACAGGCATTATAGGAAAGGAGTAGTTTACCTTTACCTTAGAATTAATGATTCAGGAAAATCTAGGCTTACTAGATTATCTAGAGAAGGTCTTGAAGTGGATGCTTGTGTTTCATGGACAGTAGGTCATGTGCTGAAGGCTTGGAATGTAGTCCCAGCAGTGCCCTGAGACAAATGCAGTCTAGAAATACTAGGAAAAGGAAGCAGCTGCAGTCGACTTTGTTTTGCCCACAAACCTTTTGAAAAAGACAGGAATCAAATTCCCAATGTATTTGGGAATATTTAGTTATTTTTCCAGGAATTCAGATGCTATTTTCTGCTGCTTGGCTTATCTAAGTCATTTTTGATGAGTATATCAGGGAAATATCTACTGATACTGATTTTTCTTAAAGTGATAAATCAGTGTGACTATTAGAATCCACTTAAACTGAGATTGAAAGTGGGTATGTCTGCTCAGTTTTCTGGTTGTTCAGAGTTGTTGGATAAGTCTTCCAGTTCTTATTATAGATATCCTGTCTTTTAGAATTAAGAAACTTAATGTAAGTTTGTGTATTAAAATGAAATATTTGTGGGTAGCTTAAGTTGCTGCTTATTGGATTCCAGTGCGGTTCATAAAGATCTGTAATGTCTGGGCTCAGTTGTTTGTTCTCTTGACTAGACCCAAACCACACTAAATTCCATAACTCTCTTTGAGTAAACCTGAAACCACAGAAGTGAACTGTGCTGAGGATTGCTGTTTCCATTTTGCATTCCTTTCTAATAGCCACATAAAATTATTTCTGTTGTGAAAAGTCCTTAACTTGGTGACCAAGCCAATTGTTTTCTGGATCCACTGGTTTGGGAAATGGGAGTTTTGCATGTTGGTTTGTTAGTATATATATACACCATATGATGGTTTTTACTTATATGTATTTGCACCTGTCTTCAAAGGTCTAGTGTACACAGTTCTAGATAATGGATCTGATTTTAAATTCATGTAACTGAATTGTCTTCCCTTTCAGGATCTGGAATTCTTCTCTTTGTTTTCCATGCAAATTTCTTTGGCAAAGACATTGTTGCTCGGCTCTGTGGACCATGCAGTGTACAAGCTGTGGTTTTAAACGACAAATTCCAGCTCCCTTTACTCTTGGTAAATCTTTTCATATAGCTGATTGACTGTAAAGCTACTTCATAAAGTCTTTATAGAGCAGCCTGGGAAATCTCAGTGCCGTAATTTGAATTTACAGTATTGTGATGAAGCATACTTTTTATCATTATGTTTTTCTAAAATGAAAATTAATTTTCTTTGTATATGGAGAGAACTATAATGTTTGCTTGTACTAGGTTCCATAAAAATGTATGACTTAAAAGTTAGGGACATAGTGCTGGATAAACTGATTCTAGGTGGCCCTGCTTGAGCAGGGGGTTGGATTAGATGCCCTGGAGAGACCTTCTCCAGCCTTCTGTGATTCTGGGACTGAGGCTTCTTCTCTAATTGACCAAGCCTCTCATATTTTTGACCCAAGTAAGTTCTTAAATATTTTTTTAACAACCTACCTCAAAGTTCTAATAATTATTTTCTAATTTGGTTTTTTTTAATCTATTAAATGCATCACACTGCACAATTTTGAAGTCTTGTTTTCTCAGTCGTTGCATCAAAGGTTCATGTACAATGTTCTTTCCAAAAAAGCATGGTGAAAATGTTGAATTGTTAGTCCTCTTACACAGCTCTTTCAGCCATGACCTACCATTAACTTTGTCCATTTTCTTTTTCCTTGTAGGATAGTCACTTTATTTATTCCTTCAGCCCTACTGCAGGCCTTAACAAGCTTTTCATACGGTTGGCAGAAGCTCCTACTGCCAAGGTACAAAATGTTCTCAAAATTAAATGTGTATGCTCATTTGTTGTACTCTTCCATTGTCTGAATGCTTCTACCTGTATGTTGCAAATGTAAAACTCAAAGATTTTCCTCTGTCTCCTGATCCCAGTTTCCATCAGTTACTGTTACATCCTGTGACATAGCCAGAACTTGGGAACGTGTTAGTTCTGTTATAATTAAACATTTTTATGTTGTGGTGAGAATAATTCATACACTAGGATAAACTGGTGTTCCAGCTAAACATCTTCTCCATCTATATTTTGAATTTGATGACTGAAAGATACATGGAGTGGCCACCTTTTTTTTTTGCATACAGATGTTTTTGCTTGTGTGTTGGAAATACTTACTGGGGTATGCACTCTGCTTTTAAATAGTCTGTTGCATTTTACAGGTGGTTTGGGCAATATTCCCCACTACATGTTGCAAGATGAATTCTGTTCTGGTAGCATTTATTTTATCCTAGAAAGATGTAGCAGTATATTTTCCAGATGCTGTTGAAGGATTGGATTGTTGAAGGATAGTTGAAGTTATAGTCTTAAATGTTTTATTGTACTTTCTTTTTTTGTGGAAAAAGGTGTATGCAGATGGAAGTATATGTTTGTCTGGTTCAGACTTGGGGCTAACTTGTTCAAACACCACCTAACTTGTTCAAACAAAACCACTGCAGTATTCTACTGGAGTCCTCTAACAAACCATCCATATCTAAGTAGGGCTGCTATAAACTGATTTTATTAAGGACTTCATAATTCCTCTTTTTTCCTTTCTTAGTCAGTAGCAATTGTGTGCCTTTCCTTGTGCCACATAGGAGCGTTTAAGAGAGTAATCACCTGTCGCCAGCGTTGATATGGAAACCTTTGTTTTCTTTTACAGGTGAAGCTGCTCATAGGAGCTTACAGAGTGCAGCTGCAGTGACCTCTGAGCATGCCATGAGTGGACTGACACTTTTTTGGATATACTTCTGATTCCTCTGTTCAGAGACTGACAAAGCAGTTTGGAACTTTTTGGCACCACACTCTGAAGCCTCAGTTCCCAGCTTGCCGCTCGTTGGCAGTCGCAGGAAGTGTGTGTTGGAGAGCAGTTGAATACGCTGCACTGGTGGGACAGGGTTGTCAGCTTTTTTTACTTTGTACAGATGTAGATGTAAGTATTTGTGCCAATACATATAACTTTGTTTTTCTTTAACTTGTGGAGTCCAGACTGCATATTTCAGCTTTTCCACAATGTGGAACGGTGCATATAAGAACTATTTAAGGTAATTACATGAAATGTCTTTTTTTAAAGATCTTCATTTGTAAACTAAAGTTTTCTACTTACTCTAACATTTCTATGTGAAATGCAGAACTGTCATATTATTGGAGCCATGGGAAGAAATTACACTTTAAAATGACTGCATTAGGTTTAACTTTTAAGTTGCTGAGGGCTGTGTTCTGTTTTAAAACTGCTCCTGTTCCTGTCTCTCAATTAAACACCTGTTATGCTTAGAGTGATTCCCTTTGAACTAACAGAGTTCAGTCTGCAGGCATGAACAAAGACATCTGAACAGGCTCCATTCACAGAAGGGTCTCAGTCAGGTTCCCAGTTAAATCTCTGCTTTAACCTGCCTTTGGTATTAGAGAAGCATCTGGTAGTTTTGCAGATATCTTAACTTTTGAGGTCTTAGGTGACATCTAAAAACAAATACAAGCTGAAAAGAGCAAACCAGAAAACTTGTAGCTACCTTCAGTGTCCAGGCAGTGCTTTTTGTAGACGAGAAGATACATAGAGAATTTCAGATGTCCTCAGCCTGACAGGTGACAGAACATGTGTTGTCCTTTACTTCAGAAATTCAGTTCCTCAGTGCAAAAAGCTGCTATATCTTTTTATCTTATTATTATTATTATATTATTTTATTTAAATGACCCGTTTTATCAGATGACAGCAGTTTTGTAATGGTCCTGTGCTGTAAAATATAAATGTAATACTTCTGCATGGAGTATAGAATATCTTTCTCTGTAAATTAACCAACATCTTGAAAGGTAGGAAAAAGCAAACCAGATCGTGCCTTTGCTGTTCTAGTTGTCATGTGTAGTTTACATGCCACTATGTGCCTATATTATTAGCAAAACTTCTGCATAAATTCTTGATTATTTTGACTGCTCACCATCAAAATGGTGCAGCTGTATGAAGTATCCTTTTAAGAACTGTGATTTTTTAATATAAATTTCAGTTAACCGGTTTTTAATTTTTGGTTCTTAAAATTTTAAATCTTTCATATTTAGGAGATGCCAAATGAGTAACGAAGGACACAATTTTTGTGTAATGTCACATTAAGCTATATAAAACTAGAACAGCAGCATGACATAGAAATACTCGTTTCTGTTTTGATTTAGAATAGTTGCTTATGTTTTTGCACAGTATTGATGAAATCTTAACAAATTTGGGTTTTGAACAGACTTTATACCTCCACCTCTCTGAAATATGTTAGATACCTCACTTTGCTAAGTGTGAACACCTGAGATGCATGAAAAGCACTGGCTGAGAATCAGGTATGTCACTGCCAACACTTGGGACTTTGTGTAGCTGAAATTGTAGTCCCTGTGCATAAGCCTGGATGATGCATAAGGAAAGAGGACACTTGTGTTTCCTTATGCTGAAGTGCCAGGTTTCATCTGCATGGCTGCCTCTTGCAGTCACTCCTGCAGGATGTGTGGCAGCACAGTGTGTGTGGCACAAGCTCTGTACAGTACCTGCCAGTGGGAAATGCTGGAGCTGCTCCAGGCGGGGATAAAAGGTGTTTTGAACAAATGTCCAAATGATAGAGATGCTATTTAGAAACTGTTGTACAGTCTAACCTAAAAATGTCTAGTAATGCTCCAAGAGTTGATACAGCAAGTAGTTTGTCAGAGGCTGTTGATTTGGGGAGTTGTTTTGTTTTTTATCTTGAGGCACTTGGGAGAGAGGGAGGAGTTTTACAGAACATGGGAATGAAATCTGGGTTTCATGATGCTTTTATTAGGGATGAATATTTTGCAGCCATCTTTCTCTTTTAGTTGGCAGTATAAATTCAGAATCCCTATTGAAGATGCATAAGAAGTGTATGAAAAGCTGTTTGAAGCTGGGTTTTGTCGGTTTTTATTGTATGGGTTTTGTCCGATTGCTGAAAAAGATTTTGGTGGACAAAGGATGAAGAGAAAGTAGCTACAATAAAAAACAATTACTTAGGCACTGTGGAGAAATACCTGTGAAGTACTTGCTCAGTTTCTTCTTGCTGCCACCAGCAAGGGCTGCAGCTGCAGTTCCCATGAACTGCAGTGGTAGCAGATGGTTCTGAAGGCTCAGGGTTTTTACCTTCACTGTACCAGCACCTGTACTGCTGTTCTGGCTTCTTTCACCAGTGCTGAAGGTTGGTGGGTGGTGCAGTTGACCATGTCACAGGCCTTCTGTGGGTTTTGATCAGTCTGAATTTAAGATGTGTACTTTTCACCTTCTGAACATGGCTAAAATGTTTGAGTAAGGGACAAAGACAAGTTTGGAAAAAAATACCCGAAAAAGACACCACACACTAGAAATTGGAGCAGAACTGAGGCAGCAGGAAAAATTAAGCTTTAAAAGGGTTTCTCAAAGCTCAGATACCTCAAGTATAGCAGTCAGCAGGAAGGAACCAGGCACAAGATGGTTCTTTCTGACTTCAGGTCTCCTGTTTTTCCACAGCAAACCAGTCATGCGTGGTAACTACAAATTAATCCTTTTCCAGAATGTCTGTAATACTTCCTGCATGATCTGAAGTGTAAGGAACTCCTCTGATCAGTTACTGGTTGCACTGGTGCAGTTATAGTAGAGGGGTCAGACCTTCCCATTGTCTCCCTCTGCTGCTGTGCCTCTTGCTCTTAAGGGAAGGCACAGCTCTGCTGCTGAGAAATCCAAACCATGCGTATGGGAACTGAAGACATTGTCACACACCCAGGGAGATGAGGGCCTGTTCCAAAACTGGAGTCACTGCAACTGTGTGGGCATGGGCCACCAGAGCTTGAGGGGGCAGGGTTACCCATGTGGTGACATCTCAATCTGTAGCGCAGACTCCCACTTCTGATGAGAAGCCTTGCACCCTGTAACTGTTACTTGTATGGACTTTCCCTAGCCAAGAACAGTTTGATGAATTCGGGAAGAAAGCCCTGTTTGGCATCTTAGAGCAGCTGCATGTCCTACACTGAATACAGCCCTCCAGTGGGGAAGAGGGGAAGGTGCTGGTCCCAGCCCCTCCCACCTGTAAAGGTTGTGCTGGCAGTTTTTCTCAAAAAGGCTTTACAAGGTTGCACGGGAGAACCTGTATGCTTGCACAGGAGATATAAAAGCTTTGGGTGTTCCCTCACCTTTATAGAACTGTCAGCTCTGCTGTGTCAATATCAGAGTAGTTCTTTCAGTGAATAGCAGGGTTAAGATCCCTAAAACCACAAGAGAACCTCCAGACCAAGTCCCCTGCATCCACCCTTCCTGAAACCAAATGATTACCAGGAAGCCCCCAATGGTTCCAGAGTGCAGGGACTCCAGGTAAGTACAGCCACACAGTACTGCCTTGTACTGTTTTTATTAGTGGTATGGTGCGCCACTTCCATGCACTGAAACAATGGAACAAAACTGCCACCATACTGTGTACCACTGCCATGAGCCTGGCTCCATCTTCTCTACGCACTTCTCTTACACAGCCAGGTTAACAGGATCTCTTAACCACCCCTACCTCCTGTTCTCCAGCTGGCAGAACCCCTGCTGCCTGGCCCTGTGGCTCCTGTGCTCCACAGCCTTCTGATTGCCCAGTGGCTTCCATGGCGTTTGTTACTACATCTTCTTGTCTTCAAGAGCCCAGAACTGGGCACGGTGTTTCAGCAGCAGTCTCAGAAGTGCTGAACTGAGAGATTGCTCTTCTGGCCCCTGCTCAGCCATGATCTTCTAATGGAGCCCAGTATGGGGGTGGACACCTTCATCTTCACTTGTCCCTCAGGACCCCATATCAGCCTCCGCAAAGCTGCTTCGCCACCAGGATCTACAACTGCATCAGCTTAGTTCAGTTCCCACTGCAGGATTTAACTGTGTGAGGTTCCAGTCAAGTCTTCAATTCATGTCCACTGCATTGCTGATTTCAGGAAATAAAAAATAAACATCCTGTTACTCATTTAATTTTAAACAGTTTTACAATAGCTATAGAAATTTGAAAAAACCCTTCGTGGTATGTTACAGGCCATTGTTCAAATCACATGACGTAAAATTAATTTTTCATTCTTCATGTTTTTTTATCTTTTTATTCAGCTACATTAAGACAGCTGGCATTTGCAGCATAACTCCTTACTCAACAGCACAGACAACTTACTGCAGCTGTAATCTCCCCTATGATTAGCATTTCCTTCCAGTTCTTTTCAGCTGTCACTGCCTCAATACCATTTTTCTCCAGGTAATTAATACTTTCATATTCTTCTAAACTACTGCAACATAAACACAATCCACATTACTGCTTTTTCTTTAAACCCTACCACTTTCCTGTTTTTTGTCATGTATTGTAGGGCTCAAAAATATTTTCTTACATTTTAAAAGGCTTTTTTAAAGGCCAACAGCAATCAGTTAAACCGAGGAGCAGTCATTTAATATATCATTTACTCTTATTATTCTTGTAGAACATACAAACTTTAATCCTTTTAGTTACACCCATTTCCCTTAACACTGCTGTTTCTAAAAAGAAAATCTGCCTGGAGTGCAGTCTAGATGAAAAGGGCATCAGTACCTCAGTTACACATCAAAGCAGGTCAACATCAGCTCTGCTATGAAATGCTGGACTGGCACCACCTTCTGTGCCAGAGGCTGAAGACAGTAACATCACAAAAGCTGTAACTCGTCTCCTCATGTAGGAAGAGGACTTGGAGCTCACGAGCAGATGTATTCACATTCTTCTCGTGTCTTTTCCAAGCTGAGGTATTGGTGGGGGACACCACCTCCAGGCTGTGTGTGTTCTTTTTTGTCATTTCAAACAGCCCTTTTCCTTCAGGTCTCACAGGTCTGGCCTTTCTGCAAGCAGAGAAAGAAAACAGCTTAACTGAGTATGATCAGTTTGTCCTTCTCCTACCTTCAGCCAGGTGTGACAGATTTAGTTACTATTTTATTAGGTAACAGCATTATTTTTTTGCCCAAGAGCACTGAGAGAAGGAAAAAAAAAAAAACATTCATGCATTAAGCACAAAAATAGTACTAACAAACTAAAAACTGAGTAGAAAGTGTACCATCATAGGAGTTTTAACGAGTGACAACACGATTATATTCTCACCCTGATGGTCCAAGGTGCAGAGCAGCATTTTGCACATCATCACAACGTAACAGCCTCAGTTCTGAGGGTGGGCAGCCACCAGCAGCTTCCATTGAAACCTAATGCACTCAATGGAGACAAACATTTCCAGGAAGTAAGTACGATTCAGGCTGAGGAGTTACAAGAGACACTTCAGTGATAACTTCCTTGACAGTGTGCTTTTGTCATCAAAGTAGAGCACTTAAGACTCAAATGGCAAATAACAGAGCAACACATCAGCAAATGTTGTCATCTTATTACAGGGGTTCCATGCTATTGTCTCCTTATCACAA
The DNA here is from genome assembly GCF_037042795.1 of Molothrus aeneus. Taxonomy (NCBI): domain Eukaryota; kingdom Metazoa; phylum Chordata; class Aves; order Passeriformes; family Icteridae; genus Molothrus; species Molothrus aeneus. The sequence goes on from NC_089647.1 coordinate 43,730,573, forward strand.
AAATTTCATACCTTCTTGGTGTTTCTCATGGGCAGCTCCTCAGAGCACTGACACTTTCTTCTTCACAAAGCAGCCAACTGAGTCCAGTTCCCTTCTCAACCAGCCACCCCATTCTTTTATAGCATCTTCTTCTCATTGGTTACAGCTGTGGCCTATTAAAGTCAGGCCTGTTCCTAATCTTTGATAATTGGCCCAGCTGCAACTCCTTAGGGGTAAGATTACTTTCTACACTATCTTTATTTTCTTATATTCTATCCCCCTACAGCAAATACAGTTGGATAAAGAGCTGAGCAATGCCAGCAATTTTTCAGACAGCCCTGCCCCCGCCAAGGCAGCTGCAGCTCCCTCTGTTCAGGAAGCCCAGGAGCAGGCAGCCTGGCACAATACTTAACACAAATTCATTGGGCCATTATACTTGGTCAGCCAGGTTCACACTGCAATCTGAAGCCACCATACATGTGAGGAATGGGGGAAGAGGAAGAAAGGTTCTTAACACTTCATTGAGACAAGGAGTTGTTATTTAGCCAGTAAAAGGAACACTTGTATCTCCAAGGAACCTTGACCATCCTTTTTTTCCTTCACAGGAAGGAAACTGTAAGCTGACAGAAAAATTCTGAGATGCCTGGGAAACCTGCCAAACACTGAGGTTCCCAAATGGCTCTTGTGCACAGCAGCACTCTCATATGTAATAACAAACAAGACTGAATTCCAATGGCTACATGGTCAAGACAAAATGTCCTCTGGATTAAAAAAGCCCGAAAACATTTGAATCAACTCTGAAAAAATTAGGCAGCCTTTTTTTGTTTTACTTTACTTTTCTGACAAAGAGCTTTAGCTGCTTGTCTTTTTTAGATTTTGTGAGTAAATGCTTGTAGGTTGCTTATTTCAGTAGTCTGGTTTATATTGCCAATTGTTGTGTGATAATTCTTATACTGTGAACTAGAAAATAACAGGACTCCTTAGTAAAGGGCAAAAGCAGAACCATAAAAAGGTGTGCAACAACTTTCCCACCTCATCAGTGCCCTTCCCAGAACCAAGAACATCACAGGGTCCAGCTTAGAGAACACAAACTGGACAAGTCACACGTGCTGAGCTTGCTAGGATGCTCCCATGAGTGCTGAAGGAGCTGGCTGCTGGCCTTGCAAGGCCACCCTGCATTGCTGACAGAGTATGGCAACTGGGAGAGGTGTGCAAGCATATCAGGGGAAAGCAAAAGTCACTCCAGTCTTCAACAATGGCAGGAAAGAGAACCCAGGGAACTACAGGCCCTCGGAAGGTGATGGAACAACTACTCCAAAAAAACGTTTCCAGACCAAGAAGGTAAGTGGCAGCAGTCAGCATGGATTTACAACAAGGTCATTTGCAAATTCTTAAGGATCCCAACTGGAGAGCCTCTCTGGTGACGTGACCAGTTCAGTGGACATGGGGAGAGCAGTGGATATTATCTGCCTCAGCTCAGGAAATCTTTTGACACTGCCATAGTATCTCCAATTATCATTTTGATCCTGTCATGATACTGACAGACTACTGATAGGCTCAGTGGACCATGAGGTGGACTAAAAACTGGCTGAAGAGATGGGCTTAGAAGGCTGTTGGTGACATGAAGTCCTCTTGGACATGAGTGAATAGCAGAGTATCCCTGCACTGAGGCCAGTCCTTTTCAGGATGTTCATTTCTGCCCTGGTTGATGGGACAACATGTCCTCAGAAGTCTGCAGGTGACACAAAGCTGAGAGGAGCGGCTGCTAAGGCCATAGAGTCATGCCACCATCCAGTGATCCCTCGAGAGGCTGGAGAAATGAGCTTACAGGATCTCATGAAATTCAACAGAAGGAAATGCCAAATCCTGCTCCTGGGGAGAAATAATCCCAGACACCAGGACAGGCTAGAGGCCAGCGGGCTGGAGTGCCCCTTTGCAGGTAAGGACATGGTGGCCCTGGTGTACACGAGGTCCAAGAACTACCCTGAGCAAAGAGTGCAATCTGGCCACAAAGGCATCCAAATGGCATCCTCTTTACAAAGAAAGTTGCCAGCGCATGGAGAGAGATGATCAGCTGGTCTGAACCCCTGCCATGGACAAGGACACCTATTACATGTGATTATAAAACAGATAAATTGTTCTGGTCCTTTATATTCCCAGTTCTCTTATTTACTGTTAACACAACTACAGAGTCAGCTCTGAGTCCTTTTGCCAAGCCAAACAAACACAGAAGAATTAACACAAGTTTCTCTTGCTTTACCACTAGAACTTGCAGAAGCTTCGTCAAATCCCACTAGTGTTTAAATTTACTTTTGCTTTATAAAAATAACTGGTATTTTGGAGTTACCAGAACTATGGAACTTAGCTGCATACAACTCCCTTTAAAACCTTGCTATCTGTCAGCACCATTGAAATGCTGTCCACAGTCAGGGCAGATGGCACAACACACCTGTGTGCACACAAATCAAACTATGCCCCAGGCTTCCCAGAGTGCACGGACATCACCTTCCAGACCAGAGCCCTCTGATTAATGCCAAAGACTGTTCAGAATCAGTAACTACTGTGTTGGTTGTACAAACAATCAGGAGTCTGAGTGCAATGTATCAGTAACATCCAGCAGCTCAGACATGGCATCATATTAATGTGGCACTGTGGGGTTTGGATGGCTGTCCAGAGCTTGAGCTAACTGCTAGAGGCTCTGTTCATATGCTTGAAGTCCTTTAAAAACATAACACATGGCAGGAATTAGGCCAGGAATTACATTATCTGAAATCAAGTATTACTTGAAGTGTACAAGAACAACTACGTCAAATCACAAATCTGAACAAAAAGTGGGGGACTGATTTCAGTGACTGCTGGATAAAGCCATATTCCTTAATACGTACCTTGTACTAAAACCTGGTTTAGGATTCTCTTTTGTCTGCATAAGATACCAGAAGGATTCTGCACAAGCCAGTCTTCATCTGCATTTTTAAGATTTTAACAGTAACCTAAAAAAAATAAAGAGACAGTAAATAACTGACATTTCAAGCAAAAGGGAAAACGCAGTAGCTTCTCTTTTCAGAAACCCATAATATATGGAGTAATAAACCATAATAAAACTTCCCATTACCAGAAAAAAATCAATTTATTCTCTACCCATTCTTACCACTTAGTTGTTTCTCCACAGATTTTATTTAAATTTTTACTACTCAGCAGTTAAACAACAGCTGTTCCAAGAACATTAACAAGTTCCTAGATTTTTATATTTCTGCTTGGAGTAGATTAACTGCAGTTCTTATCCAAAGAGCCCCAAGTCATTTCCCTTTGGAGGTTTTCTAAAACATATGTATTTCATGTGACACTAGACATTCTAGAGATTCTAGGCCTGCCAAGGCACATGGCGAAAGTGGCATTTCATCCTTCTAATATTAGTGCCACTAAAATGATCAGGATCCCTGCACACAACACTGAGTCATTAGTGACACTTGAGAACTAACAGCTCTCACTGCAGTCTCCTCCTCTTTCTGCAGCGTGTTGTTGTACAGACATTATTAACTGGGGGCAAAGTTATCTATCAAAATAATATACCTGAACTGAGCTGGAGTAAAAAAACATCTCACAACAGAACTGCATACAAGTATCATTCTTAAAATACAGTTTAATACTGCAAACATTAGAAATTGATGCAAAAGTTTAGGACTTCCGTAATTTTACAACTTCTGCAATCAATTGGCTTGTATCTGCAGTAAGTGGTATCCACCTTGCACAGTGTCTTCTCAGAGTACACATGCAAATCAACTATCCAAAATGTTTAAAATTCAACAGCTCCATGCCCCAGCCATTCAGGCTTTGAAATAGCTCTCACCTGTCCTCCCAGAATTAAAATCACCTCTTCTCCATAACTGTCTCAGACTTAAAGTAAGATGTGAGCAGTGCAATGTTTGACAGGCTTATCATAATCCCTTACTCAGGCACAGAAACGTGTTTGCAGAGCCTGAGAGCCCTACGGAAATGTCTACAGAGAAGACTGCCGGGAAAGGTCCTCATCACAGCAGTACAAAGGGGTGAAGAACTCCCCATACTCTCAAGTAAAGACTTCTTAAAATGATTTTCCAACATCTTGAGGTCCTGTTTTGATGACCATAAAACTTAGCACACCCTGCAAAGCATTTATTACAGAAAGAATTCCTTTGGAAAGCCACACATAGGTTACACCTTTCAGGCTAGCTTCACTTTAGGAGCAGTCCCAAAAAGCAATTCAAGAGGTGACATATGTGCAAATTACAACACACAACCACAAATGTTTACAATAAAGTTAACATCTACCTTATCAGACACAGCTGAAAACAGGCTGAGATGTGCAGCTCAGAATAAATACCATTTTAAAGTTGGCATGATTAATGTCTGAGCCCTATTAAATCAATTCTCCCATTTGGTTCTTTTTTATCTCCCTTCCCACACCATGGTGAAACTTGCTATCTATCAGATTTACAAAGTTCAGTTATCTATTCTGCACCAGACATTCAGCAAGATAGATACTTTCTTCCTAAAGCACAAATGAAAGAGCACAGCCCACTAACCCTTTCTAACTGTGTTGATTCTACAATCATTTAGCAAGTCAAATGCAGTAATAGCTGTAGTGATGAACTGCCAGTCATAGGGAGCTGGCTGAAACTGTCATCTGGAGAAGTGTTAGTGTCCTGAGACATCACCTCAACATGGTGCAATTAATGTAGCTATTGATAGGTATGTGCCCATCTAACAGGAAGGCTAAAATTACAAACGGCATAGTTTTCAGTCTGTATTTTATTATTAAAAAACCCCAATAATTACTTTCTCCTCCCCCCCCCCCTCCCAAATCAAGAAAGCTAAAGCATCAAGGCCTAACACAGTCTCTCCAGTTTCTGTAACTGACAGTAAATATTACTTTCTCTTTCTTGGCCACCTAGATTTACTGAAGAGAAAGCAGTGTGCCATATTCTTGGCAACCAGTAGATATTAGTGACAAAGCTGTAGCCAAATTATTATCGTCCATTTTTGATTACAGGCTCTAAAACCACCCAGTAAGACTGCTGGGAGTGTTAAAATGCCTATAGTTTCTACTAGGAATGTGCCTCTGCACAATTTATTCACAATTCTCCCTCTTCTAAGATCATTCCAACCTCTCTACCCTATATAAACTCTACTGTTTATGATTAGTAGTATTTACTTTGCTAGAGCTGAATGCATCCAAGCAGCCAGTGATGAAAAATGTGATTTCTAAGAGTGAGCTGGAACACAAGCAAAAGTTGTTTTCAAAGAGACTGAATTTTCATCCATATGATAAAGTTCTTCTTTAAATTAAAGCTCAAAGTGGGTATGGTGGGTATGGTAAGCAAAATGAATCTGACCTAGTCTAAAAGGCTTACAGCATGATAAACATGCCTGTTCTCGAGAGGAGAGAGGCATCACACACAAATGGAATGATATTGTGCATATATTGTGCTGTTACAAAGGAAAATTGAAAACCAACTCCTAAGTGCAGCTATCTCAAGTAATGCATGCTCAGCTTAGTGGGATATCCGCAGCACAGACGGGCTGTGTGGGACAAGCTCCAGGCTGCTGGCGCCAATTCGGAGGAGGAATAGCTGTGACACTCCAACACCGAAGGACACTGCACATGTACCTTGCACACAGATGCATGGCAGCTTCACTGGATTGACTGACAGAACAGGTTTTGTGGTTTGGTTCAGGGTTTTTTTTGTTTTCATTTTTTTAATTAATGGGCTTTTTGGTGGCTATTGTAAGTAAGAGTAATAAAACCCCACTAAGTTTCCCCTTTATTTTAGGTCTACTTTAAAAATTACCTAGCAACACACAACAGCAGCACAGGTAAATTTTGAGTTCCACTGAAGTGACCATATGGCATTTTGCACCAGCGGGCACAGGTATGATTTTGAGAGTAGCAGAACCACTATCCAGCACACAGAAAGAAGAACTCCAATGCCGAGGTGTTCTCAGGAAAACACACAATCCCTTGTGGCCACTTATTTGGGGTTTCCAAAGGGAACCCGAGATGATCCGCAGAGCTGTGTTCATGTTTGCATTTGTTCAGGCTTACCTATCAAAAGGTAACAGATAACAATGTTGGCTGCTGACATACTAACAGAAGATACAGTGCTATACATTCTTAAACGGTCAGGCAATCTTATCCTCCCCATTCTTCTCTTAGTTTTAACTTTAGTCTGGCCAAACCTGCTCATCTTAATTATGAGTAGTCCCTACTGAGGATAATAAAACCATTAGAGACTAAAAGAAATTGTTACCTGGCATCACTGCATAGCTGCCAGGGATTATAGGAGGCAAACTGCAACACATTTTTTCCAAATCCTGTGTTTGTCAAATTCTCTTAATAAGTGCATATTAAGTACTTGCAGAGAAGTAGAAGCAAGCAAGTATTTAAGGGAAAAAAATACCAAATTAGAGCTCAAAGGAAGAATTAAGTTCCTAGAAACAAAAGGGAAAGTACTACTTGAGCTAAGCCAACAAGGCATTCAATTTCCTTTGCAAGATCGTTAAAATATTTTACATCCATTTCACAACTTAAAGTTACAAGGAGTAGGGTACCTGAAGTTAGCATCTTACACAGAATGAGGAATGTGAATGCAGTAATATTCCTCTTCTGAGATCAGATTTCAAAAAAGAACAAATGGTGGCAGTTACTAGTGGCCAGGCAATGAACACATGCCAGTGACAATCTGTGATCAAGGGACATTAGTTTCTGTTTTGCTTGGATTGCAGATCTTCAGCATACAAAAATTAGATGATTTCTTCAGTATTTAGGGAATGATGAGCATGTCTGAAAGCATTTAAACAGAAGACACAAAAGTTTTCATCTGTACAGCTTCAGCAAGGTCAGAATTCAAAGATACTAAAATTTGTAAGCACTTCATAAAAACAATAAAATTGCTCATTTGCAAGTCATTACATTCCTGGATGCAAGACACAATAGCATCCAGTGGGTTATATATATATATATATACACACATTATATTTTTTGCAAAATTTTATGCATTGCAAGACAGTAGTCCAAGTCATTAAGACAATCCTGTGTGAAACAGCAACAAAATCCTGTATTTTTGAATACAGCCCCCTCCCCTCTGTGACACTCCCATTTCAAGTTGAGGAACCTGCACCACCAGAATAGCTGGCTCATCACTGATTTTCATAATTACCCATTTTACAAATGTTGTCATTGAAGCAGCAAAAATATCTTTCAATGTTTAGATTTTTACATTCAATGACTGTGTTCATGCTGAGCATCTTGGAAAAATGTCCAAGTAATGGTGTTATTTTCTTCATTCAGAACTCATATGACAGGTTACACAGATGTGAAGTTCTGAGCATTTTGTGATACTTTATCATGAACAGCTAAAAAGTACAAAACTGTTGAAGGAACAAGAGAATAACCTTTAACCCTCATCATCTCTTTCCACTAGAAATAATGATGTATAGATGTGACTTCACAAAGAAAACTTAAGAAACGTGACAGATGAAAAGCATCTGATAATGCTGCACTTGGCACTGGAAGCTAGAGTTAAAATTTCACAAGATAGTTCTGCCAGGTTCTGGAAACTCTGAGGTCACCTATCACAGACATAGATTTAGAAAAGTCTGCTGTAAACAAGATACCATTAAACCAGCACAGCTAGCACAGAGTTAAGTAGGATCTCAGTACAGGTCTACTACTTTAACAGAAGTCAGGATACAATTGTGCTACACACAATGCAAACAAATATGAACTTATGCAAGGAGTTAAGAGAACCACTAAGATTTTAGGGATGTTTAAATAGGCATACTTCTATTAAGACTAATTTTTTATTTCAAAAATATTTAAAATTGTTTTAAAGTAGCAGAAATGTGCATATGCAAAGCCTAAGAGACAATTTTCTTATATCTTAGTTTTAAGACTACAGAAAATCAGCATAAGCTTTGTATTATAGAATAATTCTTATATATAGTAGTGATAACCTCACTAGTTTGAGGATGTTTTCTACCTTCCAAAACCTAAGAGGGAATCTAGTTTCACACAAAACTTCCTATACTGTGCATAAGTCCAATTTTCTCTAATTAAAAAAAAAAAAAAACACAACAGTATTCCTAAGGAATTGTGAAACTCACTAATACATAGCTTCTGAAGTGTTTGCAATTCTGCTTTACAGAACTTCACACAATGCTCCCCATTCCCTCCTGTAAGGTTCCTTACCTGTCATTTTTGCAGCAGGTGCCAAGTTAGGCCAGTGTCCTAACCTCCTCTTCCAAAATAATGACAGCAGAACTGATTATCTTTGTGGGGCTAAAATCTCTGAAGCTGTAAGACTGTGCTGGGGGAAGGGCAGGGCAAGATGTGGTCACACAGTCTTTATTAACATCAACTCACTCACTCCAAGAGCTTTCATCTTTGACATGCTTCATTTGAAAATGTAAAATTTAACAATACTACCCAATACATACAACTACATTGAAATGACACCTACTAAGGAAGGATTCAAATACCCAAGCATGTAATAGGGTTTAACTGTTAATTCATTCACATAAAGTTTAATGAATTCAAAGTTTTGCTTAGATGACAGAATCGTGGACTTGTTAATGTCAGAAGGGATCTCTAGAGATCATCTGGTCCAACTCCTCGGCTCAGGCAGGGCCACCTAGAGCCAGTGCCCAGGACCACATCCAGATGGCTTGTGGCATCTCCAAGAATGGAGACTCCACAACCTCTCTGGGCAGGCTGTGCCAGTGCTTGGTCACCCCTCACAGTAAAAAAGTTTCCTGATGCTCAGAAGTAATCCCCTGTGTTTCTGTGTGTACCCATTGCTTCTGGTCCCATCAAAAGATCTGTGATTCTTTGTGCAGTTAAGTCATTTCCCTCCTGTACTAACTCTACTGGGTGACAACTTCCATCACAGATTACTCTATAAGAAATGCAGAATTATCAACTTCTGGCTTCCACCATAATAAAATCATAATTGGTAGAAAATAGAAAATCTTACATTAGATTTGAAATACAGGAAATGGAATCTGTATTTCAAGTCAAAGACAACAAACAGCATTAATAAACTGCAGGGTATCCTATCTACCCCATACTGGTATACTGACATAGACTTACCTGTTCCTGAAAAAACTCACAAAGCAATGTTGAATAAAGAAGCCATTTCTCTATTTGCTACTCTCTGCCTGGCAAGCTGGGACTCAAACTTGGCTCTTTGTCCTTTCTTTGCACAACTGGACATATTCCTGATGCTGCACTATCAGGATTTATTTCAGCTTTATAGTACCATAGAATGCTGTAAATTCTATGTACAGCATTCCTTATTTTAGTAGACGTCACTACTACCTGCAAGATAAAAGCTGTTCTTCCTACCCACAGTGAAATAGCTTTCTAAGTTAATAGCAAACATTTTTAAAAGCTTTAAGCTCAGCTGTCATACATAGAGCAAACCAAACACCTACTAACTTGTGGGAAAGGACTGAAAAGCACTATATTAGAAATAATTTCAAGTCTGAATAACAGATGAGGCATCTTAGTGAGTGTTAGGAATACTATTAACCATTCCACCATATACCCTCCATAAAGTCGCTCGTTGGCTACCATTTTCTCCAACTGAGAGCAAAGTAAAGGCCTCAGTGATGACACTCCTTTGCACAGGACTAGGCCAAGACCACAGTGTGAGAAGTGAGGAACTCCCTTTTGATATCATCTTATATACAAAGGCAGTAACTTGGCATCATATTCAAAACTAAATATTTTTAATCAAAGAGACTGATTGCTGGTACTGTTTTTCATCATAGCTCATTCAGATTTCAAGATGCAAGCTTGCACTATAGTTCTCACATTAAAATACTAATTTACAAACAAGCTATCAAAATTATCTTGGGTGCCAAGTTTGTAAGTATCAACACATTAATGAGAAAATGGTTACACACACAGACAAAAACATAAAAGCTGTTACCTGTTTGTGACTTTTGATGTACACGAGTAAAAAACATCCATTCTGATACACTACAAACATTACTTGTAACATCTTGAAAAAGAAATTCCGCTTAAGCAAGCAGCAGCTTCTCCAAAAAAGTCTGCATTTCATACTGAAGTTCTGCATCCTGATGCATCCATTTCTTTGTAAGATTAACAGAACATGTACTTGTTATCAGATTCTTTTGCACTATGTTTTACAGACCACCTTCAAAGCAGTTTGCTCTCCTATTCTGCTCAATCTTGTTCTGGTCTTCTCGTAACTTACTTTCATCTTATTTAACAACTTTTACACTTACTTTCATTCTGGACTCTACAAAATCTTGCATCTGATCAGCACCTGACTGATGAGTATGCCCTGACAGGGTATATTTATGCATAAAGTTTGAAGGACTCTAGTTTACATCAAGCTGTGAAAGCTAAAATGAATGCAGATGTCCAAACAGTTTAAAGATGAGCCTCAGAAAACGGAGGTAGAACAAAATCCAAGTACCTTTATTACAAACTTGGGGAATTAGAACCATCCAAGAGATTAATTTTCCATAACACACCTGGAATTATTAAAGGAATTTGTCTCATTGACAGTACAAGTGTAACTAGTTTGTATTTTCTCTATTTTCTTAAGCCTCTACTCAAACTTGCCCAGATCAATACCTCATTGAGAACACAACTTTCATTAATGAAAAGTAATATTTGGAAGTGCACTGTAATGACTGAACAGGTATAAACTAAGCTGACTGCAGCTGATAGGAGCACATGCTGATTTAAGCACCCCATGACGGCATCACTCTCAATCCACAACTGCAGTGGCTGTCACTACCCGAGAGAATTTGCTAAGCAGAAAAGATGACTTTGAAAAGCATCTGAGTGGCCATAAATAAACCTCATTAACTGAGGCACATGAAGCAACTGCTGAAACAACCAAAAGCACTACCATATTCCAAGTCCTGGGAAGGCTGTGACAATCATGCAGCTGTACATATACCAACTCAGCAGACAAACTTACCTAAGATGCTGACTCTTCAGCTATTCAAAGTTATCACTGTGGCAAGATAACTAGGTTCTTCATAAACTTAAATCCCGATAATCCTATTCTTGGTTTGTCACAATCAAGGCAAAGATGACATTTTCCTGCCATAAGAGCAGGACTAGATTTGGCAGCACCTGTTTCTAAGCAGAAGCTTTCTGAACTTATGACAGAAGTCCAGTACTGGTACTTAAGTTACACATATTTGAACTTCAGTCCTTTTCCAGGAAATTATGTCCTGTATATTTAGCCTTTTCCTGCATGTCATTAATTTCACTTTTATTCCTTTAAGGTTATGTAGTCAAAAATAAAGATATGAGAAAATACACCTAACTCCCCAATAACATTACTCTTCTTACCTTAATAAAACACAGGCTTTCAGAATTACTTTTTCCATTAAAGCACGTATTTTATTTGAATGTTAACACTGAATTAGTTTTGTTTATAGCAGAACTCTGAAACAACACTTAAGAATTTTAGATGAAGTTTATAAGAGTCATACTTGGGGTCTTTAATTCTATGGTAGTTCTTAAATTATTAAAAGCTGCAAAGTGAAAGATGAGATAAAGCCATGTTTTCCTGCTCTTCCACAATATTATCTCCCCCATCTGTAAATCCATGAAGAGCACTTATCTAATTATACTTTTCTGTATTAGTATTTGCACACATCTTTGAGTTCAGAAAGAGTAACTATCTATTAAGTTCTCATGTACTCTTTGTCACTTCATTATTGTGTAATTACATGAAAACGAAACAATGAAATGAAATTAATCCAGAACAAATTTTTTTGCCCCCCGTAGAAAGAGACATAAATCCTTTTTAAAGGCACAATAGGTTAAGAAAACATACATGATATATACTAACAAAACACATATGAAGAGGTATGTAACAACTTGTCAAATCATAGACAGAACTGGGTTTTACTGTGCATCTGACATCTTTCCCTTGCTTTAAACCATTTCCATCAAGTTTAGTGTTAGAACCCCCAAATAAAGTTTCATACAGCTCATATCTTCCACATTATCAGGAAAACATAAAGCATTTTAAACAAAAGAAAACCTAGAGTACAGAAAAGGAAAAAAAAATCCTAAAAGGAATGGATTAGGATAACCAGAGCAGGCTGGTGACAAGCATCAAATATCAATAATTTGGCCCAATTCTACAGTCAGTATGTCACCTTACATCCTCACATCACTTCTAAAGCTTGGCAGAAGCTTGCACAATTTTTCAATATAATTGTAGTGTAAGGTTAGTTAAGACACCATGTCCTCAGTGTCAAACCAGTAAATGATTTAGAGCTCAAGTAAGACCTCTAGCCAAATTGCCTTCCTACATTCTTTAAAGATACATCATTTGGCTTCCTTCACACTGGACAGTTTTAAATATACAAGACAGTTAAAAAAAACAGTAAGTTTTTAAGCAATCATATAGAAAAGATTCTACAATACCAGTTTTCCCACACAAGACCTCAAAACCAAGCAACATAGAATAATAATCCTTTACTCTCCTCCATATATCTAGATGTAAACTTTCAAACCTGTGAGTATTTTGTTATTATCACAGCAATAGAGCAGAAATGCAAATTCAGCATCAAGGTTCTGGGCACTGAGTTTTAAGACATTGTTATGCTCAATATATATCAGCTTTTATCCAACTGGGCTTAAAGGCACAACAACATATCACCAGTAACTATCAACACTTGAATTACCCTATTCCTGATATTTATACTACATGCCATAATCTCCAGTAAAGTAAATGAGCCTAAACTAACCAACTTTGGTTTTTACAATGTAGCAATGAACTTATAACTGGATGAAATATGATGAATTATATTTCTTTTTAAATCTTTGTAACAAATGGGCTCAATGTAGAGAGTAAAAAAATGCATGCCCAGGAACACAACGCAACTGAAAACAAGAGTATATTTCTCCACAAATCTGTGCTTCCTCCACCCCCACTGCACCCCCAGGGGACTGGCTAATTCAGTATTTTAAAATTATGAAACTCAAATTATTTTTCCTTATGTTTAATACAATTTTGGGAGTTAAGAGTACTTTTCAGAGCAAACATTGAGACATTTCTGTTTAATTTACTGTCTTGTAAACACAGTTAGGATTAAAACCAGACAGAAATTAAAAATTTTGTTTGCAACCTTGAATAATGATCCTTAAGTGTGCTGTAAGCAGGGAAAAGTCTAGAATAGTCATGCAGAAAGTATACCAAGTGATTTTATTCTCCTGAGTCAGCTGTCATTTTAGAAACAGTAAGAAGCATCCAGACCTTCCATTTACTTTCCTAATAACCACTTTTTCATTACTTGTTGCTTTTTCCCCACATAAAGTAGAAAAAGTGTATTTTGCTCAGATCATCCAGAGTAAACACAAGACAGAAAACACGCTTATCAATGAAAAACACTCCTAAACAAGTTACATAATACTAAACAAATGCTTTGGTACCCCCCACCTACAGACAGTTGTATTAATCAGTGTGAATAATATATGAAACTATGCAAGTGTGATGCAAGAAAAATGTCAAACATGCATTAAGTGGTATTACAAAAACTACACAATGTATAACATGGCAATAATAAACTGACACATAGCCTAAAATAATGTTAGAAGTAAAGCCACCCCTGCTGTCAAGTTGACAATTTTCACCTTTAAACCAGCAATTCAATAGATGACAATTCTTCCATACATTTTCTTTCAAAACTCTTGAACATTCAGTTTTTAAACTGCAGTAATCGCACTGTTCACACCTAAGGCAAAAACTTTATTTGTATGATTTGGCACAGCTCTGGTTCCAAAAATGTCAGATGTGGAACTGGAACTGATAAAATGCTAAGTTCTAGAAACACAATATTCCACACTGAAACAAAACTGAAGATTAACTACTGTTTCATTATTACAGGTGTGTCTTCTGGGAAAAGCTTTTTATTTGAAGTTAATTAAAACTGCAGCTGTGGCTTACCTTGCACATGCTCTCTCCCTTAAAAGCAGAACATAATATATGGAACAACACAAGGCTATCATGTCAAAGAATGAAGAATGTTAGCATTTTAAAAGACTGTTTTTCCCATCTTTGTAATGGCAGTTTTTTATATTTTCTTCCAAGAAAAATACATGTGAATAGTCTTGCTTCTTTTTAAAGCAACTGTGTATATCATCTCTCCTGGAGAAATCACGAAGAACACTATTTTCCATTTTTTTACTGGCTTGCAAGTAACCTTCTTGGTAACTGCAGAAAGTGAACAGATAGATCACATAAAATTTGGCTCAACATTTTAGTGGAATTTTTTTTTTCACTGCTTGAAATACTTGCCCTCTTGGCCCAACTATCACTAAGAATGTAAACCATAACCAGGTTATTCAGACATCTAAAGCCCTCAACATACTTCTTATCCATTTGTTCTAGGCTATGTATTTCTTCCAAACACACTTAATGAGAACATTTATTGAACTATAGTCTCTGTCTGCAGCACAAATTACCCTATGTATGCACAGGTAAGAAGAGTCTTGCTCTACTGCCCCTTCTTGCTCTTCTTTCCTTCCACACTGAAATAAGCAGAATCAATAGTTCTCACAGTCTCCCTTACCTGCCTTTACCTGTGTCTCCTGCCTGGGGACACAGAGGGAGCAGGACCAAGCAGCAAGGAGGGCAAAAGGCTATTCATATCTGCAGCAAGGCATGTACTGGATTATTTTTAATATGCACACAAATATTTCAAATTTCCATTAGCATACAAATATTTAAAACATTTGTAAGCAGCCTGGAAGACCAATTCAGCTAGCAGTTCAAAGACTGCATTCTACAGTACTGCAATAGCTGGTTTATGCAGTGTTTTTTCATGCAATTTTACACTATATAAAAATATTGAAAACTTAGTAACAATAAATAAATTTAGTAGAATAAATCCTTTTATACAAATAATGAACAGTAATGGAATTAATTTTTTTAAAAAAAAGTAACACTTTAAAATGACCAGAACATCAAGAGCTAACAGATGCAAAAAGAACTACAGTAAACCCTTTTGTTTTTTACATATTTTTAGATTTATTTTCTCTTCTACCTTGCTTAAGTATACATATTTATTTAAAGTGGGAAAACACATTTTGCTTGGGATTGGGTTGTACACTGAGGATTTTAGGGTTTGGGGATTCTTTGGGAGAGATATTTTGTTGGGGATTTTTTTCTTTCTTTCCTTCTTTAACTGATAATAAAATTAGTTTCCCTGTCACACACAAAAAAATTGATTACAGTGAATTAAGGCAAAAAATTAATGAAAATATCTTAATCTCATCCCATTACTACTAATAGATATGTACTATTTCATTTTCCTTTACCATGGTCTTCTGTTTGGTGCTTCTCTGTCTATGATGCACTCAGGTTTAAGACTGGATTCTCACTAGTTTGATGAGAGGCTAATAACCTTAAAATCAGCTGTTACATACTTACATGGCATATGTACGCTGTATACGGTTGCTGTATTCAGCCACAAAATGAAGTCCTACACACATCAACTTCATAAAAGCAACACAAAGAGATATAACCAACTGCAGTGATCCCACCATACAACCCAAGAATTTCAAAATATTTTTAAAACATTAATTCTTTTCAGTTTTTCTTTGGCCATCTGCATAAAACTAAATTCAGTTCCAAAAACCCAAGACATGAATGTAACTGGTATTTCCACCTCTTCTATTAAAAATCAGTTGCATTGTGGTTTTCATGTAGAACAAGACTTAAAGTTATTTCTGTGAATCTGTTGTAGATATAAAATTAAACCACACTCTTCTCACTTTTGTTATGTTACTTTATTCCCTCTCTCCCATTTTTTTTTGTTCAATTTACATACAGGACCCTCCACACTTATTCCTGTTCAAGCATCTACGCAGTTTTTACTTAAAGTCAAGAACAGCATCTTTATTCTCACTGCAATTCTTTCAAGTCAAGCACTTAACGTCCCACATACAGTCAGCATGTAAATTCAATCAAATTATACAGCTATGCTTTACTCTACAGAAATTGAGACATAAAAGCACACTAGTAAATCTAGGAACAATGGAAGCTCTAGACAAATCACTTATGCAAACAAATGGAAAAACCTTATCCACATGTGTATGTAGTAATGCACTCCAGTTCCTTTTGAATCTCATACCTCTTATTATGAGCATTTTATTCTCCACCCACGGGACCACATACAAATCACTTGAGTTTTTACCCACATTTACAAAGTTGCTTTTTTTCTTTCAATGTGATCTGTGTGTACAATAATCTTTACATTAGAGCAGAGGGGTTTTTTAATAGTTTTACCTGTAAGTATGTTATGTTTATCTCTGAATGGTTTTCTGAATAGCTCCTTCAATTAGAAAAAAAGGGCTGCTGTTCCAAACAGAAGAAACTTCTCACACTGCTTTTAAGAGTCAGCCTGAGGTCATTAATAAGGATGCCTTCCAAATTTCAATTATATTAACTTTCAGAGTATCTTAAGGAAGTTCAAGATGGAAAAGACCTATTAAAATCTATCCCACTGAAAATTAACACAATGAGGATTTGCTTCCATGCATTTAAAATCATAAAAAACAGTTTTCATGAAAATTTCATGTTCAGTTTATTTATTCTACAAGTAATATTTTAGACAATTTTATAACTAGCTTCAGTATTTCATGGATTACCGTGAAAACATACCTGAAATGCCTACAGCTATGATTTTTAAAATACTTTATGGGAAAGCACATGAAACCATCAACAAAGCGCACTAAACTGGTGAGATGGCTAAAACTACTTTACAGTATATCTGGAAAGGTAACAAAAGGTAACATAAAAACAATCAAATGGGAAAAATTATATCTGACATTTGGTGTTCAAAGTTTTTAGTCAATCCTCTTATTGTTACTAAGTTCTTACATTTCAGTAAGTGAATTTTTAAGAAAGCAAATGCCTTCATGTTACTACAGTTCAACATTTGCCACCAAACTAGCACTGAATATCCAATAATCTAAAGTATTGGATTTGCATTTCTCATAGGTCACACTCACTCCCTCCTTACCACTGATGAGTCAGAAAAGTTTGGTCCAATATTCCCTCATGCTAGGAGTGAGCTAACAGCCCATGGAAAGCACCAAACTCCAAGATGAGCATCTTAATAACAGCACAGTGTCCATATTAATAATTTGAGGGCTCCTGAGAAGACAATTAGATTGCATTGGAAGTATGTGCTCTCTGGAGTCCCCCACTCCTGCCCACAAGCACAAGCTAAGAAAAGATGCTGCATGCAGACTCTAAAATGACCCATGGATAGGCAACACTTCAAGTCTCAGGAATGGGATTTAGAACCCCATTCACATCTGTGGTCCAACATTAACTGACTCTAGTTGCTACCCTGCATTCTGTGCTAATTTAGTGGTTCAATTATACTGTAGTTTGACTTCAGAAGGCAAAAATCATGATCCAACTTCTTGTAAAAAATAGATAAATCAGGAAGTACCAAAAAATTTGTTTCTGCAACATACTAAAGTAAAATGAACTTCATGCCACCTGAGCACACCAGATAACTGCTGAACATCTCACCTCCAATCATATTTTCTCCCTTCAAAAAGGCCTACGGGGTTTTGGTTTTCATTTGAGAATCTGCCTTTAGATTGCTTATTTCAGCATTTTTGAGCCAAGTTATCTCAAGGGAGATTGAAACTGTTTAGCAAGACATAGTTCATAAATGTCACTGTGTTTGTAGTACCTTACAAAGTATTTGTAATGACAAATTATTCTATATCTGAAATCAAGAGGTGAAAAGAGGGAAATTAATTTGGTGAATATGGTGACATACTTTATATCAGAATGCTCCTGAAAAAATGCATACTATAAAATCCTATTGGCTTATGTTTAAAATTTAATTATTTAGTTCATACTGTCTTCTTGCCATCTATTTCAAATTTTATTCTAGTAAGAATCTCCAGCTTATTATATCTTTATGTACAACTGCATAAAAAAACAATGGACAACAAATAAAAGAACTGCGTGTCAGGAATTTTCTTTCCAGGTAATCCACAGTAGTTTGTGATTTTCTTAGGAAATTAATACAGTAAAGTGTATTAGCATCACCAGAAAGTTTCCCAAGATATCAACGTGCTTTATCTAATGAGCACATTGGTCAGAACAGTGTGTAACTTAAATGAATAGCAAAGCTTTGTTATCTTTAAGTACCAAAATTGTATCTCACTGGAAAATTTGGTAGTTTAGGAATATGAAACTTCAGGAATAATGTAAAAGCTCAGTAAGTACATTATAAAAGTAAGTGCACAGTAGTTGGCAGATTCACATATATTCCAAGCCTACTTGTTTTAGCATACCATATAGCAGAGTGCCAGGACTTCACTGTACGTTCCAGTCAAACAATGCAAATGTAGTTAAAAACTTGAGTACCTGTGTACACAGAAAAAATGATAAACTGCTCCACCAGACGAGGATCAAGAAAAATTAATCACTTTAGGAGAAGGGCAGAACCTTCACACAAAAATACTGGTTGGCCACATCTACACATTTTAAAGAAACAATTTGTGACCATTCATTTTTCAATAAAATTACATGTTTATTTTATAGCTAGGATCAGTTTCTACCACATTTGGCAAAATGAGAAGCACTGCCTTTAGAGTTAAGCTAAGCAGCCCAAAGAAAACTTTTAAGAGCTTAACATAGCAGCATGTCATCAGCTACAAAGGGCATTCTTCATTAACTCCTTAAAATCTGCCCAAAAATATATTTCAATATTGATTTGTTAGGACTTAGTTCTCAGACATTTAAAAATAGATTAAATTATTTTCTGCAGTAAGGACAGCTGACAAATCCACTGCTACCATGCAGCAGAGCCATCCAAGTCAGAGGTTTACAGGAGGGGCAGGTCACAACTGTGGAATGACAATCACTAATGTTAAATAAAATCTAAAATAACTCTCAAATACATGCATATCTCTACTTGCTACCAAAACCACAGTGCAACAAACATGCACTTAAAATAGCATGAAGCTGGCACAGAAAGTATTAACAACTTCTGAGGATTCAGTGTACTTAATGTTCTTCTGAAACATACTCAGATATTATAAGGAGGAGGGTTTACATAGCTTATCAAATATACAGGAGCTAGCTAAAAGCCTGAATAACAGCCTTTTCCTTTGAGGAAGATGAACCAACCTTTTGAATGCAGTTTAATTTGTACTTAAAACATATTCCCTGTACAGCTTTACAGTTGAGAACTACCAATTCACCAATACTTCCTTAATCCCCTAAAAAAGGTCACGTACAAGGGCAGGAAATATTAGAAAAAAGTCATCTCATATTCAGACACCTTACTAGATACCAATGTAAACTGCATTTTCAACTGCATAAAGGACACTAGAGCAGAGAGCTTAACTAGTTGCCATATGCAAGCATTAGTTTATAGCAGTGAAAAAACAGTAATTTTCCCAAATCTTGATGTTTAGGACCTTTTAGTGTGTAAAGGAAAACCATTTACAGTTTGGTTGAGGTTTACTTTAAGAATGAGTGCTATAATGTGATACATATACCAAGGAGAAAGAGTATTCCAGACTAAAGGTAACTCAGTATTGCATTACAAAGTGCGGCATGTGTTAAGTCAAGCAAAAAATGGCAACATTAAAGACAATATAAAGGAAAATGCTTTGCAGGTACAGATGTCATTAGTGAGGACCTACATACTTAGTTACACTAAGGTAACTCCTGAATTGTATGAAAACAGTATCTTAAGCCATATACACGGGCAATTTAAGTAACAGTGTAATTCCAAAATGCCAGCAATATTGCAATTTTCTTTGCTCAAAATTCAATCCACCAAGCCAATCTCACATTAACAAGTAACACACAAGCCCTCTCTGCTGCCTGCATCCCTTACTGAGGTATGTATATACCATCTGGATGTTATTAGGGCACCAGGTTATTTCAAATCAGTTTTTAACCAATATAGCACCACAATTCATGCAGATAAAATTTAGTTATGTATACCTCTGAAAATGTACGTGAACTGATAAAAAAGATCACTACTATTTTACAACTATTTTGCCCAGGAAAAAGAGTAATAGTAACCAACCAATATCCCTACTTATTTGCCATTACAGGAATAGAACCAATAGGTCTTTTCCATCATCTTCCAAGACTGACAAAACAAAATCATAATAAGCTTCCTAATAGCTTTACTACCAGTTTTATCTTAATCAGCAAACCTACCCCAAGTTATGCTGTAAATGGGATTTTCCAAATTCCTTGTTCTGTAAAACCTTTCTGAAGAATACTCATGTGCAATCCTTCCAAATGCGTATTACTCAACTATAAGTGAACACTTATTTTCACTGGAAAACATGTATTTGCTTCCTAATTAAACAGTTACTCACTGATAACAGACATGTTTTTATTCAAACCAACCACTAGGGAAAATGTACACTTATTAATAATGATGTGCAAACACAGAGGAAAGCTTTTGACCACCGTGCAGAAATGTCTCCTTCCTTGCAATGGGAGATACTTTAACCATCAGCAGAACACACAGATGTCACAACCAATTTTCTCCTCTATAAATATGGTTTAGGTAAATTCACTCACACTGTTATGAATAAAGCATACATAGAGATTCCTTTCCAAAGTTGTTTTTTTCCCTCCCCAAGTTAAATTTTCTAATAATTTGTCTGACAGATAACCTCTGTTGATAAGCCTACTGTGACTAAGTTTGCAATGGTGGATTGAGATGCAAGGACACACCATCTTTGAGAAGACTTTGTATAAAATTTTATGCTCTTTGAAAGTCAAGACAAAAGCAGGTGTGTTTTAAGTTTTCCATAGGATGTACTGCACCATGCAGTTCACCTAAACACTATTAAGAATGGAACTTTCTTGACACATAGTAGAAACTACATAAAAATGAAAATGATGCCACTTATAATAAAGCATAAAATTATTCTTACTCAGTATTAGTAATAACATTCCCAAAATCCTTTCCAGTGATTTTTGTTTTATTGTAATCAGATAACCGCATGTTTTACAGCATAGTCACACATTGCATTTTGCTAGAGTCACAAACACATTGCCTTACATAATGATCCGCATCGTTTCTGCTCTATACTACAAAGCCTATGACTGAATACAAAAAAAGTTTTACAAAAGAAACTGTTTTAAAGACTACAATAACAATAGAACCGTTTCCAGATAACAGCTAAAATTATAAAGGCATATCACTGTATAATTTTACTGGAATTTCTAAAACAGTAAGGAATGAATTAAGGTTTAGTATCTGCGACGCTTGTTAGGTCCTTCAAAGTTGCCCCCTGGGTTTCCTCTACCAAAGCCACCAGGTCCACCACTCACGGCACCTACACCACTCATTGGCGGCTGAGGAGTTTCAGAGCCCGTTCTACTAACCAGAGGTGAACCCATCTGGGATGGGCCTCCTTGAGGGAATCTCTCATTATGCTAGCACAAGTCCATTTGGAACATGTCAAATGTGAGTTACAACAAAAATCACAAGTGATGTTGTCATGGAGTTCAGCAGATAGTCCAGCAGAATCAGGATCACACATAGAAGGAAGAAAGGAGCAATTCAATTAGTTATTATGGAAAAAGAGCTGGAAATTAAAGAGTGCTAATGTTATGCTCCAACTTTGTAAAGTAAATTTAAAATTAAAAAACAATATTTAAGACTGACTCTGGTGCTGAATGTAACTTCATCCTTACAGGCACATCTGAAGCAATACATATTCTCTATGTAACAGAAGAGACAGAGGAGACAGGAAACCGTTTTATATCTAAGCCCTACTGTGCCTTATACCAACTACAAAGCTTCTCCCTTAAATAAATTAGACAGAGAAACATTGTCAAACTAGGAGGGGAGGAAATCAGCTTTTGTATTTCTAGACACTGCATTTATTCTTTTAATAGCCTTAAGACCTCTATACCCACATACATATGGATATTTCAAGTCCATGCCACCTGGAGTTAGCCTTTTGTATGGCACTTAAGAGATCTTTAGTTAAGGCTTTTAAAATTCTGAAATTCTGTCCAAACAAAACTACATTAGTGGCAAAATGCATAATTTTTGACTATTCCTAGTTTATAAAAAATTTATTTAACTAAGGTTCATTCTGAAATATCAGTGTGAGATAAAAATCCAACTAATATTCCATATTTACTTTCCTTGGCTCTATGATTAATATTAATAAGGGTATATATCCTTACACAGATTTATTTGCTTAATTTCCAAGTAAAAAAAAAAAATCCATCTGAGCAATTACAGTTCAGCATATAAGTGTTTAAAAACAGAACCCCACATGGAGAAATTTAAACTCAACATAAACCGTTAAAAGCATAGATACATGGTACAATCAGATGTGGAAATAACTCATCATTTACCAGTTAAGGACAGTTATGCTTTCAGAATAAATTCCTTCTGTACAGACATTACATCAACTCCCCAGGTGTTCAGAGTTCAATGAGGACATTAAAACCAGCACTTTATTTATATGCCTGAATCAGAAAAGAATTCCTCTGAAAGCCTAACACCAGTGACAGTAGTAGAGCTCAGCAGCTCTGGAGTCTGCTAATTTATACATATATATGCATACATAACTAAAAGCCCAGCATTTTATCTATATAGATAAAAGTACATGCAACCCCGATCACGGTTGTATATATCTGCATTATTTCAAGTGTAACATTGTGTATGAGAATGGTTACTTCAAAGAGCTGCATCAAGACCTACTACTGAGCTAAAGCGCCTTTAAATCTGTAGCACTGGGTAAAAACTCT
The DNA here is from genome assembly GCF_037042795.1 of Molothrus aeneus. Classification (NCBI taxonomy): domain Eukaryota; kingdom Metazoa; phylum Chordata; class Aves; order Passeriformes; family Icteridae; genus Molothrus; species Molothrus aeneus. The sequence goes on from NC_089647.1 coordinate 43,753,375, forward strand.
TTTAAAATTATCTTAATGCATGCCAGCTTGTTAGCAATAGATATGAAATTCAACAAGTAAGTTATTACCCCTGATCCCTTTTACCATTTGACTTTTGGACAAAAAGTCAAGTCCTCTTTCCAATAAGGACCCCTCTTCCCAGCCAACAAGAAAACTGCTGTAATTAACTACCTACATTAGTAAGTGGGGGAAGCTACTTTTAAAATGTTATGTTCCAAGACAATCCAGGTTTCAAAAGACTGCAGTGAAACAAATGGAAGAATGCTACAACTTTCCCTTCAAGGCTTCACAAAAATATCCAATCAAAAACATTAAATCTGTAATTTATAAAGCATATTATTTGTTTCCCTCGGTGGCAAATAACTGTTACAGTGTTTTAGTAGATAGCCCTAAAAAGGTCTTTCTAACAATAGCAATAATACAATAGGGCTATGTCTTTCTGTAGGGGCCCGACCTCCCAAGTTAAAAACTTTCAAAGACCAAAATGAAGAAAACACTAAAATCTAATTTATCCTTCAGAAGCATGCATAAGAAAATGAAAGGAAAAAGAATTTTTTTTAAACATGCATTTTGAAGTGTCAGTTTATTTCCTACATTTCCATACCTGGAATGACTTTTTGTAGAAAAACAACAGTTTAAGTTAGATACTGTGATTATAATACCACGTTCTTTTCCATACACCTCTTTTTCAGTGTCTATATAATCACAAGAGATGGTTCTCAAGGTGACCAGTAACACAGCGGTCTCCAGCAAAAGCATTTCCAAATTCAGTATTTTGTGAACAGCATGCTCTTCATTTTGGGAGTAATGGCACAACTGATAAAATGAGTTGGCTCATATGATGTGAAATAAGACCCTCTCCTTTTTATCTGATAAAGACCAGAGCCACAATGTATTTTGTGCAAAATCCAAATCTCATTTTCTTCTATGGAACAAAGGATTTTGTTCTAACTTCCTTATACAGATTGCTCAATCACAGACAGATACTGTTGAGAAGGTATATCTAAAAAAACACAGCTACAAAATGCTTCTGTGTTCCAACAAAATTATAACAGACCAACTGTTAATACTATGTATTCCATTATATCACACCACCACCAATCTAGTATCAGAACAGTACTGAAAAATATGTAAAAGTCAGATTTCAAATTATAAGTTGTTTCTCTACATAAGACATTACAGCTAGGAAAAGTGACTGGCTATGAGAATAAAGTAAGAATGGCTAGTGCTTTAACTGCATCCAATGGCCTATCTGCTCTTGATAATAAATCCCAGACATATAAAAGACATTCCCTATTACCAGACGCAATTGGGCAATATTATTTTTCCTGTATTGATATAAGAGTTACCAACAGCTGTTGGCTACCGATTTTCTAAGTGGCACAATTACTGTCAATCTCATGCATTTAACAGTGTTAGAAAAGAAATACAAAGAACACTAAAGTCTCTTTAAAAAATTAAATAGTTTACACAAAGATATCTTCACACTTTGCACCTTCCAACATTTAACTGTTCATCAAAAACCCCAACAGGCTAATTCACAGAATTTAGTTTTACTAAAGAAAAGAACAGCAAAACTCTAAACTTAGAGATTTTTGCTCCCTAAGGGAAGCAGGATTTTCACAGTAATATAAAAAAAAAATTCTCTTTCTGGTTGTAAACTACTTGCATGAAAAGCTTTTATCAATTACTTTTAACAGATCCAAAATGTGTAACAAATTCTTACTCAGCGTGAAAATACCTTTGGTAAGAAAAATGGGCCATGAGACATGACAGCTATTCAAAGGAATTAAATTTGTGATACATTACCACTGTTCCATTATCTGGCATCATTGGTGTTCCCATATTTGCAGCTCCTTCTGGTCCCATGGAAGGACCAGGACCCATTGCAGGGCCAGGTAAAGTTCCTCTGTTGTTCATATTCATACCCATCATTGGAGGAGGGCCTTGGTTACCAGCAGGTGCTGGGCTAAACGCATCTATGCAAAACAATCTATACTTAGAGCTGTCCTATCTTAATTTAAAAAAAACAAACAAACAATTTACAATATTTAAAAAGCCAAATGTACAAGACTTCAAATACTTGGAAAAAAATACATTCTTTGAGACTGTACATTTATCTCAATCATCTGCTTTTAAACAGATTTTAAATAATCTCTATTATTCTGCATTACGTAATTTGCCTCATGTATTTGAAAATCCCAACCTTTACAGCTAAATATAGCTGTACAGTTTCTGTGCAGGAATCAAAATGTTCATATTGCATCTACATGGAGTATGCACACCACAAATCTGCAAAAATCTAAAGTGATTTTACAGATATTGGCAGCTTTAAGGCAACTTGGCTCTTTAGGGATCTTAACAGATGACATGTACATTTGCAAGAAGTCTTCCACCAGTAGTATGTTAATTGATATAGTGTACAGTAGATTAGACTAAAGGTCTAACAGCAATAACAGAGATGGCACTCAACTTCATAATAAATTTGCAATATAGAATAAATAACATCTTGCATTTAGTTGTAATTTCTTACAGTATAAGTACCAGAAAACTAAGTAGTTTTGTTAGAACTTGAAAAGACAGAACAATCTCCTCCCAAAGTCTGAATCAAAGAGGTAGAAGGAAATCTTGAAAACATATTCTGAGGAGATCATTTAGCTGTAATATTTCACTAAGAAGTATCACTCTGCCAGTACTCACTAACCTACTGTATGCCTTCATTGTATTTTCATGTGTCGCTATAAGAAAACTACCTACCTCACACTTTACTATTATGAAATATCAACTTCAAGGCTGGTGTTGATGCATTCCTCCCATTCCCCACAAAAATCCATCCTCTTCAGCCCAAAGTATGCGTCCAAAATTTGGTAATGGAAGAAAGCATACCTTCGGCATTTAGTACACACTTTAAGTATACATTTCCATAATATAAAGAAATCTGACATGTTGCTAGACTAATAAGCCTGTTGTTTATATCTTAAAAATAAACCCTCTCACCACAGCTGCACTTTTTTAATAATGCATCTATAAATACCCATCATTCAAAGGAGGCCACTTCACACAGATACAGTACTGTGACCATCTGCAGGCATGCACAATTATATCTCAATTATTTGCCTTGAGAACATCATGTCACAGCAGCCAGTGAAACCATGGCATTCAAGATATTGCTGCTAAAATTGAAGACCTGGGTTTGATCATATATACGTTAGGCCAATCACAAACTCCTTAGCAAAAACAATGCATGCTACACAGCAGCACATGAGAAGTGCTAAACAAGTTTACTACAAGTGAAAGAAATCCCGTAATTTTGAAAAGCAGAAGCCTTTGAGCTTAGTAATGAAATAACTCGTAGACTCCTCCCTGTAACATTGAGTCAAAGCAAAGGTACACTCATGTTGGATGCTTCTTACCTATCCATACACATGGTCAGTTCATGTAGCAGGCAGAACACTGGGCTACAATTCAAGAAAATTACAGGGGCATATGCTGTAATGTAAATGGTTTTTTACTGTCACCCATAGAGTTAGATACAGAAGAAAAGAAATCTAGACTGCCAATATAAGGAGAAACCTTTATTCTCAGAGGCACTCTGCAGGACTATCATGATGGTAGCAGCACTCAGTGCATGCAGTAGTGCCATTAACTAAATTCTTAATTACTTGCTATTGGTTTGCTTATCAGCCTAATTAAACTGAGCCAGGTGACCACTCACAGATACTGTCACTTATCTGTCAACTGTCACAAAGTTCTCATGCTCCATGTCATACAAATGTACCCAGGGTGGCAGATAGCAACTCATACTATCAAACCTCTAGAATTCTGATCCTGTTTCAGGCAGAGTCAGATGTGAAAGGAGCAAAACTACAGAGTATAATGCAAGGAGAGACTGGGGGCCTGCATACTTTCAGTAAGAGGCCACCACAATAGATCAGCTGTAACTCAAAGGTTCTCCAAAATCCTCCTATCTGCAAAGCAGACCCTAAGAGCTAACCACATAATTGTCCTTTCTTTTTGGTGGGACACTGATGTGAGGAATTCATTTACAGGACCGTGCTCAGCAACAGATGGAAAGCAGTTATTAGCATTCATGCCACAATGCAGACACTAAAAAAGAGTCATTTTCTGCAAACTGAAGGGCTGAAAAAGTCCACTCTAAATGTCTGAAATGCACCCAACAAGAAAGTCCATCAATGCAGAGGTGGTTCCCCAAAAAAGTCCCTTTTTTACATATTTAAGTTTATAATCTGCACTTAGCACTACAGATCCAATTAAATGCTTTGATGAGGTATACATATTCTCTCAGAAACTGTCACAGAAAGTTGTAAAAATGAGCAGTTCTGCACAAATCAGCACTTATTAAATCTGTCATAGAGGTACTCTGCTTTCTCAGAAAATTATCATTCAGGTATTTCAGTTATTAGAGATATTCCAGCTCACTCCGCCCCACATTATAAAAAGTCGCAAATGGCACAGGTAAAGGTAAGTTAAAAATAAAATTACAATTCCAATAGAAATATTAAGAAAGGATGCTACTGTCAACAACTAAAGTGCTACTATTTAAAGGTCTACTGTAAGGTTTTGTGGTCAATTATTTTAGTTGTACTAATTGAGTTAATTGCTGGGAAAAAAACCAAAATCTCTATGATGAGTGAACTTAAAATCCAGCCTCTGCAGAAATAAATGCTACACTTATTTGCTATGGATATTTTAAAGTAGCAGTTCGGTGTTACTATAACTTTTTTTAGGATTATACAATTTATTTCTAAAAGTATTAAGTTTAAAATCAAGTTTTAACACAAAACTTAGAAAGCAAGACCAATAATCACACTTTAGAACTGCAGTAAATACACACTTTAAATCTGCACATAGAAAGTGCATCTTGTGGATCTGGACAACCAGCATAGTATCAATATTTTAAAAGTCTTCTAATTGAAGAAAATGAAATTTTCAAGTATGATGCAATCATATGCATAAGTACAATTATAAAAAAAGAAATTAAGTCTCAATTTATGCTTCAGTTTAATATTTGTAGATAACTTCACTATGTCCTTCTTCAGAATTATTTGTAAATAATTTTCATCATCCCTGAAAGCACAAGCCTCTTTCTATATTTCAGCTATAAATGTGTCTCAATAAATGCAAGGAAATCATGAATAATGTGTCTCAAAATTTGAAGCAGATTTCTTACTCTAAAAATTCACATTACTCAAAATGTCAACTGAAATTATTGAGTTTTGTATGCACTTTCAATTTTAAAATATATGGGATTAGTAAAATACAGTTTTATTACTTTTCTTTTAATTACCACCTTAATTTATTTTAAACTACCATTAGGACACTTCCAATAGATTAACAGTTCACACAGTTTAGTTAGATTTGGTGGTTTTGAAGAAATATTTTAAGTTTCAGTCTTGTTTAAAAGCAGATATTCTGGGTAAGTAAGATTCCAAACTGTTTCAGTCTGCATACATGGAGCAAGCACTAATTATTATACTTTTCTATTACACAATACTAGCTTTTAGTAGTATATTACACAGTAATAGATTTTAGCAGTGACAGTATTTTAAGCTGCAAGAGCTAACAGAGAATATTTGCAAATAACAGACTCGGAGGAAATTGGTAGAACACCATGCACATTATTCATTTACCACACCAAGACAACATCAAGAGGAACTTGCAAATTTTAACCTCTACATCATTTCACTACATGCAATTACAGTCATAATTTCTTTGAATAGATAGTCCCTCCAAAATAATGCCAAATATTTTTTTAACATAAGATTCCTTTTTTGTATCAGATAACTCCCAGAGCATCACTTGTCCCTGATTTTTGTTTCTCCTAACTCGCACATCATTTTTTTTGCCATGTATAGTCAAAGCAGTAAAAGAAAGATACACCAGGGGTGGGGGGGGGAAAGCTGCTTGAAAGCAATATATATGTTGGGGTTTTGTTACTTCCTGATGTTGCTTACTCCTTTTTTACCAGTTGTCAATAATTAATAGTGCTTGAGTAATATGTACAGTCCCAAAGAAAAAAAAATTACATTACAGAAGCCTTTTTCCTTCAGATCCCTACCTCCCATGTTTATTGCTCCACGAGGACCCATATCACCCATTCTCATTTCCTGTTCTCTCTGAAAGTAAACATAGTTTTCATGGTCAACCTATCATTCTTAGAACTTAAAACATTCCCATTTACTCCATGAAAATAAAAATGTTAAAAGTTTAAAAGTTTCCATTGATCAAAAACAGTGCAAGGAAAGACAATAATTACAAAAACCATTACAATAATGGTTTTTATAACATCAAAGGGATAAATAAGTTCAAGGTAACAATGCTGTACATTTTTGCATAATAAAGATTAAACATCCCAAGTTTCACTTATCAAATGCAGCAGTCTAAAGCTCCCAAATAGTTATGTGATCAACCACAATGAATCCATCTTTATGGTGTGTTTTTAATTAATAAATATTTCTGTTTTACCTGTAAACAAACAGGTCTTATTACAATACTCGCCTAAAGGTTCAATAATACTCAAACTAATTTAATGACTCAAAAATACTTGTGTTGATTGAAAACCAAGTTCTGATGTATTATATTATGGTATATAAATTCAACCTACCAATTCATCATTGTTGAAATAGTTTTGACTTAACTTGCTGGTGGTGTATTTTTTAATGAATTATACTTTGCTATTGATGTTAGTTCAGATACTGACCATCCTTTTAAAACCAGCATAAAACTGTAGTGTCACCAGAAACTGTAACATGCATTTACACTAAACAGACAAATAACACAGCAAATTGATCAAGATTCAATTGATGGTCAGTCACCCAACAGCAAAAGTTTTCTGACATTACTAAACACGAACCCCAGCCTGCTGTGAAACAATACTCAAAGGATAGTACCCAGAGTGGCAAAAAAATCATCACCTATGGGAAAACAAAATAGTCTAGCAGAGACAATCCAAGGGATTTTAGAATTACTGTTTACATCAAAAAGAACAAATTCACAGTTCAAAACAAAACCAAATGAAATTTATAAAAAAAAATTCTCCTCAATTTTCTACAGGAATATTAACAAGTATTCTTCTCTTGAGTAAACAAACACACACATGCTGAGAATAAGAAAATTCAAAAAAATTTACCTCATTCTGAAAAACCATTCCACTTATGATGTAAGAGCCTAAGATCAGATACACTTTGAAAGGAAATCCGCATACTAGGCAACTAAATCTGTCTATAAGTGACTTTTACATGGAAATACTAATAAATCAAAATACATTCATTGTATTTGTATGGGTTCACAAAGTCTGGTTTGGTCAATCATATTTGGGATGCCAAACGTGAGTCTTCTATCTTCAGCCACTTGAAGCAGCAGACACCACTATTTGACAGAACAGAACCAACAGTTTTATAAAAATATCCTGCTATAGGAAAATGCCATGAGATATATGATGAAGAGCTCTCAAGTCAACAACTTTGTTTGTAGTAACTCATTTTAACCTAGAAAAAGTACTTAACATAAGAAGAGTATACAGTCTTTTCAAAAGAATATGGCTTAATGTGGAGTGGAAAAATAAGGTCTGGTAACTAAAAGACACAGGCAGGTTTTAAAGTCCAGCTAAAAAAGGCCATTGATGGAACACTGAGGAGGATGTCTTCTTCTGACCCTAGAACCCACATTAAAAATTTATCAGAGAACATGCAGCTAACTCTGACAGACCTTTGACAGTAACATCAATTGACATTTTAAGTAAAATCAGCAGCCCCATCGGGATAAATATATCCATAAACTGACATGAGTTAGTTACAAATCAGCATACAACCACGTTGATTATTAGTCTGCTTGTCCACCTCTGTCTTGACATCATGAAGCAGAAGGGAAAGTGGTGTATCATCCCTGGCCCAAAAGGATAGGGAAACACCATGGCTATCAGTTACACTAGTCAGACTGTGTGCACACATGTATGCCTATATGCTTGTGTGAAAAGCTGACACACCATGAACAGTTGTGACAAACTTTCACTGCAAAGCAAAGCACCAGACTTTACAGTAGGCACAAGCCTTCCTTAATTCATCTCAGGTTAAACTGCAAGTTGGTTGGTATTTGTTTTTTTAATGTGACAAGTGCCATAATGCAAGGCTAAGTACATTACTGGCTAGATAAGGATGTTAAGTACAGATATGTAAAGCTGCACTAGTTACTAGAACTTGTTTTCTTTGTAAAGGACAGAAGCATGTGCAAGCTCTGATGTACACTTTCTTTAAAAAATACACTAGTCTTCCTCCTAGCAATTCACCATTTTTTCCCTGTCTTGAAATGCTACCAGTCTTTGGTTAACTGAAGTACAGCAAAGATGCGTAGAACCTACTTTTGTTTAGTCTAGTTTAACATTTGTAAGAAAAACCATGAAGTAATTATTTGCCATTTTTCAAGCTTTAACTTCAGTGTTGAATTATTACAGTATAAACAACATTGCAGGTATAGAATCAAGACCCTGAAAATAAATAAATGTGCCTTAAGGTCTCTGCTGCCTATTACTTTATCAATACGTCTTCAAGATTAAGATGCTGCTGCTGCTGCTTATAATTATTCCTACTGTTGCACGTACAAAACATACCATGTTCCCTTGACTTTTCAGCATGGGAAAAATTCTTCCATACTTGTAACACAGAATTGGCAACTTTACACTACCTGTCAGAGAAAATACTCAATTTCAAACGTTAGCAAGCAGTATATATCATTTATACCATGAGATGCTTGATGTATTTAAAAATTCTATCTGGAGGAGTTCTGGATGGTAACAAAAATTCAGTCCTGTCACACACAAATCAGGTCCTAGGTAGGTTAAGTCAACTAGTCCATGGGTTTTGCCCAAAATATAACAGAAAGGAAGGAGTTTGACACAAGAGCTGAACCACTGCTGTATGGTAATTCGAGCCCATCTGAGAGGTTCATTTTCAGATACTCAAGCCTTTTGAAGAGCTTAACAATGATAGTGTTACATTCTCAAAGCTTCTTTTCCTCACTAAATGATTTCCCATTCTTCTGCTCAGTAGCAGCCTGCTTCAGACCCTTCCCCAAAGCCACCGACAACAGGGAGTTAAAACTGAGCAGCACGGTAATAGGGCTAAACCCTTAAGAGAGAAATATGTGGGGTGATTAAGAACCTCTGAAGTCACCCATACCTGGGAAATCGATCTTAACAGGAAGAGAATAAAAAAATGGATGACATGCTGTTACAGGGAGAAAAGAAAGCCATAAGACAAAGAATGTGCAGGAAAGCAAAAGTTCAACTTTGTGAAAATCAGAAAAAGCCATTATCAAAAAGACTAAGTCAGCAAACAAAAAATGTCCTATAGTGAAGCACTGTTTACACAACCCAAACTTTTCCAAATTATTTGTTACCAGGATATTTTTAAAATACTTCAGAACTCACTAAGGCAGAAAACCCTCAAAAAGGTCCAATTCATCTGATTAATCTTTTAGAAAAATTGCTATGATGGCAACTATAGGACTATACTTACTAATTACTTTAGACAGAAGCATTAAAAATTGTATTTCTCACAATGCCAACTAATGTTAACATCAAATGTAAAAAGTAGATTTACACCAAAATATTGAATACACTCAGTTTTCAAAATATGTATTTAACATTTAATATAGTATGGATTCTCCCCTTTTTACCAAATACTTGAAACCAGTTTTCCAAAGTATTTGAGGTGTATCATGTGCTATGTTCTTACACCTCTTACCACACTGATAACAGCAGTCTAAATATATAAAGAACAGCCAAGATGATTCTTCTGAGTTTGTTAAATATATTACACTATTTTTAAATGCTCTACAAAACCATGAAACTAAATCTTTTGAAAAACACCTAAGAATTGATACAGGTCACACTGCAAGTAAAAATACTAACAGTCATAAACCTGACTTTTTTAACTGACAAACCAGTGCTACTTTTTTTCCTTAAAAATAGGCCTTGCAATTGCAGCAACCCAGCAAAAATTAATCTCGTCTCCAAGTGATGCATTATTAATGGTAACAGAACTGTCAAAAATTATGGTATGAACAAAATATGGCATGGAAAATTTTAGAACAGCAAAAAAGCACGACATCTCAGAAATGTTATGATGGCAGACCATACAGTTTTCAATGGTTTGTGACCAGAAGAACGTGCAACTATTTACTTACCTTTCATAGTACAGTAACCACAATAATGCTAAGACATGGCATCCATAAAATGCTTTAGTAAGAAAAGAACACTTTTCCCATAAACTTGAAAATTAATAGTTTAATTAGTACTTTATCTAGGCTGTGCATGTAGAACAAAATGTAATTAACAGTGCTGCTTATTCTTACTTTTTTCATTAACATGAAAACTGAATTTTATTCTCCAGCAGACTATATATTTGTCAAAACAGGTATGACATTTCTGTGCCTCTTACTAGAATTCATTACTCCCTTCTAGTCTGGTTTATTTCATTAAGTTCACTCTGGAAAAGAAAAATTATTTTCAAAGACCTCTTAATGAGGCATAAACCTTACTTAAATTGTAACTTACTGAAAGACACCTATATTTTAATGGCATAAATCATACAAGTTATTAAAGCTGCTAGTTAGCAATTAAAACTAGAATCTGGGGTATACTTTTGATTTTGCATTATTTGTCTTTTCCTCAGAATAGTCCACTATTTCACTCCAATGACAAGTGCACTGAAGTTAAGTGGCAGTAGGAAGTTAAAGTAAAAAAAGGTTTCTCTTCCATCTTCTTGTCATCCTTCCCTCTTCAGTTTCCCTCAATTAAGATCTCTATGTAAGATCCAAAAGTTACAATATCCCCACAGAGTTCATATACAATATCAGTAAGTAATTTCACATGAAAAATATTGATCTTTCGAAATCCAAGATTTGTATGTGTTCTTGAGCACTGAAATCTAAATTTAGAGCTGATCCCTACTCTGAGCTGGGCATCATACCAGATGATTCCAAAAGTGCCTTCCAGCCTAAACTACTCCAGCTTCTAGGAACTGAGTGATAGTGCTCACCCAACAGTCTAAAAAAATATAAACTCTCTTACTTCACACAAATCTACACAAATACATCAAACAAGATAACAACTATAGTAAATGTAGCTATAAAACATACAGCATGCAGTGAACTATAGAGTCCTGTTTTTAAATAGGAATCCTAATGAAAAGAATTTTCATTAGGTTTAATACCTGTCACCAGGACTCAATCTTTGAAAAAACATACTAAGAAGGCTAGAGGAGATAAAGGCAATTTACTGCTTTCTGACTCGAGTCATGAATAAAGCTGATGGAGATGACTCATTAAATTCCAACACTAAAAACCCTCAACATTAAAGAAGCATCACACAGGTAAAATCAGGAATACACATTGCATGAAATACAATCACACAGACATATTAAAGTAGATGCTACAAATTGGAAAAACACTCCTAATGGTATTAAATCTACAATTACAAAAGAAATTATTACTAGTTTAGCATATTTCTTAAGTATTCCTGTCCTTTCAGTAAGATTGGAAAGGAAGTATCAATTTTATTTGAAGACGGGAATTTCTTTCAAAACTAGCAGCAAAAGTATAGGGATGTATTTGTGAAAAACCTCTATGCACTACATCTTTGTTCTCTTCTTTTAGTTCTGAGAACAAAAAGTCTTCAACTCCTATGGGATCTCATTTTCCTTCTGCATCAGCTGCTAAGGATAGTCCTCGACAGCTAAAGCCCACAGAGAAAAAACACCCAATTAAACAAATGCAATTAAAACTCCTCAAAAGTATTTAGCATTGTAAATTAAAGTTATTATTTAAAAATACTTTTACTGTAAACTGTTAAGCAGCTGTGAACTTCCCAGAATGTTTTGATTTTGCCGTTCTCTTACAGCTGGATGCAAAACCCAATATGAACTACAGTTAGCTTCCTTTCAATCCTCACACGATGTTTAAGTCAAGTCTAAACTGACAGTATTGGAAAAGAAAGCAGTTTAATTACACTAACATGACTCTCAATACAAAGACCTTTAGGGGATACATCACTAACCAGCAACATTTAATAGTCCTAAAGATTAAAGCTTAATTCTTAGTCCTAAAGAAAAGGTTAATTCTAAAGGTTAAAGACAATACTGTTTAATGCACAGCAAAGTAACAGCTTTGTTTAACACAAGAATTCATACTTTCAGAATGTATTACAGCTCAAAATTCAAATTACAGTCTAACTTGTTAACAAGAAAGAAAATAGTCTAAAAGAAGCCAAGATATACCACAGAACCTATTCTGTTGATTATAGAGCTTGGTTCCATATTGCAATTTATATCTTTTCTGCTTCATTATTTTGTCTTGTAGTTACTTGCTCCTTCACTGAATTTTAATATTGCATCTAAGCCATTGCTTTAATGTAATTTGTGAGCTTTTCTCCCACCTCTCTTATTTCCATTTGTTAAAATACAGCACAACATTGTATATACAAGATCTACAAAACTGACAAAAAACTTACTTCATTTTCTCATAACTTGAGATCAAAGTTATTCATCATCTAAAAAAAAAAAGGTACACAGAGGGCAAAATCAGGCCCTAAACAAACTGCATATATATACAGTAGCTAGGACCAAAATCAAAATATCTTAATTCCATGCCTCAAATCATTATTACATCATCTGTTCAGGTAAAGAAAAATCCTACCTTATCCCTTCACTGTATATGAAGCACCCTCTGAGGACGTAAGTGCAAAGAAGGATACTTTTTCCAAATGCCTTTGCTGTTGATGATTTGAGAGAAAACAAGCACAGAGGTATTCTGGCAAATTTCCCCCTTGATTTAACAACTAAGACTCACAAGAGTGGTAAAAATCTGCTTCTCAAATATTTTAAGCTAAAATTCAGAAATCATTTTCACAAGACAAAGGTGCTTAGAGAAGGTAACCACCTTTAACAGATTTGGAAATCCTTTGAAAAATGAGATCACATTTTATCAATTCCCTTAATAGCAACTTTTTCAATTCTGCCACTTAATCTGGTTCTGCTGGAGTTTGGAGCCACCTTAGATTCATGGAACCAAAATATTAAAAAATTTCTCCCATTTCTGTTAGCTTCTTTTTTTCAGTAACAGTAGAAAAATTCAAAATATAAAATAAATACAGATCAACATAATACAAATATTTTTCCAAGGCACTTTACTGTTTACTTACCCACAAAAGTACTTTCTAGGAGAAATATACAGCATATCACCAAGTTCATGACTGAGACATGTAATGATTACACTATATTCACAATATATTCACATCCTCAGAGGCATATTAGAGAATTTAATCTTAGAATTATTCTGGTTTTATATGAGCTGAAGAAATGTCAAAAGAGTGGATAAGTATCAAAACAGACAACCTGGCAGGCTGCAAATGATTTAAGATACACGCCACTATTTACCATGGTAGGGGTGGACTTGAAAGACTGCTTAACTGGTAACAAAGACTGGGCTAACTCTACCCTCATGCAGAAATGCACTAAAATACTAAACTGAAAATCAGGTGTTAAAGAACAATGCTGCATTATAGCTTTCCCAAATTGTTACGTTTTCTTTGCACAAATCCCAAATCTATACAAATATTTTAAAGAGTGAACACTGGATGGAGTCAAGAAAAGAGTTTTCCCCAAATGCAAGATTCAATGGTAAGTAGTAGAATGTAGTGAAAGTCATCAATGTTTACTTAGAAGAGAAATTAATCAGCCAAGAATACCCTTTATCAGGGAATGTTTATGTGAAAATCTGCTTCTTAGTTGAAGTGCCAACTATAAGACTGCAAAATCAACTTAAGAGCACCACTAGTTATAGCCACAGTGCACTAAATATAGCTCTTTGCCAGACTTCTCTAATATAAATTTTTCCTCACCAAGTAGATATGATATATGCGAAATAAATTATAACATAAAAGCCAGTCCAATTGTAGTTGTTAACTCATAATTAATTTGAGTTGTTAACTCATAATTAATTCTATTCTTACATAATAGAATATGTAAGTATTTGTTAAAAGGAAGCTGAAAGCCAAAGTCTTTCAATCCTACAAAGAGGTCCTGTAGGAGAAACTTCTAGCACCCATAATGTCTTTTATAGATGCTATGCATGTTGCTTACAATCAGAATAGTTCAACATTTAAGATTTCTCCAATTAACTTATGGCCTGTCCACACATACAGCACACTAAAACATAAGAAAATAAAAACAGAGAAGCATCAGTGAAACTTTCTGCAGAAAGCCAACTCCACAGTTATTTTACACAACTTGTTGGCCATTTCCTGTAAAATTGGTGCAACATGAGGCAGACTTGAATGAGGAAGATGCTTGTCATTTGCACAAAGTTCTGTCTGATGAAAATAATACATTATACCAGGCAATTCTAGTATTTCCATCAAAAGTGTAAAACACTGGTCATTTGAATAAATCTAAACAGATTGAGAAACATTGCTTTCTAGCTAAGTACCCTAACCCAAGCTCACACACTCTTAAGCTACACTGTCTGGTTTCATCAAAAATATCCAGCAAAAACTACTATTTTATTTACATACAATAGACCCAAAGGTCAGAATTATGATAGGGACTCAATGGGGACCACCCAATCAACAGGGACAAACATGAATAGCTGGTTCTTACCTAAACTCAGGAGTTCCCCTATAGTTAAAACAAATGTTTAATGATTCAGAAATGGTGGGGAAAACAAACAGGAAGACTCCATAAGTAAATAACGTTTTAAAAGTATTATAAAACCCAGAAGCATGGAGGAAGATAAACAAAGCCTAATTTCAACATTATACTGTCTTATTCTTAAAACAGACAGCTACTAGCTATCCTGTCATAAGCAGATAACCCAAGCTGCATTTGAGACCTACAGTAAGGGTTTCATGTCATGTACAGAACAAAACTAATGTAAGCACTCTTTCATCCTACACAACTCTAGGCCTAAACTAATGAGCCATTAGCCACTGGAGGAAATCGTAACGGTGACAAATGTTTTAGTAGGGCCCG
Source organism: Molothrus aeneus (assembly GCF_037042795.1). Lineage (NCBI taxonomy): Eukaryota > Metazoa > Chordata > Aves > Passeriformes > Icteridae > Molothrus > Molothrus aeneus. The sequence goes on from NC_089647.1 coordinate 43,768,419, forward strand.
TTGTGACAGGACATGGGGTGATAACCTTAAACTAAGAGTGGGTATTCCAACTAGGTGAAAGGAACTTAAATTTTTTTTTTTTTTTACAATGAGAGCCAACAAATACTGGAACAAGTTGCCCAGACAGGTGGTAGACGCCCCATCCATGGAAACATTAAGTACTGGATGGGGCTCTGAGCAACCTAAAGTAGCTTAAGATGCCCCTGCTTATTGCAGAAGGAAATGAACTAGGGGCCTTTAATGGCCCCTTCCAAACAAAACCATGCTGTGATTTTAAGATTATGTTCAGGCAGAAACATCTTTGAATAGCAAATCTCAAATATATTTAATTGACTCTTTAGGCTTCAGTTTCTACTGAACTCCCCATCTGAACAGTTACAAAATAGCTCTACTGAAACTCATCTTCTTACCAAAACCCACTATTTATTAAAAGTGCTAATTAATTGGAAAGTAAAACCCAATCTTTGCACAATTAAAGTGTACTTGATGGAAGTCAGAAGTATCACATTTAAACTCCATTTTCCTCGTGGATAATTTAATAACCCAAAACAAGCACTACCTCCAGTAATAAGAAAAAATAATTTGACAAGGAGGCTTGTGAAATATTCATGAGAAAAATAATAACTATTTTAATTTTAAAAACAACATCCTGGTTTCAATACACAGGTAACAGCACTAAGTAAATTTATATTTATTTCTATCAGTTTACTGCATTACCACTATTAATATTTTCTGCTCTGTGAGAGCTACTGAAGTAAAATGCTAGAGGCTAATCAGAAGGTCACATTTAAGAAAAAAACTATGTGGAAGGCATTGGCTTGAGAGACAGAAACCAGGTCGCTAAACAGGCTTCCTCCACACTATGCAACAGACCCATTAACAGGATTCCTTGCATGCAAAAATAGTATTTCTACAGAAATCTCATTTATTGCTTCTTGGGCATTTTATTCTTTCTTTAAACCCAGATCCCTTGAGCAAAGACAAACTGTTCTAAGCAGAGGAACATATTTTGATTGCAAGTCTCAGCGCCACCAAGCAAGATCTCAAGATTTAGAGAGGTGGATGAGTCCAAAATAGGTACCAAGCAGACAACTGAAACTGATAGTTTCTTCTTAGTCTGGGTAAATACGTGTACAAACTCCAAGTCAAACTTAACTCCAGTAGCTGAGGAAGAAAAAATGAAAATTATTAAGGCAAACATTAATTTCAGCTTCTTCAAATATATATGGCATTTATCAAACACATCAGTAATTTTTTTAAGTTATATATTTTCTAAGTACTCTTGCTTGGCCTAACATGAAAAACTGAAGAACTCTAACTTGAATAAGATGATTTCATTTATAATTTATTTATCATTCATTTCATTTATCATTTATTTCAAATTGTGAGCAGCAATTATTTTCAGAAATAATAGCAAAATATAGAATATAGGCATATAAAATCTGCTCTTGATTAGATTTTTTCATTTTTATCCATCAAACAGAAAAAGTTAAGTACGCAAATGGAGCATTCTATAAACAAGTACAGATGCATTTGAGGTCTTTCCATCAATAATTGAATAAAAGTGGCATCTGCTACAGCTGAGGCCTCATGAAACACCGAGACTGATGACTAATGTCATTTTGCCATTACATAAGCAGCATCTGGACAGTGTTATTTTAGCATCCCAATCATCAGTCTTACTAAGAGAAATTAAGGTTATAAAGAAAACTAGATAATCTAAAGAATATGGACAGAAAATTCTCTATCAATTACTGTAGAAAAGAACAAATTTGGAAAAGCTTAAAAGCAGTAGCACAACACCTAAATTCATACTGGAGATTACCGCACATTTGACAGCAGAATAAACTATAAAAATGACTTGTGAATAGTCACTTGTTCTGTTTTTTGAGTTCATATAAAGTACATATTGGTATTTTCCAATTTAGAAGATGACTGCAACAGAGCAAAAGATTAGTCTCCTAAATATAATACAAAAATATCACACTGCCTAAAAACTGTTACTGAAAAATTACTTTAAGTAGCATCCTTGACATACATAAAAACATGGCCTAGAAAATCAATTATGAACCATCCTAAAATGGTCATGAAACACTTACAACCAAAAGAACTTATTCCACAAACACCTTCATTTAATACATATAAGCACATAATACATTACAAAAAGATACCTGAAGATCTGCCTTGATTTCCATGCAATGTCTTTTCATACTAAAAGCAGATATGATACCTAAAGTTTTTTTTACCTGACAATGCAATTAAAGGCTCAAAATAATTTATTTAGTTGCTGAAAATAATACAAATTGAATATTTTAAGGCTTGTTAAGGAAGTATTATTCTTGCCCAAAGCAACTAACTTAGTATCTGAAACATCAAGGAACAGAAGAAATGCATGATTTAAGAATCTGTCTACTGAGGTACATCACTCATGAAAAAATAAATATAATTTAGTGCTACTGCCAAAACTAGGACTGCCCACAAAACCACAAACTATGTATTTATAGAATGCCTGCTTAAAGGTCTATCCTGTGTTGATTTATGCATAGGAAGAAACTTGATCACTGAAATAAAACCACTGCCAAGAAAAGCTGTATTTTGTCAGGTTGGTGTGTGGTTTTAGTTCTGCATTTAATGATTTGTCTTTTTCCAAGCTAGTTTTACCTTAAAAAGCCTTTAAGGTGTCACACATGAACTATGTATGCTGGACTGCAGTAAGGATGCAATTCATCTCACCCAATCCCGCTCTACAGAAGAGCTTTTATAAAGCAGCAAGAAACTGAGATTTTATTCATATGAACTCACACAACTTCACCACCATTAGCTTCATTCAGTATACGAGGCTGTCAGGATAAAATAACCAACATTAATTGTTAGAAAACTTATCAAATTTGAAAAGATTCTTAGAAAGGTTTCATTATTTTATTATTGGGCATCTGCCTTAGTTTAGTTTTGAGTTAGGTAAGAAACAATTCACCATTCAGTGAAAATTCCAACTGCTTACATTACTGGAGCTTTTGAGCACAATGCTATGAGAAGATAGGATCAAAATACAGTTCTATGCTCCTAAACAGGCAAGAAGTGCAAAAATCTAGTCCTGAATTACAGAAGTTCAAGGAAATCTAACTGACAGTCTTGTTTAAAACATGCCTAATGCTTAACTCGCAAGTGAACCTAGAAGTGAGGGATAAGACATGCCTCCATAGGGCTCCAAACAGTAAGAAATGGAAAACTATATTTATAAACTGCTCCAAAGGACCAAACTCTTAGAACAAAAACTATGTTGCGATAGCATTCCTGAAGCTATAAACATCATTGTTGTTTTGCAATGTGCCTTTTTACTTTCTTGCTCTCATCTGTCTTACAGTTTTTGATCCAAGTCCACTACAATCCCTGCTGTTGAAGCATCTCCACTGCTTTAGCAGCTGACACTTTATGCTGATAATTACTCACCAAACTTGAGAGCAATGCTTCTGCAAGAAAAACTAAAGGAAAGCAAAACAACATCTAGTAACAATTCCTGAAAAGACTACGAGTTTCAAAAGAAAACTATTTAATATACGAAGTCTTACATGAAAAAACCAGCAAGAATTCAGAAATTGAAACTGAAGAAATCTCAGGAAACAGTCCCTTACACATTCAAAAAGAGGTTTTCCTTGGAGGACATCCTTTCCTTGGCAAGGATGTCCAAAAATCTCAATTCCCTCTTTAAACTACCAGTAAGAAGAGAGGTAAGTTTAAGGCTGGTATTACAGCTATTGCTTCACTAAGTACAATACCCACCCAACACTATTTCACAGTGTTACTACAGAAGTAAATCCATCCACATAAAACCAGGACTACAACTCCTACATACTTTTGGTCTCTGTTTTAGACACATAGAGACTATTTTAATACACTAAATCCAAAACACTAAGTTGGTGACACAAATAAAAGCAGGGCTTGGAACAGGAATTATTTTGTAGAACGCCTCTGATTGAGATTCAACAACGTAAATCAAAGCAAGCCATCCATAACTGGATAATAACCATTGCATATTTGAGTAATTAATGTATTACTGGCACTCAGAAGTATTTTCTATTTAAAAAATATTTGTGCTATTGCAAAATAAATCACCATCATCAAGTTCCCCTTTCAGCCAGAAGAATGTAGGCAAAATAAAAATTAGCAAAATACTACTGGAAAATTAAGTTTCCCAATTAAGCTACTGTGAAATCAGAATGCATATAAATTGTTGAGCTTTATAACAGCACATTTCAACTAACTGACTTGTAGAAAGGAAGGGAAAAAACCTAACCAATATGAAAGTATTTATTCATAATTTATCTAGTAGAGATCACACAAATAGATTAATAAATTGTTTAGGCATCACCAGGCTGCCCATTATATTAACAATCAATGCAATCAAATTTCTAATGTTCATCATCACCAGCAACAAGAATGCTTCAGGAAAATAAATCCTCTCACAGATAATATTTTTATCATCTGTAATAAAATCAAATAACTGCTAGCTGCATTAAACTTGATTACAAGATGTTTCTCAAAAGTAGTTATAACTTTTAATAATCCAAGTTTAATGAGTTAGGGAAAAGACACAGATAGAAACTTTCAACAGGAAAGCCTAATACTGCAGCCTTACATGAGAGGGTCCAATTCTGGTTGCCATTGCACTTACCATTTATCTTCCTGTTTTAGACTGACCAGTAAAAAGTGATAGGATGTAAGTGAAGGAAGCTTACTTTTCAAAGCTTTTAAGAAACAAAAACAATGATTAGAAACAATTATTATTGTCCTGCTAAATACATTGTTGGCAGAAGACTTTAATATGTTTTAAGTATAATGCCAGAAGAGTTTATCAAGACTTGATATGGTAAAAAACTATCCAACAGCATCAAAAAATGCAATTCTCACCAACAGTCAACTTTTAATCTCTGAAAATAGAGAATAACTTTCTCAGTACATGTACAGTAGTAATCTGAGAGTAGAAGTAAGTGCAAGATGGAATCTGTTCACAGTAAACGAGTATTAGTAAGAACAAATAAAAACTAATTAGTTGTATAAGAAATTCTAAGTTGAAATCAGATTTCATGTGTCATTTTGCAATCTCCAGAAAAGGCTTACAGTTTTTCTCTGCTGCAAAATGCAAAGGCTTTTTCAATTCCCATTCACACTATATAACTAGTTATCTAAGTACATCTTAAAACAAGCGTCTAAAAATGCTTAGTCACACTGCTGCCCTGATTAGAAACTGTTGCTAAAGAAAGTAAACACATCACTCGCTATTTTGTTTCAATTTTTCATGTTTAAAAAGCATTGGAAGTAAAACCTAGACATAACCAGAACACTAAAGACTAATCTTAAAAATACATTTTTTCATGTATCATTGTATATGCCACTTCAATTTCATATGATGATTAAAAAACAACACGTGTATTCTGTAGTCCTTTATATCTAACTTAAAAAGCTTTTGGTAGGGCTGTTACTGCAAAACTACATGTATATATTCTTGCAGTGTATTAATTAGGTCCAGATGAGCACACCATTTCAGTAATGCATGAGAGTGGGAAAGCTACACTCTTCCAAAGCACTCTTCTACCTTTCACCTCAAAAAAAATTTGATGTATGAAGCCATAAAAATTATGCATAGTGACTGAAATGATTTCCATTTGAACCCCTCTTCTTCCCTTTTTATCCTATATTTTTGCCAAGTCCAGCACAACAACTTTAACAGTTTCTATTCATGTAGGGTTTGGAATTTAAAAATTTAGATAAGCAACAAGGATGGACAAACTGTGGTAAGCAATTTAAGCACAGAGACTAAATACTCCTATCTCAAGAGAGATGTAAGAATAAACCAGTAAAGGCTGTGGTGGCCAACATTATCTAGCTTTCCCTGCTCCGAGCTGCAGAACACAGGCCACAGCTTCCTAACAGCAATGGAATCTGAGGGAGCTACTGCCATCCCAGGGCAGTGGGTTGGCTCTCCAGCTTGCTATTACTCCAGCTCTCTGCAGCAAGAATCACGGGTCTCACAGAGGAGCCAGGAGGTTTTGACAAGTAGCTTACAGGGTCAGAAAGTCAGGCAACCCCAAAAGATGCTACATTAGGATATTAGAGTGATGTGAAATTTCACATTTGGCACGACAGAAGCTATCAGTAAGTGCTATTTCTAAATTACATGAGACAATTGTAACATGCTATTTCCCCAATTATGTTTGATAATATTTGGAAAACACTAAAGGACAGTATGAGTTCTGAATCCTTGGTCTTCATTTCCTTGAAGAAAAGATGTGCTGAAAGCAGTTTTCTTTTACAGTGAGAACATATGTAAATAAATTACCATCTACTTTGGATGTGAGTCCCTCAAAACACAGTGAGCAAAAACAAATCACACCTGTTAATAAAATCAAAGGAACTATTTTGCTTCCTCCCCATCTTTACTAAAAAACTAAGGGACAGACAAGGGGAAAAATGTCCTGCTGAAAAGAGGAAATAATTTATTTTCTAACATCTCTCAGGATGTCTCAGAACATACATAACAAATTCTTCACAACCCTACAGAAAATTTCATGGTATAGAATGTAAACCAGGCTTTTCTTTCACAGGAAGCAGCTGAGAAACCAGCTCATTTCTCATTGATGTATGAAGTTGCACCTGTGAAGGGGAGCAAAATCCCCTCCTGCAAATTACAGTTGTTTTAATAATGTAAAAGAGCATTGTGTGAATTGCTTATTCACTATTTCCTCACTAGGAATAGCTGTTATAGTAAAAGGCATCCTACTCAAGAGAAATTAAAGCATTTGCAACACAGTTTGCATTCACTGAACTGATGTGGCTGGTAGAAAAAAAGTCATACCCTTTAACCAAAAAAATTTAGAATCTGACTCCTCTGATAGCACTATTTTGTTAGTCCTGCAAGATGAGTCTTCAGAGGCAGAGCATACCTAAATTACGAATATAAATAACGTACAGATTATAGCGAGGACAAATTTTCCCTCACCATTATAATCTTTCAGTCTCCTTTAGTAATGATTTGGATGTTCTCCTCATCTAGTTTTACACAGCGTCAAAAGGGAGAGTGATTTTAGGCTCCATATGAAATTAATATTGCCCTTTTTGTTTCTGAAAACTTTCTTAGTAAGTTAAGCATAAACCAAAACCAGTAATTCAAACAAGCTTAGCAGCATTAACTGGTTTAAAATTTAAACCTTCAGGCAGAGTAGGGCACATCAGGATGGGTGATTCCTATCACCTCCCACTTAGAAAAACTATTTTACTGAAGCATTTCAATTCCCAAGTAAAAAAATTAGTATCTGAGCACCTTCACTTGATGGAAGTGTTACACCACTAGCTTGTTGGAAAAATAAGAGTGATGTCATCATACAAAAGAGTAATTACACAACTGAATATGTAGCAATTTGCTCAGGGGAACAGTGAAATACTGAATTGAAAACAGCCAACAAGAAGATGGCACATCAATAACTAGTATAAAAATAATGTAATGAAAAAATCCTTTTGCAATTTGGACTTTCACCATAGAACTGTACTTACATTGTCCATGAAATTTGGCTTAAATCCTCCCTCCTGCTGTCGTCGTAATTCCTCCTGTTCCCTCTGGCGTAGCATCTCCTCTTCCCGACGTCTGTGCTCTTCTTCATGTCTAGGGTATTTTTCAAAATTAAGTTAGCTTAGTCTCTTGACCTGTTTAGGTTTGCACTCAGCCTCAGAGGTAAGATCAAGCATATAAACAAAACTGGCCATTATTTATTTTTTTGCACAGTGCAAGGCACTAATCTACTCAACTTGATGAGTTTGAGTACTTTTGAAGTTTTGGTTTGGTTTTCTTTTTTGGTTTTTTTTTTTTTACTGGAATACAAGTAATTTCAACACCAATACATTCTATACCTACTCTTCCAGCTATGTATCAGTAAACATGTTAAAATATTCCAGTTTTAAAGAAGCTACTATGGATTAAAACATTTCAACAGTGCCAAAAGACACAATTTTTAATTCTGAGATGTGTTTGCGCTGTTCTTTTTATCCTATTGACATTTATTGTTATATTTAACAAAAAGTTTAAATCAATATGAAGAGACTATGTCTATTTTCTTAAACTTTAGAAGAGGCATTAAAACAATTATTTGCATGAGTCAAATCCTAAAAGAAAAATTGTTTTCAACATACTAGAATATCAAGTGAAAAAACTTCCAAAATCCCATATCAGACTATAAGATTGCAATGCTATGATTCTACATGCAGATCAGCTGCCCATAAAATTTAGAAGCGTGTTCCTATCTATCACAGCAATGCTTTGGTCATGTTAAAATAAATATGAAACAAAAAAATAGGCTGACATTTCTATGCCATTTAGACATCTCAGAAATTTACAACAAAATTAGCAGAGCTGAAATAAGTGAAAAGAATCAAGCAACACTCGAAAACAATCTTTTATATTGCATTACATTATCAGAAACATCACATATTATGCTTTTGGGAAGCCAGTTTAGCTAACATATCTAAATTCATGCAGGCCTACAGTGGCTGCATGCCACACTTGTGCACAGTAGAAGACAAAATACCTCAGCTGTATCTGCTTGCGTTTTTGAAGTTCTTGGTTTCGAAGCTCTTCCAAGCGCCTCAATTCTTCCTGACGACGCATGAGATCTAACAGGATTAAAAGTGCATTTAAATATAAAAGCTGTCAATCAATCATGTGGCAACACAAAATTTATTACTGTCAGATTACAGTTCTAACATTCATGGTTTTAAACCAAATTTTCAATGCATTTAACTCATCTCTTTCCATAAAGCTAAGTCTAGTACTTGAAAAAAACACTGGATCTGTGGCTTACAAACATAGAAAAGTACAAAATGGGCAAAGCCCCCAGAGAAGGTTACAGAAACAAAAGTTTTAAGTTTGCAAAGAAAAGCAAAAAAAACCTCTCTTAATCCCTTAAATCACATCCTGGTTTTACATCTAGGACAGGGCGTCAATTTTCTCACAATGTTTTATACTGCTAAAGTCACACTACCAAGAAAACCACTACAATATTTATGGACTTTTATGCTCTCCACTACCTACTGCAGACCCCTGCATGGCACACATCAGAGCAAGAGAAGTCATATGAATTTCAGGTGCATGAGGGAAGTCTGAACCTCCATGAAGCTCTATCATGGCTCTGCTTACTGCAACTTAAAAATGACTAGTAGTTTAACCCCACAAAAAAGGCACAGCCATAGCCTCCTATGAAGCACTTAAAATGGCCTTAAAAAGCAGGGCATAACTCACAGTAATTACTTTTGCTGACCAGTCACATTATTGCTTTCTACCTGGAAATCTATGCTTTCTTCAATGAATAATAATTTTAACATTTGTTAGAAAGCAGTTCTTTTTATTTTTTGACTACATAGGATATTGGCCACATGATACTATTTACAGAAACCACAAGTAACATTTTCCTGTACTGTCCATTACATGGCTTTCATGCTTTAGTTCGACCGGTCTGCACTCTTTCTCTACGCATTTCTTCACTATACTAAGTAAAATATCTTCTTAGTTATGCAAATCAGTTTCCTCAAACTTGTACACAACACTGTCAACTATGGGAAAATATGTTTCCTTTTTAGTTCTTTGTTCTTCCAAATTTACACAGCATTCCCTATTTCTTGTGCACACAGGACCAAGACTTCCTACTTTCTCTCTACCATGATCATTTACTGTCCTTTGTTCTTAAGGTGCAGCACTCTACTTTTCTCATTGTTCTCCTAATTTTTCTCCACAGCATAGTTTATTGCCTTTAATGAAATTGTTAGTATGTTAAAAGTTCAACACAGCAAATTAAGATTCAGTATCATTTGACAACTGCTGAATCATAGCAGAAAGCCTTACTAAGCTGGATGAAAACACAGATATAGAGGTTCCAATTCTGCACAAGAGCCATTCATATTAAAGGACCTGTAATGATGGTAATTCTTGACTGACAGGCCCTTTCTCTGAGCAGAAAAAAATCTGCACTAAAGCAGCTGTGGGAAAAAAAGAAAACAAACAGAGAGCATTATTATTAGCCTCTGCATTTTCTTGTGCTTATAAAAGGACAAGGGCTTCGTTTTACCTTCAAGTTTCTAACATAGCAGACAGCAGAAGGTGAAGGTGTTCCCTCACCTCAGAAGTTAATCCTACAAGCTGGAATATCAACTCCACAGAGACTTTTAGCAATTTTAACTGCTGATTTTTCTAAAGATGGAAAATAAATGCCAAGCTTCCATATAATTGATATAAAAATTAAGCTTCTGGTTAAATTCAGTCACGTTTTCCAGTGTTTTCATAATCTATTTAATCACCATTACTAGAGAATATTTACAAATATTTGATGCATACCACCAGTACATAGATCAGAAATACCGTGCAATTTACTTACACATGGAAACACGTATTCTGCTTTACAAATTACTTCTGACTCAATCTGTCAAAATATGACACTACAAAGTGAAAAATTACACGTATCAGAAGAATTAAATCTACCTTCAGAATTAATACCACACCACAAAAACCTGAGTACTCAAACCAACACGTTCTAAAGCTCCAGTCCTACTAGCTCTCGTGGAGCAGTTTGAACACAACCTCCACCTGCTAGAGTATATGGACCAGTAAGCTCATCCTTCCTGTCTTCTTTTTAACTCCTACACAACTAAAACATGACATTTTCTATTTTATTTCATATTTCATATTGACTTCAATACATCTTTAAATTTGACTTCATGCACCAGGGATACAAAATTATTAATTCTAGGTTCTGGTGCCTTAAAAACTTCATTGCATCTTTCTACACAATCCTGTGATGTGTGGATGCCATGGGACAGAGAGAGAGAAACGGCAAACGTTTCTCACAGCAGCTTGCGAGAACTTTCAGGGAGTTGTAAGGATGTGATCACTTGTTAAGTATAAACAATCTGCAGGTGGTGTTTTTCTGCTTCATCTTTCTGTTCTTCTCAAGGACGGAGTATGAGAAAGGTGTTTTTGTTAACTAGCCAACCAAACAGAATGCATTGTATCACTCTATAAAAACCCGCGCGGTTCTCTTGAATAAAGCTTTCTTTTGCTCTTTCTACAATACTGCCTCCCACCTGGTCCTGTGTCATTCTCAGTGCAAGAGTGACAGCGATGCAATCACAGGATTGCAATCCTGTCATGCAATTAATATAAGCAATATTCTTGGCATGGCATGAACTTAGACCCACTGTTCAGAGCAACAAGAGGAAGTTATCTCTGAAAATAAATACAAGTGAAAAAAACCACCTTATTTTCATGCATACTGAAGCTGAAGAATTGAGAAGATTAAAACAGAGGGAATTCTTACTGATCTCTAGAGCTCTGAAAATTAAGTGTTGGCAGATAACCAAGAAGAAACCCAACTATCTAACAAAATTCTGAGTTATGCGGTACCAAAGAGGTACTCTGCTAACCAAACTGTGAGGGGGAAAGGCCCTCCTCCTACACTAAAAGAAACATTTTCTCACTGGAATAGTAGCACCATATGCTTTCATGCTTTAGTGGCTCTCCAATGGAAGGAATAATTCTCTCTTTTTTATATAAAACTGGCATTTCACAAATATTCAAAAAGCAGAATACCTTTTCCTTCATGTTGTCCTTAAAAGAAACCCTAATATCCAAAAACACAAAGATGTTTTCCCATGTTTTACCATTTCTTCTATCTTAATGAACAGGCCACCGTAATCTTGTTTCAGCTTACACATAATTAAGACATGAATTTAAGACAAAGTAATCTCTAATCTTGCCCTCAAATCCAAGCACCAGGTGAATAAATTCAAAGGAAATTAAAGAGCATGAGTTCTGGAACTGGACTATTAGCATTGTTAAATATTAACAATTAGATAAGTCAACAGTAGATTTATCCAGCCTGTAATTTAAGCACTGAACCATCTTTAAAAATGTCAGTCACGCATACACACAAAATTACAATGTGTGTCCAGCTGCCCAGGAGGACTGCACTGTGTATTGTCGGCAGCAATCTTGGATCATATTAACATGCACATTCCTCGCCTCTAATATATACACCTGTGCTTACAAGGAAACGCCATGCTTTAACAGTTTTTCTTGGAAAATGAACCAAGAAACAGTTGCCATTTCAGGTACTGCAGCAACTATCTGGCATTTCGAAACAGTTTTCCATGTTATTACACTCTGTATAAGACCTTATGCTTTTCGTGTTATTATATAGGTAAGCTTTTATGTTATTATCTCCTGCATAAGACCTTCTGCTCTGTACAAGACCTTATAAAAACAGCATGGCTCCACACTGGGAGCACATGTGCCCGTTCAGGAAAAACAGGCTAAGTAAACTTTTTACTAAAGATAAATTTAGGAAGTGGGGAAAAGAGACAATCACAATCTCTTTATAAGATTCTTAATTAATTTCTGCAAATCATCAAGGAATATGTGCACAGAGAATTATTCCTTCCTTTTTCTCAGTTAAATGCATTTAATTAAATGGTGACCAGCAAAAGGACTAAGTATACAGCTCAATATGCTACACAAAAAAAACCATCTGCAACAAAACAAATTCAATACTGGTAGATGATCTGGTTTTACCTTGCCTCATCAGCATTAGCTGATGCTCATGTCTAGCTGCTTCCATTTCTGCCTCAAGTTTCTCTTTGGCTTCTCTAATGTTCCTGTCAACCTGTTCCCGCTGCTGCTTTTCCATCTCATCAAGAGCCTTCCACCGCGAAGCATACTCAAACTCAAATGTTCCAGGCTGAGCAAAGCGTGGAGGCTGTTCTCTTTCCCTAATAAAAAATTTGCAGTAAAAATGTACAGAAGGACACATTTAGATCAACAGCTGTAACAGCCACAGAATGTATACACAACCACTTCAAGTGTAGATCTCACTTTTTATCAACCTGTCAGACGACTACATTCTAAACCAGACAAAGCTTAAATCAGACATTAAGATAAGTAAAAAGACACTTTTCCAAAAATTGCCCAAATAAAGATTCAATTTATTTAAGATAAAAATTTGTATTGCCATCAATACAAAATACTAAGCTGCAACACTAGATTAACAGTGCTCAGCCTTCTAAATCAAGCAGTCAATCCACTAAACCAGTTATTTAGATAAATATCAATGCTTATTAGACAGCCCAGAATATTAGCTGGAATCTGCAGCCTTTAAAATGAGCCCACATTTCCCATTCTAACACTAATATTGTACCTAACAGTGACAAATTTTTAAGAAGTGGTATTCTACAGTCTCAAAATCAACATTTTAGATTCAAGCAACATGAATGGCAAATTACAATATTAAAAATTAGTATTTTCAGATTAGGGGACTTTTATCTCATGATTGAGATTCACTTTCTCATGTCATGCTCAAAGTTTTACCTCAACTGTGGAGGCTGCAAAGATTTACATGCCAGGGAGGCTGCAAACAGTTCAGGGGCTATTCAGAGAACATAAAGATCTGTGGGTATCCAAAATCTCTGTAGGATTAGACCACACCTCTAGTCCATAAAAGACTATAGTTTGCTGGCAACAAGCTCCTACTGACTGCAGTGTAGGCCAAGAATCTCTCTACTACATTAAATGCACAGCATGTTAAACTAACAAGTCAAGTCTGAATTTTACCATGATTAGGAAATTTGGGAAGGTCCTGTTTAATCCTTTGACCCAAAACAGCACAACATACAAAAGCACTACTTCCTGCTACACAAACTCAAAAGTAAAAATCAGCGTATATTTACAAAGGTAACTAAGTATATAAATAATGTTTTATAAAAAAAGGCTAACCACAACTTACTTGTGGTACTGTTGTGTTTTTTGCATTAGCTTCTCAGGGAGTCCATCCTCATCATCAAATTGCTCCATTGGTTCTACAACAACAGGTCGAGGTGTTCTGGAAAACATTTTCAACTTATTAACTGAATCATTAAAGAAGCAGTTATAAGTTATTTTAGCATTTTGAAGAAACACTCCAGAAAGCCAACATGTAATTCCTGTGTCTTGTCTTAAATCTCAGAATTCCAATGAATCCCAATCTTAACAATTACCTTCAGAAAATAATTGTTTTTATGCCCAAATCCAGCTATTCTGCCTAGAAACCACAACTTACTTGACAGAGTCCTGTTTGCTTTTTTAAAATACCAAAACCATCTACCAATAATTACAAAATATTTAGGAAGGAACTACCTTTCCGTTTTTATCAGTGAGGCACCACAGAGGCCATGATTGTACTGGGAAAGCAACAAAACCAAAACAGAACAGCACAACCTATTCATATTTCTACTGACTTCTACAACTTAGTTCTGCAAGTTACTCTAGAACTGAAAACAGCTTGATAATTTAGTATTAATATTACAACGATAATTAGAAAAACATTTCCACTTAAGTTATTTAAAACCCATTCTTTGAACAACCACACACTCACAAATTAGAATCCTGACTGAAAAGCTGAAAACAGCTTCCTTGATATTTTGGCAAGCATGAGCCAAAGAGAGCAGTGGAAAAACTCTGAATTGTGTAAAAAGCTCTTTGCATCAGTCTTGGGAGCAGAGCTTACAAATCACAGAGCACTAGAGACATGATTTTCAAAATATCAGCACTCGTTTTATTGTGTTCCATGTCTTTATTTCACTTTGCAGATCTTCCCCTACTGCCCCAGTCCCTAACCAGGAAAAAAAAAAAAAAAAACAAAAAAAACCCCAACAAACAAAACCAATGACTCCCAATATATTTAACGCTGTGCATCAAGTTCACATTAAAAAGATGAAGCCCAGAATCAAAGATCACAACTGATGCCATCTGCATGGCAATTGCTGGCAGCTCTGCTATTTAAATGCAACTGAACTGCGGTGCTAACATGTTATGATGTAAAACAATAATGTTAAGACACTAATGTTTTGAATGTCTAGTTTTGATACATTTAAACAGGAACTGAAACATGTTCTGATTAGGCAAATAGTTTTAAGTTTAAAAAGGAAAATTTTAGACTCTGAAGCAAAACATCAAAGTACATAGCAGCATTTTAGATTCACGCTAATTATCTTTCAACTGTGCATTAGGCAACACGTCAACTAAGCAAGAAAATGATCAAGTGCTTTTTATTCACTCAGGACACGGTTAGATGGTCATTTCAATCCAACTGATCTATCCAGCTGGCAAAACAAGAATACCCTCCCCTCATATCCCAGCTTCTTTTTCCCTGCCACATCTCTCACGCCAAGAATAGCACTAATGTGAACTACATTACTTCCCTTGTTTAGCTCACCACACTTCCATTCAGTTACTACTGCCAAGAAGACCCAGGGAACAAGCACAAATTGCTGGCTCCTCTCGGTAACAGTAAAGATGTATTCAGATTAAATTTACTATGTAACCATCAAGTCAGTTCAGTAGCACACAAGATTTGGGAGTCCCAGACCCCTTATTCACCTGCCAACTCCTCCTGGCAACATTTTCTCCTGCCTAATTCTCTGCTGGACCTGACATCAGCAAGCACTTTCCTGTGCTTGAGCAGACTGCAACGGACCCCCATACAAATGAATGCTTTTCTGTTGTTTTAGCAAGCACAAGTGGCTTATGGAAGTGTCACGAAGTTCAAGAATAGCACAGCCAGGGCAGGAAAAGAACTCCAAACCCAATTAATGGCAGCAAGTTTTCATGCTGTGAAACCACAGCCTTATTTTCCCAATGAGAATCACAGAAATAAAAAGAAATCATAAATATGTATCATTTCACACCGTTTTTAAGAAAGCATTTGAAAATGTCACTTGTGACTGTGTAAAGTGCAGCAATTAACAGCTCTCTTTGGCAAGTATAGAAATAGGAGATGCAGGAGAAGTGCTGCTATTTGCAAGCTTGCTTGTCCTTGAAATAGATTGTTTTCCAAGTATCACTAGTACATATATCAACCCCTTCAGAATCTCAGTCTTCATTTTAAAACAGCGAGAAAATCCTGGCCTTACAAGGATAATTTTTGGGGTATAAACACTTTCTTTAGTCTACAGAAATGAAATATCAGAATATCAGCAATGTCGTGCACTGATTTGTTAAGAAACAAAGGAATATTATTTTGTCACTGTTACTGGGATCAGGAAGACTGCAACCAATGAAAAGAAAGTCTCAACAGAAAATGCCTTATTATATAGAGAAGGAAAAGTAATATTACATATGAGCAAGAAAAAAACGAGAATTTTGCTCTCAGACTCTAATATGGTAACAAGAAATCTTATAAACAGTAAGCAGAGAAAGATGGTTTTCTTTAAAAAAAAAACAAGAGTATTTGTGGTGTTCATGCAAAACACTTTTCTAACCTCATGGCTTTGAGAGAATTTGAAAACAAAGTAAGAATGCAATTTTTGCTCACATCGGGAAGATATACTCACAACTTTAAACAAAAACATGTGAACTTACGTTGTAAGCAAGAATGCCCCATCACTGCATCTTTCTAGAGCTTTCCGTGCCGGAGGTTTTGCTGCAAACTCTACAAAACCTTTCCCTGTAGCTCTGCCGCGATCATCTACTACAACAACCGCTCTTTCCACTGGCCCGAATTGCGAGAATGCTTGCTCCAGCAGCTCATTGGAAACCACAGGCGACAGATTCTTCACAGTTAAGGCAGCTCCATGGGTAGCAAATCGAATTCGAAGTGGTCTGCTCTTCAAAATAGTACCATCAAGTTCTGCCTTTGCTATTTCAGCCAAGGTTCTAGATTCCTTTATAGAGATAGAAAATATTTTATATCTTTTCTTTTCAAAGACAGCAAGTATCACTTATGTGTGCCCCCCCCGAAAGGCGATGTTTTCCTTCACTTGAGCATATTGGCAACAGGACCATTCAACTTGTTTCCTCCAATCAAAACATCAAGCCAACAACAAAAAACCCAACAAACAAATCAACAAAGTCTCTGTCCTCTGACTGAAAAAAATGCATTCATTACCCCTTATTTATTTTTAGATATAAAATAGATATAAATATAATATTTATTTATATTATTATTTAGAATAAACCCCTGGTTTATTCTAAAAACAACACAGACGCAAATTTTTTCTTGCCTATAAGAGGATTTAATAGATTCTCATTATGATGCTACTGCTCTATAAAGGTTTTGAGTAGAGTTGGAAAGTTGGTACTTCTCACGTTTACCTACTCAAATGTTTATATTCTGCATCTCTGGCTCCCCACAGCAGGAAACGGTATTCAAACATTACAGGATCTAAGGTATTTTGGGTTGGGTTTTTGTTTTGTTTTTAAATAAGTGAAAATATCGCACTTGCCCTCAATGGATGTCCAATTCAAATTTCATCAACAAATGGTGAAATTACCTTCTTTGCTCTTCTATTCATTCGTCTCACATTAATGGGCTTTCTGCACCCACATCCGTGAGACTGTGTAAATCAACTACCTTTTTCTCACTTCAAAAATCTTCACCAGGTTGGATACCTGCAATCCCTGACATTTATAAATTCTTTATATATTTCTTCACAGTTCAACAGGCTAGGCAAGTTGTTAAAATATATATATATATATTCCCTAAACGTAATGGAAAATGGAAGTTCACATAAAAACTCTATCTAATTTGTATTACGCACAAAAATGAGTAACGAGATGTAAGTATATCCCACTTCCTCCATAAAATTGCTATTTCAGGCCGGGGAATTCTCAGGGTAAAAGATGCGTGGCAGAATGCCACAAGTATTTTAAGATGACAACCAAAAAGTAAAAAAACTCTAACCAGTAAAATATATGGAAAAATCATGACTAGACACCAAAAGCACTCTAAAGCTATTCCCAGAATGATACAAATCTGTGCATTTTAAACAGAGCAATCGTGAAAACTAATCTCGCATACTAAATTACCATTTAAATACAATATCATAAACTTTTCGAATGATTCGGTTTTTTGCATGCTTAACTCGAGCATGTTTAATCAAATACTGTATTATCCCTATAAATCTTGTCTTATCCGGGCACAAGTAATTCAAACAACCCGCGGTCCGCAACCTTTTCAATTCCGTGATTTTATGTTCCGTGCTCACGATGTGCGAGCACGGATGTTGTGTATTTCCAAACAATCCTGTCCGTTCTTTAAAATTAACTGTAGTAAGTGCCATGGCGTGAGGCGGGGACCGAAACGCCAGGGGCTGGGAAGACTCCTCTGAATGCAAGGGTCTGGCTTGGATGTGTAGAGGCGAACGGGGAGGGGAAAGAAGGAAGAAGAGGCGGGGGGACCTGCGCTAGCAGTGAGGAGGAAGAGAGGCAGATGCTGCCTTTTTTTACACCCGCCGAAATGGAGGGGAAGGGGGCGGGGGGCAAGGGACCGAAGCCTCTCGCTTTCAGAGACAGCCCCAGGGGCCCGCTCGGATCCTCACCAGGCGGATGAAGCCGAAGCCACGGTCCCGATTGATGAAGACCTCGCTGGGCTCCCCGTAGCGCTCGAAAAGGCGCTTGAAATCCTCCTCGGTGATATCAGTAGGCAGATTCCCCACGAACAGCCGGCAACGCTGCGTGTAGCTCTTCTCGCCAGGTTTGAGAAAGCTCTTGATATCGATGGTGAACCCAACCTCCTGCTCCTCATCTCCGCCGCCTTCTTTGCTCGGCACCAGAGCCATGGCCGCCGCCGCCGCCTCACTCTCCGCTTCTAGGCCGCGCAATCCTTTCAGGTTGCCGCCGCCGCCGCCCCCCACCATGCCCAGCGGCACCGCCGGGGAGCTGTTTTCGATCCTCACTTGCTTCAAGTTCCTATTCGCGGCCATATCCGCTCCTTCCTCGCGGGTTCTCCCTCGGGGGACGCGGAACCCTGCTCGGCAGCCGCCGCCTCCGACCCTCAGCCAATTCAAAATGGCGCCGCCGCCAGCCCCGGCGAGTTGTGCCGTCCCCGCGGGAAGCCCCGCCCCGGCCCCGCTCCCCCTCACGGCCGCGCCGCCGCCGCCGCTCCCGCTCCGCTCCCGCTCACGGCAGAATCTGCCCCGGGCCCGCGGAGAGCCGTCTGTCCGCCTCTAGAGACAGATGTGATTCCGCGGCTGCGCTGCCGTGTTGTGTTAGAGCAGCGGTCTCCTCAGCCAGTCCCCAGGCAGAGGAGCCCCTCGCTGGGGTCTCTCCCAAGGGAAAGGCAGCCGGGTGTGATGCCCTGAGGTGTTTGGTCCCTGCGGGAGAGGGAGGCAGGCGTGACACAAGAGACGCTGAGGCGGCGGCGGCGGGAACAGCTGAGGGAATCACAAAAACCACAGAATCAGTCAGGTTGGAAAACACCTCTTGAGGTCATCGAATCCAGCCTGCGGCTGAATGTGGCCATGTCAACAAGACCACGGCACTGAGTGCCACGTCCAGTCTTTCCTTAAACACCTCCAGGGAAAGTAATTCCACCGCCACGCTGGGCAGCCCATTCCAATGTCTAATCACCCTTTCTGTGAAGAGATGATGTCCAACCTAAACCTGCCCTGAGGCAGCTCGAGGCTATGTCCTCCTGTCCTATGACCTGTTGCCTGGGAGAAGAGGCCAACCCCAACCTGGCTGTACCCTCCTGTCAGGCAGTTGCAGAGAGTGATGAGGTCTCCCCCGAGATTCCTTTTCTCCAGATTAAACACCCCCAGCTCCCTCAGCCACACCTCACAGGACTTGTTCTGCAAACCTTTCTCCAGCTCCATTGCCCTTCTCTGGACTAGGTCCAGCTTCTCAGTGTCATTCCTGAATTAAGAGGCCCAAAACTTGACACAGCCCTTGAGGTGCGGCCTCACCAGTGCTGAGCACAGGGGGACGGTCACTGCCCTGCTCCTGCTGGCCACACCCTGCCTGACCCAGGCCAGGAAGGGCTGTCCGGGCACTGCTGTGTCGCATGGGAGGACCTGCAGACTGACAGGGCAAAAAAAGCATTCACCGAAGCAGATGTGTGAGACAAATCTGAGTGAAGAAAGGCCTTGTCACACTCCTTCCAGGACAACTTCTTACAGAGCAACAGCTTTCATTATAAAGGGGGCAACTTTCTTCTGAGAATGTGAAGTCAAACGTTTCCTCCCTCGGGCATGCCTTCTTCTAGCAAAGACTGCGGATGTCCCCCATCTGCAGCACCAGACTGTGGTTTGCTCTACTGCCAGATTTGTAGCTGCTTGGCTTGGTTCATGTGTTTCAACCAATAGTACAACTAGTGCATGGTTTCTCAGAATTGTTTCACTAATAGAACTCTAGCACTGAAAAAGTCCAGACCATTTTATGAGGTCAGTAGTTACTTCAGCTACTGTGTGGCATACACTGTTGTTTGGAACAAGCAATATCAAGCATGATATTCAAGAACAAATTAACTCTACAACAGGCATGAATGTGGTGCTTGGGGGTTACTTTGTCTATTGTGGAATATTTGAAGTTCCTCTGTCTTGTTGTACCATTTGAGGTACAACAAAGATCTGTCCCTTTCTTCCTATCTCTCTGTAGGGCATCAAGCTAAATGCAGATTTTAACCTCTGAAATTCAGAAAATACATGATAGGAGAAGGATATCTACTCATAGAAAAGGCAGGAAGTCAGGCAGTGTAGGAACATGATGGAGGCATTAGAGTAGCAGTATGGGAGCCTTAAAGCCTAATCATCTTGACTGTCCAAAGAACAATGCTTTGAAGTATATTTAGGATTCAATAACAAGTGTTAAGACACAAGTGTTTAAAAAAGGAACCAACTTACACCAAACCAATAACTTTGTAAATAAAGCATGAAAAGGGGTAAAATACATGTTAGAAATTATGTGACTATACACTGTAGATGGAAAAAAGGAGATGCCAGGTAGTCTGGCTGTTTTTACCAATGTGGTATAATAAAACTGTCATGGTTTTCAAACAGAGATTTCCAAATCAGGTTAGTAGTAAAAGCTGCAACCATTTAAATTGCAACCACGATTTCCTGTGTACTATAAAAATGTCAATAGGAAGAGAAAGGAGTGTTTACAAATTCCATACTATTCTTACTTTCCCTTAACTATAGCAATGCCTCAATAAAAAAAAAAAATTATAGTTCAGTAAAATAGAGCAATAAAATTCCACCTTCCAGAAACAAGGAAATATATCTGAAAAAATATATACTTAATGTGCTCATGGATCCATACACTATCTTAATTAGTCAGATTCACAGTATAACCATAATGCTTGCACTTTTTTGAGAAGGAGCTATTTGCACATGCCCTATGGTCAAGCATTTAAAGTTAACACACAGAAAGAATCTTATATCTGCTGTGTTCAGTCACTTCCTCACTGTCATTAACACATCATTTCACAATAATTTACTCATTCATCAGAAGAGCCCCAGACAGCTAATCTCCCCAAGTGCCCAGAGTTTTGGTGGCTTGGTGACATGTACACCTTGGCACTGACACCAGTTAACCAAAAATTATTTTCAAAGGAGAAAAAAGGGTCCCTCAAAGTTCTTGTCCCAATGTTTTCCTTTAGCTATAAACATCCACTGAAATCTTTATGGCTTACTAAATCAAATTCATATCATTGAAAGCGATATCCTAGGCTATTTCAGCCACTCTCCATTAGTCTGGTATTGTTATATTTAATGTTTTTAATGTAGCTGAACTACATGAAAGTGATTTCAGAAGAATGGGGGAGAAACGTTTATAATCACATGATAATTTACATTCATTGTCATTCTTGAGGGGTTTTATGGAAGCCTGAATTTACTCAACTTGGCATTCAAAAGGCCACAACAGACAGCCCTGATTTTGCCTGACAAAATTTAGTTTGACTTGGAATTTATTTTAAGACCTTAAAACAGTCATGACTTCTTCACTTCATGGAAGGAAATGAAATCTTGAGATTTCAATGAAAATAATTTCACCAAGTTTCAGCCCATTTCATTGCACTTCCTTTCTTTCCATTCCATTTAATTGTTTGCGCCTAATTTCAGAATTTTTTTTCCAATTTAATTTAATGTCATTATATTTCCTTTCCTGTCTTTTCATTTCCGTTCATTCCTTGATATCTCATTTAATTTCTTTTCATGAAATGAAAATCCTTCTTTTCATGAAAGGAAATAAAATCTCAAGATTTCAATGACAAACCTTTCTGTGAAGTTTCAGCTCATTCCTGTAATTCCAATTCCATTTAATTGTTTTCACTTCATTTAGGAATTTTGGGGTTTTGCAATTTCATTTAATTTCATTTCTGTCTTTACATGTACTGCCAGACTCTCTTTTCTTACTCATGTATTGTTTTGGATTATCATCTCACAGATGGTTTTGTATTTAAATTTACTAGCATATATACATTATTCTGCATATGCATGAGTATCTATAGTACAATCACTATTGCCCTATTGAGAAGAACATTCATTAGCAAAAAAAAAAAAAAAAAGAAAAAAAGAAAAAAAAGAAAGGCGGTGAAAATCAGCAGTACTTTTCATTTTGTCTGCTACAGAGACAGGTTATGTCATATTGTCATATTAGACTGTCAGAAGGAACTGTCCTAGCCTTTAATTTTCTGTATCATAGCATTACTTTCCTACCAAATATCAGCATCCTGCTGAATACAAGGAATGCATCAGACCTCTGAAAGGAAGCTCAAGAGCTTTTTATGCTGCAAACTTGAAAATGCTTGATCTGCACATGAAGATCTGACACACCTTGATCTGCAAATGAAGATCTGACGCTACATGTAGTTACCTTTGCACAACTTCAATGTGATTGCTCAGGTGCCAGCACTCCAGTGATGACAGCTGTGATAGGGCTGAAACTGACTTCTCAATAGGCAACTGTAGCTTAGTGCTCAATACATCTCTGGACTTCCAGGTTTATTTCCTTTTACTTCCTAAAATCTGTGTAGAGTCACAGGATCAGTACTTGTAATTCAAGCTGCAGTGGCAGGCCAGACAGAATGTGTCAGAGAGCACTAGAACTGAGTGCTCTCAAATTGGAACAGGATGCTCTGTTTGAGAGGAGAAAGGAAACAAGGGAAAACACAACATTCTGCACTGAAAAAGCAGGGAATGAGATAGGCAGATAGGCTGACAGCCTGAGGCTGGGATCCTGCTCAGAATTGCAAGGCCATGGAACTGAAGCAAACCTCTGTGCATGACCTGACACAGGTGAGACCTTCATCTCCTGCCATTAGAGACAGCATTTGCCTTCAGTATTGCTCATGACAATATCTGGGCTAATTAACTTTAGGCAGGTTTTGGTCTCCACTGTCAAGCTTTTCTTACCAAGTCCAGTTGGCTAGGAATATTAAAAACTGTCATAGCTGTGCCAGCAGGCCTGATGGGGTAAACATAAGGGAGTGGAGGAGGAGAGGCTTAATGCAATCCGAAAGAGCATTCTTTGTGATGGCGGGGGATGACCTCATGGCGCCACTAATGGAGTATGAGGAGAGGTTACGGGATCACGTCCTTGCAGTGCCATCTGGTGACAAATACTGGAATTATCGCTCTAATGGAATAATTCAAGTGGAAATAAACATGACAAACCTACAGTAATACCATCTCTCTGGTCCCAGATGGACAGCACGAGCTGGATTTTCTATTTTTAAACTTGGTGGGAAGGCTGCCTTTCTCTATTTTCTTTTCTTAACACTAGCAGAATTCAGCAACGTTCTTTCATTGTTTTTACATGGATTGAAATGTATATGAATTGCATTTATAAAATCTGTACAACCTAACCTAATATGGTTAGTAGTCACCTAAATTCATGCCATATCAATAGCTATTTTAATGTGAATGAAGACCTGTATTTTAGAATTATCCGTGTTTGAATAGTCAGTATGATTCTTTGAAACAGCATTGGTCTCAAGGACTGAAAATACATTAAAATATATGTGTCTGTGAAGACACTTGTCAGATGGACATATAGGCCCAACAAACGTTACCTGAGTTTTCCAAAGCTACTTTCTCCACTAATATAATCAATGCATACAATGCACTCCTTTTTGAATATTTTTCAGCATATTGTCTTTACCTTTTTTGTAGATGAGTGACAGTAAAGTACTAAGGCAAGCAGGAACTTGGAGATTTAAGGAAACATTTCCCAAATACATTCAGCTCTTGATTTATATCTAAACAATCATTTGGTATCCTGTCAGCACATCAGGCAGTAGAGCTTCACTTGGGGATCCAGTAGAATATGGTAGATGGCCAGTGGTTGGGGGTTTTGTTCTCTTTTACTCCAAATCATCTCTTTTACAATCTGTAGCAAAATGCATCTCTTGCATTTGATTATTTGTATCCTCTGCAATTAAGCTAATGTATTCCATAAATTTTCTTACATGATTATTATTGGTTCACTATTTTTTTCTTTTGGTTTTCCTTTCAAATTGGGGCATAAGACTATTCCTCTGTGAATTTACTTTTTCCACAGGGCCAACGGGACTGAAAATCTTCTGTAATCTGAACAGTGACTGTGATCTGAAAAGGTATAAGACATTTCTCTGTGGTCTTTACTTTTGCTCTCCAGTTCCAGGATTTAATTTTGTATTTGTCAAGGGAAGAAATTTAAACTGAATTATGAATTTGTGAATTCAATTTTCAGGAGTTTATCTAATACTTTTACCTAAACCTTATTGATTTCACTCATATCTGTCAATCACTCTTATATCTAGAGAAGAAATAGTATTTATAATCTTTGAGCATGTTTTACAGGTCAAAATATTTTACTATCCTGAAAACTCAAAAACTTGAAAAATTTACCTAACAAAAAATTAGGAAATAATGAAAAAATAAATCGGAATATTGTTTTGACACTTTTTTGAGTAGTTAACTTTGCTTTTTTTTTAAGGTGGAATGTGGTTTGTCTGTAGTGTAGCGCACATAAATTCAGGAACTGCCATATTAGAGAAACCTCAAGGCCTGTCTTATTAATCATACTATTTTTGACAGGTAGTCAATGCCAAATGTTTAAGAGAAAACTGTTGATCTGTCTAGGACGTAAATGTAGGAAGCATGTTTAAAAAAATCAACAAAAAATAATGCAAGATCTATAATCTCTAAATTGGTAAATTAAAATTGATACCAGAAAATTAAGTCTAATTTCATGTTATGTAACAATGCATTTAGCTGCTTTTAACTTGCTAATTGTTGCTATTCAGTATTTGTAAGTTCAGGTGCATGTGTAAAATTATACCACACATAGATCAGATTTTAAACATTTTTACTTTTTTTTTCTTTCCCCCCACAAAACTCTGGGAATCTAATTTTTGTGAGTGTGGCAATGCCCAGCAGCACTACTTACACTGCTCTTTAGAGTCTCTGCTCCATTTTTTCACCTGACATTTCTGATTGTCCCTGTCTTGTTTCTTACTGCAGGGTTTTTTTTGACACATTACTCTGATGCTTATACAGCCACATGTAAATGGGATGGGGGAACTAATCCAGCTGAAAGAATAAAGGGAGACGGAGAAGAGGAGCAAGTGAAAAGTTGTTTAAGCAAACATTGGTGGTTAATAAATGTGGTATTACCATTCCAGCCTCATCTCAAACAGCACCTGATAGAGGCTTCCTGTTACCTGTTAGGAAAGAAGCACCCCTTAAAGTACTAGCACCTTCCACTTCTGGAATTTGGAGGTATCCACCTTCATGAACATGACAGAGTGTCTGTCCCTGTAAAAACCTCACCTAAGGCATTTGAGAAGATCCTGCTACAGCTTGAAGTTTTTCTATCCCTATGCCAGCCATCTTTCAGGTAAGTGTTACCAGCTATCCAGTACACTGTTCATTAAAGTGGACTTGAGCTGAAATTGTAGGCTGGAGTAAATGAGACCTGAGCATGTATTTCTTGCTCCAAGCTCATCTTTGGATTAAGGTAAAGTTACCTTGTCAAGGAAATAGCTCAGCTACCAAGCAGGTAGTTGATGAATGTAACACACTGAATCATGATAGTAAAATTAACAAAAAACTTTGAATATAGACTCACTTTTTTGCCCAAAGTTGTAGTCCAAAGTTGTGTAATATACTCCATTTTATCTCTTTTCAGACCAGAAAAAAGAAAGCCACAGCTCCCCAGTTAATCTCTCAAGCAAGATCTAATCCCAAAGTAAATGCAAGGTCAGTTTATCTCATTCAGCAAGCAAATACAGTAAACTGCTGTACATGCCTGAAGGTCAGGCAGCCTTTCAGTAATAGTGTGAACTCAGAGAAAACCTCTTGCACTTAAAAACAGCTCTCCTGCAGCCAGCCAGCTTCTATTCCTGTTGGAATCCTGTTTAAACACAGTAGCAGGGAGTGCTTCCCAGAACCAGTGACTGATTAGTTACAGGCTGGAATAAGTTGCTCCCACAGGTCCTGGTGGTGCTTCTCACACTGTGACAGTTCCTGCAAGTCATTGGTTAAATCTGTAGCACAGCAAGATTGCTTTGTTGCCCAGCAATAAAGAAATCTGTTAGAAGTTGTACTGTCCCATAGAGAAATTAAGGACAAACATACATCTTATCAGCTTCTAGATGAGACACATATATGAGATCCTTTTTGGTTTGGGTTGTAGTGGTCTGTTATCTGTTTTCACGTTTTTGTTTTTTTTTCCTGGTATATTTTTTCCTAATATTAAGGACTATAAAAGAAATTTAAGAAGGATTTCTCTTTGAATATCAGACCAAAGGCAGATTCTTGATGTGAACACATTTAACACATCATTCTGTGATGCAGTGCAATTTATTTAAGTCAGTATTTTCCAAAGCAGGGGAAAAAAGCTAGAGGCTAAAGTCAGTAGAAACCTTAAGTACTTACTACCTTCAAAAATAAGGTCATTTTTTATACAGGTGTCTATGAGATATACAGCCTACAAAGTCTTGATCTTCATAACATCTCAGTTTCTGCACTGGGGAAAATGTTTACTTACTTCACATGGGTAATGTAATGTAATATGAATTAAATTTTAAGCACTGTGAATTCTCAAACGAAGGAAACTCTTCAAGTATAAATTCCCAGGATTACTTGTGCATTATCACGCAGAATCCCAGTTATCCTATGGCAGAAATGTGAGCAGGATGAATTCCCAAAGCAAGTGATATTCATTAGATGTTCCAATTCTGAGAAAAATTGGGACACTGTGGTCATTTTTTTTATAAGGAAAAGGACCAAATGCACTGCTTGTAAGGACAGGACTAGAAAGTCCAACCCAACCTTAAAGCCAGATACCCATACAAATACTCTGCAAATCTGCTCACATGATCACCTGGTGCTCACAGAGGCATCCTGCATGCAACCTACTTTGCCATCTACAATGTACAAAGCAGACCACGAGCAAACCCAGCAGCCTACAGTGTTTGCACAGTGGGACCCATGTGCCTGAGCCTAGCTAGGCTGGGGATGAATGCCTCTGTTAGTATATATGGGAAATGGCATGACATTTGAAAAAACTATGGTGATACAGAAGCACCTAGAACTCAGGGTCCTGGGATGTTCTAAGTCCTGTGTCCAGTTCCTCTGGACATAATCAAACCTGGAACTGTAAGGTCACAAAACCTCACTAATTCAGCTTTTTGCAGATGAACTTACTTGGTGGATACCCGGTGGAGAATTGCAACCAGAACACTTGAGATACTTTTTCTCAAACTAGGCCAATCATGACACATTATGCTGAGTGTGATGAATGCAGAACACAGTGAGGAGAGCATCCTCAGACATGTGCACACACTTTCTAAGACATGTCAGGTTTCACTGAAGCCCTAAAATAGAGAGGCCAGTTTGGGGAAGAGAGAATAGACTGGCCAGGGTCCAAGCATGAAGGGATCTCTGAGCTATCTCTGAGCCTGTGTACAGAAAATAGGCCTGGTAAGAGAAGTTTGCTTATAATATCTCAACAAACTGATAACTTTTGCCTGAGCTCTCTGTGTCAAAAATGTATTATTTCTCAGTATTTCTCATGTCTCAAAAAAAAAAAAAAAAAAAAAAAGAAAAAAAA
The DNA here is from genome assembly GCF_037042795.1 of Molothrus aeneus. Taxonomy (NCBI): domain Eukaryota; kingdom Metazoa; phylum Chordata; class Aves; order Passeriformes; family Icteridae; genus Molothrus; species Molothrus aeneus. The sequence continues at coordinate 43,796,302 of NC_089647.1, forward strand.
AGAAATAATAATCACTTCCTCATCTTTATTTTTACTTTTGCTTTCTTATTTAACCAAGTGGGATCCTTATATGATTTGGTCCTGAACTAGGTCACCTAAACTTGTCTGGTGGCCACACTTACACAAGGTACTACCATGCATGGCAGTGGAATGTAAATGGTTTTGCACTGGAAAGAATTTGAGCACAGGTAAAATTTGCCATACAGACAGCTGCAAGACTGAGTATCAAAAGTGAGACCTGGAGTGCTGTTAATCAATTTTGAGCTATCAAGGTATATTGTTTCAGGGACTAAACTTATTAGCTTTGATTATCTTTGGTTTGGTAACCAGTTGACTGACTAGAGAACAGATTGCCTGTTTTCAATTAAGAACAGAAAAAGAACAACAAAGGTTATGTTTAAATTAAGATACGATAATACAAAGGAGATTTTCTGCTATAGTAGGAGAAAAGACCTGATATTAGGGACACATAATTAAGCTTTTGGGGAGTACAACCATCACTTTATTACACTGAAGAATAGCAACCTTTCCAAGCTCCATTGTCATATGGGTGATGTAAGGAAGCTACAGATACAGGTGAATAATAGGAACAAAAAGGAAAATAACTGGAGAATGGTGACATCCAGCCCACCCATCAGACAAATAAGGCCAAATCTGTGGTAATCACATATCCTCTGAACAGAGAGAGACACATCTCTGCCAGGACTTTCCTGAGGAGCTGTGAGAAAGCTCAGAGAAAGAATTCAAACAATTATTATCTCAATCTCTACACTTGAGAGGCAATCTCTGTTTGTCAAAGATGTTTACAAGGAGTTGTTCCTTCTTGTCCAATAGGTGAGAGAAGATTCCTAGAGGCCAATCAGGTCTTAGGTCCACCATTGTTTCTATAAGAACTGTGAATTTCTAATAATAAAATGCTTTTTCATGCCTTCTGATGATGGGGTCTCTGTATCACCTTTGTCTTTCCCCAGTACCCCTTCAGTGATACAAATCTAGAACACAGGTGATACAAAACCAAATGCAACATAAGCTGTGAGGAACTAGGATGTGCCAACCTGCAGAGCAACTGCACTGGTAAGATGAAAGCCTTCATTCAACAACAGGGCAATATCACCATCACTGCTTCATGCTTCTGCTGTTTGTGAGAGATGCCTGAGACAGAGTGCTTGGATGATGGGGAGATGGCTGGTCAAAATACACTGAGGGCTGAAGCTATTATCTCTGGCATGGGTTGTACACTAGTATTCTCCACACCATTCACTTCAGTGTATATTCTCATGAAAGATAGAAGGATGAACAGTGTTAAAAGGAAAAATTGCTTCCATCAGCACAAAAAATTGGCTGTATTTGAGTGAGCAGCAGATCCAGTTGGGAGAAGGAGCTGGTTTACACAAACAGAAAGAGATCTAGCTGCACTTGCAGTAAATGGCCAGGTTGAAGTGGAAATTCCTTTCCTGTGTGAAAAACACACACTTTTTATTATGTATATGGAAATTCCCTCATTTACTCTACATCCCTATAGCCTCACACATCATTGCATCTCTCTTATCCTAATCTCAAATCTTTTAGCAAATATGTTGCCATAGGTTGCCTTTTAAAATGCTTATTTAGCACCAATAGTCAAACTCCTTGCTTAATTATTTGTTTTTCCAATATAACTAGAGGCTTAGCAGAGGCAGTACATAAAGTCACCGGTGAGGAACCTAATGAATAATTGATCTCTTCCACAATGCCAGCACGTCCTGCTCTTCCTGAGAGTGCAGGCTGATTTGTTTTGATCTGCCATTTCCCAGGTGCTCTTTTTCCCAATGAACTGAGCTCAACCCCTGCCACAGGGGCAGGTCCAGCCGAGCCAAGGGCCACAAAACTGTCAAAATAGAGGCTGGGGGCTTCATTCCCTCTGAGAACTATGGGAATTTGGACCTTATTTTTAAGGAGAGTGCTGGTGCACTGTGGCTTTGCCCTCTGCAGAGGGCGCGTCTTTGCCTCTGGGAGTACTGGGAAATGGTCATTGATGGAGCACAGTCCTGTATGTGAAAGAATGCAATGCTGGAGGTCCCAGTGGTTTTCAACAGTGCATGAGTCTGAACGATCCACCTCGTTTCCATATTACGAAAAAAGTTAGGAGTCTGAGGCTACACAATCAACATAATCAGTTTTAACTTGTTGGCTAAGTAATTGATTTACACCATCCTGTAACTGATTTGTACTCAGGAAGGGAGCATTTAAATACTCAGAAGTATATTATCTTTTTGATATATATACAGTAGAGAGGTTCAGTCTACACTGATGCATCTGTTCTCACCTGCAAATGTCAGGGCTGAGAACGGTCTCCCAAGACAGAATCCCTTCTGCCAACAGGACTAAGCATCATTTACCTTAATGGCAACTTGACCAGGATTCCCCCAGATGTATTTACTCTTACAGACACTTCTCCAATGGGCAATATATTTGAAAGACAATAATGTCATTTTACTTGTTCTTTTTCAATTTATTCTTTCTTCTGGGTCACATTCACCAAATCTTCAATAGAGGTGATGTAGTCATCCCTGCCCATCCTTGTTGCCTTGTGATACGTGGTACCTCAGAAGCTGTATGTTGCTCTGAAAAGTTGGTGGTGGACATGGCACATAATTCTGGCTAGAAACTGATACTGTTTAGTAAGATAGCAGTTGTCAGAATGTAGGCTGAAAAATGTTTGGTTTAATTTAAAACTTTATTGCCAGATTTCACACTTTATACTTAGCAAAAACTGTTTCTTGCCAAGTGAACTTTCAGAAGACCATACTGTGCAAAATGGGTGAATAATACACATAAATCTGTGAACATAGACTGCTGTCCATCCAGACAGTGTGAATGTTTAACCTAGAGAAGAGTTGCCTGTGAGAAGCACCGTATTTACTGTTATAAAACATTCTTTGTGTATTTCAGAATCACTCCAGGGAAACCTATCCCAGCATCCTCAGATGCAAATCATTTTGAGAGCATGATAAAAGATTTGGTTAATCAAGAATTAAAAATATATATTCCATATTCTTGTATGAATCTGCTACTTCTTCCAGCATATGTTTGAGGATCAGAGGAATAAATAGAAAAGAGAGGAAAACAGCACATTGTAGAATTGCGGAAAAAAGCTTATATTATACAAAGAAATGCAGTAAGGTCATCAAAGACAATTCTTATTCTTTCTCTGAACTTGTGGAAAGCAATAGAAACTTGCTCTCTGAGGTAGCTTTAATGAATGGGTGAATGGCATAGAGAGATCAAGCTTGAATGAAGTCTTAGTGAAAAAATGCCTTCAAAAATTACAGAAGACTTCTTAACATCCAAATTTATTTGATGTAGAATGAGAGGAATTACAGTAAAAAGTGGTTTGGAGATCATCATTTCACAGTCAGATAGTTGTGCTACACAGTGAAACAATGATGAAGGAAGAACCTTCATCAGCCTGTTTTTTCTTGGAGACTGGAGCTGCTGCTTTTGTAGGAGTATATGTCCTGCCTTTGCATTTGTCCCAGTTTGGCAGGGTCAAAGATCCGTATGGAACTGGTCACAAAACTATCTACCTATCTACGAAGACACCCTGGTACATGTACCTAGTATCCCAAATACCAGGTGTTCTAGACAATGTATTTTTTTAAAGTTACACATTTCTTCATAGTTACACAATTACAAATCTATTTCTACTCACCTTCCAGATACTGACTGGAAGTAACTGTAAAGTAAAAAGTAACTGTGGTCACTTACTTGTTAAGTGGCAAAATATTGCATCTTCATTTACTCAGCTGAAGCTGGGGCATGTCTTTTAATATTGTCATTATTTCATAGAATACAGTGTTTTTTACTGTACTTGAATAATCAATCTCCTACTGTTGTATAACAACAACATTGATTTGTTTTGTTTTCAAAACAATCAAGCTTTTATCGAAATTCCTGGTATTTTTTATTTTAGTTAATTTGTTTGACTCAAAAAGTTGGGCAGACTAGTTCTAATTCCAGATGATGGAGAAGAACCCCTAATGTTGTGCAGAATTGACATATTGTTTAAAATTGCTACAACACAATATTCAAGTTATATAGCCACAATAATGTGATAGCCAAATGCCTTGTAGTATCTAGATCCACTAGTTCAGAAGGATCTTTTCTTATCTTATCTTCTACCCTTAACAGTCCTGGGAAAAATAATGAAAGGGATGTTTTACCTAAACAGAGCTGAAATTAAGTAAAACTATATATAATTATAACAAGTGCAATAAGCATACTGGTCATTCATTAGAGTATTTCCCTTGACCAGTAGAAGACTCAGACCTGGTTCCAAATTTGTGCATGGTGGATCACTTTCAGTTCAGATTAAATATAGATCAAGCATGAACAAAACACTTCATTTCCATCACACTACCCTAGCACTTGATACAGCCTCTTTTATAATGGCTATAATTTTTCATACCATCTGTAGGAGGCCAAAGTATTCTTGATTCAGCAAGAAGTCAAAAGTAGCTTGATAATGCCTGATCCAATATCAAATCCTCTAGGACACAGTCCACCTTCACATTTTTAACACACACTTGAAGTTTCGGAGTAGTTTTGTGTGAGCTCAGGACTTTGCATCATCTGTATTGTGATCCAATACTGTGGTCCTCCTCAAAGTGGAGAATCAGATACAAGAATGACAAGGGTGTGTTAATGCCAAAGATGGATCACCTCCTGTCTAGGGAGACTGGAGAGAAGAGAGCAAGGTTGTCTGAAGATAACTAAAGATTAATTACCTTGATAAAAATTACTCCCCTGAGAGGAACCTGACATGCTAATATCAGATTGCCTCTATGCAGTGAGCAGCTAGAACATGTGCAGAAATGCATTGGTCAAGGTGACCAATGAACAAGTTTTGTGCAACTTCTTCTTTGCTGTCACTTGTATAAAAGCCTGCAAACACTCCAAAGAGAGGTGCTAACTTCAGGAAGCCTTGCACCTCCTCCTGTGCAGAATGTCTTTAAAGATCAGAAGTTGGGTCTGGGCTCTCTGCATCCATTGACAAACAAGCAGAGAAAGCTTGTCTTCAGAAATCACCTAATGGATTTAATTTGCATGGTTTGGTTTGGTTTGGTTTTAATTAAAGCACCTGAGTAACAATTCCAGCTGCACCGTATAAACACTAAGAAAGATTAAAGAAACCAGAATATTTCTGAGCTAGTGCACTATGAAAATTACTTAAATAGGGACAGTTTCAAGTAAATTTTCCTTCTCATAATAGAATGCGGTACATCGAAAGTTCATTATGTAATCTTAGGGTGCAAGAAAAAGGTTTTGGTATGTGGTAAGTGATTGTTACTTGCATTATAGCTCCTTAAAAACTGTTGGTTTTCTAATGGAAATATAAATTAGTATCTTCTATCCATATTTATTTTTCTAAATGCATGGTTTGATTTTTGGTAACAGTAATTAGGAGCTGCCAGTAAGTTCATTAGGAACTACCATGTGTCATGTTTGAAAATCAGTTGATTATTCAATGTCTATCTTAGAATCTCATTTTTAGCCTAACAACATGAGTGAAAATCTACCTGATTTGAATAAAACATTTCAGAATTTTTCTGGGATATTGAGAGCTAACTTTATCTAAGGTAGGAGTAAAGTATAGATATTATATCTTAGGGACTGCTGTACAACTTCTGCAAAAATGTTCTTAAAAATCCCTCGGACTTGTATTTAAAACTTAAAAAGCAAATGTCCAGTCATGTGGCTCTGAAGGAAATACTGCAATCATAAATTAGGTGTGACTGACTGAGGGTGTGTTATCTATACGCCTAAAGAAGAAATGTGAGCTGTGAGTGGAAACAACCACTTAGTGAAAGAACTATGTGAACAAAAGAATTCACAGATGACTTCTTCCAGACTAAGGCACATCAACAGCTTGGCTACAGAGGAGTACTATCTATGCATATCTCTTCCTGCTCCTGCTTCTGCTCAGAAGGGAAATGGGGATTCCTGTAGTCACTTCTTTGTTCCTGAGTGGAGTAATCCCCTGAAGCATGTCTGGGAGTAGATAACAGAGGGCCTCAGGCACGTGTGTAATTCTTGGGTGTGACCTGTTGGGGCCAGCAGTTAGACTTCAATGATCCTTGTGTGGGCCTTCCAATTCAGGACATTCGATGGTTCTATGATACTGCTCTTGCCAGGATAGTGGAGAAGGCAGCTCCTGCCACCACTACTCCAGCAGAGAACCCACATCAAAGCTGGAATCCCCTGTCATTATATACCTGAGTCCATAGACTGCTTTGAGGGCTAGGAGATGATGCTGCACAAATTCATGGATGGTGCACTGGGATTAATCAGACAGGTCTTCTAAACTGGGAACTTGCTGACCCCCACTATAGCATTGGAAGGATTAGGGAATTCTCTGAGTCTTTGCAGGATAAAAATTTATAGGATGATGAGAATATCTTAAAATAAGAGAACACCTGACAGTTCATGTTTAGTATAAGCAGTCATGAATCTTAAGTCTTCACCTGATATTTAGAAGATGAACATCCCCCTTTCTCACTTCTCCGCTTAAACTGTGTCTAAAGATCTTTAAATCCTATCACCTTATTCAAATGATCATAAAATTGGAGCAACAGATCGTATTATTTTTCAGGGAACTAGAATGGTGTAAAACCTGTTGTTATATTACATATATAATGTGAGAAACAACTGCTCACTTAGAAAAATTAAAAAGGTTTATTAAACCTTGACAAAAATACAACAAAGGACTAAACAAGGGAAAAGCTGCAGCGCTGGGAACTACCCCTCATGCATACCACATGGCCAGTTCATCTTCAAGATGGATGCTCAGTCCTTTATACCCCTGGGGGGGTTGCATCAGCCAGCCCTGGCCCCTCCCAAAGTCTGTCAGTCAGCTCTTCTTTGCCATTTATTGGTGGAAGCCATTTTCTTGTAACTTGGTTGGAGGTCAGGCGTTGCCATGCCGCACCCCCTAAGCACCAAGCTTTTCCCATTCCCAACTTCCCCATGCAAGGGGCACATGTGCAGCCTTCTTTTTACCTGTCTTAGACAACCCAGGCTGTCTGATGGCCACAATACAGGGGGGGAAAGGAACTATGGGGAGAACAGAGGACATCTAAACTACAATAACTTAATTATACATCTCTAAAGCTTTTCTTAATATTCACACAATAGTTATCTTTTAATTGTGAGAGCCAATCATCTCATTTTCCATCTATAACAGATAATTAAATAAGCAAAGACTTATCTTTGCTATGAGCTGCAGATGGTAAAGGAACATTTCATACTGAAGATCTCTGGACAAAGAATAAAGGAATTATGGGTGTTAACACTGTGGGAACCTATCACAGACCAGCAAACCAAAAGTTCTAACTAATTGTGGTCATGCAGACAAGAGGTTAAGAGCCACTATTTGATAATAATATAGATTAATAATTAGGCTTGTTATTTGTTGGGAAAATAAGACAGACTGTCCAGTCTGTGAAAAAATTTTGATGCAGCAGGAGAAAGCGCCTTGACGGAATCTTCAACATGATATTTTTAACCAGCTGAGGAACTGGTTGAAAATGTGAAGTTAGGGGGACACCTAAGAAGGAGGGAATAGCAAATAGGAATTCCAGATTTTTGGGAAGTTAAAGCAGTCAGAAACTGGGGGCAAGATACCAGGTCCACAATAATGTATGTACACAAATGTGTACTGTTTTCATTATGTAGGAGAGACAGTAAATGCACAACGAGACCAACCTGGTTAAACCATGAGTTCTTAAACAACAAGGAAACACAGAAAAAGTGCAAAATAGGTCAAATTACCGAGGAAGAAATAAAAATATATAGCATAAATATAAAGGTACAAAAATCAGAGAGGCCAAGACCCATGAAAATATTTAAATACATTAGCAATATGATGCTAAGAAAATAATTAGCCCACTGACCAATATACAAGGAGGTTGATAACAGACCTGATAGTTTAATGCCTTTTTTTGCATCAGCTTTTACCATCAAGGTCAGTTGCAATCAGATGCTAGCACAAAACCTATAGCAAAAGGATTAAGTATTCAGCCAAGAATAAGCATGAGCAGACTAGAAATACACTGAATTGTGAATTCTTAAAGTGTCTGAACCTAAAAAACCTCTCTCTAATATATGGGTGAAGTAGTTAGTACCTAGCTTTGACAAATTCTAAAAAGTATCAAGAGATTAGAAAAGGGAAAACATTTAAAATAGGGAAAGATAAATCACAAAATGATAAACCAATCAGTTTTTTCCTGTAAAATGCTGGAACAAATTACTTGTAAGAATCAGAAAGAACAAAAGTTATAGACAGCATAAAACAAATCATAGCAAGCTAGTTTAATTGTTCTCTGCATCAGATTAATTGGTTTTACAGATGAAGAACTGTTGATTTTTTGTATACTGACTTAAGTAATGGGTTAGATATTCCTGTATGTGAGAGCCCAATAAATAACCTGGAGAAAGATGCCCTGGATGAAACTACTGTAATACAAAACTGTACTAATAGAGTTTTTATTGACTGTTTGGACAGTGTATTGACTGGAGTCCTGCAAGGTCAGGGTTCAGTATTCTTCCCTATTTCAAAAGGTATCTGAGTAGTTAAATAGAAACTTCAACTTTGCAGAAAAATGGGAGAGATTTTAGCTGTGTTTAGTCAGAATTAGTACTCAAAAAATTAAATCAGAGAAATCATCTGAAGGGAAAAAAAAGGATAAAATTCCACAGGGAAAATATGCTACCTTCAGGCAAAAATAATCAAATATAGGATGGAGAACAATAAAGTGCTCAGGTGACTGTTCTGCAAAGAAGGATGTGGGACTCCAGGTGTATTGCCAACATAAAGTGGTGTTACAAACACCCCAGCAATAGTAGAGTGGATGCACAGTAGTACATTGTACTTGACACAGAAAAAAGACACATACATATGGCTCTGACACATTTATATGCTCATCTAATGCAATGTCATGTTCAATTTAAGGCTCTGGACAAGGTCATATATCAACTAGCAAGAGTCCAGAGAAACCCAAAAGAATGACGAGAGTTGTAGAAAGTAAGGACTTGAAAGAAATTAGAAACATAGTCTGTTTATATTTGTTCTGATAAAACAATGAATGTTCAAACTGGATGTTAGAAAAAACTTTTGAATGTTGCAGGTGTTTATCTTATCTTGTGTCCGGGAACTAGCTGAGTCTAAATAGACAGCTGCTCTCAGCCGGGATGGTCATGCTTTTGGATTTGACAATATTTTATACCATACATTAATAGCATCAATTATCCCTACCATATATTAGAGTGAAGAAGAGGATGGGATCACTCTCTGTCCTAATTACTCAGCTGTTGCAGTGTGATGCCATTTCCTGTTTCACCTATCCCAACCCCCCAGGTGTGCCAACCTCTCCTTTCCTCTCCCCCTGTCCCCGGGCTTAAAAGGAGAGGGGACCATGCGGTCTGGATTCTGTTGGGAGCTGTTACAAGATTCAGAGGTCTGTCATCCTGGAATAAAACTCTGGATTAAAACTCTACGGCAGAATCCTCTCCTTTTTCTCTTCACTGTCACCTGAACCTTTTCCACCAGAGGTAAACTGAGTTTCTACTTTGCCTGGATTTGTTCCGAGTGCCCAGCTGCAGCATCCAGCCAGCCAAAGGTATCTCTGGGGTGAAACACCACAGCTGCCGCCTTTGGCCCAGCAGCAAGGGTCAGACGAGCCCAGGCACGTCCCACTCGGAAATATTGCGATTAATATTCCATACTCCACCTTTCCAAATGCTTCCATAATATCCTTTTTTGTTGTTGTTTTGGGGTTTCTTTTTGGGTTTTGTGGGTTTTTTGTTTTGTTTCTGTTTGATTTTTTGTAACACGAAAGTCCTGTTGTTTTTAGCTGTAACTATTCAGTAATAATATTTATTTTCAGTATCCTTCTGCATTTAAGGATTAAAACATCCTGGTGAGGTCTTAAATTAAGTCCTACAAAGGGTAGTGCCAGAGTGCCTTTCTACAGACAGAAGATTATTGTGTTGGTAACTAGCTTGAGCTAGCTAGCTTAATACCACGCAGGAGTGGAGCACAGATTGCTTTCTCAAACAGATGAATGAATCATTTCACTAAACCATTCATGGCAGGAGGGTAAGACGCTAATGTGTCATTTTGATACCATTTCCTCAAAAAGCAGCTGGAACTATTCATATGTGAACTGAGCCACTGTAACTTATTGTCTGTTCAGGGAATTCTTCTTTGTGGGCCTTATTAGTTTAACAATTTACAGTTCATTGCATAGAATAAAGATTATTTTAGACCTTTTGCACCTAAAGATACAGCACAGTAGTTGAAATGGAATTAATTATTCATTTTCTGATCAGTATCTGGAAAGTGCCAGAATATTTGTCTGATGTTCTAAACAGAGCTGGTATAGCACACTGTCACATGCTGACCCCTTCAGATCACTCAGTGTGCACAGACTGCTGCAGAGTAATTAGCCGTTCCCAAAGGTGCCAGACAGTTTCTTTTATACTTCTTGATGATGCCATTCTCCTTGACTTTATAATTTATATTTGCAGAAAATACTACACTACCTCTGTAATGACTGTCATTTTTACTACTCATAGTAGTAAGTTTGCCAGGAATAAATGTTTTGGTACTTTACACTATCTTAGGTACATTCTAAACTGTAATTTTAAGCAAATAAAGATGGAGTAAGTTGTTCACTTAAGCAAGTCCTTCTTCCCAGTATAATAACATCATAGCCAGCACAATCACACTTTTGATTTCATGTTGCATCTCTTTGTTTCCACAGGATTCAGAGGTTTCTGTCTGTGCCATACACAACAGATGAGCCACTTCTAGTTGTGTATCTTGATAATCTCACCTGCCATCACTGATAAAAATGTGAGAAGTCCACTACTACTCTGCTGGTCATTACTTTTTATGTCTTTATTGTCAAGTCTTTGAAAACATTTGTTTCTCTAATGGGACACTTGACATTTCAGGTATCCCTTTTTTTCAATTACAAAGAAAGGTAGAACTATCTTGAACTCCTCCCAAGCTTCCCACCCAGTCTCAAATTCCCACCCCTCTGGGAATGTGCTGAGGTGTACTCTTTCTGTAGTGTGGTGGGTAAAAGAGCCCATCTGGATGCATGTGTCACTCAACAAAGGAGCTGACTCCAGGACTGGAAATTAAAATTTGTAGATGTTACCTCTGATGACGTAAGTTGCTTTCCATACCCATACTGGTGACACTTTTACAGTTCTCAGAACATTTTATCCATGTAAACATGGATTTGTTCTACACACGTAAGAGTTAAAATATGAAAGCGTTCAATATCATCCAAAGTATTTTAAAATATTACTTTCCTTGTCTCTAGAGGAGGATGACAAGTTATATGCAAATATGTACTATGATATTAAAGAATCATTTCAGATTATAAAAATGTAATGACAACTGAAAATTTTGGTCCATTGAGATCAACTCACCTCTACTGTTTAACATTTTATTTGAATGTAACTGTTCTGACCCACTGTTAGGTGATGGAGCTGCTCCAATGACTAAAATTCCCTTTAGCAAATCATACTATATAGTCAAAATGTCTAAAACTAACTTTTCATTATGGAATTAACCTTTTAAGTGGCATTCACAGAATCACAAAATAGGTAAGGTTGAATGGGACCGCAGTAGGTCATCTGATGCAAACTCTGTGCTCAAGCAGGGTCATCCTAGAGCACACAGCACAGGATTGTTCTTGAATATCTGCAGTGAGGGAGACTCCACAACTACTCTGGGCAATATGTTCCAGGGTTTGGCCACCTGCACAGTTAAAAAGTTCTTCCCCATATTCAAGAGGAAATATTGCCACAAGTCCACAGTAGCATTTCTACTTTGTTTGGTTTTAAACTCTTTACTCTGCTCCCTCTAAAACCATGCTCAGCTGCAAAGTACATTGTGGAGCTGAGAGGTGCTGTTGCTCACTTGTGCCACTGAGAAATCCAAGTAACATTGACGTGTTAAGGCTCACGTCGTGTTGTGTCTTCCAGTCAAATTGCCCTGGGAGTTACTTTCTGGGCCAGCAGCTCTGCAGCTAATCACATCAAGTCCTGACAAGTGGACAAGTTAGAAGCTGATCCTAGAGCCTTGTCTCTGTTTTTGCAGGAGATCCACCCCATACATTTAATGAGCACTGTCATTCTTTGCTGCTCTTTGCATTTAAGTTGTAATCATGCTCCTGGCTTTTGTTCTCGAGCACTTACTGGTATTCTTGAGATCTGCTTTCTGCTCCGGTATTGTTTCCCTGACACTCCATTAGTGGCACTTGTTTTTGACCAATTCATGCCAGTCCTCGGCATGCACTAGAGCTTTCTTTGGTTCTTTTTAGCTTTGCTAGTGGACATACATTGACTGACTACTTAATGTGCTGAATCCTTTGACAGTTCTGTCTTCCTGAGTTCAGTGTCTTTACTTACAGTGAAAACCTGTGGGTTTTGCTGTGGCGTGTTTGCATGCTCTACTGCTTCTTAAGAAATAGTAGGTGGAAATATTTTCAGCTATTAATATATATATATATGATTTTAAGTGTTTTAATTTCAAAATTCTGCTTTCAGTATCCATTGACTTTGGTTAGACTCATCTTGGAATAAAGCTTGTTAACAGCTAGTAAGGAAAAGACATTGAGTATGTTTGGGAAAGAAGGGTAATCTCAAGACAGTATTATTAACTTTGCATATAAAAATAGTACTGTCCAAGCAGTTAAAATTTATGTTTCTTTCTCTATAATGCAAAATACACTGGATTAACAGAATTCCATTCCTGCATTGAAAAATCCTGTGCTATGCAGAAAATTTCAGTGATCTTTTCTAAAAGGTTAGCTAATTCCCTTTTTCCTCTGGAGTATTTTTGTAAATTATGAACATGGTTAAATATTTCACAATCACTCATTATCAAATAGTAATTCCTTCATTTTATAGCAAAGAGTAATCATGGTTCCCTGGGCTAAACATAGAAGAAAATCACTACCTCAGCTGGTATATAACTGGGAATATTCAGTACATCAGCTTCTAAGTGACAATTGGAAAGTGAAAACACTAAAACAGGAAAATGCTGTAGTTTCTCTCTAATTTTTTTTTACATTAATCACATTGAGTCTGAAATTTAAAAGTGATCAATGCCTGAGAAACACCTGCTTTAGAGTTTTTAGAACTGAGGGAATTGGGAGGAGTAGGAATTCTGTGAAGCTTCTGAACCCATCTCTGAATCAGTGAAAGAAAGAAAATTAAACCACTTTGAAATTCCATTCCATACACTAAGAAATGTTTATTACAAAAGTGCACATCTTACAATAAACAAATAAAGGTTTTGATATTAATTTAATTTGTGTTATACCAATTCCTGTTTACCTCTCTGCTTCTAGCTCTAGTAAAATAGTTTCATTTTAATTCTGAAAGCATCACATTGGATTTATACATTTAGTGTGATTATGATATTCACAGCAGTGACAGACTTGATACAGAACCACATTGAATTCTTAATGCACCCATTAATCCACACAAAAATGTCTGAATCAGATTATTTTGTCTAGCAAATTTAGACATTGACAACAATGTAATTATTAAATTTAAATATCTATCTGAACTTGCATCTAGGCAACTGTAAAGTAAATTAAGCCCTTTGCTGTTTGTTGTTGGAGGAAAATTAGAATTAAGAAATGCAACTCAGTTCAGGAGAAATAACTGGTCAACAGTTATTAACTGATATTTATTAATAAAATACAAGTTTTTTCCTGCTTTCTCTTAGAATTTAATCATGCTTGAAAATCTCTCCAAAATTAGCAATTGCTACAAAGAACAAAACCAGCAATACAAAGCTGCTTAGAAGAAAATACAATACCTTATACAGTCAATTTCCCAACAACCTGGGGTGTTGATTTGTTTCCTCCAGAAGAAAAACTGGTAACACAGTCAGTTATATCAATAACAAGATATATATTCTGAGGAATATACAAAAAATTAAATTTTCTTTTTCAAGAAGGTGATAGTAAGTCTTCTTTAGCAGTTCTACATTCTGAATTTTTCTACTGCTCCTTAATGTGCATTCTACTTAGAATAATTACATCTAAATAAACAGTAACATGATACTCATCAGCCTTCCTCTGAAGAACTGATTAGACCTCATGTATTTTAAGTGTCACAGGACATTTTTCCATTTGTCTTCTTAATTCTTAATTCTAGCTAAGCTGCCTGGGCCCTATTATTGAAAAAAAAAAGATATCCAGGTTGGCTTTACTGACAGAAAGCCAGGAGAGGCTGTTGTCTTTCCTCTAATGTTTGATTCCAGAATAGACCTTTGGGTGCCTAAACAACATAGAATGAAAGACTTTCTCAGAATTATTTCCCATGTGAGTTATAGTATAACTTTTAGGGGAAAAAAAATTAAAACATTTGCAGTGATGAAGAATCCATATCAAGGCTTGATAAGTAGTTCCAGCGCAGCCTGTGTCTTTTTGTTGTTGTTGTTGTTCTATCTGACCTCCACATTTCTTTCAGTTGTCCTATCCTCCTCCACATAAGCAAGGAGCAAGTTGCTCTGGTTCTACCAAACGTAAGTTTCCCATGGGAGAAATGTTAAGTAAAGTTAGGATTCATACAAAGCTAAAATCACCTGAGCTTCTCACTACAATGATGTCTCTCACTAGAGATTGGCTTCATGACATCCAAAAGTTGGGTGTTAACAATTACTAAACCAACAAACGTAAACAGTCAATGGTCACTTCAGTACTAGTCCACAACTTTGGCAAATACAGCTGTAATATAATTTCCCTACAGCCTCTTAATATGTTGTTATTTATACATTTAAGGATTAAAATGGCCCTCTTGCCTACAAGGCTGTGCTGAAGAATCATATTTCACTGTGACCCAGTTAGCACTGGCCAGAACAGAGCACCTGGACTCTAAAGATGGTAAAATTTCTTCCCAGCTGATGAGTTTTCATGTAGAAATATTCAAATGTCTACTTGTTCCTTGCACTCTCATACTAAATGATTGTATCATTTTATGAGAGTGACCTGTGCTTACAGAATAGCAGCATTAACAAAGTGGCTTACAGTCAAAACCAAGGAAGACCCCCAAATGCATTTTCTAAATGTCTTACTGGATCACATGTGCTGCTTCTGTATACAGTGGAAAGTGACTTCTCATCTCTCATATGTGGATCCTGACAAAAGTTAAAGCAAGAGTTTCTGTAAATTATGCCATCATAAATTTTGCTGCTATTATCAGTAGCCCATCAGGTATATAGCAAGAAAATTCTGAAACTCATTTCTTTCCCATTCCCAGATTGTATGAAACACATGGTTACATTAATTTCTGCTCTCTGATTCCCTAGTCATGTCCTGATGAATAGCTCTTCATAATGGGGATTTTCCACTAATTATCTCCAGCCATTTTACATTGTGTGTGCTGAAGAGTGTCTTTGTAGAGCAGTTTCCAGCCTAGGATCTTTCCTCATAGGTGTGTTCATAGTTTTACTTGTTCCACCAATGTAATTAGACGTCATACTCAATTTTTTCAATCAGTAAAATGTATCTGTTGCCACTTTTCCACTACATTAAAGATCTCTACACTGCAGGGAGTTAAAATCTGTGGCATTTGACATTGTTATAAAGGGATTTCTCAGAAATGATATTTTAAGTTCAGATGAAACTTTCTCTTGTAGGTTATGTAGTTTTAAGCTTCCTCTTTTATGTGCTACATCAAAGTTCTACCTCCTCCTGAGACTGAGGGGAGATTGGCACTTCTCACAGTGCCAATCTCTTCTCTCTGGTGACCAGTGATAGAAATTAAGGGAACAGCATGAAGCTGTGTCAGGGGAGGTTTGAGTTGGGCATTGTGGAAAGCTTCTTCACCCAGAGGATGGTTGGGCAATGGAACAGGCTCCCCAGGGAAGTGGTCATAGCACCAAGCCCGACACAGTTCAAGAATTGTTTGAACAATGTTCCTGGGCACACGGTGTGATCCTTGGGGTTGTCCTGCACAGTTAGTGCAGTAAGTGTATGAAATTTGGCAGAAAATAAACCCCCTTGTGTTCCAACTAGTATTTAGACATCAGAGAGGCTTGGTGTGGCTGAGCTTAATTTCCAATTTATGACCAAGTAGAGTGTTTTAATATGTAAATAAGGGGACAGAGAAGGTCTCTGGTTATCTTTAATCAAACTGAGTTTGCAGAATTTTTGTTTGACTGAAGGTATAAACAAAATTTAATTAGTTGAAACATTGGCAGCACAGAAGTGTGGTACCTCAGTGTGTTCCTCCACAGGGCTGAGGCAGCAGTGGTGGCCCTCTGACCTTCACCAGGTCTTTATTCCCATCATTGTCTCCTCAGAGGAACAGATCTAAACCAAGGCTTGTTGTGCACAGTGAAGGGCCAGTGAGGCTGAGGGCTGGCACAGAGATGTAGGTTCTTCTGCACTTTACTGAGACAACATCGGGCTCTGGGGCCTCTGCTTCAGCCCAGGCAACATTCAGTTGTTAAGCCTTGCTCAAGCCCAGGCAAAAGATGAGGAAGTGGCCCAGCTTGTGGTTTTGCTCAATCAACCTCATCAATTCTCCACTGTCTCACAGCATCTCTCTATTTTGACATAAACAGCCACTCAGTCCATTTTCCACAATGGCCATGAGTTGGACTCAACGATTCTTGTGGGTGCCTTCCAACTCAAGATATTCTATTATTCTATTCTATGATTCCTTGTCTAGTAATTAATTGGTATCTAATTGAGTAGAAAAAAATGCCACTTACCTCAGTGGGTAAACTGTTCTCCAGCAGAACAGTGACTTTGGGCTAGGTAGGTTGTTTTGAAAATATGATCAAGGTTAGGCATCTTGAAATCTCAAATCTTTAAAATGTGACAAAATATTAACCAAAAGCCATGGGGCAGAATAAAAACCTAAAAAAAAAATGTCCTGTTTGTTCAAAAGAAACCTTGAAACAAGTGTATTTAACAACTATGATCCATGGCAATATATGCAACCTGTTGTTTCCTACCTCTCTATCTCCTGATTTCTATTCACTGACCCATATTTGAAAAAGTGATAAGACGGAGGCTGAGAGAATATTTGGGAGGTATCACTGTACTCCTGTCTTCTGCTGTTCTCTAGATGTCCACTGGCCACTATGAGAGAGGGGATCTTGGGCTAAACAAACATTTGGTTTGACTGCTTTTATGTTTTTATGTTCCTGTAAGTTTGAAAATTCTCTGTATGCACAAGTTAGCTTGTGATTCATAAATTCTTGATTACGTACATACTGATATGCTCCAGTCTGAGGTCCAAACTCTATTATTCCTGAATAGCTTGCTACAATGCCAAGAACTGAGAGTAGGGAAGTGGTGCTGGAATACATAAATGTGAGAAGATATGCTCAAAGGGACTTAATGATTACTGAGGTAAGGAAAGAATGGGAGCTGGAACAACGCTTCAAAGCAATAGGGGACTAGGATATAAGCCTCAAATGTGCCAGGATGTGCATCTTCAAACTGGAAGTTAAGATGTGAGAAATTGGAAGAATCAGACATTGGCTGCAGGGCAGGCAGTGGTGCAGAAGAAAAGGGAATGTGTGGTCTTTTGGAACACAGCTCAGGGTCCAGGATTCCTGAGTTAGCTGGTAAAGAGACAACCTAACATTTTAGCTTGTCTCTCCCAAATGATTAAGCTACACAGAACTCAGGAATTATATTTTTCTCCTGCTTTCATTTGCTATTGGCTAATGTCACCAGAATTTGTTCTATAAACTTGTGAGTTTTGAACTTTTTGGATGAGCCCCAGGGATATAAATTTGCTTTAACAAGACAGAATTTCTGGTGGTTGTTTTTCTGGATTAGTTAACTCTTAAAAGTAATTTGGGAAGTTTTAAGAATACAGACATTAAAACATACAAAAAATAGAGAGCACTCGAACTCAGGTTACTTGTGAAAACTTAATTCAGACTCCTGGAAGATACAGTCTTTTATCTGTGAGAGATCACATTCTGTTTGAACCATAGGCCATTCCTTACTTATTTCAGTACACAAGATATCTAGTGTTCAGAGTAGGGAGAAGATGTGAAGTAGCCTGCTGATTGTATGACTCTTTGTATTTACCTTTCTAGTACAAAAGCTACACAGTCCAGTGACTGAGGCTCCTGGTTTCATGAAGAAAAAGTGTGTTCTTTGGACAGAAGAATATCTCCTGAACAAGTGGATTATCTCATTGTCTTGTTTCAATGGATCCTGTGTGAGGCTGAATCTCATTTAATTCAGTTTTGGGACAGGCAATGAGAAATAGGTATTTTTCACTTTCTGGGCACCCAGCCTCATGCTGTGAAGACTCCTCAACTGCAAACAAAGTTGATGTCAGAGGTGATTGTCAAATAAAGTGTAGAAATAAATGCTATATCCCTGACAAATGTAGCAATCCAAAACAGGCAGCCAAATAACACATATTTGTGACACTAACTGTATGGTCTCTCATGTGTATAATGTGGGGATAAATGCATTAATGTTTGTGAAGCTGTCATGTGCTAGTGATAAATGTCAAAGGAACTGTGGAATCATAAAATAATCTGAGTTGGAAAGGGTCCATGAGGATCATAAAGTTCAAGTCCTGACTGCCCACAGGACAAGTTAAAAGTTAAATCATGTATCTGAGAGTTTTGTTCAAACCCTTCTTGAACACCGACAGGCCTGGCGCACTTCCCTGGAGAGCTTGACCACACTCTCAGTGAAGAACTTTTTAATATCCAATCTGAATTTATATCAATACAGCTTGAAGGTAGGATCACAGGGTGGGGATTTTTGAGTCTGAATCCCCATAAGCTGACAAAGAGGGACAAGGAGCTGCCTGTTGAGCTGAACATAGGCAGTGGGACACAAGGATTGGAGACAGCAGCTCCAAAGAGCAGAGACTATGGAAGGCAGTTCTTAAAAGCCATGTCACAAATTCATTGTGATTTTTACATTTGGCCTTTTAGAACTGAAGTTGAATGGGGATGTAGGGAATGCTGTAAGTCCTAACCTGTAGGCATTAGACTTTGCAAAGTTTCTATTCCTTCAATTACTTTTTTGTGTATAACACATTTAGTTATGATGAGCAAGAATGGTTTTTGGTTTTGAACTAAATGAAGAAAAGTCTGTGAACAAAATTATGCTTTTAGAGTAAGAGCAAGAGATTGAAGGGAAGGTACCTTAAGAGACACTAGAAAACTAAAAGGAAATTATGTGTCGCTGTCGAGGTGGTCACGACACAAAGCAGAGACCACAAGTAGTCTCAGTTGGCAACTCTTTATTATTGAACATGGTTGACTTTTATACACTTTCTAATTGTTTATGCTTCTTCTACCTTTACTATTGACCACAATAAGTCAACATAATACTATTGGTGAGAAGTTATAGTGACTTCAACTAACTTTCTAAAAATGCTTCGTCCAGCTGCAAAGTTCTCTTATCTTTCTTCTCTCAGTCTCCTTAGTTACAGCCTTAGAAAGAGCTCCTTATCAGCTTCTTCTTACTTCTCAGCTTCTTCTCACTCCTTTAGCTAACAGGCCTGCTGTTAGCCCCTTCCACAATTATGGACCTTTGAAAGATCACAAAAATAAAGAGACCACAACAGATTCAGCTCTGGGGGTGATGGTGCACTAGTGAGGGGCTGAAATTGAGAATAGAGCACTGTTAGTGTTTATGTGAAAAAGGGGCTGCACCATGACAGATGTTTAAAGAGCAAAAATTTTGGGTTTTGGGTCACAAGTCAAAGTCCAAGTCTGTAGTCTTTTTAAAGGAAGAAATGGTCAGGTCAGTCAGGAGTCTTATGAGAGTGCCATCACAAAATCTTCTCTTTGTGGGAAGTAGGCTGGAGTCTTCCCACTTGCAAGGCTCTGTGCAGGACATATTCTGAGCCTCGTGGCAAGCAAGGGACTCTGCTCTTTAGAATACTCACCCATCCACCTTACAGTTTAACAAAGCCATTGTGGAAAGGTGCTCTAGTAAATGCCCTGACTGTGTTCTGCCCTAACTAATTTTTCCAAATGGCCTTTTAGAATATAAAAGCAGTGCATTAATCCAACCAGACAGTCCTGTTGATTATGGCACAGTCCTCATCCAACAGGAAAGGATAAGTTGCCTAAAAAATCAACTTTGTTCATTGCTCAGACACTAAATAAAATTGAAGAAAAATGGCTTTGCTTTGAAAATGAAAAAGTTCACAAAAATTACTATTTTTTCATTTTTTTTTTCTATGAAGCACATGTCAAAATATTACTTAACTAGTATCACAGTGATCTGCAGTAAGAGAATCTTATGATTCTGAATAATTTGATTTTAAAATGAAATTTATTACAAGAAATATATTAAAGAATGGTTTAAAAACTGACCAAACTTAAGCATTATGACATAAAATTCACTTGACAATTTTATACTTTTCAAGTTTGTTTTTTTCTCTCAGACAGCTCTAAAGAATGCTAATAACCAATTAAAAACTACATTGTGGATCTTACTGAGATAAAACAGAAGCCAGGTCATCAGCCAAAAACTACTGATTCCATTATATATATGTAGCATCACTTCAATTTCTGCCAGCTAGTAGTGCTGTTTCAAAAATGGAAAAAACATTTTTCCCTGTGCTTTCCACTGCACCCCCTTATCAAGCACTATCACTCATCTGATTGCACATGCAGAAAGATCAACGTGTTGGTCCAACTGAAAATTGGCCAATTTCTAGCTGCAAGAATGCTCATGTCACCATAGAAAGGTGACATAAATTTATAGCTAGTCACTGAGAAGAAGGCAGGACTGCTACTTTTGGCAGCAGCTTTATCATGCAGCAACTTGCCTGTGGTGAAACCCTGGAGCCTCATCTTATTCAAGTTCTTCAGTAAGAGAAATACCCCAGGATAAAAAAAAGGAATATCATCAGCCATATTTAATGGAAAGAAACAAAGCTGAAGGTACACAGAAGCTCTTTCATTCAGTGCTATTCTTACACATCCCACAGGAGGAGATCTTCAACCTCTTAAGTAGAAATATCCTATTTAGGAAACTAGAAAAGGTTTAACTTACCAAATCCAGTACTTGATTAATACTTGTGATCAAATAGTTTTTGAGATCCACAAGTGAAAAATCTAGAAAGAAATAGGATTTAGAAAGAATAGGGAATTTTCTTTATATATAGGAATACATACACAGATGCTGCTCCAAAGATAGGTTATGGTAAGATGAGAAGCTAGGTTCATGCAACAACTCCCTCCTGCTGAAATGGAGTCATTCTCTCCTCCTTCAGGCTGCACACTCTTCTCTGCGGTCTTTGTGGGGGCTTTGGTACCTGGTTGACACATAAGTCACTTCAACTCACTAGGGTGGCAAAAAGCTATTCACCTTTTTTTTTTACTTAATTGATTTAGTAGGTTGGAGAACAAATGTTATTAATGGTGGCAGGGCCCCAAAAATAGCTGAATGTCATAGCTGACAGCTTTTCTCAGCAAAATGTCACTAAACCAACATGAAATCATGCTATTTTAGACTTGGACTTACAGTTTGAGGACAGGACAGTATAGAAAAACTGGTTGTAGAAAATGATCCTGAAAGTTGATGTTGTGTAAATTGTATGGAAAGAAGACAAAAGCAGGTCTATATCTAAACCCCTTTATTCAAAAGGCAAATTTTGGTAAACTATGACCTAGTTAATCAAGTCAACTGAATAAAAAGGATCATTAAGTAGAGTGCTTCTGGGGAAAGAGGGACTGAGTAGCAGAAGAATTTTGCCACCCATTGAGAATCCCAGAGATAAGGTCAAATTTTCCAGAGCAGAATGAAGGAAATGGCAGCAGGTAGTATCAAGCAGAAGAGTACCAAAATGAATAGTATCTTCTAGTAGGTTTGTTTGGGAGTTATTCTTGGGATGAATCTTATTGTTTCGCAAAGAAGAGAAAATAAATTTATTGCAGTGGCTGGTTTCACAAAACTAGGAGCATCATCAACAGAGTTGCAGTGAGATGTCATATGGAAAAACAATGAATGACCTTGATGATTGAACTAATGGAAACAAAATAAACTGCTATAATACAAAATGCAAGGTCCTGGATGCTAACAAAAATTTTGCTGTTAATGGAGAACTTTCCCAGTAACTGAGTGGTAGAAAAAAAAAAGAACATAGATATCAGTAGGTGGCTATCTAATGCACTTATACAAAAAGGCAACTACACACCCAAGACTGTAATATTCCATAGAGATATGGAAATATTGATCTACTGTACAATGAAGTAATTTAGCCTAAAATGGATTATTATGAGAATTTGAACTCACATTCAGACAGATGAGTTCAGACTGGGATGAGTAGTAATAAAGCCTAGCAGAATGACCAGTGGACTGAAGATCTGTGGAGCAAGAAGAGACTAAATAATCTGTATTTAGTCTAGCAAAAGGAAGGCTCAGAGGGAATATGATGGCTGTCTATAAATATATCAGGACTAAACACCAGGGAGGGAGAAGAGCTATTTAAGCCAAAGGATGAATATTGGCACAAAAACAAATGGATTCTTGAATAAATTTAGTCTGAAAATTAGAAGGAAATTTCTAACCACCAAAACAATGAAGTTCTGGAACAGATTTGCAACAGAAGTAGGGGGTAAACATATCAGGCTACCATTAAGAGGGGGCTTGAAAAGTTTCTGCAAGGGATTATATGACACAGTTTCCTCTAATAGCAAGATAGTGGACTCAGTGACCTAAGCAGTCTTTTACAGTTTTAAGATCCTACCTTGTGTTTTGTAATACCATTTCTCCATTAAGACAAAGCTTAATCCAACTAAAATCCTCAAATGTTTTAAAATTAATAAAAATTACTTTGCAAGTAAAGATTATGTTGATTATTGTAAACTCTCTTAAAATTATTTCAGAAGAACAACTGGAAGGTAATACAATCTTATTCTTTCAGTATGGGAATGTCTTCTGTGGGGAAGTTGCCCAGATCAGAACATAAGTTGTTATTTACTCTTCCAAAATTTAAATACGGGATGTGGCATAAAGGTCATTTGAAGGCACATTATATTATGTAATGAATGATAATCTTATAGAATAGGATATATTGTCTCCTTATTTAACTGTTGGAAAGATCACTTTTGGTTAATTAAACTGCAAATAAAACAGCTGAATGCAATCTGCTTATAGCTACATAGTGATTTATTTATAAATATTACAAAATGTATATGTAGTTCAACAACCATAATGAAAACCACAGGTAACGTCCTGTACAAAGCATTTTTTTTTTTAGTTTTAAAAAATTCTATGGGTTCTGTTATGTAGAGTACAAACACACAGATATGGTATCATGGAATCATAGATTGATTTGGATTGGGAGGGGACTCTGAAGACCATCTGGTTCCAACCCCTGTAGCATGGGCAGGGACACCTTCCATTAGACCATGTTGCCCAAAGCTCCATTGAACCTGGCCTTGAACATGGCTGGA
This sequence comes from Molothrus aeneus, assembly GCF_037042795.1. NCBI lineage: Eukaryota > Metazoa > Chordata > Aves > Passeriformes > Icteridae > Molothrus > Molothrus aeneus. The sequence continues at coordinate 43,819,784 of NC_089647.1, forward strand.
GATGGGGCATCCACAGCTTCTCTGGGCAACCTGCTCCAGAGCCTCAGAACCCTCATAGCGAAGAGTTTTTTCCTAAGTATCTTTTCATTAAGAGCTTTAGTCTACAAAGAATAGCTGATTCATCAGCCTGATGAAACTCAAAAATCAGAACACCAATAGAGGAAGTAAAACCAAAATGATGAAGCTGTTACTGATTATAGGTGTTTTAAGATTCTGCTTTCTTTTGTTTTGATTTTGTATTTTTAATTTCTTTTCCATCCACTACTATTTCTTGAAGTTGTACTGAGCAAACACTGGTAGACCAGAATTCCATTATGCCATGGCTATGAGAACAATGTTCTATCAACCTATACAGGTTGTTCACATCTTTCTTTGTGTGGCCAAGAGGGACTGAGGATAAGTAGATAAAGAAGTGAGATTAAGGACAGAAAAGAAAGAGAAATACTGGAAGAAATGGTAGGGGGAAAAAGAAAAGTTGTTCTAAGAAGTGGCTTTAAACTATGTTCATCCTGTTATTACAATACAATATGCATCACTTGAAGGTTGTCTTGGTAAGTGCTTTTGAGATTTCTCCTCAAACATAAACCTTCCAAAATATATCAGATTACTCCTTCTCAGTTCAAAGTTGACTGCTTTTTGAGAAAATAGTCCTCCATGACAGAGAAGGATGTCATTCTTCTTATAAGTTGATAAACAAACTGTTGGCTCATCTTTGTTGAATTTATCTACTCCTGGTCAGTATATTTGACATTTTCTAGTAAGGTTACTGACATCAGGCCTGTCCATGAAAGAAGTGGTGTGAAGCCTATAAATACATATGCTTCAGTTCTCTGGTGTTCATGAAGAGATTTTGCTGAAAGAGTTTGAAATAACGCTAACTCTTTCAAACCATAAATAGAATTACTCTATATGAATTATTCTTAAAAGTTATCTGAATTATACATGTTTCTATAGAAGAAGAGGAATTTTACGTCATTGCCTGAACTTTTCACCCTTTTTCCTGATGTCAGTTGAAAAAATAAAGGAAAAGTCATGGTGTATTTAATTATTTTGGCTATATTTCAACATATGAATTTGTAACTAAGGTTACATGTCTATAGGGGGACAACAGTTCTCTGGAGTTAGAAACTTTAATATTTAAAAACATTTCACATAGTTCCAAAAGTGCAAGCAAAACCATTAAATTTTGTTTAAGCTGTATAATCTAAAACATTAATGAAAATGTTCTATTGCTATGTAATAGTCCTAGATAACACTGTTAGGTAATGTCTCTTGCTATGGCAGTGGTAAGATGCAAAGTATTCTCCAGTTACTTTTAGTACTCCAGAATACCAAGAGTGATAGGTTTCTTTTAATGTGTTCTTAATTAGAAAAACACTTGTTTTCTACCATCCGTTCCTAGTGCTTAAGCCCTCTTGAATTTCTTTCTGAACTCCATGAGAACTTAAATGCTTATGGATAAACACTGTTGTAGAAAAAAAGACATCTTCCTGAGACATACGACTAGGAACTTTGGCAAATATGTAATAGGGAGGACAACTTAAAACAGCTTTGAATTTTACCAACCTAGAAGATATTCCAGGCTAATGATGAAGATGGTCAGGAGCCAGCTGACTTGATGGAGTGAATGGGATTCAATGTCAAAATTTCAACACCTTTCTGGTTACATAATTAGTTTGGTAGTGTGATACTGCAGATCAAATATATATCAATTTATGGGGCAACTTTGAGACCTTCAAAATGGATGATGATGCATGCAGACATGGCACTTTCGTCCTTGGCAGTGGTTGTATTAGAGCTGTTTTGCCATCAGCTCACATATTTTTTTGCAGGCATGAGCAAGCTGCTGTCAGCCCTGAGGGAACTCTGTCCCTCCACATCAAGTAGCCCTTCCAAGCTTCATCTGATGAGCAGTGTGTTTTGAACAAAAAGCCCCAAAACCCAAAAAAAACCAAACAACATAGAGTCACAGTGCCGGATAAGCTTTTGGGTTGAGTTGTTGACTGGAGCCTATGTCTCTGGGTGGCACCATTGGGAAGACACTAGATGTATTGTTGTGACAATGGATGAGAGAAAATTTCTCGTCTCTCCCACAAATGAAAATTATTAGCCAAACACATCAAAGGTTTGTTGAGAGAGAGGCGACATCCCTTCAATGACTCCTGCGCCGGCCGTGAGGAAGGCTGATCCCGCGGGAGGCTCCAGCTCCCGACTGGAAATGGCGCCAGCCGCTGAAACCCAGCGCCTTGCGCACACAAGAGCCTCTCTCCCCGGGGGACGCTGCTCCGCGTGGTTGACACGGATTGATCCCGGCTAGAGGAGCAGGGCGGGTATCGCGCTCTCTCTCTCCCTCTTCTGGGCAGAGGAGGATGGGTGAATAGAGCAGAGCGGGACCAGCGCGCCAGACGGGCGGCTGCGCTCTCCCGGTCCTCGAAGGAGCGGGCGCTGGTGCCATGGCCAGCGCGGGGAAGGAGCCGCGCAAGGAAAGCGCGCATCCTCCATTTTGGCGAAGGGCGGGCGGAGAGTTGACTCCCGGCGCCTGGCCGGAGCACTCGTTCCCACCCCCCGGCACCGCCGGGAGCACCCGGCTCTTTTTCCCGCGGGGAAGCCGGATGGAGGCCGTTCAAATGGACGCCCCGCTGCGCCTCACGTTGGTTCGAATTGGTACCAAGCTCCCCGCAGCGGCTTCCGACAAAATGGAGGACGCCACCACCACTGCCACCACCAGCACCACCACCACTACCATCTCCTCCAGGAGCCATGTCGGTGCCTGATATGGCGCCCTCCCCCGCGGCGGGCGGGGGCAGCAAGGCATCCTCGGCTGAGGAGGCGCTGCTCGGCGGGGCAGGCTGCGGGGACGCGGGTCAGGCGCCCTCCCTAGGAGACGTGAACTCTCCCTTTTCCCTCTGGGAATGCTTCCATTACCCATGCTCTGTCCACCATGGGCATGGCCCCAGGTTCAAAACCCTAGTGAGAGGAAGGAAGGAGCAAAGTGGGAGCCTTCGGATAAGCACTGCCAGCCCCTATGGCTCGGCGGTGGGGGACGAAGGGGGAGAGGCGAGCCCGCGCCCCACGGTCAGAGCGGGGGCGCCCGCAGGGACCGAGTGCACGGCCGGGACGGCCAGCGCACCCTGCCCACTGCCAGCGGGCCGCAGCCGGCTGGGCGGCACCGAGAACTTCTGCAAGTTGCCACTGTCTAAGAGCGGCGCGGGGAGCGACAACGCAACCCTGGGGCACGGGTAACGAGCCGGTCGGTGGGCAACGATCCGGGTTCCTCAAACCTGATGGATCAAAGTGGGAAGAACCCCAAGCATGGCCAGGAGGAAGATTGACAGTTTATAGGGTCAACCGGCTGCGGGCGGCTCTGATGGATGGGCGGCGCACCCACTCGGCTAGCCCAGCGCCAGAGCCCGCCCTCTGGGAAAGCCAATGCCGGGGCAGGGAGGCGGATCTCCCCGAGCTCCCTTGGCCCGGTTCCTCCTCCCCTTCGCCAGCAGCTGCGCTTCGCCCGGGACTGGACCGAGTTAGAGTTGAGGCGCCGGAGGAGTAGCGCAGAGTGCGTGCGTCCCCCGCGGGGGGGTTCGTGCCCGCAGGCGGTGGGGAGCCGGGTAAGGCGGGGGCGCGGGGCGCTGCGCCTCACTGGGGCGGGCTGGCGGGGGGCTGGCGGCGCTCAGCTGCCCCCAGGGCGGGGATGGGAGAGCAGCCGCCGTGCCTCCCAGCTACCCGGCCGAAGTACCCCGCGGTGTCGCTGCCGCGCCGCCACCTCTGGCGGCAGGGGCGCGGGTGGCACCGGGGGCAGTCCCGCGCATAACCATCGCGCCATGGAGGGGGGCGGTGGGGAAAAATGGGGGGCGCCCGGGGGCAGCCCCGAAGGGGGGGGCAGGGGTATTTGGGGGAAGGGCCGGGTCTGCTCTAGCGCCTCCTATTTTAACTCTCTCCCTCCCTTCCCCGCCGGGCCCTCGGCTGTTGTTCTGCCCCGGTGCCTCCCCCACCCACCACCCTCGCAGCCCCCCCCGCGTGTACCTCCCTCCCCTCCTCTCCCCTCCCCTGCCCGGCGCTCCGCGGCTCCCCTCCCGTATTGTTCGGCTGGGTCCCTCTAATGGCGGACAGGAGGCGGTAGTGCTGCTGGCCGACTGCAGGGGGGCAAACCCGAGACCAGGGGCAACTGCCGCGCCAGCGGGCGGGGGGCGCGGGCGCTCGCCTGGCGCCGGGGCTGTGCCGCTGAGGGCCCCGCGGTTCCTCTGGGCGCCGGTTCAGGGCTGATAGGGCAAGTTCGCAGGTAATACTCGCTGTTCCCCACCGTGGGTGCCACCGCTGCCCTGTCCCCCACACTCGCGGTGAAAGCCCTCGGTGTGGCGGTGCCCGGGAAGGGCTCCTTGTCCCTCCTTCTTTCAGCGGGGACAAGCTGCGTGGGTGTGCCGTGAGGTATACCCCACCGCCCCCGGCGAGGGCAGTGGATTTATTTGTTTGTTTGTTTATTTATTTATTTATTTGAAAGATTGCGATTAAAGGGAAGTGGTGAGTGATGCAGGCAGTACCTGCCCTGGCCAGACGATGGAAACGCTCCTTGGGGGCGCTGCCTGATCCTCGCTGCCCCGTGTTAACCCCGTGTCTTTCCTTTAGGCTCCAGCCCAGTTTGGTGCAGCCTTGGCAGCGACCAACAAGGAGAGGGAGCTCCATTGTGAGTGCTATTTGTGTATCTGTTTCTGCCTTGGCTAGACCTGCTTCCAGCGGGCTTCAACCATTCCCCCCGCCCCGTATTCTCCGGGGGCAGGGGTGAATGAGGTCCCTCTAGGGCTGGGTGGGGAAATTCCTGGGATCAGTAGCTGCTGCCCTGGGGCGAAGCCCCAGTAATGGCTGTGAGGCGGCTCCTCCTCGCGGAGTGGGCGCTGCTGCTGCAGACACCGCTCCTGCAATACCAACTCCGGCAGGCAGACGACGGGCTGCTGCCGCTGCTCACGTTACCCGGCTCGGGAGGGAGGAGGAGGAGGAGGGCATATTTCGGGTGCCCTCTAGAGTTCTGGAGCGTGTATGAAAATCCGTGACAAGACACCTTCGGCCATCTTGAATTTTCTCCCCCCCCCCATTGCTCGAATCACGTGTCCCCCGTATCATCTCGAAGCTAAGAAGAGGCATGGGAGGTTTAAAATCACCCAGCAGTTTGCCATGGAGAAGCGTGCTCCATCGTCTCTTTGTGCATTCACACTAGTTCTCTACACCCGTAGATTTGTTTGGGTGATTTTGTTGGGTTCCTTGGCTGGGCTTCTGAGCCAGCTTTGTCCCTTCCCCAGGAAGCTAGAGGACACTGGGGAAACCCACAGGTTCCCAATAGCGAGCATTTTTGGTGTTCTGTTTGCGTGGGATTTTCAGAGCAGATTTTGATCTCTGTTGGGTGTTAGGTTGGCTAAGGAGAGGCTTGTTGCCAATCCCTGTGGGTAGGGCTGGGACATAACTTGACTCTATTTTCTGCCCTTGTTAATACTGGGGCTGTTTTTTAGCTGCGCGGGGGATTCCGAGATCGCCAAGTAGCGCCGGGAAGGAGCGAGCGAGGCTGCGGGCGCACGGGAGAGGCTCGGAGCTGCCGCGGCGGGCCCGGGCGCGGTGCGCGGGCTGCGCCGCCAGAGGCGCCGGCGGGCAGCGCGGCGGCTCCGCTGGGAACGTGCAGCCCGAGAACAAAACAAAAAGGCAGCGCCTCTCTTGCCTTCTGGGTCTCTCGCTTGGGTACAGCACGGATTCAGGTGGTGCGGTCTTTCCCAGCACTCGTATCTTGAATTATTTTTCCACTCTCTTGTCTCTGTCCTTTGCTGTTTTACGTGGTAGATTTTTCAGATTTGCAGAGCTTGCAACTTTCTTTGTCACTTTTTGGTGGCTATACAAAGAATGAGTGGTTCGCTGCAAACCTCACTGCTTAGGATGAGGCCATCAGATCTGTATTTATTCTGGGCATCTAAAATTATGGACCGCATCAAAAACTTGTAAGAGTTTACATTACATGACATGTTATCTTTAATAAAGTTGTCTGTTTCAACCCTTGACTTGCTACATCAGTTTAACATTTTTAATAGTAATTTTTTAACTCTTATCATATCTTGGATGCAAGGCTATCATCTAACTTTACTTCTGATTCATTCATTATGCATTCCAGTCTAACAGCTGTTCTGTTTTTTTTCTGATGATCCTTCATGTCAAAAAAAGTTACTTCTAGGAGCAATCAAGGCAAATGATGCTTTGGAAGGAGGGGGACTGTTGTGTACTGGTGCTAGTTCAACAAAAATTATTGCAGCTTTATGTGGCTGCTTATGAAAAGATGAGAATACTGCCAAGAACAGCCATATAGCTAAGATTCAGTAAGCCTTTGTAAGACTTAAATAAATGTCTTGCACAAAAGCATCCTGGTAGGTGGCACATTGTCCTCCTCCAGCTGTGAGGATGGTGGTACAGCCTTCTTATGGCATGTGATAGGACCATGCTGTTCTGGGAGGTAATGTATTTGGTGCTTACTGCTGCAAGGTCATCTCTAGCAACCAAACTCATCAGCCATGTTATTTGGTGGTTAAACTAAGTAACTTGTTTTAATAGAAGTCTCTCTTAATTAGAGCAATAAATTCACTTTATTATCTACTAAATTGGCTTTATATTGTTATTAATCCTCTTTGACTTCAAATATATGATTGCATTCTACTGTTGCTTACCCTGTAATAACATGCTAAGAGGGATTTGCATCAGCAAGAATATCAAAGTGGCAGTGGAAAAATGAAAGCAAGTTTCTCTGTCTTTTGTAGAGCTTGTTCAAGTATGTACAGAAAGATGTGGTACAAAGCTGGTACAATGTCTTCCAGATTTTTGCTGGGGTTGTTTGGTTTGGGTTTTGGTTTTTTTGGTCCTGCAGAAGCATGAATCGTCTTGTGGTGTTTGAGAAGTTTTCATTTTGGTTTTGAGGACTAAGTACAGAATTACTCAAGTTCTGTCACATTGTTTGAGTTTGCACTCAATTGACGTACCCTGCAACAAAAGCAATATGGGGGGGTTCTGTTAAGAACTTGTATCTAGAATTGTTGCTAATGGAAAATTCACTGTTCACGGAGAACTGTTTATTTTTCCATCACAATTAACAATGAACTCAATCAATTTGTGTAAATGGATTGGAATTTGAAGTTCACAGGAGTTCAAAAGACTGCTCAGGTTCCAGTGTGAGAAGTTTGAGGTAATACTTGCCTCATGAGGGCCTTAAAAGCCCCCTATGTTGCAGTGGAGTTTTGTGTCCACTGAAATTGTGTTTAACTCTGGAGCTGAAAGTGTTTTCTTTTCAACTTCTTAACTTTGTTTCAGTGGTTTAATCTTAGTAGTTGAATGCTCTTGTGGCTAAGTGCGTTGCTTGCTTACATATTGAAGTTCCAACGAAGCTTAGCTTGTATCCCATATTTATAGCTTGCCCTATGTGCTGCTGGCTTTTACGGCTGGCGGCAGTACATGACAACTTGATGTATGAACAATTTACTCAGTTTAGATGTTACTATTTACCTTCTTCATTTTGTACCAAGATTTGCAAGTTTGTGAGATAGTGTTTTGTACTTGTAAGAGAAATTTTCGTAGAAGAAAGAAGTTTGAGACTTCTGGAATGCAGTTGCATGTTACAGCTTCTTTAGTTGGGACTTTCACTATATTGATTTTATATCATAGTTTTTCAGCTGCACAGTGAATTATCCCAGCTCTCCTGTGTTGCCCATGCTGTATGTATTGGTGTAAATGCACTTTATTGGGACTATTTATCCTGCCAGCTATTTTGGGAGAGAAGTGCTGATTCATATGTGACTGTTCTCAGGTGTTTCTGTGGTTTCTAATGCACAGTCAAGCTTTGCATCTTTGCTGTCATGTGAATCTCCATCCCTTACCCCCTACTCAGATGGTTAAGCAGCATTCATTGCTGCTGTGGTTGGCTCCATAGAATACAATCCTGTGTGTGCCCAGGTGGCCAAGAAGGCCGATGGCATCCTGGCCTGGATCAGCCAGGTGTGGCCAGCAGGAGCAGGGCAGTAGCCAGCACTGCTGAGGCCACAGCTCCAATGCTGTGCTCAGTTCTGGGCCCCTCAGTGCAAGAGAGACATTGAGGGGCTGGAGCGTGTCCAGGGAAGGGCAACGGAGCTGGGGAAGGCTCTGGAGCACAAGTGTTGTGAGGAGCAGCTGAGGGAGCTGGGGGTGTTCAGCCTGGAGAAAAGGAGGCTCAGGGGGACCTCATCACTCTCTGCAGCTGCCTGACAGGAGGGTGCGGCCAGGTGGGGTCAGCCTCTTCTCCCTGGTTATAAGTGACAGGATAAGATGGCCTCAAGTTGCACCAGGGGAGGTTTAGATTGGTTGTTTGGGAATTTTTTTTCCACTGGAAGGGTTGTCAAGCATAGAAATATGCTACCCAAGAAAGTGGTGGAGTTGCCATCCCTGAAAGTAATTAGAAGATGTGTGTGAAGCGTAGGGACATCATTTAGTGGTGAACATGGTGATGCCGGTTTAATGGTTGGACTTGATCTTAATTGTGTTTTCCAACCTAAATGACTCCATGATTTCAATGCCACTTTATTATACTTAAATGATTTTTACAGTTGAAAACTTTTCTTTTCCGTGAACTTCCAGAAGTTAGGAATTTTTTATGTATTCTGTGGAACTCAATGCCACTAGAGTTCAATAAGACACACACACTAAGAGTTTGATTATATGTGTGTATGTATGAGAACATCAACAGTTGTAGTAGATGAGATCAGTGACTGTCCTTTATAGACAGTCTCATCCCTTCACCTGGACTATCTCTTGGACTGGACATGTCAATGATGAAAGTTGTTTTCTTGCTCTGGTTTGCTATCAGAAGAAAATTATTTCAATCAATGGTTATAGTCCAGATTTTATTAGTCCAACATACGTGAAATCTACAGCGATTGTTAATTTTTGTGTTCTAGTGACAAGATTGCCACCAACATATTTTTCAAATTTTTCTTGATTCAGAGGGCATTTGTATTTCCTAAGTTTGTTGTCATGCTTAAATCCTTAATTTTTGTCCATGTTTCCTGAATTTTTTGGGATTAGCTTTACCATAACTTCTTTCTCTGCCCCTTTCTCACCATCAACTATTAAGAGAATAATCTTGTAGGGGTAGCAGCAACTCATCACAGAGGTTGGGTGCAGAAGCAAGTGGTCATTGATCTTAGCAGAGTAGCTGCAATACTGGTTTGAAACACTCAGGCATTGTCAGTGTTCTAGCCAGCCATACTAAGTGTCAGTAGCACAAGAGGATTTGGGTTGGGTTTGTGTGGGTTTTTTAAGTTTGTCTGAGATGAGACTACTTAATACTGTTTGCTGTCATGCAAAACTGTGTTTGGGTCTCTAAAAAATATAAGGTGTAATATGTTGCTTCTTTATTTAAAAGGTTTATGAACCTTATTGTACAGCTTGTTTAACCCTTACAAGACTATCAGACTCCTTCAGTTAGCATCACTGTAGCTTCCAAAGGCTGTAATAGCGACATTTGTCCCTAGTGCTGTACAGAAGTCTGTTCAGACATAGTCCCTGCTCATCAGCTTTATCCCCCAACACATGCTAAGCAGGATGTCATCTCAGTTCAACCTTTCCCCCATGGAATAGTTTGTACAGTAGCCATCTATGCTTGGGCACATGCTGCCACTTGGGCACTGATGGGGACAGCAGCTGCTTAGATATTTGAACCAGAGCTACTGATGTAGCTTCTGCTGGGCCAGACCATTAGGAGAGATGAGTGGCATTATGGAAGAGTTTGTGTTGTGTTTGTGTTGGTTTCTACATTTAGTTTCCTCTAATCTTTTGCTGTGAAAGATGGTATTGAAGAAGATAGAAAATCATGCACATAGAATTGTATGGGTTATGCCAAATTTTACTAATTGAGGGCTGCTTACAGCTCACAGTCTGTCCAAGAAATATGGACATCTTTGTTTTCCTCCTGCAGGCTTTTGTTGAAAGTGTACTGGCATGTTACCTTTGTTTAGGCTCTTCTGTGCAATGCAGCCATACTGAACATTAAAAACAGTTAATTCGTTTGAATTAACTCATAATGCAACTGTGCTATTTTTTTCTTCTGTTTTTTGTTTTCCTCTCTCGTTGAAAGTAGCCTTGGTAGAAACCTTACTTCTTTTTGGAGTTCCTTTTCCTTTGATCTGTGTAAGATCTTTCCAGCTTGGTATTTACTCCTAATACTACATCAGATTTCTCTAAAAGTCGTATTGTTCATCTCATTCATAAACTCAGCTGTCACACCTGTATGGATGACCTTCAAGTCTCTCTCTCTTCCAGACTTGCTGCCCTCTAAACTCGCTAAATCTCTGCATGTGCTTTTGACTTCTCCTTGTAGATGTCTGACCTTTAGCTGAGGCTGCTATTGCAAAGGAAAACTCTCTGTGCTGTTGCTTGTAGACAGCAGTGTCATGAGATCTTTGGGTCTAGCCCTGGTTTTAGACATAGCACACACTCTTCTAACAAAGACTGTAGATTTCTCCCACATATTAAGTGGTGTCTTAACTGTTAATCAGCAATTAGGTGTTTGTTATTTAGTTGTATTAAAAATCACATGAGTACAAGATCATGCTTTGACCTCTGTATCGTGTGGTAACAATTTTTCTTAAAAGATCTGATAAGAATGATCCTGCTCTGTGGATATGGACTCAGAATCCTATACCAGAGTGCTTTTCTGGACTTCTGACTGTCCAGTCTTTTTGCCTTTTGCATTTTATGGTGGTAAAACCAACAGGTTTTACTTAGCTTTAATTCAGTGTTGGGATTTAACTGTGAAAGGTACTATCTGTTTTTTGTTGTTAATGAGGTTGTAAGAGCTGTTTAGGAAGTGACATCATGGGCAGTTAAACAATTTCATTCATTCTCCTGTGATGCTTCTCATGCTTGGAGAAGTTCTGCATGTGCACCCTTACAAGCAAGCCAGTTGCAACCTGTTAATGCAAAAGAACCTGACTTTAGGAAATAAAGCCTACTGAAAACAAACCCCAACCACCACCTTTCCTGTCACCCTGGGACTCAAACACACCATCCTTAGAACAAGAACTAATTGTAACCATTGTTTATGGTGGTGCTGTTTCCTTGTATTCTCATATTTGTCTCTCTCCATCTGTTGCCCCTTATGTTTAGATTGTTTGCTCTTTGAACAGTTTTACTCTGTGTTTGCACGGTGGCTAGCATGATGTGGTCTGCAGCTTTGGCTCCTGGGAGTCTGTGATAACAGCTGTGATCTGTGGGTGTGGTATTGGTGTCTTTTTTTAAATTTTTTTTGTGTGTGTGTATGGAATAGGGGAGAAGAGCTAGTGTTCTGTTATACCTGAGATAATGTTGTCGTTTTGTTTGAGCAACAATTGATTGGTAATACACCAATCTATAAATGTTTAAGAATTCTTATTAAGCTGGCAGAATTTACCAGACATCTTTTTAGTTTATAACTAGTGTTTGCACATGTGCATATTTGGGATTTTGTTTATTATGATAAATATTATTATTAGTAGTAGTTTTTCTTGTAAGGGTGGTTATGTTTTTTGAAAAAAATTAATTCAGGAAATGATGTTTTGTTCTGGTAGGTGGTGCCTTGTTAAGGAAGCCAACTAATATCTAGAGAGACCAGGTAAGAAGTCCTTTGTAATCCATGTAATAAACAAAGAAATCACAATTTAGAAATGAAGGAAAATGGAGAGCACAACAAAGGTGGTTTGTTTTTTTACCACTAGCAAAAGGTGGATATTTGCCATCGTCGCTGTGTTTGACCATCGTTATGTATACTTCTATCCAAAGAATTAACAAATAGAAATACTGAGATGGTCTGACTAATACTGTGTATAGTACAGTACTGATCTGAACTAAATTCAACGAAATTTAAATAACTAAAAAATACTTTTTTTAGTAATTTAAAAGAACCATAACACAAGAAGATACACAAGAAATGTTTGGAGAAGATACACAAGAATTACTTAGGAAGGTCTGTTCCTCAATAAAAGAGAATAGATTACAGTGTGACTTAATCCTGCTCTAGGAAAGATGGTGCACCCAGTAACATGGTAGATAATTGGGTGTGCTTCCTTCATCTCCCTTTCCATCTCCAGTGTTAAAAGCTGAATTTCTGAGTGTCAGTTACTGCCTGAACAGTACAAAATCAAACAGGGAACAGTGTGTAGCCTTTCAGCAGGTACAAGAACTAGAAGGTGGAATAGCTTATTGAGGCATCACTTTCTTCTTTTTAGACAAAAGTTTATAGAGGATTTGAAAAGCTCCCTGCTAGGAAAGTTAATAGTTTTTGGGTTTTTTTTAAGGCTCAGACTATACTTCCAGTTGCATATGTAGATTCAAAAGATGAAATACTGGCTTAAGACAAATAGTACTTTGAATATTTTTCATGGGTTTAAATTGAATGTATATGTCCTTGGTTTTATGACCATTTAAACCAAACTAATTTAGGTTTGTCATCGTCCTTTCCTGTTTGTACCAACATCGGCCTTTTCTGGCTTTTTTGATTGTTTTATGTTTTCAGTTTTGGGAGTCAGTTTAGGTCCATGAATCATCACAATGAAATTTGGGGATGAGGAGCTATGTAGGTGTAGAGTATTTGCTCTTAGTTTTTTTTGTGTTTCCACTTTCTACCATCTTAGCTCCCATGATGGACTGACTGGCTGTTAGAATCCTTAAACAGCTAGGGAGAAAGGGGAAAGGAATAGGAATTCAAAACCACAGTAGTCCTGTCCAGGACTGGATGTGGGTTGTAGTTGTGGAACTGTGGCCTTAATGAATACAGTATACATCTTATTTAAAAATAAGACTACCTTTTACACTTTAAAACAGTTGGATAACCTGGAGTCTTGATTGCATAATGTAACTTGCAGCCAGCCAGCCAGTGCAGCTGTGAAAACCTATCATACTTGCCTTGCTGACCAGATCTATTCTTGCCTTGGATTCCGTTTCCCGTCAACCTTACCTCATATGGAACTTGAACTGTTTTGTGGCTGGTTTTTTAGTTTGATCTTCTCCCACTTCTTTTTCTATCTCATTTTGTTTGTGGTGATAAGTTTTTCTTTCATTTGTTACACTGTAGCTTCATTGTCTGATTACTTGGTCTTAGTCCACATGGGTTTCCCTCCTACATACAGCATGTTAACTTACTCTTTTAAATTCAGTTTTCTTTGTTCTGAATTACTTGATGCATTGAATACGAATTACTGCAAGTAAATTGCGTTGAAGAAGCTTGTCTATACCAGGCCCAAAATACTAGGTTGTTAGCCAATACTTGATTATTTCTCAGGGATGAAAAATCTGTTTGAGGCTATTAGCTGATGTTATTTATGCTAAAGGCAAAGAAAATGCTCTGTCTTCAAACTTGTTCATTTGCAGACTTTGGCATGACAGTTTTTCCTCTTTCTAAGCATATGCAAAAATAAAGTATTTTAGAAGCATTAGTCAGAAAGATTTGTGCAGTAAGGCGCTGAGAAGTGGTGTGCCATTAGGCATGGATACTAGTTAACCATACAGAGCTACTTGTTCATGGGTTATACATGATATGAGTGTAGACTGAATGCTAATTTAAAATAAAAATGAAAAAATCCCAACCAATTAAGAAGAAGCACTAATGAAGAATAGTGTTAAAAGTCCGTATTGTTAGTTAAAAAGTGTCTTCATTTCCAGAATGTTTGAGAATAGTACCGTTTGGGCACTAATAGGATAGAAGACAGCTTTAGCTAGTCTTGGTGAACAGCAAATTAAACATGAATAGTGCACCCTAGCAGGATTAAATGTAAACAGCATACTGGACTGAAATCAGCAAGGTGGTAGCCAGCAGTTTAAAGAAAGTGATTGTTCTGCAGTGTCTTATACTGGGAGAACCCATTTACAGTGTTTAGTCTGGTTTTGGTTAGACTACGTCCTAATGAAGATAGGGATATTCTAGAGTAAGCCCGGTGTAAGACCAGGGTGATTGAACACATAACAAAGGAAAAGCTGAGAAAGAGGGTTGTGTTCAGTCTAAAGAGAAGGCTGAACGGACAGGTTACTGCTGTTTTCAACTAATTAGTTGAAAATAGAAAATAGGAAAGGAATAGGAAAGAAAATAGGAAAATAGAGAGAAGATAAAGCCAATAGTAGAATAGCAGGTAATAGGCATGAGTAACAACAGGGGTAACAATTGCGCATAGCTAAGATAATCAAACATTGGGAAATTCTTGCTCTTGAGATTTCTGTTCTTTCTGGTCTCTAGTTACTTGTTCACATTTGGTTGGTTTACATATGATTGGCTGTACATCCAATTTTTTGTAACTTGACAAATTTGAAAGATAGTGTGCTATTTGTGCATACCAGGCTTTTTTTTTAAATGCTAACAAAAGCTAGGGACTTCATAGATTTGAATTCTCAGTTACTCTTGGCTCTACATGGAGCAATGAAGATTAAGGCATGTTTTTGCAATGTGTGCTCTGACCCACTGACACCAATGGCCTGTGTTCTATTGCTCAGACCTGACATCTAAATAAATTTACTGTTCCTGGGTCTCTTTCTGATCTAGTCATTCAGTATTTGTTTTTCCTATTAAGTGTTGCATTTTTTTAAAGTTAAGATCCATCAAATGACAACTTGACTCTTTTCATGCTGTATTAATGCCACTTTATTTTTCAGGATTTTACACGTTCTTTTCCTGTGTTCATATCTCTGGCATAGTGTTTCTCTATTGTTTCTGTATTCCCTTACCACTTAGCCATCTTTCAAGTCTCTTGCTGTGGTCTAGTGTTGCCTATTTTCTGGAAATAGACACACGCTTGGATATAAGTAATAGATAAGCATTTTATTGCAGGTCCTTTGTTTTTCTCTCTTGTTTTACCTTTCTATTCTATTTATAATAAAGGACATTCTTAAGCAGCATCTTGCTGCATGAGTAGTAGATAAAATTTACTCTCTACCACATCGCACATAATGGGTTTTAAGGCTAGAAATGGTGCTGTGCTCTTGCCGATCAGTGTGTTTCCAAGATTAAACAGCTGTGAAATACATAGAAAGTGTGCAGATGAGGAGACACATGTCAGTGTGGCTGCCCTAAAACACTGTTGGTCAACTGTATGATTTTGATTTGCCATGAATACCTATGCCAAGTGCTGCTCATTCTTTGATGAGTAGTCTTGAGAATTACTGGTGCTTGTTTTGGATACCCCTTCACAGAATTAAGTTTGAGGTTGATTCTGTATTTTGATTCTGTTTGTGCATTCAAGGAAGCACTTCTTAGCATTCATTGAGTGGGAAGACTCAAGGAAGAAGCCGTGTTAAGCAAAATTATTCAAATATTCCTGGAAGCATCAGGTGGAAAACAGATGTCAGCATTCACATTTAGCAGTGGTGGCTGCAGTTCAGTTAAGATGCTCAGAAGATATCACAGTTTGCATGCTTTTGGTAGGCTTTAGCTGTGTGTAAATAGTCTTGTGAATAGAACGAAAATTTACTGACTTGCTTCAAAATATTTCACTAAGTAGATCTTTCCCTTTTACTGTTCTTAGTTACTGTCTCTGCTGAATTACAGGTCTTTTAGGTCTTGCTTTTTTGTTGAATTCTCTGAAATCTGCGTGACAAACACATTTTGAATCTTACATCATGACTTTTAGTAGGCTAATTTCTTCAATCCATACAAAAAATCAGAGGAAAGAATTAAATTTGAAGCAGCTCCAAACCTACTGGAAAATAATTTCTGAAGTAGTGTCTCAAAACTCAAGCAATGAGATATACCAGGCTTTTGTAATGATGGTACTCAGATGAACAGGTAAATTAGATTTGTGAACCTAAACTTAGTATCCTCTTCTGAAAGCTTTTACCAATGTTCTGAAACACCAGCAATATAAATGAGTTTGTGTTAAGTGTTATTCAGATACTTTCATGAGCTTGTATAGTAATTTAAGACCCTTGCTGTACTTTGGTGTTGTGAATACTTGCACTTGAAGTTAGCCAAAAATATTAGTTGAAGTTAGCCAAACTTCAAGTTAGCTAACTTGAAGTTAGCCAAAAGTATTCCTGTTGAACTCATTACCATGATTTATGTGTGAAACTGGCAGATGAAATAGTTGAGTCATTGTGGCATTAATGTAATGACTGAGGCTTGCTGAAAGTCTTGCTTGCTTCAGATACACAACTCAATGTGGCCACTAGATATACATGTTGTAAAATTCAGCCTGACCTGTTTTAATATTCCATGTGTCACTGCTTGCTGTGTTGGCAGTGGGCTCATGCATATTGGATTGCTTTATGTAGTAGTTGCTCTCAGGGTAGAGCATTTCTGTCTGTGGCCATCAGCTTGTCATGACTATCCTGTCTGCTGAAATGATCTCTGTGCTGAAGTTCAGAGCTGTGGCACCAACCTTGATATGTTCAGGCACAGCTGTAGTGTTCTTGCACAGAAATTTTTCGTTTGGGGAACTGACGTGGCTGGAAAGGGTTCCAGCAGGAAACTCTTTTCTGTGGTTGCAGAAACAGCCACATGATAGCATAGCAATGAGGCTGTGGACCTGGTAACTAGGCAGACCTTCAGAAGTGTTAAAACTTTTGTTAGAGGTGTAAACGTTAACAGTAAATCAGAGCTACCATGTATCCAAGGGATATGTGAACATAAAAAGCTACGGCTGATGGCTGAGTACCCCTGAGGAAGGATATAAGGAGGAAAAAAAACCACAAACCGAAACAGTTTATGTGGTTGCCTGTGGTAAGAGTTTTATATCTGGTGACTCAGAAGGGCCCTGCAACTGCTTTGTCTCTAACTTGGAGTTGTATTCACATAGGTAGGAGTCTCTCCATACACAGTATACATCATTTACTATGCCCAAATTGAGACTGTAGTAGTAGCATGCAGATTTAGCTTAAAACTGTCTTAAATTACAACCCTTTAAAATTTTGAGCTACTTGTGTTTTTCTAGCACTTTTCACTTCTTAAATGTGGATATAGTTGGGTTACTAGTTTGCTTCAATTGCAGTGAAAAAGTGCTACTTTTAGGTGATTTTAATTGAAGTGGTTTACTTTGTTTTTGGGGTGAACTGTGACATACATTCAGCCAGCCACTGGACTGATGGTTCATACCCCAAGAAAGCTGTGGTACATGGGTTGCATCTGGCTATGTAGGGAATGAGTGTTTCTGAGCTGTAGCAAGACATTAAGCTAGAGAGCTTCTTGATAGCTGCTTTGTAGATAGTCTGTACTGAGCTTGTGATCATCAGACAAAAGGAAAGTCAAGTGATAAGTGATCTTCTGTAATAAGGAGAGGAACTTCAGAAACTAGCAGAATTAAGGAATTAATTGATATTATGATCAAATGAATGTCAGGGTCAGGAAGTGACCATTAGAACTGGATAGCCTCACAGAACATTAGGGACGTGTTCGTTAAGTCTCTGACCTTATACCAACGTGTTGACACCCATCCCTCAGCTGAAGTCAGCTTCAGAGCCATGGGCTGAAATTTAGATTTTTTGGGTAAATGGGTAGAGCTTCAGTGAGGCTAGTAATATTTCTTTTGTATGTAAGAAGATTTGTAAGAGATATTACTCTACTGTGTTAGGGTAATTGCTGTACTAGGCAAATAGACAATTGGGTAACTTGGTTGCAACAGGGATGTATAGGAATAGAAGCTTTTCAGTTAAAGGCTGATTTTTTTGCAGGTGTATTCTGGTTTTCACCTGGCTGGCCAAGAATTTTGTAGTTTCCTTTGAACCACTGTGTTTTAAGTCATCAGTGCATTTATTTCATGTTTGCCCAATCCCTGTTTGAACTGCTTGCATTTCTAACCTCTGTAGCCTTCTACAGCAGCGACTTTCCCAATTAGCAAAATGTTTTCATGCACAATAGATTATTAAAGCTTCTTAATTATTTAATTTGGCACCTTTTTGTTCTTGCAAAACATTGGGCAGCTCTTATAATCTGTATTTTTTTTTATTCTTTCAGAATTAGCATCTTCCTTGAGTTGTTTTCGTTTCAAAGAGAAGTATTTTCCATGAGTATAAATTGTTCATGTAACTCATCTGTTTCTCCCTTTCTCTGAAAAGTGAGTGATCTGAACATCTCATGATAAGCAGGATGCTGGTGAAGTATGTTTGTTTTGTAGTAATAAATGTGCTTTGTTTTATTTGATTCTTTTTTTTCCCTCTTTGGTTGTTGATGATTGAGTAGCTTTGATTTGAAAGAGTGAGAAGGTTGCAACTGGGATCTCAAATTATGTGTATTCTTTCCCCCCCTGTTCATTACCTTGCATTTGTCACTACTGATTTTTCCTGCCACAGTGCTTTACAATCAGTTTGTGTTTTCAGCTGCTGTGAATAAGTTTATACGATTAGGAAGCACTCATTTTGGGAGTCACTATCTCTTGGCTGACTTATATATGTTGATCTGTGTCATTTTATTTTGGAACCCCTGTGGTAACTTGTCTTTATTGTGGTAACAATGAACAACACATGATATTTTTCTCTTTAAATAATTACAAATCCCCCAGAGAGCATCTTCTCAAAATCTTTATTGTAAATAATTTCCACAGCAGTCTTCACTAAGTACAGTGTTTGAATGCATTTTGGAAGACTTTAGTGGGATATACCAGTTTAATCAGGGTTGGTCAAAAAGTATGTGAACCCTTCAAAAGATTTTGGCAGTAGTCCTGTGAGACATTACCTTTTCATATCAAAATTTGTATTACTCTCCTCCCCTATGTTTTGGGGTTTTTTTGTATATTTATTCAGCTGTAGTTTCTATCAATTTATTTAGTGATAGAGATAGGACTGTAGTCTGAGTAATTGTTCTTCCCTTCTGCTTAAGTAATCGGTTGCAGATACTGAAATAAAAAATTGTTGACTGTCTTTAGAAATCTTAAGTGACTTCCACATGGCCCTGGTGATTTGTTCTAAAATCCTCTTCTGTTAGCACTTTGATGCAACATTTTTCCTCTGACCTGACCTGTAGAAAGAGAGCTTGGATGTGATCTTCCCTGATCTTTTCCTTACTGAACATCAGTGCAAAGAATTTATTCTGTGTTTTCTGGTTCAGGCTTCGTGGATACCCTTTTACTTCAGGAAAATTTTACAGATGGTAAAATTGACAAGAATTGGGATTTTAGACAAACTGTTGTTGCTCTGACCTAGGTCAGTAGCCTGTTTCTAACCAAAAGGTGTATGAAATGTATATAAAACATCCCCCCAGTACAATTCCAGCACTTTTGTAGGTCAGAGACTTCCTGATAGTAGTCTTTCTTGGGTTTTTGGAGTCTTTTTAGGCTGGTCGTATGCATGAGTTTTTTAAATGGCCTTCGTGCTTTCAAGCTTTTTGTTCTAGCAGCTCCATTTCTTCTCCTCCCACCGAGGTTGTTCTTTCTGAAGCCAGATACTGAAGTAACGAGATTTTTTGTATTTGTATTTTTTTATCCCCCTGGGAATTGAAATATGCTTTTCTGGAGTGCTGTCTGGATAATCACACCTTGAACTATGTTGCATGGCCCAGAGTTAGACTAAGATTTGCTTTTTCTTCAGAGAGTTCTCTCCGTGGTTGAAGTTGACTACGTTGTAAAAATTTTTCCCATCATTCGGTGGTGGGCTGATTTTACTTCCCCCCTGCCCTAGTTTGCACAACAGTAGTTAAAAGTTGTTAAAACAGTGGTTAAGTAGTTACGGTGAGTAATTATCTCACCATAGTGAGATAATGGGAATGAGAGTACTTTGCAGTCGTGCTCATTATCTCACCTGTGGTGTCACTGTTGAGTGGAAGTGATTGGTAGTATACCATTAATGGGCTGTTTCTTCTGCTTGGGACGTGGAATTTAAAAGTAGCCCAGTACCTCTTGATGTAAATAATTTAGTTACGATACTGTGCTTTCCTAGCAGAAAGTAGTATTCTTTTGCTGAGGCAAATAATTCCCTTTCTTTTTGTTCCAGTATTTGTTTCTTAGGATACTGTCTCCTAAATTTTGTTTATCTGTTCACGTCTGAAGATGTCTCAGTTATGCATTATTTCCAAAGTAGTCTTTCAAGTTTTCTGTTTTGTTTTTAGGCTTATAGCATTGATAGGGAAACATATGTACATGGTGGTCCTACTTTGGATGTCTGTTTTGGTGGAACTGCAGTTTTAGCCAGATTTCAGTGACTCATCTTGATTTTTGTGTTTTTGCTCCAAAGGTACATAACTGTGACTTTGATCTTCTGTCACCTTCATTCCACATGTTATTAATGGCACTTGGTAAAGGCATTTAAATTCCAGTTTCTGCTTTTGTAAAAGCAGAGTTGAATTTTTTTTTTTTGAGGTACTGGTACACCTCACCTGGGTTTCTGCAATTCATGATAGCTTTAACTCTCTTATCATTCATCAGTGGAATTGACCCTACAAGTATTACTTAAGTGTCTTAAGAGCTGTAGTAGTTGTCATCATTCTAAAGAATGCCTACATTTTGCCTACATTTTGTCTCTTATTTCTTCCAGAAATTAGGCCTCGAACAAAGCAATGGGATCGTAATTCATTTCAGCGTGAAGACTTTTAACAGGTGAGTGATGTAGCTTAAATTAAGAGGGACACACAAGGCCTGGTTCAAGGATGGCTGTTGAATATTGGTAGTGCTTCTGTTTCTGTTCAGATGTGATTTTGGTGTCTATGTACCACCACAAAGCCTTGAGCTTGTTCTTCAGCAGTATTGAACATGCATTTTCTGCAAACTAGGTCTCACTATTTTGTGGGTTGTTTTCTTGTTGTTGGTTGGTTGGGATTTTTTGTTTGAGGTGTTTGTTCATTGGGGTTTTTTATGAATTATTTGGTTTTGTTGTTGTTGAGTTGGGGATTTGTTTTGTTAGTTGGTTTGGGTTTTTTCTGTTTCAGTTTTGTTTTTTCCTCCTAAATCTCAGTAATTTGTCCAGTGATCAGTCTAACAAATCTCACGGGTTTCTAATCATTGTATTTCTATTGTAAAGCATCTTTTGCTGTTGCCTGTTTTGAGGTATGAGTTTTTTCCCAGTTTTCCATTCTAAGCATTTTTTTTAAAGTCACTTTTTTTTTTGGGTAGCTTTTCATTTAGAAGTACTGACTGTGACATTGCCTATGTGGTTTTTATGTTTCTCCTTGCTGTTCCTACTTTTAGAAAACAAGCTATCTCATTTTGCACATTTTATGGGTAATGTTGTTGTTGGGAGGTAGGAGCTATTTGCAGGGAAATATATGCAGATTTTGCTTATGACTTTGCACTAGTAGTTAAACACAAATTTTTATATTTTTAATACTTAGCGGTACAACTCATTAAAACCTAGGAGCTTTGTGGAGAAAGTAAATAGATTTAGGCAAAAAGATACGTGTTTTGAGTCTCAACTTTGCACATGTTATGTGCATGTACTGTAATACAGCCCAAGTCTGTCTTTCTACTAAGGATTTGTGAAAATAGGAATCACAAAGGTTTTGAGTCCAGCCTAGGGTGTAGTCTTGGCATAGTCTCATTTTTTTCCCCGCTCACATCTGTTCGAGTATATTTGAAACTTTATTATCAGCTTTATGTGCATGTGGTGCTTTTGTCCTTGTAGAAAAAGAAAATATTTAGAATAAACCTGTGAAAGTTTAAAAATTAAATTAATTCTTTTCAGCAAAATCTGAGATGCAGAAAAATCTAACTTTAAATTATTCAGCCCTAGGGGAAAAAGTGAAAGAGAATATTGGATTAAATTAACCTTCAGTGTAACTGACTGATTTCCAGGGATGTACATGCCAACTACATTGATAATACAATTTTCTTGGTTAGAAACCTTCTTTCATTCCAATTCAGCATTCCCTTTATTGTGGTTCAAATGCTATTATATAATGGCATTTGTCTGTGAGGCTAACATAGGAAGGAATTAAAAGGTGGTCGCCTGCCACTCCTCTAGGATTAATCTGGTTCACAGCTTTACTGTTTGGTCCTGGTCCTGCCCTCCCTGCTCCTGCTCAGTTAATGGTCAGCAGGGCTTGAGTAGTGTAAATGTGTAGAAGAATATTTGAGCTTTATTCCTCTGGGCATTTTTCCTGTCGTGGGTTTTAAGGGCTGTCCTCAAACAGTAGATAACTATACTAGTTGATGCTCTCTCTTTTAAAAATGCTGCCAAGTCTGGAAAACCTAATGACTGTTATAAAACCTGAAGAATAAATAGATGCTTGAACTTTGAACAGTCTCTTGTGAGTGATCACGTGTGTTAATACAGACTATGGATGCCTGAATCTGTGCTAAGTATCACTGCAGTGCATATATACAAGTGAAAAATATTAGCAGTGTAAGGTTTATATTGCATTGTAGGCCTGATTTTTATGTCCTGTGGTTTTCCTTTTCTATTTTAATTTCAGCTTAGTGTATTCTGCTACAGGCAGCAAGGAGGTTGACACAATAAAAATGAAGGAAGTGTAGCTGCTAAGATTTTTTTTCTTGGTTGCTTAGTTTACTTGAATAATTTATTTCCTTAGTATTCTATTACAGATATACTTCTTAATTCTAATGTTTGATTACTCAGTTGCAGTTATGTATGTCTGTCTCTTACCAAACATTGCATATTTTTCCCCTCTGTAAAGCCTTCTGGATGTGTAATGTGACAGAGTAGAAGATCTCAGAGAGTACTGTTGCTGCTTTATTCACAGCAAAGATTGAATAGACTCACATTCTCTCTTACTGGAGGATCATAGTGCTAAAGTCAGGTTTGAACTTAAACTGTAAATTTAGAAGAAAGTTGGTGTAAGGAACATAGCTGGCAGATGATGCTTGCGATGAGGAAATAGTTTTGGGTAGCTAATGTTTGTTTTTACCCCGTTTCAGACCACAGTACTTTTGTGAAAGGCAGCAAGTTGGTACAAGAGCAGTTTCCCCACAGGAAAGAAAATAAAAGTGCTTGGAGCAACTTATTAAGGTAAACAGATTGCAGTGGATTTCTGGATGGGTAAGTATAGATGAGCAGGATATTTCTACTTCTTGTATTTACCTTCCTGTAATAAAGGTTTTATAAAAAAGCACAGAAAGCTGCTTCTGACCTTCCACACAAACTCAGTGATGTCACAGATCAGTGTTTACTCCAAGACATACCCAAATTATAATTATGTCTGTATTTTTCTTGTAGTATTGTATCAAGATTGGTTTAAGTTACTGATCTTTAGTACAGATGTCTTTTAGCTTTGATTATATCCAGGTTGACTTTTATATTTTTTTAATTCATGGTTGAATTGACATTTATGAAGAACAGATTCCCCAAACTGAACAATTACTAAAAGCAAACAGAGCTCCCCAGGCAAATTAGCTGTTGGGAAGTAGCCTGAATAAACACTGTTTGCTCTTAAAAGAAATAAGACGAAGTCACTGAAAGTTGCAGGAGCATGAGGTAATAAGTCAGGACTTCAAATGAGCTGCCAGTCTGTAGTGGCTACAAATGAGAGGTTGCTGTCCACTTTCTGCTGTGCAATAATGTATCTATTTTTGTCACATTCAGGGGTTTCCTATATATCTCTTCCTTACTTCTTTGTTCCAATCATCTTGTGGCAACCTAAGGAGCTTTGGCAGTGTGGAGTTGAGGGAAAATCAGTCGAATTTCAAAGTTGTTAACGTTCCTAATAGGGCCAGAATTTAATAGGAATTCACTTTTTCTTTCTGTGTGCTTAACTCTTGACCTTGCTTTGTAGTCTAGCAAATGCAGTGCTAGAAGATAATTGCTTGCATATATGGGGTGGGAAAGGGACTGAGAGATTGGGATCATTTAATAAATAGCACTGAAAATTCTGTTTCCTGTGTGTAAAAGTATTGATAAAACATTGTGATGTGTAGCGATTGCATAGTTTTTGCTAGTATAGGATTAGAAAGTAAATGGATGTTAAGACATTCAAAAAGGAGCATAGAAAAACCTAATTTTCCTTCATATTATCTCAGGAAGAAAATAAAATCTGGAACTATTAATTCAGTAGTTATTTTTAAGAACTGTTACTGGAAAGTAGTATCTTACTTGCTGAAGTTGGATGTGTTCTTTTCTTGCTTTATGTTTTTCTTCAAACAGCAGATCTGGAATGGACACGAGTCCTCTGGGAGGATTAGACTTGTCTGAAAATACTCCTAGTCTGCTAGGGAATACCACCATGGCAGCAGGTCTTGCAAATGTAGGAAATACATTTGGAGGGCCACCAAGTTCTTTAGTTTCTAGACCTAATAAATTCCAAAACTCGCCTATAGAAGACGATGATGATGTAGTTTTTATCGAGCCTGTACAACCTCCGCAAAATTCTACGTCGCTGGTAGCAGATCAAAGGAACGCTGCATTTACATCATCTAAAAATGAAGAACTTAAAGGAAATGATTGCAAAATGCTTCCTTCTCCAAAAGACTTAAATTCTCGAAAGGGGAGTATAAGTGAAACTATTATTATTGACGATGAAGAAGATATTGAAACAAATCAAGGACAAGAGAAGAATGCTTCCAGTTTTAATGAACGAAGACTTCCAGAGTGTAAAAATAGAACCAACGAAATGGAATTCTCACCTTCCAGTTTTTCAAGAAGTAAGGTAAATTCAGGGATAGGTAATAGTGGTATAACCACAGAACCAGACTCAGAAATTCAGATTGCTAATGTTACTACATTAGAAACAGGTGCTATGAGATCTGTCCGTGTCAGTCATTTAGAAAATGATGGTGACAGGCGTGACATGAACCTAATGATTACACATGTGACGTCACTGCACAATGCCAGCTTGGGAGATGTATCTAACGGACTGCAGTCAGATAATTTTGGTGTTAATTTGCAAACATACACCCCATCTTTGACTTCACAGACCAAGACTGGTGTAGGACCTTTCAATCCTGGTAGAATGAACGTGGCTGGAGATGTATTTCAAAATGGAGAATCTGTGACTCATCATAATCCTGGTAAGTTGCGATTTTGAATTTTTCCTTAGAGGCTGAAAATAAGTTGTGAAATAAATTGATTATAGAAGTTTTGATTTAAGTATTTTTGGCAGTGGCACTGCTTAGTCTTTTAGCTTAATATGTATGAAAGATCTTGATTCCCTTCATGCCCATCACTACCTTATCTGTGACTAGAATAAAATATGTTCAGTGGCATAATACATTAGGAAACATGTCTTCACCAAGAGGATTATTAAATATTGGAACAGGCTGCCCAAGAAAGTGATCTCCAACCCTGGAGATGTTTAAAAGGGGTGTAGATGTGGCACTCAGGGACATGGTTTAGTGGGAGTGCTGGATTAATGGTTGGATTTGATGATCTTAGGCATCTTCTCCAACCTAAATGATTCTGTGATTATATATGTGGTTTGGAAGATTTCTTCTCGATCTGTTAGTCTATTTTCCTTGAGTAGGTACCTCTTCTGTATATGAAGCAGTAGGTGTATAACAGAGACACTTGTGTCCTACACATTAATTTAGAGTCTGATGTCCCCAGTAGGCATTGGAGTGCCTATGATAGAATGGTTTGGATTGGAAAGGACATTAAAAGATCAGCTCATCCAACCACTCTGCCGTGGCAGGGACAGCTTTCACTGGATGAGGTTGCTCAGAGCCCCATCCAACCTGACCTGGAACACTCATGGATGGGGCATCCGTAGCTTCTCTGGATAACCTGTTCCTGTGTCTTGCCACCTTTATTGTAAAAGAATTCTGTCAATTCTGTCTCATGACCAATATAAACCTACCCTCGTTCAATTTAAAGGTACTGCCTCTTGTCCTCTTACTACAGGTCTTGTTAACAAATCTCAGTGCATCTTTTTCTGTAACCCTGCTTTATATGTTGAAAGACTGCAATATGGTCTCCTCAGCCTTCTCTTCTTCAGACAGAGCAACTCCCAACTCTTTGCTTTTCTTCACAGGAGAGGTGTTCAAGCCTTCTGTCACTTCTTGTAACCCTCTTTTGTGCTTGCTTTAACAAGCCCATTTCTGTCTTGTACAGGGGACCTCAGAGTTAGATGCAGTATTTTGCAGGTGGGCTCTCAGCAGAGCAGAGGGTCAGAATCACCACAGACCAGGATATGAGTGACTTTTTGGTCTGTAAGCACAGGTTGCTGGCTCATGTCCAGTTTTAAATCTACTGGTCCCCCACAGTCCTCCTCCACAGGGCTGCCCTCAATCCATTCAGCCCCCAGTTTGTATTGGTATTGAAGATTGCCCTGGCTGACCTTGCACTTGGCCTTGTTGGGCTCGGAGTTTTGCATGGGCTCATTCATCCAGGCTGTCAAGATCCCTGTGGATGGCATACTGTCCCCTCTGTCTTATCAATTGCACCACCCAGCTTGGTGTTCCCAGAGTCTGCTTAGTCTTACTCTCTGTGTTGTTGAAAAAAAAAACCTAAATAATACCGTGCCAGTACAGACCCTTGGAGGACACCACTTGTTACTGTTTCCCACTTGGACATTGAGCCATGAACTGTAATTCTTGGGGTGCAGTCATCCAGCCAATTCTTTATCCATGAGATATATATGTCTCCAATTCAGCAGCAAGAACATTGTGGGGGGACCATATCAAAGGTCTTGGGAGAGGTCCAGGTAGATGAAGTCCATGTAGATGTGCTTTGGAGTGGAACTTTTGTTTCTCCCAATGCATTCTAGTTTTTGTGCTTCAGAAGTGCTCCAGAGAAAGAGCCAACACCTAGTAAATTGAGGGTGCAGTTTACAATTGCCCTGATGTGAACCAGGTTTTAATCCAACTGTATGTAGCTCAGTGTGTTTCAAAAGCTGCATACCTGTGTAAAACTTCAGTACTGTCTTCTTTCCCACCTCTGCCCCAAGATGTACTGACACATTCTTCTCAACTTTTAAAAAAAATTTAATTTTTGCCAGATGACTCTGTAATAAAATGGTATAAATGAGAGGAAAGGATAATTTTATAGTGTTTTGGAGCAGGAATGAGTAAGAAGGAAGGAGACCAACCTGAAAAGCCATAGCAGTAAGATGTGGTTGAACATGGCGCTGTATAGTCTCATAAACTTGGCCATTACAGAATTGCAGGTAGGAGCTTGAAGGATGAAGACATAAGGCAGTGAGGTATGAAAACTCACCATGAATTAACTAAGGAAGTGTGATACACCTCAGTTCAAGGACATGAAAATTGGATTTTGCAGATCCTTTATAGAGAACTTTAAACAAAGGAGGTATCATGGCTGAGAAGTGAGATGTGAAGAAAAGGCATAATATAAAATGGGTATCTATGAAGCTGGGATATGGAAAAAGTAAAAGAAAAAAAAAGTCAAGATTTTCTGATGTTCTTCTTGTATGTTTATGGAAGGAAAAATGCAACAGAATATCAAGGGAGGCTATCTGAGGCCTTAAGAAAATCAGGAATAATTGAAAAAACCTTAAAGAGATATTACCTACTTTAATTAGGTATTAGTTGTGCTGAATGTTTCAAACTGAAATGAGTGGCAAATTCAAGTTTTCATGACTGGCAGTTGAGCACTACTGTAGCTCTATTGCACATGCTGTGTATTCCTGATAAGAGAGGCAATGTGCTTTCACTTGAAATCTAAAAGAAAAGAATGTTTTGAGGTGTTAAGGTGCTGCCAGGATAATAGTATATTTGAAGTAGTAGAAATATAGAAAAGTTTAAAGAGGGCACTTAATTTTAATTCTAAGCACTCTGGTAGCTTGTCTTAGTTTGTCAGTAAGGATATTCATGCCTTCCAAGGTAAACACCTTTAACACTTTTAAGACAAATGTGTTTTGTTTTGTGTCCTTTTCCCTTCACCTTTTCCTTCCAGCTCTTCTGCTTACTCTCAAGCACTACAACAGGTAAATTTCTAGATTGTCTTAAATGGCTGAGTAGTAGGACATCCTTGACAGCTAAAAAGGCACACACGAAAATGATCTTTTACCTTCTAAGGAATGTATGTTGTTTCTTGTACTAACAAGTGTTCTTGGAACTTTGTCCCTAAATGGATTTTAAAGCTATGCATCAGAATATGTTGTTAATAGAATCCTTTGGGGAAAGAAAGGAATGCAGAAAGCAGGAGGAAAGGGTTCCTTTTATTTAATAAACAATTATGGACCAAAATAATGTCCCTTAAGAATAAGGTATGGGCAGTTGCTCTTGTCTGTAGGTTAATGCTTATGGTATTTGAAGTCATAGAATTTAAAATCATCTGTCTCACGTTTGGGTATTAGTTGTATTAACACTCCAGAAATACTCTGAATCACTCCAGTAAAACATTCAAGGCTAGGTAAGTCCCAAGGGCTGTCACAGTGTTTGGTATAACTGGCACACTATTGAAAATTTGTGCAAATGTTTTTTATCCTGCAAAATTGTTTTTTTCAGTTTTAATTCAGTCTTCAGAAGGTAAACATTTCAAAATTCTGATGATAATCACTTTAAATGAAAGCTGAAATTCCAGAGAAAAGCCTAGAAATGACATTTTGTTGGGGGATTTCTTTTCCCCCCCAGAACTGTATCTTCTGCTCCAGACCAAGATAATGGAGCATGTAATTTAACATATGATGTTCATAGATGTATTTCTTTCAGAAAAATGTCTTGCTTACATTCTTGTTATAGGAGTTACTTATGCTACAAAAGATTGGGCAAAGATAACTTTGTTCCATGGTAGTTTATTCTCCAAAAAATACAGATTAAAAACTAGTGGAGTCTGAAACATGGGGACATGGATCTGTGTACTGCCAGAACTTAACAAAATATTACTTTCTAGGTTCACTGATTACTACTGAGGAAGTTGTTTCTCTCATGACTTTGGACATTCACTGCTATACAGAATAGTTCTCTGGCTGCAGGCTGGTCTAGGAGCCAGTTCTAGGGTTTATCACTGAGGCTGGGCACATTATGCTTGTTAAAGCTTTAGAACAAAATAACTAATGAAAATTTTGGATCTAAATTTGCAGAGTTTGTCTCAAACATTGGTTTAGAAATTCTATGTTGTCTGTTAGTCTTTTTTTTTAATTGTAGTTTTTTTGTTTGAAGATAAGATTGCCAGCTTGCAGACTCAGTGCAAGTGAATTGAAATCTGCAAAATCTGTCACTAGATGTAGGATGGGAGCATCCTGAAATTTGTTCATGTTCTGAAGCTTTGTAGAAATGGAGAGTGGTACCATCAAACAGGATTTTTTACATTAAACCTGAAATTAAAATATCTTCTGTGGTCATTCCCAGAGAAAAATGATTTTATGATGATACATCTGTGAATACTATTCTGTACATACATACGTGTCTCTTGATTTACTTTTATGTTTGGGTTTTTTGTCTTGAAGATTCTTG
This sequence comes from Molothrus aeneus, assembly GCF_037042795.1. Classification (NCBI taxonomy): domain Eukaryota; kingdom Metazoa; phylum Chordata; class Aves; order Passeriformes; family Icteridae; genus Molothrus; species Molothrus aeneus. The sequence continues at coordinate 43,849,015 of NC_089647.1, forward strand.
GATATCCCAGTCAGCTTCCTTTCCTAGGAATCAGAAGCAACCAGGTGTGGATTCCTTGTCACCTGTAGCATCCCTTCCTAAGCAAATTTTCCAGCCTTCTCCCCAGCAACAGCCTTCTAAGCAGGTTAAAGTCACGTGTGCAAACTGCAAAAAGCCTTTACAGAAGGGACAGACTGCGTATCAGCGGAAAGGATCAGCTCACCTTTTCTGCTCCACTACCTGCCTCTCTTCATTTTCACACAAACCCGCTCCAAAGAAACTTTGTGTCATGTGCAGAAAGTGAGTTTTTATTTTGTTTCACTCTAGCACCTACATTCAGTACTATTAAGATTCTTAACACGTGCATGAGAATTGCTCCATTAATGGTATAAAATCTGATTATATAAATGCTTTATATAGTGTTGCTTTAGTGTCTGGAAATGTTGAATTCTCTGTGTCTAACAAAATAATACCAGCTTTTGAATTCAGAGTATGGGACATTATTTTATTGAAAGCCAAGACACTAAAAATAGCTGTTTTTTTTTTTTAAGGTAAGGTGTCCAAGTTGTGCCATACTTTGTGACAAGATATACTTCATATATGAAGTGCTTTCTGAAAAAAGTGGACCATGTGTTGTATAGAAAGCACTCATTTTGATAGATGAAGATGTAAAATAAAGAGACTTTAAAAGAATGACAAAGTCATACTTGCAAGAAGCTGGAAGAAACTTGGGAGTTCTTCCACTCTTGGTCATAGGGGGATAGGAAAAGCCTTCGGTTTTCCCCATAAGTGGTTGGTATAGAGGGAGTAAAAAGCATAGCTAGAAGTGGCTTATTTTAAATTACTGGGTAGGTTTGACTTGCAGTTTTTCCTAATTTGCCAGACTTGAAATTGCCAAAGAGAAGCCTTCTGTAATTGTGTTGTTGTAGTGTTAAGTATATAGACTGGCTGTACTCTTACTTTCAGTGTACTGTTAAATGAGCTTTTTGCACTTTTTCATATTCTCAGTCTGCTACATGCTGCAGTGACACTGGTTAAAGGATGAATTTTTGCTAAACTAAAAGGCTTGCAATAAAGAATGCCTTTGCTAGTGTGTGCTCCTGAGAGCTCAATCACAGATTTAAGCTAGTAAAAAAATCTTTTACATTACTGTCCAGTGTGCTGGATTAATGGCTACTATTGGGATGCAAGCTATTGGTCTTTTTTTCCTTGGCACTCAGTAAAAATAAGCTATAGAAAACATTGATATCCTGCATACTCATACTATGGTACCCTGAAAACCTAGAAAATGTAAGATAATCTAGGTTTTTAAAAAAAAATATGTGTTAAAAGCACAAATTCTCTAAACCCTTCCCTCTACAGGGCTAGTTAAAAATAATGCTTCTTTCTATTGCCTTATGTGCCATATTCAGCTTGCTGCATGATCTGTAAAGATGAAGATTACACAAATCTTCTCTGTCTGAAATCACGGCTAAACCCATGCTCCTTTGCCACTTTGGAGATAATTAAGCTGTGTATTGCAAGAGGCTATGTACAAAACTGCCCTAAATGAAAAGGCTTTATTTTTGAATGATGAGGAAAACACCTTATTTCTAGCTTTTGAGATTAAAGAAAATCTTTCTGAAGTCACCTTTGACAGTTTTTGAAGTGATGTTAGTCTTAGTATGTGCACTAAATTGTTCCTCTGTGGCACTGTTCCTCTGTACAACCCAATGGGAAAAGTCAGAATTCTTAGGTATTTTATTATAAATCCTTTTTCTTGTATTCCTCTGAAGTCTGCAGCTACATAAATAGCAAGCTCCCCAGGGCAGAAGCTCTGCCTTTGTTTTGCAGAACAGGAATGATGGCACTCCCTGACACAAATCTTAGTTCTCCAAAGAGTAAGCCAAACTCTGCTGACTTCCCCTTGATGGAAGAAGGCAAGCTTGCAAGTGTTGGTATCAGGGCTGTACAAGTGAATTTTCAAGGAAGTATCTAGGGAAACATACTTTTTCCCTGTTTTTCCAGTGGTTTTTACTCATCTTGATTTTAAAACTTATAGGTATGAGTATGTGGGGTATGTGTTTTCCAACTGGTGATCCAGATGTGCACAATAATTGTTCTTATATATTCTACCCAGTAGCATTTCCTATATGTCAACGATAGGTTTTAGATTTTTGTGGGTTTTTTACTTAGAAGGCAAAGGAGGAGGCTTTTATTTCCTCTCCTTACTTCTTGTAATTTATGGTGTGCATTAGTTTGGGACAGTAAAAGTCTGTTTGGTTAGAACAAGGTTTGTTCAATTTCAAGTTACTTTTATTGATGGTTGGTTTTCTGGTTTAAGGTGTTAAATTGGCACAATTCCATGGACAGCTGCATGACCTGCTCAGATGCTTTGGAACTTTTTAAAGGAATGATGGAATTAACTTTCGTAAATTTTGAATGATAGAACTTCTAGACATGTTTGTGGTAGAGTTCTAAGCTTTTTGGTTGTTTATAAGTTTAAAAATATGAAAAAACAAGTTTCTCTCTTCCTCTCATCATGTCCTGAGGTTAATACTGAAAATACCTACAAACAAAATTTCTTGCTTTTTATTATAAATCTAAATTTTTTGTATGAAACTTACATACAGCTTTTTTGTAAAAGGAAAAGCCATTGTAAAATGGCTAGCTCAAATTTGCTGTGTTAGTTTTTTGGAAAACACTGAGTTTGCCATAACTACATCTAATGGTGCATTGATACTACTTAATTCTAGAATAATTAATGGGAAAAAAATAACTCAAAGCTAAAGAAAAACATAGAGGTTTACACAGTATAGACTTAATAGTTGTAAAAATATTATCAAACTTGGTATTCATTATGTGGCTAACAACTGTACACTAAAAACCTGTTTTGAAATGTAAACCTTGAAAGGAAGAATGAATCTTACAACATGTAAAGTGTTCCTGTTTATAGAAGTAAAAACATAAGCACGTGGTTTTGGGGTTTTTTTTGTATTTCAGAGATATAACAACCATGAAAGGTACCATTGTTGCTCAAGTAGATTCAAGTGAGTCTTTCCAGGAGTTTTGCAGTACATCATGTTTATCCTTCTATGAAGATAAACAGAATCCCTCAAAAGGAGCCTTGAATAAATCAAGATGCACGATCTGTGGTAAACTAACTGAGGTCTGGTTGACTGTTTTTTTTGTCTTTCTCAATAATGACATATTAATACCTTATATTCTGAAATATGAATACTGAAAATAAAAAAGGTAAAATCTTCAGTATTTTGAGATACTAAAATATGCAGGTTTAATATTCACAAAGAGCAGCTGAAGGAAGAAAATATTCCAAGAGCTTGATATTTGTTTCAGAAACTTGAACTGCCTTTTGCTGATAATGTGTTCTATTAGGCATAGAATCTTGTAGTTATAACCCAGATCTCTAACATAAAAGAATTGCTGATGAGAAAATGTCAAGATCCACTGTATTACCTATTTTTTTTCTGTATGTTTTGAAAGGTAATGCAGATGGTTTTAGATATTTGTAGAGTATGTGTAATTTTAAATTCTCATGAATATATGTATTCTTGATGCCTTCTTGATCAGTGAGTTCAGCATAGTTCAGGCTACTGCTTTACACAGCATAATGTCTGGCCAATCCTCATATGCCAGGTTCTTCCATTTTATAAAACTTGCATAAATTGCCTGCTCTCATATGCAATTTCCACACCCATCCCTATGGTCTTTCCTTCTAGGCTAAAGTGTAGATGAGTCTAAGAGTGTTTTCCTAGTATGTTGGAGACAACAGAAACATCCCTTTCTGTTTGTATATTTCATGGTCATTTCAAGGTTTTAAATAGTGAGATGGTTATTTAAATGTAAGATTTCTAGCCAGTCTGTTAGTTTCAGGCAACTTTGTGCTTGTCTAGTGATAGAATACTTTTTTATTTTTATTTTTTAGATTCGTCACGAAGTTAGCTTTAAAAATATGACTCATAAGCTGTGCAGTGACCATTGCTTCAATAGATACAGGATGGCAAATGGTTTAATAATGAATTGCTGTGAGCATTGTGGGGAGTACTTGCCCAGTAAAGGAGCTGGAAACAATGTCCTTACTATTGATGGTCAGCAGAAAAGATTCTGCTGTCAGAACTGCGTTGGTGAATACAAGCAGGTAATGTCTTCTTTACCTATAAATTAAAGTTAAATAAGCATTAATCGTTCTTAAGTTTATCCTGGTACTAATAGCGTGGGTTTACTTCTCCTAAGAAGACATAAGTAACAAAGACTTACAAAAATGAAATTAATGCCAGTGAGAAGAAACTATCTGCAGTGGACCTTTTACTACTATATCTTTCTGATGTTGCTGTAATAGTGATACATATTTATTCTTAAGGAAAGTACAATTGAAATTAAATGTTGTTAATAATTTCAGGTTTCTTCTGTTGGTGGTATCTGAAGTATATTAATAGCAAGCAACACAGGCTTTACTGGTCCTTAAGTTATGGGGTTTTTTATATAAAAGCTCACTTGGATGCAGTTTTGAAACCTTAAAAAATATGCAGAGCATAACAGATTGGTCATTGCTCTGAGAAGACAGTAACTGGTTACAGTTTGGCTGTGTACTTGTACTATGTCTCATCTCCATTGTACAGGATTCAGAAAATTATTGTCATCCTTCCATGTGTCAAATTTTATGCTTCCATTTTATTTATTTGGTTTGTTTTTCATTTATTTTTAAGACTGTTAAGATAGCAGTAATTGTGTTTAAGTATAATGCCAAATCAAGAAGTCTGATGCTGATGTCTTTTATATTTTGCAGAGCCAGCTTAGCTCTGAGCTGCTGCTAATGCTGGCTAGAAGGTTTAAATGTTAATCACAGTATTTATAGTATAATAGGATAGCTCTGAAATATTAAATATTTCAGTGGAGGAAATAGAATATGGGGATTTTGGGGGTGTTATTTTTTGGGTTCTTTTGCTTGGTGTTACAGGGGAAGTGTTCTGCTTTGGGGTTACAGGGGAAGTGTTCTGACAGGGCTCTTTTGCTAGAAAATTTATGTTTCTGATTTTGAAATGTACACTTGAATATGTGAGTGGCCACTGTGCTGCACATTGCTCAGGCTCATTCTTAATCTCTTCCCATTTTTAAGAAACCAGTGGTCCAAGAGAAGAGGCATTGCAGTGCTGTGTTGTAAAGTTCGTTAATGTTGCATCATGTGTGCTTGTATTTTCTCACTGGACACTGAGCTCTGGTGCTTTTGGGGATGGCTTTTCCTGTGTATGTGCTGTATTGAGAAGAGCAAAGCTGGAAATGTGTAAACAGCCTCATTGGAAACATAACATAAGCGTTATTTTTTTGCCACAGCTGTACCAAAAGGGACAGGATAGGTTTGCAAGCTACTAAAAACATAGGCATGCCCAGAAGCCATGGAAAGACTTGAAGAAACGTTGAATACTGTCTCTTGAAGAAACAAAAATGCAGGAGATTAACTTTGAACGTGAAACATTCCCCCACAACCAGTATAACTTACACTGCACATGGAATTATGAAATGAACATGGAATTTTGAGCTTAAATGACGAATTTGTACTTTAATGACAGAATATACTGTATTTGTTTACATATCCTTGTATTGTGTGTTTAGATATGTATTTGAGAATGAGAAGAATATGGGTAGCAGGTTGTATGTTCTAGTTTAATTTGGGGAGGAGGAGTAGTTTGCAGTACCAAGGATCTTCACGAGTAGTGTCAAGTTGGTGCATTATTGTGAGAACCTTTGAAGTTGAGACACGTTGTTTTGGTTCATTCGCTTCTGACAGCAGATTTTATGCAAGCAAGTTCTTAATTCGTTTATCAAAATAAGTGATACTGTGATACTATAATAGGCTGTGAGAACGTTAATTTGAGTGCTCTTGTGCATCTGTTTTGGAATGGTGATTAAGCGTAATTCTTAACTGGTAGATTTCAAATATTCACAGAGTGTGAGGAGTTTAGAGTATTATTAAGGGAAGCTCTTATGGGGAAATCCTGTATGACCAGCCAGGTGCCTTTCTGTTATGAAGTAACTACACCAGTGGATAAGGGAAAGGCTATAGACATTGTTTATCTGTACTTTTGTAAAGCCTTTGACATGGTTCCCCACAATATTCTCCTCTCCAGACTGGAAAGTCGTGGATTCAACAGGTGGACTGTTAGGTGGATTAGGAATTGGTTGGATGGTTGCATCCAGAGGGTAGCGGTCAATGATTTGGAGTCCTGCTAAACACTGGTGACAAGTGGTATCCCTCAGGGGTCCATATTTGGACAGGTGTTATTTCATTAAGGAGTAGACAAAGGCACTACATCTATAGCAAGTGCGTCTACGGCAAGTTTGCAAATGACACCGAGCTGAGCGTGCAGTGACACACCTGAATGACAGGATGCCATCCAGAGGGACTGGACAAGCTTGAAGTGAGTCCATGGGAATCTCAGCCAAAGGCTTCACAGGAGTCCAGATAAAGGACAAAGACCAAGTACAAGGTGCTGCACCTGGGTTGGGTCATCCCCCCATGTCAACACAGGCTGGGGATGAACAGATGGAGAACAGCCCTGCTGAGGACTTGGGGGTGCTGGAGGATGAGAGGCTGGCCATGAGCTGTCAGTGTGCTCCCACAGCCCAGAGAGCCAAACGTGTCCTGGGCTGCATCCATGGTGGGCAGCAGGGCCAGGGAGGGGATTCTGCCCCTCTGCTCTGCTCAGAGCCCACCTGCAGGGCTGCACCAGCTCTGGGGCACCAGCACAGGGAGGACAGGGACCTGCTGGAGTTGGTACAGAGGAGGGGCACTGGGATGATGAGAGGGAGGGAGAGCCTCTCCTGTGAGGAAGAGCTGAGGGAGTTGGGGTTGTTCAGTCTGGAAAAGAGAAGGCTTCAGGGTGACCTAATGGTGAGCTTCCAGTAAATGAAGGGAACTTGGAGGAATGATGGAACGAGACTATTTACAAGAACACATAGTGATGGGATAAGGGGAAATGGGTTTAGATTTAAAGAGAGTAGGTTTAGATTAGATATTAGGGAAAAAAATTTTTACTGTAAATGTAGTGAGGCTCTGGAACAGGTTGCCTAGGGAAACTGTGGATGTTCTATCCTTGGGAGTATCCAAGGCCAGGTGGAATGGGGCCCTGAGCAGCCTGGTCCAGTGGAAGGTGTCCCTGACTGTGGCAGAGGGGATTGGAACTGGATGATCTTCCAACTCCCCCTAGACCATTCTGTCATTCTATGAGTATATGAAAGTCAAACTATACAAGTGGAAGTTCTTCTAGTATATGCTGTAGGTGTCTGAAGTTGCTCAGGACACAAATACTTGAGAATATTTAGTTGATATAATATTTAGGTTTGAAGTTTGTTTAGGTTTTTTTTGCTGAGTATGTTCAAGGAGTTGTTTTTTTTAGAAAAGTTTAAAAAAGACTAGAAAATGTCACTGACAACCCACTGGGTGGCAGTTGGTAAATTATGGGTTGTTTCATTCAGTTATAACAGTGTTTCCTTAGAAATTAGTAGACCTTGCTTTAAAGGAGAACTGCTGAAGGAGAGATTTTGGGAGAGTCATTATTGCATACTGAAATAAACTTCATGAAAGAAATAATACAGAATAAGTTAATGTCATTTGATTCCAGCATTGTGTTGTATTATTGTGTGTCACATAAGAGTTTTAGCAAATGTTTTCTTACAAACAGCTGTAAAATAAATAGGTCTTACTGGTTTGAGCTTTGTATTAAGCAGTTTATATTGTAAATGTCATACACCTATCAATATTGCTATATATTTGTAGTAGTAATAAATGAAAACTCCTTATTACTTGTACCTATCTATATACTTAATCACAATTTTAAAAAATAAATATTACACTGATTTGAACACATAATTTTTCAATAACTCATCATGGACTTTTTTTCTTCTTTTCTTGGAATGAAAAAATTAAACTTGTGGGCAATAAAGATTATAGTGGCTCTCAGAATGACAAGTAATTGGATTACTGCAGGTAATCCATTTGCTGCAAAGTGTGTCTTTCCTCTGCTTTAGACTGTTCCTGGCAGTAAGAAAAAATGTTATTCCTGGGATGGAGAGTAGGTTTTTTCTCAAATGTCCTAAGTCACCTTTCAAGGTGATGGATGCATTTATCTTCCTATGTACCAGTTTCAGAACCTGGTTTAAAAATGATACATACATAATCTTTAATATTGCATTATGAGTCTTGATTTTCTGAGAGGTCATTGTTGTTTTTTCTTTCCTAAAATTTAAAGTAATTGCAGATCTTGGGGTGTCTTTTAGTATTAAAAAGTTATGAATTGCAAATAATAATTTCTAAAATTATTTTAAAATAATAAATAGGCATAACTAATGCTCACTGTAGTTACATGCAAGAGCAAGTTAATTTCTCTGTGATACAAAAGCCATGTGTGAAGGAAGCTAAGTGCAAGTCAAAAAAGATAAAACAATGATAAAGTAATTTCTCAAAAAAAGGTGTGACAATCTAGATAAAATGTGAAAACAAAGCCCTCATTGGAAGTATTTAAATTTTTTAAAGCCTGAAGATGACAATTACTGCTAGATTGTACACTCTGACTGTTGCACTGAGGTTCAGACTCTTCACATGTAGAGGGTCAAGAGGAACTTTAATAATGACCCTAAACAAAATGGAAAAAAACCCAAACAAACCACACTAGAAGAGAATGAAATTGTATCTGAACAGGAACTCACTAAAATGGTCTGTTATTGTACAGATACTGAAATACCTTATTTCTTTGAGCAGATATTTTCTGTAGTTAAAATGAAAGTATAAGCATTTAGAAAATTACTGTAATGATTTATTTGAAAATGATGTGTGTGGTAAATTGGAAGTGACCTCAAATACGCCTGTCATAAAGATGTTAACCTCATGCAGCACATACCCAGGTTGCTTCAGTATTTTTGTTTCTGCTACTATTGCATGTTTTCTGTCTCCACAAAATTAGTTAACTTCCTTTTCAATGTAATTCCCATGTTTGTGTCCTGGTTTGCTGGATTTTGGTACAGGCTTGACAGCCTTGTTTTAAGAAACAAGTGGACTTTTTCTGTGAATTTGTGATTTAGTTTGTGCAGCCAACCATACCTTTTAATCTTGAGCTTTCCAACTAAGCTAGGGCTATGTCTGTGTCTGCTTTTAAAAATATTTTGCTTCCTTGCCTGATCAGTCCACGGTGCTCTTGATTCTACCAAGAAAGTATTTAATGCCTTCCTAGTTAAAAATGTTCCTTTACCGTGTCTACTTTGCTTCTGTAACTAAAATTCTTCTTAGAATGTGACCTGGGATTTGCTTGCTTTGAGGGCTTCTTGAAGTGATGGTCTTTATCCATTGCCAAAAAGGAGGAGGAGGAGGGGAAGGTGGGTGGGAAAGCAGCTCTAGCTATTTCTTCATAGGCTTTTTGATAGCTCTGGACTGAAGTGAGACTTAATGAATGCAAGCCAAATGAGAGTTTTTCTAGTTGGAGAGGATGCTTGCAGTGCCTTTTCATTTAGTGAAAAATCTTTCAATATTGCATAAAAGTGCATTTGGTTACTTCTTGATTAGATGAAGACATACTACTGAACATGCTTCAAGAATAACAAGGCTATGCCGTGCCCCTAAGCTATTCACTTACAAGCAATAGAAAAAAACCACCCTAGGCATTTATGCTTCCTTGTTCAGTTTCTGCTCCTTGCCAAGGAACTGCTTTTGTGAAACTCTTTAAACTCATTTGTCTATTTTATCTCTGTGCAGGGTTTTAAGAGCCTTCACTGTATACAATAATACGCATGTCAGCTGTGCAGCTAACAATTAATTGCTTGCATAGGGTTTGTACTTAGCCTCATAAAGTGTCTTGTTATCTACTGGTTTAAATGCTGTGGTGGAATGTCCTGCCACTTAGCACTTCAGTGAAGCATCTAGGGTTTTCATCTTTGTCCTGTCCCATGCAGTGTCGAGTTTTTTTTCTGTGCTTCTTTGCTGTTAAGACAGAGTGTCCTTCCTGTCTTCCTTTTTATCTTGATAGTACAATGAACTACAAAATCTGCCACTTCCTGTTGTTTTTACTGTTTTATAAACTCTCATATCCAAGTGTCTGTTTCAAGAGTAAGTACTCTTGACAGAGTCAGTAATTGTTAGAGTTGAACAGCCCACTTACATTGAAATGTTAGAAATACTGACTTTTTTTTTTTTTTTTTAATTTTGGTCACTTTTAAAGAGAAGTTCTGTGGTTTCAGCCAGACCAAACTGGTTTAATAGTGGAGTTTCTTCATCATATAATAAACCACTTCTGTTAGGTTCAGATAATACTCAGTTTGGTATTAAGTAATCTCTGATCATACTGTTGTCTCTTACTATGCACACTTCTACAAATGGAGATAGCTAGATGTTTTTTATCCCATCTAACATGATTAAAAGACCAAAATCTTTATCAACCAAGGAATAATCATTTCTTCTTTCTTCCTGCTTAGTGATACGGGGAGGTTTTTTGAGACCTCTTGGTATTTATGACCCCAAGTATCTTGCATCTCTTGTGCAAACTGAGTCCTAGAAACTATCCTGTTCTGCCTTCTCTTTTACTGTTTATTCACTCCTGCTGTCTGGAACCATTTATTTTGCTATTTTTTCTTTAAAAGTCTTGTCTTCCAACTGTAGAATTTGCTGCTGTTCAGTAAAAATTGTGGTACCAGATTCCTTAGACATCTGAATATAGCTCATCATAACTGTTAAGAATACTATTATGTAGCTATTTTAGAAGATAAAAATAGATGGGTCCATCAGAAATGTTAAAATGGCTTTGTAGTTCTGAAGAAGGCTACATAGGCAGTCAAATGTGAGCTGTGATTTGTGTGGGAGCACAGGAGCTTCCTGGAAAGAGGAAGCAAGGAGGTTGCATGACTAGGTATCATAGTTATGATGGATGTAACCACATCCATGCACTGGTGTACCTGGAGTAATTACCTGGATGGGGTTGGAGGAAAGAGAGAAAAGGCAGAGCAGAATCAGCTGAAACATTCAGTTAGTGTAGAAGTAACTTGCTTTTTGAGGCAGGTGTTTTCAGCTCTGCCTTTCTCAGAGACAGGAAGACAAGTGTCTTGAGTGTGGGACCAAAGCCTGCAAAAAGAGCACTGGCAGTTGGGGATGCCAGGGAAAAGTACTGGACAAGTTATTGATCTAGCTGTTTCCAGAGTTCAGCTGATGGAATGTAAACGTAACTCACTTGGTGTTCAAGGCCCACAAAAGCAATTGCTTCATCTTTTCCTCTGAGGACTTGGGCAACTGCTTTTAAGGAAGAGTTTACACTTGTTACTCTTGGGGGAGGGATGATTTGGATGCAATATTTTAAGAGAAAATAAATTATACAATGTCTTCTTTCTTTGCTGGTAGAGATTCTACTGATATCTGGTTCTTTTCTTAGATGTGCATGTTGCCTCAGGTTCCATCAGACCATCCTTTCAGATGAATCTGAAGTAGTTTAGCTGCTATTTTCTTGATGACCTTTCTGAGGGATCTCAGTTATCATAAAATTCCATGTAGCAAATGCATCTGCTTTTCTACTTATAGAAAATGCTGTTTTCTTTCTCCTTTTCTGTTTGAATACAGGTGTACTAAGTTTCTGTCCTGGAATTTCCTGGTGGTATTTTTAATTCTAATCTAAACCTCTTATTCTGTAAAGCTACCAGGGAGGTTTGCCTGGATTGAGAAGCATTTAACAATGTGTTTTTCCATGGAGTTTTGACTACATAGGATTTTCTTTAACTGGAAGCAGATCTTAGGGCTGCTACATAGCATTGTGGTAATCAGCTGCTGTTCTGATATTTTCTGTTGACTGGCCCTTGCATGGGAGAAGCTGTAGCAAGAATGCTCTCTTACACCTTGGCATATCCTTCATCATGCTCTCTTAGCCTTGTCAAGGCACACAAAGCAGATGATACTGCTTTTTTTCAGTCAAGAATAAAAGTGTCTAGCACAGATGCCTAGATTCAAGGCAGTAGTAGCTTTATTGAAGTACTGTTGCAGCCAGAAGATTGAAGAACAGAGGCTCTCATTAGTCCCAGTTGCAAGCAGAAATGAGGCTTCTAATATGCTGTGAACTTATGGTATTGTTCTAACATTTATTTTGGAGTTTGATCTTTATTCTTTGTAAGGTACATGCAGCAAGAGCTCTAGACTTGAGCTTACATGATCCTTTCAGTAAGATGTAAAGGAAGGTCAAGATTCCTTCTAAAGTCATAATTGCTGATAATAGCAAGAATAAAAATTACTCAGAAACCTTTCAAGTGAATTTTTTTCCCAGGAATCAGTATTTTTGTTGAAACAATTCTTTTAGATCTGAAATATGCCACATTCATCTGCTTTGTCTTGGATTTGGATAGCTGCTTCTGTAGTTGCCCGTTTGAGTTGAACACTGTCCTAGTGGATGGAAGGAATAGTTGAAATACATCTACAACTCATGACTTGCAAGAGTTTTCATATCACATTGTTTGTCTGTTGTCTCTCATGAGATACCTAGCATGAAATAGACCTTCTGGAATTAAGTCTCTAAGGATATACGAACAAGTCATGAAAGAATGAGTGAGTTTAGAATCAAATACAATGAGAACAATTTTCAGACTTCTTCATCAGCCATAGACTTTATGCTTTGGAAGAGGTCAAACATGCAATAGGATCTAGGAAAAATTAGGTTATCTCAATGCAGAAACTAGGTGTAGTAGTGAAGGAGAGATGTAGTCAGGCTACTGTGCATCAGGCTTTTCCTCAGAGGGCACTGGGCCTTTATTAGCTTGAAATGTTGCTTCTGGATTAGCTTTGTTTATTTATACTTATCAACTTAGATACAGTTTTCCTTACTAACTTGATTGTGTTTTAACTTCAATTTTTCTTGAAATCACAGTCTTCAAATGTGCATGTTTTCATAGGATGCTGTAGATGTGAATTTGCATGTGGGAGGAAAATGCTTGATACTTTCTCTTGCAGATTGGTTTTGTGTTAATTTCACCTTTGAAGGAAACTTGAAACTGAAGCTAGTTTGAATTTGCAGGTTTTGTCAAGAGGCAGGAGCACAAGATGAAGCTAAGACTTGATCTGAAATGGAAGCTAATTGCCTAGAAAGCAGCTTTGGAGAAAAAGACTTGGGCATCCCAGTGGAGAAGCTGAACTGGGGTTAGGAATGTGCCCTTGCAGGAAAGATGGCCAGCTGGGTCCTGGGTTGTCTCATAAAATGCCTGACCTCTGGAGGTCGTCTTGTCCACCCCCAGCTCAAACAGGGTCACCTGGAGCAGCTCCTTCAGGAACACATCCATTTAAGTTCTTTAGTGTCTCCAAGGATATTAGCAAGAGTACAGCCAGCAGGACAGGGGAGGTGATCTTTTTGGGCCACCCCCCCCCATCCTTCTGCTCTTGAGACTTCATCTAGAGTATAGTGGGCAGTTTTGGATTTGACAGAATGAAAGGCATTGTCCAGGCATTGCTGGTGGAAGTTCATTGGAGGGCTACCAAGATGCTTAGATGGCTGGAGAACCTGACTTAGTAGGACAGGCTTAGGAGATGTTACTTTGTTCAAGCCTGAGAAGCATAAAGGGGGATGAGTTATCTAATGGGAGGAGACAGAGGAAGACAAAGTTGAACTCTTAACAAGAGACACAACTTGAAAACAAGGGGAAACTTACTTAGATAAAGAAAAAGGTGGTTTGTTTTTGTTTTTTGTTGTGGGGTTTTTTTCAGTTGGTTGGTTGGTTTTTGGTGGTGGGTTTTTAGGTTTTTTTTTTTGGGTGTGTGTTTTGTTTTGTTTTTTCCTCTCCTATAAGGATGGTGAAATCCTCCTGAGGGGTTTTGAGAGTGTTTGTCCTTGGAGATGCTCAGATTTGACCGGACAAGATCCTGAGCAAACACCTGAACCTGCTTTGAGCAGGAGGCTGCATTTCACCTCAGGAGGTCTCCTCCAGTCTATATGATTCTGTGATTTTCTTCTGAAACAAAGAAGGAAGCAGTGATTTTTAAAATAAAGCCTCAGGAGTTTTGCGTTATTTGTTCCCTCTTTACTTAGTTGCTAGTGAAAATTTTGGTATTTTGTTCTGGTTTTCCTCTACTGGTGAAGATCTTTTTGCATCCTGCTGTGAAATATCAACAACATTGATACAATTTTAAGTTTTCCTTCATTTCTTTTCTAAACACCCACTTTTCCTTGAGGGTGGTTAAAATACTAAATTAAGTATGTACTGTAGTAAGAACTTGAGAAAGCTGTAATGGTACCGATTAGGGATTGAAACTCCTGCAATGATGTAAGTGGGCATAAATGGAAGAGTAAGACCAGGGCAGGAACTTAGAATATTTTCCTCTGAGCATTCTCTTGGCTTCTGACTCTCTAGAGGTCAGGGCATCCCTTGAACTTCATGTGATGTTCCTGTATGCTATTTTTGGCAAATCTCTTTAATTAGTGCTTTTCCAGTCTCCTTGTGAACGTATGCAAACAGTTTTTCCATCCATGACTCTTGTTGGTAAGAGGTTCTGCTGACCTGCTATTGGTCACATGAAGAAATGTCTCCTGTTTATTTTCAAATTTCTCTTGATATTCGTGTGATTTTTTGTAGTTTTTAATATTAGAAAATACACTGAGCAGTTGATCCATTGTGCCCCACATAATACCATTTTTGGTTCTGTCATTATTCTCCTAAGCTATCTTGTTTCCAGGCCAAAAATCCTTACCTCATAAGAATGCTCTTTGACCCTCTGTATTTCCTCTCCTTAATTTTAGTGTATCTTCTCTTTGTCAATGGCAGCTAGAAAGATGCTTTGAGAGAAAGGATTCTGAAATGTTACTTTTTCTGCAGAATGAAGTTAATACTGCAGATTCTTAGAGATGAAAGAGATTATGTTGGGAAGAATTTGAGAGTAGAAATGTAAGTTAGCTAAGAAATTTGATAGTCTCATCTGGAAATTTCGCACTTATGAGCAAAATAAAAATTCTTGGTTTGCATTCTGGGTATTCAAAAACGTTAGAGATATAGTGAGGCTCTCTGTTGTTGTTGTCAGTGGAGGAAGTTGTTGGGTTAGATTCTCTCAAAAATAAATGTTTGAGACACATGTATAGCACTGATTGAATACTTTCAGGTATGCATTAATCTTTCTTTAATAATAGTGTGAAATAATTTCAAAAATGTAAAATCATTTAAAAAATCATTTTTAAAAACTGTAGTTTTTTTTAATGATTTTAATGTTTGAACTTGGAAGTTTAGGGAGTGCTGGGAAGATAATAAAAATGCAAGAAAAATGTTTCACTTGAGGGAGGTGACGATTACAACGTTTTGGGAGCAATACATTTAAAGAAGGGTTAGACCTTCTAATTTTCTTTTTTTCCACCATGCCCTGTCTTCTTCACTTGTGTAACAATATGTTTAAATTTCTAATAATGTAGAAATGCTCAAATATTCTTTTTAGTTGTTATTACAAGAATAAAATGAGAGCTTTGTTATTACAGTTTTGCTCTTACCCACAGAATCTTCTGCATAGTTGGCATGTTTTTTGGAAACTCTTAGTCTTTGTAGTCTTGATAAACTAGATCTAGGTTTGCTAGGTTATTACTAGATAGAAATAAATTTTTTCTTGCTTTTAAATCTAAAGAGATGGGGTGAAGTCAGTAAACAACTCCTGTATTTAGAAGATGTATGAAATTCCGAAGTGATTGACATGCTGTTGCACTGTTTTTTCTATGCATGATCCTTTTTTGATATCACATAAATGATGAGGTATTTGAGATGCTGGTTAGCAAAAGCTATTTCTGCTTTCAAGGAATTTTTGTTGAAACACGTAGTTTACTGACACAATGAATTTTTTTCTGATTATGCTCTGATCAGTTTACTATAAATTCATTTATTAAAACTTATACTTTTGTCTTGCTGTCTCTTGAAATCACTGTAGTCTCTGTTGGATTTCTCTTTTGGATATGGGACTTGTGAAAGCTTCATTTCCTTGTGTGTTGTTTTCTGATCATATTGCTGAATGCTCTTAGTTATTTGCCAGCATATTTGCAACAATGCTTCTAGATTTACATTTTGGGTTATTCTGTGGCTCCCAAGGCTATTTGTGCAAGCAGATTTTTTGTGGTGGTTGTTCATTAAGCATGTTCCAAGGAATCAAGTCCTTTGTAAGTTGTAGCCTCTCCTGTATTATTAGCAATATAACTCAGAGGTTTCTGGATGCCCTCCTCTTGTTTATTAGCCTGCCAGAGGAGATGAATGTATAGCAGCAGAAGAGTTCCAGCTCAAAGAACAATATAACTGCTATATTTTGGTCTTGGTACTAAGTGTGAATTTTGCCAATTTTAGGAAGATAATGATATCCTGAGTAACTTGTTTAAAGGCAAATGGAAAAAAATTAAAATAGGAAGGAAGTATCCTAGAGTTGTATTTTATACCTTCTTCTAGGTAGGAGCTTGGTATCTTGACAGGTACTCCTTTCTGGAGGAAATCCCCAGCAAAGGTTTCATCAAAACAGCATGTGGAAATTGTGAAGTTGTGTGGAAATTTTACTGGACTCTGCAAGGTGCTGCATCCGTTTCTGTGTCACAGGCGCGTGTGGATTTGCATGTTTTTATGTGGATGCTCTTAGAATAGGAAAGATGACATTATAAACCCAAAAATTTCATCTCTAGCTGTCTGTAAGATTGGATTTAACTAGTTTTCAAATTTAGCTACTGAAAAATAGGAAGAGCAAAGATATCCTCTGAAGCTTTTCTCGCTCTGAACAAAAGGAAGCACCTATGAAACATGCTTTGTCTTTCCTTCTCCTTTCCATCCTTGAGAATAGGGAAAGAGGGAGAGAGAGTGCTAAAATAATTTCTTTAGAAGGGAAGAGATATTATGTGCCTAAGTGACAATTTTCTAATACTTAATAAGGTGAGAGTCTGTCTAGTAGGCGGCCCATCATGTTTGGTGAGGAATTTTCTCCATCACTGTCAAAACCCTGATACTATTTCTATGGGCAGAGAAGGTGTCTAGATATTTTTCCTGAAACCTGCTTTATCATGCTTGAGATATTTGCCTAACACTGGCATATGTAATACATGTAGAACATCAGAATTACTGATTTTGTATGTTGACTGTGTCATTGGTATTCCTGCTCTGTGCAGCTTTTTCTGTGCTTTTTATAGAACGTTTGTTCCATTCTGTGGAAAATTGCTGATGAACTGGCTGCTGTGTTGAGAGATATGAAAATCGAGTCTGTTATCAGGTTCATAGAGTCACACTTGAGCATAGAACCTCTGCAGTGTGTTCCTCCTGCTTGGAGGATTGGAGATAGAATTTTTTTTCTCCCCAGAGTTTGTTTATTCTTCATATTCATAACTTTGCTGTGCAGGTGACTGCACAATGGAGCAGATTGCCCAGAGAAGTTATGGAGTCTCCCTCACTGGAGATATTCATGAACCATCTGGGATGCAGTCCTGTGCCATGTGCTCTGGGAAGACTCTGCTTGAACAGGGAGGTTGGACCAAAAGGAGTCTTTTCTAAGCTTAGCCATCCCATGAATCACATTAGCCATGCCAGATTCCTGTTACTTTCCTTACAACCACTGTCCCATCAACAAGGAGAGAGGAATAGAGTTCTTTGAAACTCTTCAATTCAGCACAACTTGTTGCACACTCTTTCCACAGTTCAGTTTGCAGACAGTGGGATTTGGGATGGAATTGGGATGGTTTAGTTGGTTTGAGTTTTTTGAAGGGTGTGCGTGTATGTGTGTGTCTTTACACAGAAGGTTATTTTTAGCTAGCTTTTTCCCAGCAGTAAAAGACACAACCTGAGTGCTGAATGCTCTTGAGAGGATGATCAGGAGAGTTAATATAGGAAGGATCTGATGAGAGAGCAGATGATAGAAATAAAACTTATCATTTGTTTTATTTTGTTTTTTGTTTTTAGACTATAAATTAAATTAAAAGCCAAGCATAGTTTTAACTAATGCATTGTTTTGCTTTGTTTTATGTTTTAGAAATGTGGCAAATTAACATCTTGTACTGGCTGCAGAGCTCAGTGCAGGTTTTTTGACATGACTCAGTGCATAGGACCTAATGGATATATGGAGCCATACTGCTCAACTGTATGCATGAACACACACAAATCAAAATATGCAAAATCACAAAGTAAGTGAAAAGGATGATGGGTTTTCATCACTGCTAAGAGTAGACTTTTTAAAAATTTGAACACTGGGGGTGGGTGCATTTGTTTTACAGTTACAGTCTCTGCAGATGTGACTTTATAGTTTTTAACTTCATTTAAAAAAACCCCAAAACATCTTCTGTTGAACACCAGTAAATGAACCCGTGAGGATTAATTTTCTTCACTGGGCTTTTTTTTTGTGATGTTGGAAAGAATTTTCAACTGTCTTAAGGCTTCCTATGAAAAAAATGCTGAAGCATAATGTGCTCTGCTGTGTCACAGGAAGATAGTGCAGGTCTTTTGCATATGAATTCATATTCTCTGAATTCTCATATTAATCCCACCCTGGATTTTTTTTTCAGTCAAGCAGGAGATGGATAAGAAGGGAGATAGTTATAATGCATATAGATATTCTCCAGGTAAAGTTTTTGATCCAGTAAATAATTCAAAACATGTTTTCTTCAGTATGCAAAGCAGATCTCAACTTGAAGTTGAAAATGCTCCACTGAATTTTATGGAAGAAAGTGTTTTCATCTTTAGTACTGATCTTTAGTGAAAGTATTTATCCAGACTTCTGTAATTTTTTTTTGCTTTGTGTGACTTGTAGAAGCTGACTGGAAAACAGACTTATCTTAGTTTTCTGCATTAAAAAGCCAAAAAAGGCTCACCTGTAATACTCTTTTTTTTCCTTATTATTTTCTGTTTATTTTGTTTGTAAACTGCGTTTTTCTTTTAGGTATGGAAATTATTTGCCACTTTTGTAAGCGAAACTCTTTACCTCAATATCAAGCCACAATGCCTGATGGAAAACTGTACAACTTTTGCAGTTCCAGTTGTGTAGCTAAATTTCAGGTTAGCTGTTGTGTTAAATCTTTTCCTCCCTAAATATTTGTGTGCCTGTGTTGGTGTTATGTATTTGAATATTAAGCTAACTTGCTTGTGTATACATGCTTGAGAGTTACAATTAACATAGCAAGTGCTCCTGGCTCATAATATTTTCTTTGATCAAAGGGCTGTTTCATAGTAACACTAGCTGCTGTCTTAAGCTTATAAAAACTTACCAGTTTCTGCTTTACATTGTTAGAAAGCACAGAGCTGTATCACTGCTCATCTTCTTTTTACCACCTTAGCCTCTTCATGGATGTGAGCCTTGCTGTTTTGCATTGAAGGTCAACAAATTTAGCTTCTTTTGTACTAAACTCAATAACAAAATTCTCATATTGCATGTAGAACTAACAAAGGTTTGCCATGGAGAAAAGTGATTCCTTCTGAAATGGAAGGTTAGAGCCTCAACCATTTTACTTATGGACAATACTAGCTGTTTAAATTGTGGCCCTAAACTGGGGGGGTTGCTAGGCTAATGACATGCACTCTGGATGAGGCTGCTCTGCTTGTTGAAAGTGTCATATTTTCAGCATGAATCAAGGTTAAAGCATAAGTGAAACATGTCATAGCCATTAATCTCTTGGTGATCAAAGGATATTTTAAAAGATTATGTTTCAATTCTTGTATGTAAAAGCATTTTTCCCAGATTTACACAAGATGATTGATAATTGCTTCCTCATGTGTTGTTGAAGAATTACACCCACACAGGGTTTTCCCATTTGTCATTGAACTTTGCTGTTTTCTGTCAACTGGACAGCAAATTGGTCTTTTAATTGCTTCTTTAATATGCCCTGGGTAGGACCTCTGTCATGTAGCCATGTTCTGTGTTTCCATCATAACCAGTTTGGTAGGTGTCTGTCAGTGGAACTGATTAACAGAATACCTGTGTATTGTTAGTATGTGATGACAGACTGTAATACTTAGTGCAAACTCATCTGACATCTATACTATTGTACGTGATTTTACAATCAATTGCATCCCCAAGAACTCTCAGAACAAATACAGCCAGGGAATGACAAATTCCACCTGGGCCTTCTTGGATTTGCACATCAGTCAGCATTAAGCAACATTATTGAATAGAACTGCCAGATCATTTAATGCTGGCTGTTGGTTTGTGGTCTTACTGAGTCCTTGTGCTCATGCTTCTGTTGCAGTCTCAGTGCTCCACATAGATCTCCTGTCAGGGTTGTAGTGAAATTTAATTGAAGCAGCCTTGCAGTCTGTGAGTTCTCAGTAAAGACCAAGAATGGGTAGGTTGTTATTTGCTTACAGCTACCACCATTGTTGGATTTCAACTTTTCATAGCTTTTGTGTAGTCACTGTGTAAAAAAATAAAATGTATTCACCATGAGGCTAGAGTTGAATGTATGAGAACAGCTTCTTTGTTCTGTTCATTTAGTATTTAGGTGGAAAGGATGGTATACCACAATGTGAGCACTGTTAGTGTTCCCTTGAGACTTCTCTTGTACCTAAGTGACACGTAAGGTACTGAGCCTAAATTGAAAAAATGGTCAATTTACTATGGTGCTCCATATTTTTCAGTGTTAATGGAGATAACTCTTATTTTAGTTTTCTGGCTTCATATTCATCCCCTTTTCCTGCTTTGCCTGCTCTTCCTAGACTTTTTTTTTTAAGGGTTATCCTTCACAAAACTGAATAATTGCTATCTCAGGCCTGTGTTTCTTCCCTTCTGCTGGGGTTTTAGTCCTTTTGGTTTACAAATAGTTACATTTGTTTTACAGAACTTAAGGATTGATTATAATTGTGTCTTACAAATAACCTTTTGTTTCTAGCTAGTTGTTCTTTTAATGGATTGAAATACTGGAAAGATTCAGCTGAGCTGCATGTTGTACAGTGTATGTCCGTATCTGCATTCTCCTTTGAGCAGCCTGTAAGAGCATTTAGTCTTGTAAGAAAGAGAGTAAAAGAGAGATAACAACCTGTTTTGTGTGTTTTCGTTTGGTAGTTGGTGGTAGAACAGTGGGACTGAATCTTGTCTTTCACACTCTGTCTTGGAGGTTGTTAATGCAGAGTTAAAGATGGAACTGTTCCCAAGGTGTATTGTTTTAAACCAGTATTGATACTGGTACTTTTACTGGGTCAGTTGAAGATCTTGCTGTTAAGGGAAAAATAAACTATTGATTATTGACTGTGAACATGGAGGCAGTTACACAAGTGTCTTCCCAGAGTTAGCAGCTGTGTAAGTGTCTGACAGTACAAGCTGTCTGGCAAAACACAAGTCTGTGCAAAATTTGTACTCAAGCTTTAGTTGGTTTGGGCTTTGCTTCCAATTTATGGATGTATCTGGAGAATTGTAGGACCAGTATGGGTAAGAATTACAAGTACAATAGCTTTTAGCAGGTTACTCTCCCTGGTTATTCACTAATGCTTTCACCATTGTGATGGTGCCTGGAAGTGTTCTTGGCCATATATGTTGCATGTCTCTTATACATGTGTGTGCACACAGACAAATACTCTTCTAAATTTGATAATAATAAAAATATGCCTTCCATGCCTAAGCTGGAAGGTCTGTGTGTGCATGAGTGCAGGGGAAAAGTTTGTTTCCTTCCCTATTTAATTTAGTTCCATTGATTTTGCTTGTGGAACAGTCCTAATGAATGACAGCATGTAGAAGATTTCTCATAAGTGCTTCTCTCATGTGCATTAAAAAAAAAAAACTTGTTTCTTTCAAAGCTTTGAGGTTTTTTTCTCAGCTGGAAAAAACACCTAACCTCAATTTGGCTGCCTACTAGCTCTTCCATGTGTACACTTATGTTCAGAAATGTTTCCACAATTTGATTTCATGTTGCTGTGAGCAAGGATAATCTTCTGTCACATAAGCTGCAGGGGCAGGGCAGAAGCTGTGCTGCTGTGGTGGCCTTCTCAGAAGATCCTGGGCTGTGCCTGCCTAGTGTTCATCATTAAACTGGCATCTTAGAGCAGTTTGAGCTGGTTGCATTGAAGGCTGAGGAGGGCTTTACAATAGTTTTTTTGCTTTGCTTGCACTTCTCATGCTTTTGTTATTCAGGGCAGGCTCTCAAAAGAACAAACATAGGTACATAACTTCAAAGATGTCTTTGATACAACACAGCATAGATAAAGCTTTGTGTTCAGGGTGACTGGTGAAAGATTTTAATGAATTTATCATCTTTTTTCCTTTTATTATTCCTTCTCTGTAATTATGCTCCCAAATAATTCCTGAGGGTACTTTAAGTACCTTGTATGTTAGAAGTAAAGCAAGATGGTGAAAATACTACATGCATGTTATCTTAGCTCAAATTATAATGCAGAAGCAGTCTTTAATTGTAACCAGAATAATTGAAACTTTAAAGAGGCATACAAAACAATGTTTTCATTAACTTGATTTAAAAACCATCTTCTGCTTGGTTTAGAACTTTCAGTAATATAAATTCAGTTCTTTACAGATTTTTCTGGAAAAATATTTAATTAACCAGAGGATCTCATGATAAAAAGAGTTGGGGTTTTTAGAAGTAATAATGTTATTACTTCTAAATATAACTACTTATAAGTTATTAAACTTATATTTATAGTTATGCCTAAGTTTCCTTTAAAACAAATACTAATTTGAAATAGTCTCAGTCTTTGTTCTCACTTCTCTAGCTTTTTGTTATTTTTCAATTATCAGCTCCCTAGACTTTGTGAGTCTGAGTTTCTACCCCAGTAAACAGTAATGGAAAGAAATAAAAGAAGGCAACTGTGGCATACCTCAGAAAACAACTGAAAACTATGTTTTACTTTTAACTTATAGCCCTCACAATAGGGTGTTTGAGTCCCATATTTAAAAATAACTACGATGTGAAAGATAAGGGTTGCTTTTCATTCGATGACCATTGAGTATATTTCATCTTCATTCGTTCCTCTGTCTTCAGTGTTTCTGTACAAGTTGTCACATCTGCTAGTTCTTTGCATCTCCTTCATTCCTGAGCTGGAGATGCTGGGTATTCCTGAGTTCTTTTCATTTTCAATGAGAGCTTCTAGGGCTTCCATAAAGCACAGAGCAGCATGTGTCAAGCATGGTGTTTGCTCTGTGAGGACACCTGCAACAGCAGAAGTGCACGGGTTGGACCTTGCAGTTAAATATGCCTTTGTGGCTCTCATGTTTTTGCAAATCTTCAGCTATTTAGAGCAGCCAAAGTGAAGCAAACCTTGCTGAGCCACAGGGACATTTGCTGGATATAATGGGAGAAATATGATAATATTGTGTGCAGGCATCAGAAAAAAAGTTGTTATAGAAGTTTATATATACATAAAGTTGTTACAGGCTGATAGGCCATTGAGTAAAGCTGTCATCTTTCTGCTGCCTGGCAGTTGGGTCTCAGGTCCTGCCTGTGACTGTGGAATATGCATGACCACTTAATGTCTGCAGACTCATGACACAGGATTAATGCATCTGCATAAAATGATACTGTTTGCACTGCCAGCTAGCACTCAGCAGTAGCAGCCCACATAGATCAGGGTTTATATCAGCAACAAGTCCCAACATAGTTTTAATTTATTTTTTAGTGTAGGTGAACCCTTACTAACATGAGAGTCTGAAGAAAAGTATCCTGTAACAGAAATGTTTTGAATTTTCACTGTTACACAGTGGAGAGGTAGTAACAAATCTGTCTGAAGAGAAATTGTCTTTAAATATATTTGTTCTGTTGCAAATAGTGTGGGAAAGTTTGTTGAGAAGACAGATGTAAGAAAGTTGTCCTGGATTCAAGTGTCTGTGATTCCTGCTGATTCAGATCTTTGTCTTGAACATCACATCTATAACACACCAATAGTTCTTGCTTATTTAGGGAATTTGCAAAAACACTCTATTCTGTTGGCATGTATAAGACACACTGAAAGATACAGATACTGTATAATTTAGTTTTTATCTACTGATTGCTGCAGAAATGCACTAAAGAAATTTCTCAGTTACAGAATTAAATTCTCATACTTACACATGCAATCTTAAGTATTTTTCTCAGTTTTAAACCCCTGGATTGTTTTGGGGCTGGTTGTGTGAATAATTGCATCTTCCTGCCATGGGATTGAGGCTACTTAGGGCTGTTAGCTAGTTTATTCTTAAACTGAGTTGATGTGAGGTTTCTCACTGAAAGCCTTTTACTTTAGTAGTTGTATTTTCAAGTGGTATGCTTGCATAAGATGTTGATAATCTGCCTTGGTGAGGTTTGGCTTTGAAAACATTTGTTTGTTGGTCTTTGTCTGTCACCAAAACAATACAAGCTGTGAAATGTTTTTATCTGAAAATATGTTTTGTGATTAACAAAAGCATTCAGTTTGGGGATATTTTTTGTTTATTTTTACAAAAAATGTGTTAACCCTTAAATAAAAGGCATAAGAAAGGTAAGGTAAAAAAATATGACTTAAAGTAATTATGGTGGAAGTAAGGGTAATGGTTCAAAGTTGAGAAATCTAAGATGACATGGGAAAAGGAATTAAGGTAAAGAACCAACCTGCTGTGCTTTTGCCAGAAATGTTCTTGAACTTATAAATAAACCCGAGTTCTCAAAGCACTGTAAGCTTAATTGAAAAAAAATCCACATTTTAAAAGTAACTTGTTTTTCTTAGTGATGTATGTATATATATATTTATGTTTTTCAGACGCTCAGTGTTCAGTCTTCAACAAATGGTCAGTTTGTCTCTCCCAGTGATATTCAGTTGAAATGTAATTATTGCAAAAGTTCTTTCTGTTCAAAACCAGAAGTACTGGAATGGGAGGTAAGGGGGATGTTGGTGTTATTCTTAGAATGGTGATGTGTTTAAAAGTTTAAACTTAGAACTTTAATACAGTTATTCTAGCTATTTTTTAAAGTATTGAAGTTTCTTTTAAAAAGCTCAGTTAAAATCTACCTGGTTCTGTAGAATATAATTTAATTTCAGTATGGATAAAAGCAGAAGTCTTTGTTCATAAATAGTATCTGTAATTTTAAAAAATGTATTTTCTCAGATGAGCTGTAAGTCTGGAATCTGCTTTCATGGTAGATATGAAGTACCATTATTACACTTCTTTATGAACTGAGAGAAGTATCTAAAGAGGATATGCTGAGATTGAGTGGCATATTTTCTGTTCAGTGTTTTCATGTGAAATTATGAGTATTTGTAGCACTGTCAGCTTAATTGGGATTTGTAAATTTTTAGCATTAGAAGTCACACTCTAATTATGTGTTCGCACTTCAGTTTACTTTGTAAATTGTCTTAATGGCAACTATCAATTCAAGTTGCACTAGTTAGACCTTAAGATTTTATCCATTAACCTTATTCATGATGCTTTGCAACTTTGCATTTAGAACAAAGTGTATCAGTTCTGCAGCAGAGCATGTTCTGATGATTATAAGAAACTGCACTGCATAGTTACATACTGTGAATACTGTCAGGAGGAGAAAACGCTCCATGAAACAGTGAATTTCTCTGGTATCAAAAGACCCTTTTGCAGTGAAGGTATGTATGTGTTTGGTTTTTTCCTGAGGTATTGCTTATTCTACTGCAGTTTACTTACTTTGTTTATATGTTAAGATTTAAGGTTACAACTCATTCTGTTGTACTTGAGGCTAAACTAGAAGTCTCTTCATTACTGTTATTGAAGTCATTGTAGCTGGTATTACTAATGCAGGTACTTCTTAATTTATCTGAGCTGCCTTTAGAGCTTTTCACCACTTAGTCTAGGTTAGGGGTAGCATTCTTCAGTGTGTGTGTGTAAATACATACACCTTTATGCACTTTGCATACATACATATGCACAAAATATTACACATTCTTTTTAAAAATGTATGCAGTAGTGCATATACAACATTACCTGCACTGATGAACACCAAGCTTTCTCTTTGATTAGCAGTTTCTAAATTAAGTATAACAGTAGGAGTTCTATGTTGGCTTAGAATGGATACTTAAGCAATAACTTGAATGATGCCTATTGCTGTGTGTTGATTACTGTCACTACAATTTGCTACACTAATTACTTGAATTTTCAAAAAGAAAACAAAGCAAAAGGGAACTCCATGGGCCTAGGTTTCTTCTAAGTTGCATTAAAGCATGGTTTCAATAGAAAATAGAAAAACAGATTTTTAACAAGGACCTATCCTTTCCACTTCTGGTGAGCTCTTCTTTGATACTGGTATTTAATCATGATCTTAGAAGTTTAACTACAAGTTTGGATGACCTATTATTCACAAATATGGTGAATATTTTTTTCTTTAGTTATAACAACAACACTTCCAATGTCATTTGATAAGACCTCTCTGGAAGATTTCTACTTGCAGGCAGATGAAATAGTAGATATGGGAGTTTACTTGTGGGAGGATCCTGTTAAGCTGGAAAGGGTTGGAATGCAGGGCTGAAGGCAATCTTCCCTCCATGCCAATCCCTTACAGCTCGAGACTCTGCAGTCTGTTGTTTCTGGACAATGGAGTGTGTTGTTCTGGACTGGAAAGTGATAGCTGGAGGGTAAAAAACAGACACATGAAGGCCCAGCCTTACAGTGTATCAGTGCATTGCTCAGCAACCTCTAGCTAGAAATTGTTTCTGTAAATGAAACAATTCTGCAGAATACATTCAAACAAGAGCAAGATACTTTTCTGGAGATTAAAAATATATGCTTCTATTACTGTGAATATTTATTACTCCTTCAGTTTAAAGCCAGGGGGGCTGTCACAATGAAATGAGTAGGATTCATAATGCCACCTATGCCTTCTGTATGAGGAGGCTTGAAGTAAGTGAGGACTTGTGTTTCCTATGGGAAAATTTGAGGAAGAAAAGATATAAAAACTGTCTCTCCTGTTTAAATAGAGATACTGAGTGGGAGGAATATGTTGCCAGGTGTATAGGTGCGGGTCTTGAGTTTGCAGGTGCTGGGCTGCCAGCTCAAGGATAAATACTACATTTGTGATGGTGAATGTACAAAATGTTACCATAAAGACAAAGTTTATCAGCTTGCTGCTGAATCACTGAGTAATAGAGAGAAGATAGTCAAAAGCACCATTAAGTAGATCATAACTTGAATAAATACAGTGTATACCTGCCAGCTGTAGGTGAGGTCTACTTTGTGATGCATATGACAAAGAGCTGTACGTGTTCCTCTTGCAAATAAACCAATGACCTGGACAGAAATTCTGAAGGAACCACTGACCATTTATTTTGAAGGAAAACCATCAGTTGTCATCGATGGCTACAGAAACAGTACAATCCAAGAATGAATCGTGCTTTAATCTGATGTGGGAAGGACAGGGCCAGGACTTTTGGTGGACTTCTGGAGGTCAACAAATAGAAGTTCCATCATCAGATGTGATAGATTTTTCCCCCTTTTCCAGGCACCTAAATATCATTGGTTTGTCCTTAATTTCAAAGTCTTTTTCCAGATATATGTCCAACTGTTTGTAAGATAACAAAACCAGTACAAGTACCAAATGTTTTTTGGATGTGGAGGCCATTCCAGTTTTGATATTGCACATTGTTCAAGGAACCTCACCGACACAGATTATTTTTTTGAGCATGCAATTATTCTTCGTCGGAAGACAATGTATCACAGTTTGAGAAGGAATAGCCAGAGGTACTCAGTCACAAAAGTTGCTGGCATTTTTGGAAGAAATTGAACCCTCAAGGGAAAATGTGGAGAATTTTCAGGGGAGTGTTTATAAAAGACTCCTAGATAAATTCAGAAATTAAACACGTGTTGAAGTTTCTGCAAGTGTACTTACTTGTTCACCTTTGTGAGACTGATGGGAAAGCATATATAAGGTCAACCACAAATATCCCTTGACTGCTTACAGCTGCCCAGCTGGAGTACTGAAGATGACATTGCTGCCATTCTTCATACCTGAAGGGTTTTTTCACACATGCATATCCATATATATTTACACACAGACCCTGGCACCCACATTAAAGTCTTGTGGATCAGTATTTCTGTGTGGTTTTATTCCAGCTCTGTTTCTTTATATGTTTCTCTTGAGACACTTCAAAACATGTGCAGGAGGTAGCTGAAACCTCCATTTTAATAAGGTGTGATTAGAACTGACCTAGGTTTTGTGCTGAACATGGTTATTAATTTCCTTCATGCAGTATAGGATGGTTTTTCTGTTTTTGTCCAAAAATTGGATGCTATGTGGAGAATGAACAACCCTAACAGAGCAGATGAAAGAGTTTAATCTGTTCCACTGGTGCTGAGGCTGTCCTGGTGTTTTGCCACTAGAATGCTGCATTCCAAAATATCTATGTCTAAATTAAAAAAGATATGTATTATGTATGCTAAAGTAAAAAGTAGTTTGTGGATTTTTATGTATGTAGTTACATGAGTGACAATTGAGGATAGGCTGTACAAGTTTTTAGTCCTGAGGGAATCTTCAAATTACTGGGTTTCGGATATTTTGGGAGTGGTTTTTTTTTTTGTTTTTTGTAATACATACTCCTTCTGAGAGTCTGGGAGAGCAAGTCAGTCTTTGGCAATCCAGCAATGAAACTATTTTATTATGAGCATCACCATAATCTTATTTTATTTGTAGACTTCTTTAATTCATCTTTCCAGTAGAACTAAGTGCTATGACTTAAACAACACAGGCATAATAATTTTATAATGCAAATTTTAATAACACTGATTCTTATGTGGTTGTCTTCTTCTAGGAGGGAGAAGGTGATTAAGTTGTTAGAGTAGCTCAGTTATCTGATACTTGGGAATTCTTTTCAAATGGATAATACAGATAAAAGAGAGCTGTCAAACTAGCAACTGTACTATCACCCTGATAGCCTGCTAGTAAATTTCTGGGAATTATGGCTTCTACAAGTGAAACTCAATGCAGACATAGAATTTTCTCTGAAAACATCTGATGTTTCATCTAAGTAGAGATAACCTCTTAAATATCGTAGAGTTGACAAGTGGAAAAATAAGTTTAGGTAATTAATTGTACCTTCTTCTAGATAAGGTGTATACTCAGTTAAAGCATTGTAGGTTTTAGAGTGGGATTTTCCCAACTAGTGCTGCACAGTGGATTGTTTGGCAAAGTATATGATTAAATGATTAGTTGATTAATTTTTAGAATTATATGAAAATACTACAGATACTGAGATAGCCTGAACACAGGTGTGTTAAATTTTGTAGAGGTGCTTACATTCCAGTGTTTCACAATCAATTAGGATACTACCTGATATTTATGGCAATTCCTGTTGTTATTAGGAACAGGAAAAAAATTATGTAAAAACTGATGTGTGATATGAAGTGTTGCTGAGACTTAGTTAGAGTTGCTGGACTTCTGTGGTGGATGGGCTGAGGAAGAGTTGGTGCACAGTCCCTGCTGTGCTGAGCTACTGTGTCCCCCTAGAAAAAGGGAGTCGCCATCAACCCTGTATGAATCTCTTCGTTCCTGGTGTTTGGTCTCATTATTTTTAAAGTGAGAGCTACAGAATCTGTTCAAACACAGCTTTTTTAATAGTTTACATTAGCAACTATCTTTTTTAGAGGCACCAATACTGCTTTTGAAAATAAAATGTACGGAATTCGGGCTTGCGTACAGAAATTTTTGAAGACAGTGTGAAATCACCCTTTTACACACTCTAGGATTTGTGCTTCACAGAGCTCTTATGTCCCTTTCAACAGCTCTTGATGGAGGCCTGCCATGTTGAAATAATTTGATCTTGCTACGGTGCCTAGTTTGGTTTTGCTCATGACCACTTCTTCTGGCAGTGTCCCTCCTGAGATAAATTCTAACCTGAAATGTCACTTTCCTTGTGGCTTTCATTTAAAGCTTTGTTTGGTGCTGAGTTGGGATATCCTGGCAAAAGGGGACAGTAAAAAGCAGAACACATCTTAAATACTGCAAAATACGTGCTCTGTAAAAATACTCGTTCACAATTGCAGGAGTCATGTTGTTACTGCAGGAGATATTCCTTTCCTACAAACTGGGTTAGTGGAAAAGTAGAAGTGAATGTTGGAGGTATTCAGAGATTCCTGGGCCTGAGACACTCTGACATCCTTAGTGTGCTGTGGACAGAAGTTAGAATGGGACATTCCTGGCATCTCGGTGAGCTATGGCAGTTGTCTTTAGGGAACTCTGGTGGCACAGAGGCCATGGTTGTGGCCATGACTGTTCAGGCCTTGTCATCTGATTAAGTAGTCTGGTTTTAAATCTTTGAGCCACAGATGACTGTCCCAAACAAATTTTGTTACTGTAAAAGCTAAAATAATATTTTTTGCTTATAGAAATGAATTAAGGTAAGAGGGACAGCATATTCAATTCTGACAAGTCCCTTAGGAGATATTTAACAAGCTCCTTCACCACAGAAGCACCAAATGAAGGCTTTCGGCTATGCTGAAAGAAAGCAAAGTTCTGCACCTCCTAGACAAACACATGGAAGAGCTGGACAATTGGTTCTTGTGGTATTCCACTTGTGGAAGAGTCTCATTGTAGATGTAGTTTCCAGTTAGTGCTTCTTGGATGTGTCTCTTCTGAAATTACTGGACAGTTTTAACTTGTTAACCTTGGTTTTGATATTTCTTCCAGTATTCTTGTAGCTGAGAAATGGAAAGGTATAACTACGCTTTGGAAAAGATTGTTTATCTTCCATTCCCTTTGTAGAGGGAGAACATTGATAGTGTTAAAGTAATGTAATTTAAAATTTCTGTACACATATTGAGTCTTGAAATTTTTGTTTTTCTTTGTGGATAGATAATTGATAACATGTTATAGAATATCAAGTGAAATCCTGTGCATTGTTCGACAGCAACAGTCCTTGTTAGATTTTCATTCTTCAATGTTAATTCCACTGTTGTATCTTTTTTTAAAGAGGTTTGATATAGTTCTTTGAGCAAAGACAGCATTGAGTGGTGCAGATAAGGGGTGATGCAATTTAATGTGCTGAGATTATGAGCATGAGAAGAAGAACGCTTAAAAGATGTTTCTTATCAACGTGAAAGAATTATCAACCTGAAAAGATTTAAGAATAAGCAAAACATGAGTAACTGGATTGGAGTAGGAGGGAGGAGAATGGAAGGAGATAGCACCTAATATCAGGAAATAGTAGGATAAACTGAAGTTGTATAAGATTGCATTGAATTATAATAAAAGGTTCCTGAGGTGAAGACCAGGAAGGAAGGGGTATGTGTACACATAACTCCTCTTCTCACAGAAGAGGATAGGGTCTACTTTAACAGTAATCCAAGCAGGACCCAGAATTTGGATACATTGCATCTGTTTTCCTAAAAATAATAATGTTTGTTATGAATCCGGAGACAGCAGGTCATAGCAGTGTGGGTATGGAAGAGGTTTTGCATTCAAATCAGTACAGAGGGAGATGGAGTAGAAAAATCTGGAAGGAATATAGCTCCAGAAAGCTTCCAAGATGTAGCTTGTGATGCTGAAGGACTGTTGTTACTCTTCTCTAGAGCGGGTAACAATTGAAGTTACTCCAAGATGAGAAAAAAACAAGTTTTGAGTGTTACCTGAAGGACAGAGGTAGTTTAGTAAGAACAGGATTTCAGAGGTAAAAACCTAATTCTTCTAGGGTGGAACAATTACTTTTTATAAAATATGTTAGTCCCTGTGGTAAAAAGGGACTGGTGTTGAGGACTCAGGATTATTTCTGGTTCAGCATTTCTTTTTACACAGCTACTTGATGTAGAAATGTACTGAACTTCCTGTAATT
Organism: Molothrus aeneus; assembly: GCF_037042795.1. Classification (NCBI taxonomy): domain Eukaryota; kingdom Metazoa; phylum Chordata; class Aves; order Passeriformes; family Icteridae; genus Molothrus; species Molothrus aeneus. Next base: position 43,880,653 of record NC_089647.1, read on the forward strand.
CAGGTAGGTGCTGCTGGTAGAGTTAAGACCACGTTCTTAGTAGCTTACTTGCACTGGGTCTACAGTCAGTCAAGTGAAGCAGGGTTTTCTGCTGTGGGCAACTCTGCTGGGCTGAACCTGGCAGAGATGTTGGATCTGTCAAAAGAAAGAAAGCTCTCTTAACCTAGAACTTCCCTGAGGTAAAGGTTTTGAGGAACTGCCTGGATGCTTTCTTGTCAGCAATCTTCTCTTGTATGTGTGCAGATCATTTCTTTCTCTACCATTTATGTGGGGAACCAAAATTCAGGGCTGTTAAGATATAGCTTTTGTGTTGGGTTTTGCTTGGAAGCCAGAATTCTAATAGTGTAATTAAGGATATGTTATGTTAAGTCAGCAGATTCTCACCTACTTGGTTTTTGTTTGCTTCAGATTTTGAGTTGGAGATACTTCTGAAAATGGTCCTTAGTGGTGTTTCTGAGACAGCCAGCTTGTGAGATGGTGTAAGAACTTTAATAAAGACCGTAATTAATGGCTGGTGTAGCTTGAGCCAGATAACCCGTGCTTATAATTTCTTTCAAAGTAAGAGCTCTCCAAGGCACTTTAAAGCAGTAGAGGTTTTTATCTGATCACACTGTAACTTGTGGGTCTGGTGTTGTAGCAGAAATCTTGAGGAACTTACCTGAGTAAAATCAGATCTCTTTGTTCAAAATGTTGGGACTATCAGCTGTCTGTTTTAGGCAGGCTTTTACTTATGAACCCCAAGTCCCCAGGGGAGTTAGGCTGAACAACCCCTTAGGATTCTAGTGTTTATATTAGAAAGGTCAGACATTCAGTGCTTTCTGCATTGCTCATTCAGAGTGTGCTGTAAATCAAAGCCATCTTCATGGTCACATCTACAAGGGCAACATGGGTATTACTGTTATGTTGATTCAGAATTTCTCTTGTGCAAGAGAAGACCAAATTATTGGAGCTTGGAATCTGTTTTGCCAAAGTCAAATACTTTTATCCATACAAACAGTCTTACTCTTTCAGTCAAAACCATAGCATTGTAATAAAATCGTATATACTGGACTGCAGACTACCGAGGACCTAAGAAAGGCATTTCGGCTTCTCTTTCTTTGAAGTCACAAGATCTTGAAACTAAACCAGTATTTCCCTGGCCCCATAGATTAAGTTACCTATTACAAATACATAAAAGAGTTTCAGACAAATCTGTAGAATTTTGCTCATGATGTTGCAAAAGGAAGACTTTGTAAAGATTCTACTTTAGCAAGTTTCAATGTTCTGAGAATCTACCATCAACATCCAAAAATAGGTTTTTTATCTTCTGTAGATGCCTCCTTCAGCAAGAAGACCTGCAGTCAGTGATCTGTAAAAAAACCCATGTTTTCCAGGCATTTAGGTCTTAAGGGCTGGAATTTTTGACTTTTGTTTCCCCTTATTTAATGATCACTGATAATTTTCCATGAGTCACAGAGATGTGGGAGATGTTTGACTGTAGAGTGGAAAATTTCTTACCTGATAACTTTTAAAAATAAAATAGCTGCATCATCTTCAACTTTACTTCCTGTAGTTCAGCAGCCAAGAAAAATGTTTATTTTTTCCATTCCTTTTTGAAAACTGTTTAGCAGATGGACATAGGTTGCCTGGTTGGTAGTAGAAGAGTGTTTCTAAGTCTGTAGTTTTGAAAGTGTGATGCAGCATTGAGTGGCTCTTCTAAGAGACCACTGAAGAGGAGGATACACTGTGGTGCTAAGATATCTCTGGAATTGTAAAGAAGTGGAAAGAATATGATGCTCCATGCAATAATGAGAGATACAGCCAGCAGGAGAAAATATTGGCAAGAAATTTTGCTTTTAATTGGTACTTGTAACTAATATCTTGCACACACTGTTATCTTTAGGATTGTTATTTCCTTCAGAGCAATGTATTTAAAAGTCCAAATCATTTGCACTCTAAGGATGGTTTCTGGATATGGCACTTTCCATCTGTGCTAGTAATTTTTTTTATTCTGTTGTTGAAGAACTTAAAAGAAAAAACCCAAAGAACAAACAAAAAAACAACCCCAACAAAAACACTTTAAACCAAATTACCTACAGTGTCTTATTTGTACAATATTCTATAAATGTCTTGTTTTGCCATTACTAGCAAATTTAATTTGTTAGCAAAGCTTGTTGCATTACAAGTTTAAGTTTCTCAATAACCTTTTGTTTTTGGAAGATTCAGTCTGCTGCATTTTCCATTTGCATTCTTGTGCTTTTAGTGATTTAAAAATAGTATCTCAGTTTCACACATATTAATTCTGCCCTAATAGACAACAGCAGAAGTCACATAATCGAAATTACCAAATACATTATAGTATTTTTATATTCTGTATGGCAGAGGAAGTACAGCATGTATCTTGCATACTGAGTTTCATAACTTACCAGAAGTACAGAAGTCTGCATCTGTTAGATTATATACATGCATCCTAGCAGAGTGGACACTTGGAAGACTTGAGTTCTCATCTTTGGTGCTGCTGTGATATTTGGTACATCATAAAAACAGGTGCAGTTCCTTAGTTAAAGGTCTGTGTAAATGTTATCTTGTCCCTCTGGTGTTCAATATAGAGAGTTACTTCATCTTCTCAGTCTGTTCTCTCCTGTAAAATTAGGACAATTACAGAGGTATACAGTATATGATTTAGGCATCAGCTGAATGGGCACTAGATTTGAGGTCATTTAAATACAATATATTCTGAAAATAGCCTATATAATAGCTACAGTATTCACCTTTTAATGCATTTAATATGGTAGAATGTCTTTCTAATTTGCTTGAGGGAGGATCAGATTATGGAAGAATATAGCTGTCATTATTGCAACCTTGAAAGTATGACTGCACAGTAAATAAAAAAACAAAAACACCCCACCAAAAAAGAAAACCCACCAAAAACCAAACCAACACAAAACAACCAACCAAAACCAAAATAACCAGCATCTCCACCCCACCCCAGTGTGGAAAAAAAAATTAAAATATTAATTGCATTTAAACTCTTCACAAATTTCATGTGTAATTTCCTGTCCTTGCATAACTGTCACTACTGATCATTACTTGCTTTACTGTTACATTTTTTAAGAAATCCCTCAGTTCTGAGGTAATTTTGTACATATTAGTGTTCTTAACTATTAATGAGTTATTTTAAGTGGTTTGTTGTATTAATATAAATAAAGTAATAAAATTTAAGTTGATCCATGAAGATAGGTATTTCTTTAGTAGATAGCATTGTCTGGATCTCTAGCATTTTGAGGACGTGTAACTGAGCAATGTAACTCCAAGTCAATACTTTTGCATGGGTCTATATTAAAAGAAAATTATGGGTTTTTTTTCCTGACTGTTTATTCAGGGATTTGATGGAAAAAAATCAGCATAGGGTTTTGAAAAAGATGCAGGTATCACAGGAAACCATAGAGTTGTGCAGGAAAGGTATTTGGGTAAAAAATGTCTTGAAATATAGTATAGATATATATCTGTGCAACCTGAATTTGTCTGAAGCCCCAGTTGTTAGCTGTTGTTGTATTCATTTAATTTTCAATATTTAGCTCTTAACTGTGATATCTCTCTGTAAAAGTTACTTTGTTCCTAATGTTTAAAATCTGTTTCCAGGCTGCAAGCTGCTATATAAACAAGACTTTGCAAGACGGTTAGGACTGAGATGTGTTACTTGTAATTACTGCTCACAGCTGTGCAAAAAGGGAGCAACTAAGGAACTTGATGGTGTAGTGAGAGATTTCTGCAGTGAAGAGTGCTGTAAAAAATTTCAGGACTGGTACTACAAGGCAAGTAACTCAGAATTTTTGACGAGAGCTCCACAATTAAAAAAACCAAAAATGCACATGTGAGGATATCTCAAGGACTGTGCAGCAAATATGGCTTAATTCAGCAAAGCATTTGCTATAGAATAAGCAAATGTATTAAGTTCATAATTTCATTTTTTGTAGATCTTAGAGCAGCATTTCTATCGTCTGATTTTATTAATTCATTTGGCAAGGAAGTCTCGAGTTACAGAAAACAAAAAAATTAGTATGTATATTTGTTACTTTACAATTCCAATTTTTTTCTCAGTTAATGCCACATTTTTCTTGTCAAAACTTCTTTAATGTGTATTCAGAATGTTGAAAACGCTGTTAGTAGCAGCTGGAAACCTTGAGTTCACTGACATTAGCAGAGTTTTTCTTGTTCCTGTTTTTGCCTCCTTTTTTGCCTTTTCCCTTCTCCCACAGTTTGAACTGCAGAGGCTTTGATTGTTCAGTATTTCCCAGTGGAAAGGATGCCAAAGGAAAAAGCAAGACCAAATGGATTTCTAATAACAGTTTAAATCAAACAGATAGCATCTATTTCTAAGTCTCTGGAAGCTTAACTGCCTTGTGAAGCACCAGCAAAGACTTCACAATGAGAGTTTTTTTGTTTACATTTTTTGAAAGGAAAAGATGAAATTGGACTGGGTTTAACCTGCGATTAGTGCCATGGATAAAATATTTGATCTCTGGTGTGAACGTCCTGGAAAGCTACACTGATAATTTCAAAACAAGAGCTACACTGTGGATGCAGTTGCCAAAAAGACAGTACAAAATTCATCACCGTACCAAAACTCTGCACACAGCTTGGAAGGCAGTAAAAAACTTGAAATGTTAGAGGGCTAGATACAAGTCCTGTAATTCAAGACGATCTACCTACCATAAAAGAACTGAATATGAAGATATATCGGATATTTTGGAATGTCTGGTTCTAGAAATGTTACAGCCACACACTGTAAATTCTTTATTTTGAGTAATGTATGTAGGGTCTTATTTGACATTCCTAAAAGAAAACTTCTGAAGACAACAATGTGTTTCTTTTGTCTCACATGAAAATAGGGTGACAGAGCTTGGCTGCAAAGGTCTTAACTAAAATATTAACTTCATACAGTCATATTTAATCTATCTATATGCCTTAAAACATGGGGTGTGAGATTAAATTTATCCCTGTGAAAAAAGTGCCTTCTAGTAGAGAACTTAAATCTTTGGTGTGCTTTAGAAATCTTTTGATGATTCAGCAGAGAATATAGTCTGGAGGTGCATACCAAACTACTTTAATGTACCTAAGCTTCTGTGGAAGCTTGTGCTGTGATTCAGCTTTGAGACCACTTGAAACTTGGGCTTCACATTATGTTGATTCATGGGATAAGGTAATAATTGGCCCATGAAGTCTGAATAAATGCTGTTGGTACTGTGTCACAGCAAAGTTAGATCTGATGTCATAAAAAGGCAATTTAAAGAGATTTGCTGGTAACTTTTGATATTTGATAATTTTGATGTGTTAGATACTTCTACTTTTTGAATGTTACACTTGCTAGTGTAACTAGGATTCCAATTAAGAATTGTTAATTGTAATTTTTTTCAAGTGCTTCTTAAAGCCGTAATGCAATTGAGTTTTGGTTAAAAAAGCTTGAGATTTATTACATGGGAAAGACATATAATAGGTTTTGGGAAATTGTGTCTTTTGCTAAAATTCTCTTTTTTATTTCTTTACATCCTTGCTGATAACTTCTCCCACTTCATGGAAGTTGCTCCAGATACCTTAGATCTGGTAGTGCATTGTTAGCTCAGTATTCTTATGTAGCCAAAATAGACAATGATCAAAACATGGGAAGACAGAATAGATAAGGACCATTCTCTGAGTTTGTACTTCATTAGCTGTTTTGTCTGTTAGCTTCTTAAAAGAATAGTTACATGTGTATGAGCTTTGTCTCATTTATGCAATGTCCAGTGTTATTTTGAAGTTTCAATGAATGTGTACATGAAGAGAATAAGTAGTAATAACTCAGTAATGTTTTAACACCATCATTGTGTTCATTAAACAAGTGTTTGTCTCCATCTTCTTTGTCTACGTTTTTTTATGGACACATCTTTCTCATGTAATATTATCTGGAAAACATTGTAACCTTTTAAAATAATCAATTATTGTGGGAGCACTTCCCTGAATGCCAAAATTCTCTTCTCAGAAAGCCCAAAGAAGTTAACAATAGTAGAAGCACAAGAACTTACGTAGAAGTATTAAAAGTTCATTAGACTTACCTAGGTAAGAGTCCTTTAAACCTAACACGAGGCAGTGAAATGTAAAAGAATAGTTTTAGTTCTGATCATTTGTTGGACAACAGCTGCAGTTGGTGCCAAGTTCTGAGGAAATTTCTACTCTTTAGGTCCCATGCACCTCTGAGACAAGAGGCGAAATTGTGGGTGTCTTGAGGTCAGCTCCTTAAGTTTTCAGAGCTCCTCCTGTAAACTTGCAGGCAATGGTTTAGATGTTAATCCTGAAAATGCCTGGGAAACATCAGTATAAATCTTAATGTAGCCTGATGTTTGAGGACAGTTTCAATCATTTGAATAATTAGAGCATTGAAATTACCTTTAAAAAGAGTATACAGTTCTGAGAACAGCGAAGAAACCTGTTTCTTTAAACACACTGAGAAACATTGGTGACAGGACTGCAGCTGAAGTACTGTCTGGTTCTCCCCTGTAGCCTCACAGGTCACACGAGGCCACAGTGGAGAATTGATCAGACTCAGCATGTGCAGTGATGGCTCTCTATACAGTGAGGGTCAGGTGTCTGCAGCAAAGAGGAGGTAGGAGGTGGGGAACTACAGTCTGAGGCAAGGAAAAGTCACTGTGGCAGGTGAGCTCAGCAAAGATTGTCAGCAGTGGCAAAATTTGAAAGTGAAGCCAGCATTAATCAAAATGGTAAAGACAGCAAGACAGCCTTGTGGAGTTTCTGTTGTTGGAATTCAGCCATTCTCTAGTTAGACATCTCAACCTCCAGTAAGTACTCTTTCAGAACAGCTGATCTTCTTTTATACTCACTCACTCTCTGGGAACAGCTTTTGTTTCCTATTTACTGCAATTGAAGCTGGAATAGACAGCTAAGATTAGGTGAAGTTAATAGCAGTCCACACCATTGGGAGAACATTAGGAACAGGTGATGGAGGAATTAAAAATATAAATAAAAGCCCCACATATGTAAATTTTATTCTTTAACCCAAATTTGGGGCAAACATTAGTGATTTATACTAATCACCATGTCCATTTGAACATATTGAAGTAATGGGAAAAGAAATGTACCAAAAAGCAGTTAGGAGTGGCAAAGGACTTATGCAGTGCAAGTACAGCAAGCAGAGATGGGCTTTTTGGAACACAGAGGTAAGCAGACTTGAGGCAGTTATTTTGGAGATCCAGTTAACATTTAGTGCCATTATCCCAGGTGAAAACAAATGAAAAGGGCAAGGAAGGAAAAATCATGAAATATCACAAAAATCTTTAATTCATATTCACTTTCAATAAATTTGATGGTCAGGGAAGTGGGTGAGCAAACAGCAGGAAACTTCAGTGCATGGAATGGTGTATAACATTGACTGTAAACAGAATTACAGAAACAGTAGAATTCAAGTGTAGTAAATGTAGAGATGAGAAGTGAAGCGTCACTGAAAGAATCTCAGGTTTCCTGAGGAATAGTAATTTCCATGCAGAAGCAAACCAATTTTTTTTACCTAAATAATTTAGTAGAAGCCCAGGAGAGACAGTAGAATACTTACTCAAAAGCCTAAATGAAAAAGGAAACCAGAAGAGGGAGAGAACAGTTGCAGGAATGAAAGAATCACAGAATAGTTTGGTTGGAAGGGACCTTTATGAGGCTGAGTAGTCCCAACACCTCTGCAATGAGCAGAGACTTCTTCAGTGAGAGCAGGTTGCTTGGAGTCCCATCCCACCTTAGAAGTTTACCTATCTATAACCTCTCTGGGCAACATGTTCCAGTGTTTCACCCTCATTCTGAAAAACTTCTTTCTTCTATCTAGTCTAAGTTGACCTTTTTTATATCTAATCTTAAACTGACCCTCCAATTTTAAACCATTTCTCCCTATCCTATCACAACAGGCCCTGCTGTAGCAAGGCTGTAGTTTCTGGATTTGACAAGATTTGACCCCTTTTTCTTTCTTTGAAGGAGAGAAAAATGAGCAGAAAGTGGTGCTTTGATAGTCAAGCAGCGTGCAGCAGGTCAGAATAGATGGGCTTTTCTGTACGTGAGTCAGCTGTCATTCTTAATCAGTGTTAGGTGGGTTTGAGATTTAAATTTAGAGTGAATTATACCTTTTTTTTTTTTTTTTTCCTACTGATATTTCAGTCTTTTGGTGGCTTTGGAAGTTGCACCTGCCTTAAAGGTGTGAATTCACAGCTTTCCTGAACTGGTTAAATCTACACTATTTTGGCAACATTCTATCTACTTCTACATTTTATCTTCTTCCCCACTCCCTTCTAAGAATAAAGCTTACTTGCTCTTTTGTCCCACTGAGGTGATCTGAAAAAGGAACTGTGGATCAGCATCAGTGGAAAGTCCAAGTGACAAATATAACAAAATTGAGGGAGGATGGGGATGATGCAGTGCTGTAAGGCCTCTGACCTTGTGTGCCCTACAGGTGCATAAGCACTGCTGCTGCTACCTGCAAAGAGAAGAGAAATACCTGCTCTTCCAGGGCCACCTGATGCTTAGTATGAGGTGATCTTGAAGCTGCAGCTTCAATTGCTCCCAATTTGAGCTGGTTATACTGTTAGAAAAGAGCCTCTCTATGTATCATCTTTAAATACTTGAAAATTACAACTGAGAGCTTGATTTCTTACACTGTTAGGGGATAGTATTACACTGTTCAAATACAGAGAAGAAACTACACATTTAATTATTTTTAAAATTGAAACTAATTGGCTTGTTCATACTTTTTTGGAGTCACAAAAACTACAGTTGGCCTTCGTTTTGTTTTGTTTTGTTTTTTTAAGCCATCAGAGCCTCGTGCATAACTGCAATGTTGTGTATGGTTTTATGTATTAATGTTTTATGTTGCATATATTATAACTTCCCTCTTCCTCTCCTGGCTATATTATTAGGTTGACTTACTTTGGATTCCTGAGCATCTTTAAAGTTTTGAATTTTTTAAGGTCTGCTTTAGGATAGAGGTTGCAAGCAATACCGAGGCAAGCTGTAGTGCAAACAATTATTTGCTTACTGGAAGATGTGAAATTGAGGCTGCCACTGTTCAGGTAGTAATTTATAGCGTGGCAGATGAAATGCAGTAGAATCTGTTCTGGAGAAGAATATTGCCTTAGTGATGCCTCATTAAATTAACATGCAAGTTCATGAAGGTTATATTGCTTAAATGTTTGAGTTTCCAAGTTACATGCTAACTAAATTTTGGGGGAATCCTCTTTTTTTTTGAGAGAAAATGTTGTTTATAAATCATAGAGAAACTTGGATGAACTATAGAACTGTAATTTAAAATTGTTGCCAAACTACTAAAATAATGGAAATATAAAAAACATTTATGCTGATTTCATACATAGAGAAATTATTCTTTTGGTGACTTTTTAAAACTTTTGATTCTTTTTTAAAACAAACAAAAAAAGCCTGCCAGATCTTGAAGGTAGAAAAAATGGCTTGTGTTTGTCCTCAGTTCAATAGAGTCATTAAGGAGCCTAACACTTTCTGCTTTTGTTTTGCAGAATGCTTCAATGAAATTAATTAAAATTGATGCACAAAATTATTTTTTTATGACTCTTTAAAAGTGAGCAATTTTATTTTTTTCTTTACATAGTGACAAATTACTAAAGCAAAGCAGATTTATTCTGGCTGCTAACCCCCAGTAAACAGTTGAAAAGGAAGGGAGCTTAACTGTTGTTCATGAGTGAGACTTAACTGTATAGTGGTACTGAATCCTCAGTACTCTTAAAAATGTAGCCTTTTAAAATGTAACAATAATTTCTTCCCAAGGCCTGTTTAAAAATGTGAAATCTTCCTTTGCATTAAGGCTGTACGGTGTGACTGTTGTAAGTCCCAAGGAGTCCTGAAAGAGAAGGTGCAGTGGCGTGGCGAGATGAAACATTTCTGCGATCAGCACTGCCTGCTCCGCTTCTACTGCCAGCAGAACGAGCCCAATCTGGCCACCCAGAAAGGACCTGAGAACCTGCACTATGGTAGGTGCTGCTTCAGGGCTACACAGGTGCTAAGCCAGAAGCTTCCTTTCAATGAAAAATTGAAAGTTGCATGAATTATCTATTTGTTGTAATAAATTGCATTAGGTGTTATCCTTTTCTATGTTATCATCAGAGCTGTTTTCAGCTGTTATCATTGAGCTGTTCTGGGTTAAGTGTAATTTTAGTGCTGTATCATCATGGGAAGAGAAAATGTTTTCCTCTTTTGTTGTGCTCCAGTTTGTCATTATTTACTCTGTGGAAACATTTCTCAAAATGCCTTTTGGTCACAGAGAACAGATGCACTAGGAATGAAAAAAAAGAAATTAATTAAATGGAATGAAAGGAAAATAAGTGAAATGGAAATGAAAATACAATGAAAGTGTCTAGATAGGAGGAATACATTGCCTTTTTTTTCCTTTCTGTTGGCAGTAGGTACTGTGTAAATTTGCTCATGGGCACTGGATACATGTTTGTGTGGTTTAAATGGGAAGTCAGGCAAAGTTCAAATAAACCAGCTTTTAAATTAATGCAATTATACCAGCTCAGCTACTTTGTATAGCCATTTTCATACTTGAATGTTTTGGTGTTTACTTTTCTGAAAGAGGCTGTATTCACATCTGACTAGAGCATTGATTTATCATTTGCCTTTGTGTAATGCTCAATACTGGAGTGTTGAGGGAGATCAGTAGGGAGATGTCCATGAAGGAAAAGTCTTGTGTGCAGTTCTCACCTGCAATATGGTTCTAATGAGTTCTCTTGATTTAATGTTATATTGGTGACAGGTGTTACCTTGAGTTGCTTACTGAAATTTGCTTTGATTTTGAAAAAGGGAAAAAAATTCTAAAAATGTTTCCTTGTACTTTTAGATCAGGGCTGTCAAACTCCCCGGACAAAAATGACAGTAAGTACATATATTTACCACACTCTTATATCTAACTCTGTGTGTGTCTCTCTCTCTCTCTGTATATATACAAACCATAATTAGATGTACTTAAAATGTGAGATCCCAGTGAATTGGAGGGATGCTATTAAAAACCAAAAATCAGTGTCTTTGAATGATCCTAAGCTAAATTTTTAAAGCTTTTTCGTCTTTTTCACATCTGTAGGTGAAATAAAAATTTCAAATATTCATACTTCCTTTTCAATGTCTTCTGGGAAACTAAATCATCAACCATGTGTTTTACATCTATAGTGCATATAAATGTTGCTTAAAAGTTGATAAACATACTGTGTGTCTTATTCATGTGTTTAGAATAATTAGTGTATTTATTGAGTATAGAAAAGGAAGAGCATTTCACTGTCCAGTTGGAATATTAAGGTGGTAGCTCAGCTTTAAAAAGCTGAAAATAAATCTTCAGTTCTTAAATTTTGTCCTTCCCAAGGGAAGAATTCTCCAGGTGCTCAAGGTCTGATTGACTTTGTTACAGGGTAGGGAAGCAGAGCCTTTTGCAGGATCAATGTCTGGAAGGGTGGGGAGCATCAGTGGAGCAGCAGCCTTCATCATTCTGAGTTTCAGTTTTTCTCAGCTTGTCAAAAATACTATTAATATTATTTTCTGTTAGCTTAGTGTTTTTTGTTTGAAACTTAGTTTTGTTTTGATTTATTTGTTGCATGGAAGGTCTGAGAGAATTGCCTTTTAAATGCAAATAGGCATCAAAGGTAAATCTTAGATTTAAGTGAAAAAGTGAAAGTTTTTGATGACAATATAAATACATTTATGAGAAACATAAAATTACTTAGGTAACTAGAGACATCAGACAAGCTAAGCTGTCATGTTAAAAACTTTTAGTATTTTATGTTTAATGATGTTAATTCAGTCATGTAAAGATCATGTCAAAGCTATGTGTGATACAGTATTTTTAAAATATATTTTAGGGAGTGTGCACCTGGTGGAGCATATTGCTGTTCTCAGGACTGGGCTTTCTTTCCCTATCTAAATGGACATATGGGGCTAGTCTTCTTATACATGACCAAATAAAACTGAGAGTTTGTTTCTCAAATCAGGTTCTAAAAGTGGTAGTAGGGTACAAAAGCCCTGTCTGGAACAAGAGGGTTTTTTACCTCTTGACCATAAGGATGCAGTCTGAACGTTCAGGGATGTTCCCGGGTTATTTATTGTCACCGTTGCAAAGCCAGCAGGGGGAGCTCGAAGCTCATACTTTAGGTAATAAAAAAGTGTTCACAGAATTTTCATTCAGAAATAAATTTTTTTATTTTAAAAAAAAAAAAGGTCATCTTTGGACTATGGCATAATTCAAGAAGGTTAGATCTTGAGCCTGAAGTTTGTTCATGCTGCTCATAATTAACTCTTTTTACAGCTAAAATTACTTTTCATGTTATAAAATTGCTTAAATGGCTCTTTCACTTAAGCACATTGAAAAAAGTGTTTAGGGTACCTTCAATTAAAAAAAAAAAAAAAGGGAAATGAGCCAGAAGTGCTAGCCCTCCTCTTATGATCCTGGCAGTGGCAGCTCAGTATTAGGAATGTAGAATAGCTTGCAATTTTAGAATAGTGGTTGGTGCTGCTGTTGTTGTTGTGTTGTTATGTTTCTGTGAGCTTCCTCTTCGGTATCTCATTTATGAAAATTATCAGCTGATAAATTAAGTCAAGAACTTTGTGTTGGAATCAGTGTGGTGCAACAGCAGCTTCTCTTATTTGCTTGTCTGCAGGGCTCAGCTCCACCACCTTCTCCAACACCTAACAGAGAAATGAAGAACAAGGCAGTTCTTTGCAAGCCTTTGACAATGACAAAAGCCACGTACTGTAAACCTCATATGCAGGCAAAATCTTGTCAGACAGGTAACTCCTGAACTGTGCTAGAACTAATTTCCTCATTACAACTTTTTCTTAACTATTACATATTGCAAATATTCTGATTTTTTTTCTCACTAAATGGCAGGTGTAAAATATATTTAAATACCTGGCAGTATTTGCCTTTTTCCTTTTTCTCTTAATAGAAGATGAGTGGAAAAAAGAGTATGTCCCAGTGCCTATTCCTGTACCAGTCTACGTTCCGGTGCCTATGAATATGTACAGTCAAAATGTTCCTATTCCTACCGCGGTTCCTGTTCCTGTAAGTGAGACTCCAGCTTCATTTTAAAATTGGCATCTCTTCACATGCTTGTGTGGGACCACCTTGTGTTGTTTCTTGTTCTCCTCCTGGTCCATCTAAAGAATTGCAGGGTGCTGCAGAGCTATTTATTGAAAAAGCATTGGAATCCCACAGCGGCACTTGATTCCTGATTGTTCTTTAGGACCTGTCTGCCTACTTCCAGTGTGAACAGCTTGTGCCACTGGGAGTTTTAGGAGCAATTCTGAGTGAAACTTCTGCTTTTGCTGAATATGCTGAATAAGCCTTTAACAGCAAGGTTTGTTCTTGTAATAAGGAAACTGAAAAGGTTGTGTTGGGAATGGATGGCAGAGTGGGATAAACAGCAGGAAAAAACAAGCCACTAAAACAAGATACTGATTTGTCCAAACTGTTGGTCTGAGGTTACAATCAAAAAAGTTTGAAGTTCCAAAGACCTTTCCGTTCTTTCTTTGACCAGCTTTTTGTCTTTTTTTTTTCCTGTATCCTTTCCTGCTATCCCTTCTGTTCCTAGCTCCTTCATGTTGGGTTTTTAACCTGTCAGCATTTTTTGTTAGCTCGCACTAGAGTGACTTGTTTCTAATCTGTATCAACCCTGTCTTTCAGAAGTATAGATTTTTTTGTTGTTGTTGATTGCTTTGTTGTGGCATTTTTTCTTTTCTAATTATCTCTGCCTCCCTGTCTGCACAGGTGCCAGTTCCAGTTTTTTTGCCCACTACTCTGGATAGCACTGAGAAAATCCTAGCAGCAATAGAAGAGCTGAGGGGAAAAGTGCCCGGAGATCCTCTGGAAGCTGAGCTACTGAACTTGTCAGGGGTGGTACCTGAACATGTTGGAAAAGCTGAAGCTTCTGATGTGGCCAGTGAGTTTCCTGATGAGTTTTTGACTGTTTGGAATGCTGGGGGATGTGTGTGACTAGAAGGATTGGGTTTGTTTGTCATTGAAGTCTTATATGAAGTTGTATTGTACTTTAATGTCAGATGGCAGCTAAGTACCACACAGCCACTCACTCAGTCCCCTCATGCCTGGTGGGGAAGAGACTTGGAAAAAAAGGTAAACCTTGTGAGTCAAGAACAGTTTAATAATTGAAACAAAATAAAATATAATACTAACTATACTAGTAAATACAATTAAAAGAGGGGAGAGGGAGGAATAAAACACAAGAAAGCTAAGTGATGCACCACACAGGTGCTCTCCACCCACTGACCCAGCCTGTTCTTGAGCAGCAATTGGTGGTTCCCAGCCAACTTCCCCAGTTATATACTGAGCATTGTGTGTCCAACACCCCTTTGGACACTTCAGCTCAACTGTTCTGGACATGCTTCCTTTCAGCTTCTTGTGCATTCTGGCAAAATGGGAAACTGAAAAGCCCATGATTTAGAGTAAGCACTACTGGGCAACAACCAACACATTATTCTCATAATAAAAATTTATATCCAAAGATCAAAAAGTCCCACATACTTTATACTTTGTAGTTTTAGTTTCTCAGTCATGTCTCTTTGCTCTTCTTTCCTGGCTCTGCTTGCCCAAATCTTCAAGTCTTTCCTATGTCTTTCCAGGAAAATTTGCCTTCACTCGGATGAAATTTTGAAGGTTTTTTCCAAGCTCTTTCAACAGATTTCTGAAAGGTTGTTGACAAATTACATACACTTACACTTTGTGCCTCGTTATGTAGGAGGCCAGTGGAGCTGCAGTCCTGGGAGGCTTACTGTATTCTGATCTATTGCCATTTTTCTACTAAAACTGCACATTTCTGGTAGCACTGCAAGCTTCTCATTTTCAGTTTCTTGCTCTCTTTTGTGAAGTACAGCTAGCTAAATGAGCAGATGTATGGGATCAGAGCTTGCTCACTTACAGAGGACTGAATTTGGAGCAATCAGTGTTTGCCAGAAGTTGGGAGAGAGTTCAAGCTTTGTTTCTCCCTGGCTTATTTGAGAAACAGATCCTACAAAAGCAGACTTGAAAGTCTGTTCTGTTGTGACAGGATCAGGTAGGAAAATAGACAGTTAGTTTTTGCAAGATTGTTTGAATTCTGGGATTGGTTGATATGATCCAGGTTCACCAATATTTGATTTTCTATACATGTGCTTTGCTGACTCACCTTTATGGAGAAGAACAATGGGCTAGTAAGTATGTTTTATGTTTGAAGGAAATCAGGTTGGAAAGGTAAATACGAGATCCCAAGAACAAGAAAATGTAGGATGAGAATGAGCAGAACAATCAGTTTTAGAACAACTCAGCTTCTAAAGTTGTAGATCTGCTCCATTTGGCTAATCCATGTGTTGGTTAAAATAATGAAATGTTTTCCTTTTGTTTTAAACAGGTGTGATATCTGACACCAATCTCCTAAACTCAGAGTCACGGACAAGCTTGCCCGATGTTCCATATGAGCCAGACCTTGATATTGAAATAGACTTTCCAAGAGGTAATTCTTCTGTGATTTTAATAAATACTGTGACACTCTGGGCAGCCCTTGTGCCTTGTTTAATCATCCTTTCAGAGAAGCTTTGTTTGATTGCAGGATCCACCTGTCTGACTGACTACAGTTAGGTAAAACTTTGCCATGCCTTCGGGGCATGGATGGGGGACTTCTGAATGAGTTCTTCCATCTTTCTAAATACAGTATTTGAAACAATGCAAAGAAAAGGGGAAGTTAACCATTCACAAAGAACTTGGGTGCATGAGTTGTTTTGAAGGCTCAAGGACTCAGATGGCATGTGTCATGGAAAACATAATGAATGCATTCTTCAATTTCCAGGTATTTTCATGACTTAGAGAAATTACTAAGGAGTCAACTTCCCACTCAAGTTTGTTAGAAAATTGGCAGGCAAGTTGGCATGCTGCACACCACTTGTGTTACCTTTTAATATCTTGGTAATGTCCATATCAGCATTTGAAGTGGTAGCATTATTTGAATTAGCAGGAAAAAATCACTGCCTTTCTTGAAAGAAACTCTTGATGCTATCTAGTACAATTTCTACCGCTCTACAGAATGCAGGGAACAGTGTCTTTTTTCTTACACCATACCCCAGTCAATCCAAGATCCAAGAAGGCTTCTGGCTGTAGTTACTGTCCCTTTTTCAGAGCTTCTTTTGGACACATGACTCTCATACCTCAGCTGGGCAGGTTCTGCAGGAGCTGACAGGCTCCTTTTGTGCTGAAGACTACTTCTATCTCCAGCAGATGTCCAGTTTTCTCTATGCCTAATTTAAAGAGAAGGCCTGGGGGTTAGGCTGACCTTAATCTTGGGAAATTCACTAGTCAGATGCATACTAGTTTTTTAACCCTCTTTTTAAGTGAAGCTGGGTACATGAGAAAGAAAAACCATAGAAGAAAAGAAATAAGCAAGTTGGAGTAGTAAGTAGCAGCAGTCTGTAAGAGGCATTGGTTACACTGAAGTGCTTCTGAGATAAGATTCTTTGTGGTATCAGGAGAAGGACTGCTTTTGAGTCTGGGGCAGAGTTCTGAAATCTCTGCATGTAAGTGCTGTTTCATCTGCTCCAGTTGGAGAGCTGTCTTGAGAAATAAGGTGGTGAAATCAGATTATCAGAAGAGCATTCAATTTTGAGTGAAAACATTCTTTGATGGCTAAATGAGGGATGAACCATCTTCAATAAAGTAAATAAAGGGTGGGACTTGCAGCACTACATCCATTCATGCCTTGTCTCATTCCTCCCTGAAATAGAGTCCTCAATCCTACCTGAAATGTTAAATAAACAGTATTTTGAGGGATTGCCATACATCTGCTTACCAAACTTAACTGTGTTATCCATCATGAGCTAGACCTTCACCACTTGTATAGATAAAGACTGAACCAGTTTCACTGAAGGAGTTTGCCTTCTGGTTCTTAATGTTTTAAACTAAGTGTAATGTGCTACAAGAAATAACAAAACATGTATAGAAATCATCTAAATACATGAACAAAACTACATGTACTAAGTTAATTTGTATTTTTTCCAGTCAAAGCTTCTCATTCTCACCATACCTAAGAATTTTTGATACCAAAGACAGCCTGGGCAGAAGACATTATATAAGAGTCTACAGTAAGAAATTCTGCCTTAGCAACTTCAGATAATACTTGAAATGTTGAGCATTGTGTACTCTGAAACCTACTTAGAAATAAACTATTTGACAGCTTTGTTTTACAATTTGACAGCTTTGTTTTAGTTTGAATATAAAAACAGGTTTGTTTCCTCTTACCAAAATCCAGCATTTAGTTGTGTTTATTTGTGTGCCTTTGTGGACACCTTATGTTAAGGCACACCAATATAGGTAATTGGTTTTTTTTCAAAGCAATGTTATTTAAAATACACTTAGAAATAAGTTTCTGTTAATGTATTTTCAGCAACTGAGGAGCTGGATACAGAAAATGAGTTTTTGTTACCTCCTGTTTTTGGTGAAGAATATGAGGAACAGCCAAGGCCTCGGTCCAAAAAGAAGGTAATTTTTTCATGGTATTAAAAATATCAAGAAAAGCACAAAAATTTATGTAGGAAAAAATATCCTTTTCTTTTGGTTTTAGTTCTGATAATGATTTACAGCGTGTTACTGTCTACTCATACCTAATATCCTATCTTTATGACATACATTGATACATTTCAAGTAATAAAATTATTTCAGTGGTATGTCTGTTGCAGATAACTGTAGGATTTGATATAAATGTGATGTGTAAATTCTGATCCTGTTTTTGCTTCACAGTGGCAGAACTGTTGGTGGAATGGGCCACTGTGTATATACCTACTGTATTCTTAACAATGCTGTTTTACCTTCTGCTTTGAACAAAGAGGTCTTGGTTTAATTTGATAGTAAGATGGAAAAACATTGTCATTACCATGGTTCATAATGGGAGCCATACCATATAAAAGAGTTTAAACTTTTTTTTTATTTGCTTGTAATTTTCCCAGATTTTATTTTTAGCTAATCTTAGTTTAGACCTTGGATACAAATTAGCCATAGTCTTTTATTTATGCCTGCCACAAAGCTGAAATGGTTTTGTTCCAATAACTGCAGTAGATTTTGCAGCTTTAAAAAAACCAGCCAACTTCTACTAAAGCTTTCTAATAATAAATGGGTCTTTCTAGTATCAAATCTGGAGTAAAAAATTATTTAAAAAATAATAGTAAAAGTAATAGTAAAAAAAATTTTAAAAAATAGCTTTTGCTATTATGCACTGGACATTATCACATATGCTCTGCTAGGCATGCTTTAATCTGGAAGCAGTGCTGCCTTTTCCATTGGCAAAGGGTTCATTTGAGGAGTGGAGCCTTGTGACACAGATTTGTCCCATCTTCAGCTCCCTGTGCATGGACACGCTGAAGTTGTGTGAGTGCACTGGGGTTCAGTGTGCCCTTTGGCCCGCAGCTGGCTGTGCCAGGTGCCGTGTCCCTGCTGGTGTCCCTGCTGGTGGCCTTACCCTCTGTGTTGCCGTGGCAGGGTGTGAAGAGGAAAGCCGTGTCAGAGTACCAGGCGCACGACGACAGCTCCGAGAACTCCGAGTGCAGCTTTCCCTTCAAATACGCCTACGGGGTGAACGCCTGGAAGCACTGGGTAAAGTCCCGCCACTTAGACCAGCAGCTTCCAGAGCTAGAGGAGCTGAAATCAAGTAAGTATTGCCAAAAATCTGCCATCCACATTCTGACCTGCTAGGGATTCTTACCTGCTTTTTGTGTGATTCTCAGCTGGAATTTTTGATTGAATTTTTCTCATGTCCTTAATGTTTCCAGCATGACTGAGATTATTTTACCGCAGAGTTGCCAAACTCTTTTTCTTCTAGTTTTTCCTGTTTGGTTCAAAATGCTGGGTCTCACACTTCTCATGAAAGCTAGGACAGCACCTTCTTGGCTATTCTGATTTTCTGCGACCATTTTAATGTTTTGTTTGCATCCTGTTTTTCCTCATATTCTAACTCACTTCAGGGCTCACACTGTTTCTGGGCTTCTAAATGGCAAGGCCTACTCTTTATCCTGTAAGGAGATCTTCCTCTGAGGCTGGCATTACCTGGCTGTGGAGCTCTGGTACAAGGTGTCCTTTGATCCCCTGGAGCCATGCTGCTCTTTCTGCAGCTCTCCTCTCTGTACACATTTGTACTGTGGGGGAAAAGGGGAATTGCTGCTACTCCTGCTGCTCTCCAGCTCCCACATGCGTCTCAGCACCCTTGTGTTGTGCTCTTGGTTCTTTGGAAACTGCTGTTTCCCCTGAAGGTGCCCCTCTACATCACTGGCTTCACTTCAGCATCTTGGGCTGCCTCTGTGTCATCCTGAGCTGTGCATGACAGTACATTTGTTAGCAGGTGTTACTGCATTTGGTTAACTGGACTTTACTGTGGGAGCCTTGATTGTTTTAATACAGACCTAACATTTTAACTGCTTAGTACATTTAGTCTCATTCATTGGTTAATGGAGAGGACATCAAGCCAGTTTCCCAGTTTTCAGTCAAAAAGTACCCCATCCCACCTTCACTGTGTGACAATTCTGTTGTATAATGTAGCATTTCTTCTCTATTTTACAGTAAAGTCTGTGAAATTAAAGGAAGATCTATTATCACATACTTCAGCTGAGTTAAACTATGGGTTGACACATTTTGTCAATGAAATTCGAAGGCCTAATGGAGAGAACTATGCACCTGACAGCATCTATTATCTGTGTCTTGGAATTCAGGAGGTTAGTAGAGGCTGTAGAGATGGGAAATGGAGCTGCTGATTTGACTGTAACCCATTTCAGTAGAAGAGTGGAGATAACATGGATTTACTGGCTAGGAGCTACCCTTTATACATGGCTGTGATCAGGGTGCTGTGTAATCATGTTGTAGAGAGCTGTCTGTGTAGGAAATGAGTTTGCAGACCCATCCTGAAAGCTCAAACACACATTGGTATATTCGAATAATTTTAAGCTTCTTGCTGGGTTAAAGCAAGTAATTAACCCAGTCAAAAACGACTTCTTAAATGCTGTGCTTCATTTTGTTTGCTAAAGATGTCCAGTGTAAAAACAGAATGAAACAAGGCATGATCTCTAAGCCTTTGACTAGTTCAATTCCTTAGCATATAGAGGAAACAATCTAAATTAAGTGTCTTTTGGGGAGGGTCTGATTTACAGATTGTGATTTACTGGGTATTGCAGATTGTGGCCAGGCAGGATAGAGTGCAGGAAACTCTGCTGTGTTGACTGTCCTACACACAGTAAGATGGGAAGGAGTCAGGTTGGTTGTAGTGGATGTGAAGGCAGTAACCTATTGCTAGGTAATTAGAGAAGCTGTTCCACAGCTGATCTTTTAAGCAGGGAGGGCTGTCTTAATTTTTACTACATAAGGCAAAACATAGGCAAAATAAGCAGTGTTCAGAGCTGAGTGCACAGAAAATTTCATTCAAGTTAAAAGGGAATAAAAGATGTGTATGATGTGGAAAGCAAGCTGCTCACAGAGTTTGCAGTTCTACTTAAACTGTTCCATACTTGAGGCAGAGGAATCAAGTAACAATTTTTAAAATTGAAGTATTTTAAAAATAAGTAGCAAAATAGTAATTTTCCTGTGTTGCATGTGTGCAAAAATAAAGAGTTAGTTGCTACCTTTGCCTCATTGTTGAAACTTGAGAAGCAAACATTGATTTTAGTCAGTGGCTTTTTAGTCAATATTGCTACAAGGTGTGTTTCAAATTGAGCTAGCTTTCTGCTTCTGCACTTGCATGATACACTGTCTCTCTGTACCTTTCTGTTGAATTGAAAATACTCACCTTAAGCAGATAAACAGTACACAGAGGGAAGTATGTGTTTATAAAATGGAATTCAAACAATATTTTTTAATCTTTCTCTTTGTACCTTTGACATTGTCTATTTTGTCAGTCATGAAAGCTAGTTGTGTATAAAATATCTTTTTTTCAGCTCTTCAGAACCATAGTTTGTGTGGCAGCTACAATTATCATGAGGCCTAATACACATACACAGTGCTGGAACATTAGTGAAGCAACATGTGGTCATTTTACTGTAATTTACTGCCTATACTTTTTGTCCAGGATTTAATTCAGGCAGTGTGAACAGCCCTGATTTGTTGGCCAGACTGGTAGGAAGATGTGCTGTGTTCTGATGAGTTTGCATTTCACAAAGGCAGACAGCAAGTGAGAGACAGGAACATGAGCTGTGAAGGGCTGCAGCCATCATCTGTGTGCAAATGGCAAATATTTGGGGGCAAATATTACCACCCTTCTGAAGAAACACGTTTAAGCAAGCTAGTGGTACACGAAATGCAATGCAATTGTCACATGCACAACGAAACTCCATTGCCTTCTAGAATTTGCTTAGAAATTTCTTTTCCACTTGACAACCCCTACCCTGAAAGAGAATAAATTGTCTGCTACTGCATCAAAGGTATTGGCTTTGTTGAACTTGGAAGGGGCTCAGAGGAGATGTAATTATGCTATTTAAGGATACGGTTGGGCAAATGATCATTAATATTTTGCTATCCTAGAGTAAATTTCTCTTCAAAGGAAGAGGATGTAGGAACCATAGGCTAGTAAAAAAGTACATTCCCCTTCCACCAGCATTACTGCACTCATTGTGGCTAAATACTCAGTTTGGAGCTTTTCCTCATGGATAGAATGTGGTTTGAGCTCAGGAGTCTTCAAGTCCTAAGTTGGTTGTTTGCTTTTTTAAGTTTGTAAAACAACTTTTTCCTAAAGGAAACACTGTAAAATCTGTTCCAGGAAATTAGTCCCTGAGTCAGATGGTGCAGTTTCTCAGTTCGGATTAATTTACAGCTGAAATTGTTCTGCTTTCAGACAGAAGTGGTTCAGTAATGCTTTTGATAGCTCTAAAGTAGTGATCCTGAAGGATAACACACTTAGAATTAAAGGCTGCTGCATGGTCAGGCAGGCATCTAGTGGAGAGGGTTCATCTAGAGGAAGGTGTTAGCCTGCAGTGCTCCTTTGTTGCATCATGGCCTTCATTCTTTGTCCCTAATTGGGATTATTGGGATTTGGTTTGGGGTTTTTTTCTTGTTTTTTGTATGACTGGTAACAGGGCTGTTTGGGCAGGCTGCCAGAGTTTGGCAGATGTTTGTCTGAAGGTCAGACAAAATTGCTGTGCACAGTGATTCAGCCTGTTGTCCTCCACTGTGGGATTCAGAGGCACATCCAGTTCCTTCCCATGCTCATCTCAGTAGAGCTCATCTCAGGTGGGAATGGCTTGTGCTCATGCTGCCCCTGTAGGGTTTGTAGAGCAGCAGGGCAAAGTGGTTTGGGAATGAAGGTTTGCAGGCTTGGGTGGTAGGTTGGAGTCTGTCCTGCTGCGCAACATCATCCTTCTATAGACCCTCCAGTGCCAGTGCTCTGGGGAGCTTCAGACTTGAGCTGGGGATGCCAGGGTTTAGTCAACACTTACTCTGAAACAGGAAGAAGTATTTTTAGTTGAGTTCTCACAGGCTTGTGTGTGGATTGGTTTTCAACCAGTTTTCAGTCTTCATTTTCGCTGCCAGCGTTCAGTGTGAGTGTTTAATGCAAACCAGAGAGAAATACGTGGTGGAAAAAAGTGCCAGGGAATGGAAGGGCAAATGCCATGAAGCTTACAGTGAGCTGTATTATCTAGCTTAGAATTGCTTTATGAAATCAAAACTGGTGTACATGGAAACAAGCACATATGAGGGAATATTTTTCTTTGAGGAGTTAGTTAAACTTACCATATAAAATAGTTATCTAAATGAAAATGTTGTTGAAAACCTGTAGGAAGTGTATTCATTCATTTACCCTGCTTATAAAATTAAGTGCAAAGATAAGGAGGCTAGGATGTACTGAACCATAATCACCTATCAGTGTTGTGGTTAATGTGATTTCAAGCATGGTATTTCAAGAAATAGATGTCATTTCCAGAAGCAAATGCGTTTTTTGTCTGTCACTTTTATTGTATTTACTAACAGGCATGTTCTTGCAAAGATAACGCTGAAGTGGGAAATTAAGAAGCCAATCCTCCCTTTCTTAGGAATGTCTCAGAGATGATAGTGTCAAACAGTAGTCCTCAGCCGTTAATTCTTGGTAAAGGTTCAAAAGAATTTTTGTAAGGCCAAGAGGGGTAAGATAATTAGACTGCAGAATAGGCCAGTGCCTTGCACCATCCTATCATCTTTCTTGTATTGCTGTATATTATTACCACAAATATATGGGTGGGTTTTTTTCTCCCACTTTTGTATTGAAGATGGTTTTGTCACTGTCTGGAGTTCACATTTAAAAGGGCAGACTCTTGCTAAATATGGGTTGGTTTTGGATTTTTTTGAAGGCCTAGTTGTAGGATAAGATAAATTAGTTGTTTGTGATTTGGGGATTTTTTAATGACTCCCCATTCACTGTTACAATGTTGCACACAGGAAATCTTAGAGAAAAATATTAGTTGTAATTAAACTATGATTCATATCCAGTTAGAAATTTACAACATACAATTATATTGGAAGTAACTGTTACCTGTTAGATATTGGAAAGGTAGCATAGCTTTATTTTTAGATACTGCTTTTCAGTACAACACTTGCACAGTTATGAAAAAAAGAAAACCCTGTAGCACAGGACTTGTTCTAATCTGGAATTGTAAATACTGTGTCTCTCTTTTCTCTAGTATTTATATAGGAGTAATCGGAAAGACAACATATTTATTGATCCAATCTACCAGACGTTTGAACAGGAATTAAATAAAATCCTTCGAAGCTGGCAGCCAAGCATACTTCCAGATGGTAATTTTCCTTTTGGTCATGTATGGTTTTCATCTCTTACAAGTTATGTATTCTTAAGCATGCATATATATATGTATATATATGTTATGCATTGCAATATAGCAGTTGATGAAGAATTACAGATGTGTCTTCTAAGATTTAATTTAAAACTCTATCTGTTTTTATTTGTCTTGTTTCTGGGTAATCCATGCTACAAGAGTTGTTTTTGCCACTCACTTAAAAATTACTACCTATCTTTAGGAGAGAAAGTTAAAAAAAGCTCTTTGACCTGTAGTTTTTACCTGAGCTGAACTTATTTTTTTGCCCATTTTTCCCCCAGATGGAAGCAGGCAGGCAGGTGCTGCACTATGTGTAGGTAGGGCTAACAATTGATGTATTTTAGAATTTCTCATCTGGATTAGGAGGACTCTTTGCTGAGAGTCTTCTGCTCAGAAGGATCATTTTTGTTCATGGAGAAAGCAGATTTTTCCCAGCAGACCAATACTGGTGCTGAAGTACAGAATCAGCTGTTCGTCCATCTTTTTCATAATCCTCACTTGAGTGAAGGCTTGTCCTTGCCAGACCCTTTCCTTTCTTTTCTCAATATTGGCTTCTCTCAGTACAGCCCAGAGAGCCTCTGTGTTGGGCCCTTCCTGCATCCTCTTATGGTCCAGGAATGCTTTCCAAGTGAGATATCCATTAGTAATAAGAAAGAAGAAGGTACAATGTTTGGAGGCCTTAACCTGAGCAGAATAAAATGAACTCAAATATATGCCTTTTATGATGGAATTAAGGTTACTCCATTGAACATTAATTTCTGTGAAATAGCATGAGAGAGCTGCATGTCAGAAATGCTGTTGTAATTAAACAGAAATGTGTTCTCTCTGAAATTGCTTCTACTGAGATTTCCCACCGACTGTCTCAGTGAGTGTCTTTAATACATGGGTTTGGGGAGTGTGGACATAAAAATAAATAAGTTTATCAGCAGCTTCTGTCATGATCATTTTGCTGCGTTTCACAGTAAGAAAAAAACTTGATTTTTTTTTTACCTTGACAGTTCATGGGCTAATCCATTGTATTTTCCCTACTATTCTTTCTTTCCAAGGATCAATATTCTCTCGAGTTGAAGAAGATTACCTTTGGAGGATTAAACAGCTAGGATCACATTCACCTGTTGCTCTTTTGAATACTCTGTTCTACTTTAACACTAAATATTTTGGCCTGAAAACAGTGGAGCAGCATTTAAGACTTTCTTTTGGCACTGTTTTTAGACAGTGGAAGAAAAATCCGCTAACAATGGAAAGCAAAGCTTGTCTTCGATATCAAGTGTCTTCCCTGTGCAGAGCTGATAATGAAGGTACTATGGCAGTTCAAAATTAGTATTGCAGGAGCATCCACATGGCACTGAGGAGGGACATCTGGGCACCTAGCCAGGAGCCAGAGCTCTGCCTTTCAATGCAAAGTCTAGCAGCTCTCAGCTCCCAGAGCTCTAATTGGAGTGTGTGGTCCATGGGGACTGCAGGGTCTCTGAGTTTACTTGAGCCCACTGGTCTCCATGTGAAATGCTGTGACTTTCCTGTGGCTGTGGGTGGCATTTCCAGTTTGCACATTTGCACCGTTGTGGTAACTAACTTGTGGTACTTGGTGGGCTGCTTATGGGGAATTTTACTGAAAAATGTAAAATAACTTCAAGTTATTGCTTAGATGTTGTTGATTTTCTTCTTAAAGATAAAATTGCTACTGGAAAAAGGAAACATGAAGATGATGTGCCAGTATTTGAACAAATTGAAAACACATCTGATCCAGCTAGATGCCCTGTGAAAATGTTTGAGTGCTATCTGTCTAAAAGGTAAGTGTGATACAGGGTAATACAGACAGGGTCTAGAGTAAACCAGAAAGGAACTGTTTTGATGCAACATTAAATGTGCTCAAACAAAGGGAATGGATTGAAATTTCCTGAAAAATACCTAAATGAAATCTCCAGTTCTGTATCTGGACAAAATGTGCATTAAGTGTGGGAGAAGTGGAGTACTTCAGTGTTAGTTTTCAAGGGCTCCATCTGGGAATAACAATACAATTCAATTCTCTTACCTGGGAATACCAAGTATCTCTGCAGAAAATTGCCAGCAAGAATTCTGGTGGGTTTTGCTACTGAGGGTTTTGTTTGTGAGGTCCCCATCTCTTCACTAAGAATTGGGTTAAGACAACAGATTTGCTTCATTATAAGTTATCAGGCATCTGAAATGTAGATGCTTTTGAGGTACCCAGTGTGGAAGCATGTTTGAAATATTTTGTGGTAGGTAAACGACTACTGGCATTAACCCAGTATTTAGAACTAGCTTGTTTCCATCCAATCTCTACAATTAATTGTGCAGGAAGGAAGGAAGCAGAATTTATTACATTAAAAAAAAAGCTTAGGCAACTCTTAAAAAAAATTATTTACTAGCTAAGTGTTTTGGAAGCTTGAAAACAAGATTTCTTGGAAAGTATTTTTCCTTAACTGTAACAGCCATTCAAGTGACTGATTTTAATGTTTTGTATAACTCTAAGGGAAATGAGGGCAAGTGATACCAAAGAAATAAAATCACCTGGTATATACAAGACAGTAAATTAAGTATGACACTCAATGTGTGTTAGGAAACAGCATTATGGTCTGAAAGGTGAGGAAGGAGCTCACACACAGCATCAGCAGAAGTACAAGCATGTGATGCTATAGAGAGAAACAAGTAAAAAAGAGGTTGTGGTCTGTTAATGCAACCACCTGTTTTTCAAAAACTCAGTTGATCCTGGTTGTTGCAGGGGGATTTTGCCTTCACTTTCTCTACTTTCATGATTTGGGGAGGATTTGTCATTAAAAAGTCTAAGTTGGCTTTTTGGACTGTTACACAGTCACTGGGGGAGAGACCACATAATTTTTTTTCTTTAGGAGGAACATCTCAACTTTGTGAGAAAAGAATGCTCTTAAACCCATTTGGACATCAGTTATGATGTGGTTTCAAGCCATGCTGTCTTGCAGATGTTGGTAACCATTGTTAACTAAAGCAGCAAGACTGTTCTCCTGGTTCTCCTTCTTAATTTTGTTGAAATATTTTAAATGGAATATTTAACACTGTAAAAACTATTGTAAAATTTTAGGTAATGCCAGCTGTTTGAAACATACTTGGCAACCAGTGGACAGCTGTATAGTTGAAATTTCAGGATGTTTTCATTCACAGCTATGAAGGACTGTATTATTGTCTCATTATAGTCTCAAACTGCACTTGGGTGGGTTTAGGTTGGACATTAGAGAGGAATTTCTCCACAGGAAGGGTAATTAGACATGGGAATGGGCTGCCCAGGGAGGTGCTGGAGGTGCTTAAGGAAAGACTGGATGTGGCATTCAGTGCCATGGTCTGATTGACATGGAGGTGTTGGACCACAGATTGGACTCGATGATCCCAGAAGTCTTATCCAACCTGATTGATTCTGTGATTCTGTGATTGCTTGTTCCTATAAAAATACTGTTGTTTCAAGCAAGTAGGAAGGAGGTTAAAATATTTAAATTTGTAAACTATTTTAAACAACCATACTTTACTCCTTATCTGACTCTTAATCTGATTTACATGAGAGCAAAAGAATCTGACAGTCACCTCAACAGGTGAAGAGCAACACCTGAAATCTTATCAACCAATTTGGGAAGGTGAGCTGGTGAAAATCCTTATTTTTACTGAAGAAACATGAAATATAGTTGACTCCTGAAGTCTGCAGTATTTGTGAAGGAGGGAGCTTGAGTGATCACTTGCTCATCCAGAACTGAAAATTCTTTTCTGAGACTTGCCTAAATGGATGAACTGCTAAGATTTCCTGAAAGGAGTCTTCTCTAGTGTCTTAAAGGATGTTTCTGAGCTGCATGTAATTCCATAAAATGGCAGCTAAGGAATTAAGGGATTAAGATTTATAACAACCAACCTTTTAAATATAACAGGAGGAGGAGAGATTTTAGCTGCTTACACTTCTGTGCATCTCAGAACTACCATCCTTGGCTTTTCAAGGGAACCCCAGGCTTTACATTCAGAGGTAGCCACGTCAGCCAGCAGTTGTGTGAGCAATTATTGATGTAATTGGTGTAATTAGCGTTGGGTCTCTTTGCAAATCATGGAAAGCACTTTCTGGTTTAGCAAGACCTGGATGTGCAGGTTTTTGAAGAGTCTGTGATCTCTTGCATGCTTGGTGAGTCCCAGGCATCTGGGGCTCTGCAGATGTGGGACTGGCTGGGTTTGGGCCCGACCAGGCAAGGCTCCTTCTATCAACAAGACCACATTTCTTCACATTTTTCTTTTCATTCTGGTTGGTTTGGAGTTTTTTGGTAACTTGCCTAGGTGCAGTTAGAAGTTTGTTTGTGCAAGATTTTGGAGCTGCTAACGTTCTGTGTTGTCCTGTGAGGCTGTGTTTCTAACCTGCTGTGTTTTCCTCCTGGTAGCCCACAGAATCTGAACCAGAGGACAGACATGTTCTATCTGCAGCCGGAGTGCTCGGTGTCGGCAGAGAGCCCCATCTGGTACACTGCCACCTCACTGGACCGCAACACTTTGGAAAATATGCTCGTACGGGTTCTTTTAGTAAAAGATATTTATGATAAAGACAATTATGAACTGGACGAAGACATAGATTAAAACAAACTTCCAAAAACTGTCAAAGACAACAAACAGCATTAGATATAGTCATGCTGCTAGACCTTTACTATGGAAAACATTTCAAGTTTACCCTTTGTTTTATGAGTTTTGTAGCAGTGTGTACCCTCACCTGGGTATTACCATGTAAATAGTTTGTGAGTGAAAGTCTCCATTATTCTGCGTAGTGATTTTAGGATACATAACAAACACATTTCAGATTCTTTTTTTATTATTTATTTGATTAGGTATGTTTGTAACTTTTTACATTGCAAAATATGAATGAGAATGTGCCATGTGTAATTTTTTTTCCCCTCGTAGTAAGATACATCCATGTTGCACAACTCTGCTGTTGGAAGCTCCCTTGGAGGAGGCTCTTTTAATGGCTTCTGAAACCAGATGGTTGTGTATGGGTAGCACTACTAAAGTTTAGAACTTGCTGTGTCTTTCAGAATTTTTAAATGAATTGTAAACTAATAGGTTTTTTACTTTTTAGTTACTGAAGCCTTATAAGGTTATGTAGAGAGATTCCATCTTATGTACCAAAAATAGACAAAAGAGAATGCTGTCAATATTGGTGTACTGTAATGTGAATCTATTCTGGTGAAAACACTTTTTTGTTGCCCTTATTAAAACCTTAGTGTCCTTTCGTTATTTGTGACTCTCTCTCAATTGCCCCTACAAATAAAATATATATGTAAAAATAAGTGAATATAAGCTTAGAGCATGTGGTCATCAAGACACGTATTTTGTAAAAAGGAAAACTAAAACCAAAAGCCCCTCAAAAAAAAAAAGAAAAAGGAAAAAAAAGAGATGTCTGATGACAATGCTGTATAATCCTTTTTTCATCTTTACTTTTTCAATCATAAATGCCAGTACCTCATATTAATGTAAATTTGTCCTTTGTAGCCTTATAGAAAGGGGTTCTATGCCATATTACATAAAGCAATATGGTATGCTAAATTTTTAACTTGTTTGTCCTTGCATTGCTGTATTTAAATACAGTCAATACTTGACTATGGGTGGAAAGATTCTTTTAACTAATGCCTCCATTCAAAAGCCATATGAGATGTGAAGTTGCAACAAGTCGAAAGATGATTTTTCTTGAAGAAAAATCCTTTCATTTGCTCTATATCCTTTCCTTGTGCTTACTTTACTTAAGTAGTCTGATTTCCAGATACATGTTTAACTGCTTAAGTTCTGTTACTTGCTCTTATTTAACTAATACAAACAATATGGTGGTTCAAGCAATGGTTTTGCTGTTGTACTGAAAAAATGTAGTAGAGTATTCTACTATAAAGTACTCATAAGCTTAAGTCTCTCCTAAATGGCATTAATTATCTGTTGAGAGGAATCATCTACTAAAGGAGAAACTTTCTATGTATATATATATTACCACCTGAGGATTTATTTCTTGCAAGGGCTGCATGGCTTTTTCATTTTCCTTAGCTTAAAAGAATGCACATAAGGATGCATCTTTCTATATAGATAAATAAAGCTTCAGTTGCTTTGTTTTGTTAACTAAGTTCATTTAAATTTCTGGTGTGTCTGTGAGTATGTATTAATTTTAGATATACCACTATTTCAAATGGAGATGGAAATGTATATGTTTAATTTTTCATTTCTTTCTGGTGGCGTTACCCTTCCTGTGAAATCAAGAAATACAACACAGCACCAGTGAGTAGATCACCAACAGCTTCAATGCACCTTTCCCTTTGTGAGTGAATACTTAAGAACTTTGTTCATTAACACCTGTTTTTTTCAAACAGCAGCCATAGAATATGCCCATGATACATAAAAGGGATAAAATCAGGAACTGGAGTCATTGTTTTGTTCTGGTCTCTCCTGCTTTTTTAACACCTGACTTGACCATAAGTTAAATTTACATATGGGGATCATTACTAATTACCTGTGTTAAATGAAATTTGAAATATTTCATTTAAACATAACTTTTAAGTGTTTTGATAAATAGCAGTAAGGATCACTTGCAGCCCCTTCTCTATAGTTCAGACTTCAGGGACTTCAGCAGAGGTTTCAATTGCTCCCTGATTATAACTGTGTTTAATGACAAACACACTTTTGTAAAACTGCAAACCTTTCATGTGAAACTAAAAGTTAAGTATATGCGTTGAGTGTTTTGTCTTCAGCAAGAGTTTTAAATTCTTGTTCTCATAATCAGATTACAGCTATTTCTTAAATGGTAAGGTCATTTATTATGGCATGTTGAACAATCTCTAGGCATTTTCAGCACCAGGAGGAAATAATGCTTCTTAAATTTTATCAGAAACCACATTATTGTTGTAAAATTCCTTCCATTTTCTACCCAAGCTTCATCTGCAGTCAGTAAAAATATCCAAGTTGGGTTTTGAAATAGACATTTGAATATAAAGATCCATGTTGGAAATGTAAAGATGGTTGTTAAGAAAATAACTTTTATTCCAGAAGATGGAGCTATTCCATCATCAGCAATAATGTTTTTTGAGTGGTTCATGTGTTCAGATTGAACGTTGTAAACTGCAGAGATATTGCAGTCAAGTCTGCATCATGCTTTGATGTATGCATTTTATTCCTAAATTTGAATGGTGATGCGAAATGCAATAAAATACCTTAGTTCTGGAAAAATAAAGATATGTAATTTTATAGTAATTAGGAGTTCAGGGCAAATCCTTTTTTTTTTCCTATGGTAGAACTGTAGCAGCTGGAGTAGAATAAGGTTGATGTCAAGGAAGTATATGCTGTGCAGGACAAAATACGATGCTGTGTTCTGCACAGGCACACGGCTTTCACGTGGTGATGTATCTAAGAAACCTGCCCTCACTTTCCTCCTTAAGAGGGTTTGAAGTGGCACCCTGGCTGTTGAGGGCATCCCTGTGAGCTCTGGCAGAGATGACCTGAGAAATGCAGTGTGGGGACTACACCCCTCTGTGCACACACAGCCCTGCACTCCAGTCCTGGCGGGGTTTTCTTAACTTTGCCAATCGTGCCAGCATGTGCTCTCTATCTCCTTGCTGTCAGATCAAATTTGGAACAATTCCCAGGTGAAGTAGTGGCCTTAAGACACTAAGAAAGTTAGACAGCAGCAGTAAGAAAATATAGTTCAGTGTGAGAAACAGTGAAAAATTAATGCAATTTTCAGAAAATAAATTTACTTTGATAGTCATCTTTTTCATCTGTGACTGTGTTCAGTCAATGAGAATCATGCAGCTTTTTGTAATTAGGGAACTAAGCATAAATTACAACAGTTGATTTTTATTGAACAAAAGGTTGTGGTTGTGAAATAATTTCAGTGTTTTGCAATGTTAATTACCTTGAAAGTACTCACAGTGGGACTCTGCAGTGCAGAAAAATTTATTTTCTTAGTACCTGTGACTCTGTCCTATGAGAGGCTGTGTAAATAGGTGGGGAACACAGGTGAGGTGGTCCAGAAACCTTGCAGTCCCACAAGGAAGGTGGTGTGTGAGATGGAAGAGAAAAAGGCATGAATAGTGGTAGGAAAACTCATCCCATACCCTTTTTTGCTGACCTTTTTTATTACATAGGAGAGGGTTTTTCTGTTCCACTTTCCCATTTTGTCTGTTACGCTTAGGAACGGCTGTTGAATATTTTAATTTCCATTTTTTTAAACACCCACTCTTCAATTCATTGCACTCATGTTGTGCATTATATAATACACATTATATGCAGGACTGAATATGTGGCAGAGTAAGTGGAGTGGGAGTTTAAATTACTGAGGTGTAAGAAGGTGTTTGGCCATCACAGGTGAAATGAGTCTCTGGATTATAATACCAAAGGTCAATTATGTTTTGGAAGCATTGAATTTGAAGTGTTGAAACCCAAAACCTCAGCACACGAGCCACAGCACTTGGGACCAGCATGTGATGACGCCTGGGCTTTGAAACTCAGGCTGGTGTTTGTGTCTGTGACACAGGGAAACAGGACAGAAAAGGGTGACTGTGTCCACTTTGAACAACTACCAGAGTTTAAAAGTTCCAGGTTTAAGATGTTCTTTCTGATGAGGCCTCCGGAGCTTCTGACACCTGGTACAACTTTCTGCATAGCCTGGCTCAAAGCTTTTCAGCCATTCCTGCATGCATGGTGGATGTAGAAAAGAGGTAGGTATGTGAAAGGGTTTAGTCTGGTGAGTTTTATTTTTGGGAAATTGGTGTGTTGGTGTTTCCAAATACATATATCTGGAAAATTGTTTCCTTACCCAAGAACTGGTTATCTTTATGGAATAAAGCTACTGATACAGCAGTCACGCATCACACATTTACAATTGCATAATATGAGTAGGGAAGAATGCAGTTAACTCTGTATTGTGTCCCAGGTACTGCTGAGGTATTCCAGCACTTTTACTGATTGTTTCATGTCATGTTTTTCTACCTCCAGTGTGCTTCCCCCCCACCCCCCCTTCCTTTATTTGTGTTTGGTTTGGTTTGGTTTGGTTTTGCTTGATGTGTGAAATGAAAGAAGAAAATCTCTGAAGATAACAGAGTTCTTGGAAAAATCCTTCAAGGAGACCATCAGCCATTTCCTCTGTTGCTGGGAGGAGGATGTGAGAGCTGGCTGCAGGCAAGGAGCCACAGAGCAGCCCTCTTGTTTGTCACAGCTATGACATGAGTGCCCAGACTCTGCTGATCCCCTCATGAAACATGGTTTTACCTGGGCAAACCAGCGCCAGTCCTGGAAACACTTCTGAGCAGAGCAATTTCTGAAGATGTTTTCTCTATTTGGTTTCACAAAAACCAAATAGAGAAAAAAAATGAGAAGATCAAACTCAACTTTGATTTCTTACTCAACTACGTGTTCAAATCCCAGCAATGTGAGTATGAATGAGGCGTGAACATGAGCTGAGTTCTGCTTTCTTTGAGATGTGGCATTTCCTGGAGAGGTGGCATGTGGCACTTGGTGAGGGCCATTTCTGGCTGCCACCCTGCCTTGGGACAGGGGACAATGTCAAGGCAGCAGCAAAGCTGCTGTTCCCCTTCCTGACGTGAGAGCTGAAAACTTCCTAGAATTGTTCCCCAGGTTTAAATCTTGACTTGGCCCAAATTACTGAGAGTTTGACAGAAGTACAGATACTGAAAATGTGTCCCTCTGAAACTGGGTGCCTACAGCTGTGCAGGAGGTGAAAGTTTTGGAAGACAAAGCCCATGGATGCCAAGCTGGAGAGGCAGTAGGTTGGACTTGAAAGGTCTGGAAAGAGCAAAACCTAATATTAAACCAGCTCCTTCTTTGAGTTATGCCTTATGAGTTATCCTGGTTTCAGTTTGTATATTGAAAAAAAATTAAAATTTTGTTTTGGTGGCTAGGTCTTTCCCCAATCAGGAGCAGGCTGCTTTGGTTTCTCTCAGAAGAACTCCTCAAGGATGGGTCTTCTGCCCACAAGGACAGTTGGGGTTATTAGCATCTTCTTCCTTTCTTTATGTATTTGTTGATTTTTTTATTGAAATAATTGTTCCTGGTTCACAGTCACAGAGGAGGGAAGTGTTCAAACCATTAGTGAGTTGTGTTATCTATGATGGGCTTAGATACTTGTAAGTACCTACTCTGTTTTGTTTTTACACTAAAATTCTGGTTCATAAAACATGAAACCTCTGTGTCCTTTTAGGCACAGGAATAGAAACATCTTTGTCATCTGTGTAATTTAAACTGTTGACATTTCATTTGTGCCAAAACACTGGAAATGCTTTACCAGTTTAAAATATGAACAATTATTTTATTTCTTAGTATGTTAGCTGAATAAGTCATGAAGATTGCTTCCAGTCATGGAGGTTATTTCTACTTTCAGCATGCATTATGCATTATGTATATTGTATAATGTACAAGGCAATATGTCTAGTATTTGCATTTCTAGTCTTTAATTTTTTGAAATACCCTATTTGGAAGTGAAGAGAGAGCTTTTCAGCTCAGGATAAATCTGTGTCACTAAGACAAAGGAAGGGCTTCACCATCATTGCAAAATCATCAGCCTCGGTACATCTGGAAAAAAACTAATTCCAAAAATCTTCCCTCCTCATTATATCTTAAAATATCTTCTGTTTGTCTTTTCTCCAGCCCCATATGTGACATCCACATTAGTGTGTAATAACTCTATTGTGGTAATAAAAAGAATAAATACAGGAAGATTTATAATCTGATTTCTGTTAACTTAAGAAATAAAGCTTTTTTTGTTCCTTTTTTTCCCCCTCTGATGAACTCTGGCTGTGTATCAGTGACCAACAGGGATTAAAGGTGAAAGTTGTAAAACACAGTAAATAAGAAAAGACAAGTTTGAAAGAGGACAGGAAGAAGAGCAGTCTTTGTCCCTAATGTCAGCTGGCAGAGCTGAAAAGGCCTTTGAATTCCCTACCAGTGTGTCTGTTCAGTTCAGGTTGGTTAGAGGATAGGAGCCCTTTAGCACCTTTAGCAGAGGACAGACTTGTTCATTTACATGTTCCTGTATCTTGGACAGCTCCTGCTGAAGCAGACATCTCTGAGGACCTTCAGGCAGAAAGTATTTCTTACAATAAAATTACACCTCATCCCCAGAGGTGGTGTCCAACGTGTATTTTTGGAGTATTTTGAAAAAGCGTCCTCACCCTCAAGGGAGAACATTCTCATCTATGTCATTGGTGTCTCATCAAGATACAGTGTGGTTTCTTCTCCAGCTTCAAGTGGACACTCCCCCAGAGTAAGGGAGGCGGAGGCTCAAAGTAACTCCTGACATCAACTGAATCTCTGGAGCCACAGGCCAGTGGTGAGTTAAGTCTCAGTTTGTTGCCAGAACAAGAGAGAATCGTGTGCAATAGCAGGGATGGTGCTAATAATGCTGAGGTCATGTGTTTGATCTTTGTTTGGGCCATTCACTTAAGAGCTGGACTCCATGATCCTTGTGGGTCCCTTCCAACTCAGAATATTCTGTGATTCTGAAATTCCTTGGTTGGAATCTGCAGCCAGTTTAACAAGGGGCCAGATTTAATGCTACAGTTGCTGAACTTATAAAGGGCCTGAGCACAGCAAATTTTGAAAAGGATTTTTGGGAGCAAGGCTGAACAATTTGGACTGCTTGAGCTCAGTAGGGAGGAAGTAAATAGCAAGAGATGTTAGAACAAACTGTTGAACAAAAGAAATAAAAATCAACAAGAAGAGCAATGCCTCCTTCACAGTATTTTGTTACTGTGCAGAAATCCATTGGGATGGGATCTCAGAGAGGAAGAACACTAGTGAGCCTCCTATGTAAGGGTGGATGTATTTTTGCATCAGAATTGGCACCATCACAGAAATATTGTATAGATTATTTTCTTTTTAAAATGCAAGAAAGTGACATTTCTTGTTTGTTTGCTTGTTTGTTTGGTTGGTTGGTTGGTTTTTTGTTTTAAGGAACAGTTCTGCCTCCTTCTAGTCCTTCAGCAGCATCCTGGGAGAGATTTCTGCAGGGCAGGGAGAAGCAGGTGAGCAAAAAGAGTCTCAGGGAAACAAGATTGTCTATGAGTTGTTTCGTGCTCTGCCTTCCCAAGGCACAATTGTTACCAGCATAGGGAAGGGGGTTCCCAAGTTAAGGGGGAGTTGAGTCTTGCTGCTGTTCTCTTCTGAGATGAAAATTACCAGGAGGAAGAAGATTTCTCAGTGCTGTTGTCATCCCCACGTACTGGAGATGCACTAATGGGGGCTGCATTTGGTCTGGTGGAGGAGGCTGGGGGCTGAGGTGCTGCTGCTGATGCCAGATGTGCCTGTCCTGGGAAACACCAGCCCAGTTTAGTGTTTGCTCTGGTGTTTGGCTGCTCCTGTTCCTTCTCACTAACAGAGTCATTCCCATGTCCTGCTGGAAATGTCCAGGGGTGAAGCAGTGGTAGCTGCACCAGTCATGCCTGAGAACTCCTGATCTTCATGCCTCTGGCAGAACCCTGCCAGCTCCCCTACCTGTGGTGTTCCTGGCACATCCCAGGAATTCATGGGAGGGACAGGGAATTTGGCATAAGCTGGAACCTGGTTTTGTGTGATTCTCAACTTCCCAGGGGGAATCAGCATTCAGCTTCCCAAATTGTATTTTTTGGAAAATGCAGGTACCAGGGAGAGTCCTAGCAAACCTTTAAGGGCTCAGGGTGCTTTTTCTTTGAAAAGGTTGGGAAGATGAGCATTTATAGCCCATAATTTCTGGTTCATGACAGTCACCGCTGAACTGTTGCTAGAGGAATCAATAGATCCAAACTTCCTGTTTCAGGAAGGTAACCAACACAGGAGTGAAGGCCTTTGAAACAGCTTTGCTGGCTCTGGAAATTGAGACCATGACTGTAGGAAGTCATGGTTTGGACTCTGTAAAAGGTCCTGTTGTTTCTCTGTCTGGGGTTAAGAAAGGTAAGGACCCTTTGCCAGGGTCAAAGGGAGGACTTAACCCAGGATGCCCAGCAAGGTACCTGGTAATCAGGTCCAATTCAAGAAAACTCAAAAGTTTTCATCAGGACAATATTTCAGCTTCTGAGAAAAACTTTATTTAGGTACAGCAGGGAGATCAGGCACAGAAAACCAATCTTTTCATGCATCATTTTCAGCCCATGAGCAACTGGGTTTGCATGCATCTCTGGGGTCCTCAGCACAGGAAAGGCATGGACCTGTTGAAGCAAATCCAGAGGAGAACTCCACAGATGCTCAGGGCTGGACCACTTCTCCTTTGAGGAAAGGCTGACAGAGCTGAGGTTGTTCAGCCTGGAGAAGAGAAGGTTCTTAAGGAGGGTGTAAGGAAGCTTATTGGAAAGATGGAAACAAATTTTTTTAGCAAGGCCTGTAGTGATAGGACAAGGAGAATGTTTTTAATTTAAGAGAGAGTAGATTCAGACTAGATGTAAAGAAGACATTTTTTTATTATGAGGCTGGTGAAACACTGGGACAGGTTACCCCAGAGAGGTGGTTGATAGCTCATTGCTGAAAAGAAGTCAGGTTATGTGGGGCTCTTGAGAACCAAACCATTCCATGGTTCTATGATTCTAAGCAGTTTCTCCCACTGGGATCACAATTGTCAGTGAATTCTGAGCACGTATAACACACCTGAGACAAATCAGCTTTCTTCTTTTAACAAAAAATAGTATTTTCAAACAGCATTTTGTGTAAAAATTACATTTTTCCCCAATGCCAGCAGTATTTCTTAAATACAAAAATGCTGATGTCTTCTTGCCTTTTCAAGCTGTATCACCTGCTGCTGAGAGGTCCTGACCCAGTGGTGGCTGCAGGAAAGGAGAGCAGTGACAATGGCTTCCATGAGCTTTGTACATAGATCTGCAGGCATAGTACAGTGATTCTATTTCTCAGTTACAGTAAAAATTTAATTCGCTTTTTTCCCTGTAATATAACACTGTTTGACTGCTGTAGTCACCACCAAGTTTGACTTCCATATGTCTTGAGTTACAAGTTTGTCTGTCATCTTCACAGAACAAACAATATATGTCAGCAGGCAAGTCGCTTATAGAATGCTACCCCATAATTTGTAGTAATTTTCATCATAATTTTCAGTTTTTCAGTGTTCCAAGTGCTGTAAAAGGATCTCACTGGCAGTGCCAGTCGAGTTAGCTGGTGGTGCATGAGGCAAGGCAGAGCACAGTGCAGCCATTGCTGTTTCTCACTGAGGCAAAAAAAGCATTAAAAGACAAATGATATAGCTTTTAGTAAAATATATGCTCTTCCAACAGAAGACAATTGTTTGAAGTTTTTTTGACAGAGCTGGTGTTGCTGACAAGACCAGAGCCTTTTTATGCCATTGTGTGAGGTGTCTGGGCCGGTCACGTGGCGCCAGTGCCCAACAAAGCCCACAGCACATCCCTGACACCCCTCACAATGAAAGCTTGGTGTAACCACATTTTTGTTAACTCTCTGGAAACTCAGGAACATGGACAATGCAGCTCCCACAGTTTCATATTAAAGGGAAATGAGATGTAATAATTATGTAGTGCTGTTAACAAGCAAAAGATTTCAAGAAAAAAATCAATTTCATTTAAGAATGATAGGGACAATGATGATCTAATTTCAACCCTGTTACTTTCCTGAACTTTATTTTCAGTGCTGCTGCTTTCCAGGCACATCGATGTGCTATGATAAAGCAGGGCAAGGCAAAGCCAGTGTAACCAAATAAATTCAAACAAAAATATATGATTAAAAAGCAGTAGGAGGGTGGTGGGAATTTTACACTGCATGTTTTTCTTTCTAATTGCACAGACAAGAGAGAAATGAAGTGAGGCAGCAGAGCACTGCAGCAGACCTGCAGCCACCCACAGCCACAGGTGTGGAGGAGGGCTGAACCAAGTAGCAGTGATTTCATCACTGAATCCCTCAGCATGGAAGGGGAGGTGCTGGGAGCCCAAGTCCACTTGGAGACCACTGGGTGCATGGGGATCACTCCCTCTAACGTGCCCACCCAGCAGCCTAATGGACCAGGTTATAGTCATGAAACCAACACATATTCTCGAAATTTCTATTGCATATTCATTACATTTCCTGAACACATCCATATGCTAATTATATCTGTGGAGTTATTTGGATATGAGGAGGGGTCTCTTGAGGGTCTTTGGTGGTTGTTTGGGAACATCCCCTTCCCTAAATTTCCTTTTCATAGTTCCAGATCTTCTAATGAATCTTTTCTCCTTAAGAGTATCTCAAATATGTGGTCAGGTCATGATGTACTTTTCTTATCATTTTTTGCTTTGGCACAATATCTTTGTTTTCCAAACTAAGTCATCTGACAGTACATATTAATCACTGATATAGGTAAATAAGGAAGCTGTAACTGGCACAGTACTTATTAGTCACAGATGTAGGGAGTTATTACAAAGCCACATTAATCTCTGGCATCTGTACTAAGCACTATATGGTACAAAAATAAGCATTAACCACGGATATAGGGATCAAACACTATTGTGCTAAAGTTAAAAGGGTTTTCCAACAGTTCCCCCCACTGCTGCAGAGACTCCTTTTTGGAGAAATATAACTTTTTTGGTATCACTGTCATGGAGGGTTGTTAGAGGATTATTCCTGTGTAGATGGCCATATCTCATCTGGTTGTTGTTACAGCCCATATGAGCTTGAGTTTCCTGAGCTGGCTGCACTGTGGCTTTCCTGTATGCCTGTGAGCAAACAAAATCAAAACCAGAAAACCAAAGTAACAAAATTCCCCTTGGTCACCTGGCTGCTACAGAGGATGAGGAGGTTGGATAGGACAGTAAGTACCTCCCTGTAAGTGCTGGAAATGATCATTTAACTACTTAACTATTACTTCTGCTGAATAAATGCTGATTCAGTGGTAAAATAGCACCAGTGGGGGATGGATTCTGGAAGCAACAGCAGATCTCTGTGGTGGCCAGCAAAAGGATCTGGGTTTGGTGGGCAGGTTCCTTTCCAACAGGAAGGGAACCTCTGATAGCAGCAGGAATGGTCACACTGATTCCCACAGCAGACCCTGTTCACTTGTTACCCTAAGTGTGCTCCATGGCCCAGGTGGGAGCAAAGTGGGACAGCAGCTGGCTGCCCAAAGGGACTGGATCCAGGCAGGAGGAGAGATGAGGTGAAAGAGAACTGTGGAAACTGTGGAAAGACAGCATATCATCAGCCAGGCTGGACGATTAAAAGAGAGATCCACCATAAGGCAGTCCTGAAAAATGAACTTTAGAAGATATAACGAAAAATATGTTAAACAATGGGAAATAAAGTCCCTGGCAGGATAACCAGTCTCTGCAAAAATGGGCAGAGAAGATTTTGTTTAAATTTGAAAACCTGAGCAATGTCCCCCATGGGAGATGTAAAATACTTTGGACTGTGAGATGTCTCATGTGGTTTTTCTGTGTACAAAGGGGGTTTGTACACATTTTTTGAGGGCTATGAGAGATTCAGGGAAAGCCCAAACCTCCCTTGCTTTTGCCAAGTGTAAAAGAGGCCACTAGAACAGACTGTTTCTTTATCACAGAAGAAAACATGAGCAATTGAGAGAGAAGCAATAGGCTGTGGAGTAGGGTTTTAAAATGAAGAAACTGAGATGCTGTGATTCAGATTGATTGGGGTTTTTTTCCCTCAGGAAGGGGAACTGCCATTTGGTGGACACTGGCCATCACTGAGCACCAGAATTTCAGCAAAGCTGGAGAAGATTTGGTTCAGAAGATGAATTAAATTGGCTGAGCCAGAGGTGTGGCTCAGAAAGGTGCAGATGGATGCCCAGAAGCAGGGTACAAGGGCAGGGGGATGTTTGCTGCCTCACCACTGTGCCACACCATGTACTCAGCCTACAGCTTTCATTCAGACCTGATACTGTAAGGCTATTCTAAATATGTTAAATTAAAAAAAAAAACCAACAAGACAAAATCCCCAGCCCTGAGGCACCAGGAAAACAGTGCCCACAGTGCCCCAGGCAAGCCCCATCTCAAGGTTTGCCATGGAGAGGTGGGTGGCTGAGCCCATAGCAAAGCAGCATAGACATGACAAATAATGAAAACTAAGTGAAAGTAGCAGAGAAGCAGAAATGTCCAAGCTAAACTCCAGGCTGGGATCTCTTTTGAGGCTTCCTCACCATACTTCCATTTGGAAGCTCCTGGTGCAACACAAGGCAAACAGGCTGTGGCACCAATCCTGTGGGCTGGAGGTGAAACCCTCCCTCCCTGTCCCACAGCAGGGAGAGCTGCCTGTCCTCCAGCAGCAGCAGCAGCCTCCCTGCCCCTGTGCCCTCCCCAGGAGCCCTCAGCACACACCTGCCCATGGTTCAGCTCTGGCTAAACTGTTTTCTCAGCTTCAGACAGCACCTCGCTACCTTTTATTTTCACTTTGATTTGATATGCAGATCTCTTGAAAGACAGCAAAAAGAAGGAGTTAAACCAAGAAAGATCTGGTTTGGTTGTTCATATCATTCAATAAAGACATGACAACTATTTTCTTGTTGATATCAGCATACCATCTGTAACAGAACTGACCCATGAAGGTGCATTTTTGCTTTATGATATCTTGATTTGTTTCCTAAGCAGTACATCAATGCTGCATTACCTATTACAAACCTAGACAAAAAGATCTAATGAATATCCTTCAACCTTTTGATATTTATCCTCATCATACTTGACCACTGTGCCAAGAAAAAAAATAAACACTACTAAACAGTGATGGTACATAAAGCATGAAGTTCATACTGTATTAAAGCAGGTTGTCTTCAGTGGTGTCTTGTAGTTGTGTGAAAGAAAGTTCTTGCTCACTGGTTTAGCTGGTCATTTTATTTTAAACACATCAGGGCTTTTTTTTGGGAAGATGGAGATTTCTATCGAGCGGTGTTGGCCAGACTCCAGATTTCTTCTATTCACTGAGAGCTATAACAGCACTGAACACATAGCTGTGAGTGTGAAAGCAATGTTCACCCCTGCATTTTTGTTTCTGTTCAGTCCTCTTGTCCTTTTAGACAGCATAATAGAAGTGCTGCAGTAAGCAGGGTCAAGTAGGATATGCCAGTGAGAAATGTTAAAATGAGACTATAGGCTGCGATTATGGGCTCTAATGTGCAATGAATCCTTTTTAATCACATGATATGAACTAATGTCACCACTTATTATAAAACAACAAAGTGTTCAGCTACAGGAGGAATAGAATGGATGACAACTGCATTTTTCAGTGTTTTGTTTAAGCAAGTACAGTGTGATCTTTTTAGATAACCAGGAAAAACTGAAGTTAAAATAAGTGCAAGTATTTCCAGATGGTTTTGGTTAAAACAAGTGTCTTTTCAGGACATGAAGATTTACCCCCTGGAAAGGGGATCTGCAGTCAGTATCCACCTACATCTCTGAGCTCAAGTGAAAACTAAACTTGATTAGTTAAAAATTTTTAAGTTTTTATGCTAAAAAAAAAAAATTAAAGTTAATTCAAGATGGGTTTTAAAAAATGTAAATATAAAAGCTAACTGCAGTTCTGTTCTAAAATAATTTCTAATGATTATTTAAATATAATGTTTTTAAGCGATAGACTTTGTTTCATGCCAAAATGTCAGAGGAAAAGTCTGAAAATACTGTCAATTTTGACACATCTTCAACTGTCCATCCAGTATTCTAGGTACATATATGACAAAATATTTCTGTTGTTCAAGACAGTCAAAAAGAATTGTACCTGAAGAGAACATGGTGAGGCATTCCAGGGCCTTATCATCACTCAGAAATCTTGGTTACATGGTTACCAAAGTGGAGGCCAGTTTGCCCAGCCACCTCAGATCTTTTGCTCCAGATCACAGAGCTGATTTGCTGACACATCCTGCTTTGCATGACTAATTTCATTTTCAGTTAATTTCTTCCCCAGTTTAATTCACAGGACTAGGAGAAGTCAGGAGCTCCTGGCAGGGGGTAGTAGGAGTACCAGTGGGAAGCACTCATTTAACTCAAATACCCAGCAGCCAGGTAAATTTCTTTGGTAATAAAACTGGGTGCAGAATCTCTCTGGATGACCTTTTGAACTGTTTGGAAGTCCTGACTGGAAGCACAGAAGCATTGCTATGATTTCCTGTGCCTTCTGCCACCCTAAACCATGCTGTCATGCCTCCCCTCTGCACTGCACAGCCCTGATTCCTCAGCTTTCTGGAGCAGGAATCTGCACTGCTCACCTCCTCACCCTGCTCCCTAATAATCAGAATTTAACTGAATGTTCCTATAAAGCTACTGATTGTCCCCAAGACTGGCCTCCCATGACCCTGTGTATCACTGGAACCTCACATTATTGGTTTCACAGGTTTAAAGTGCATTGATTAAGACAAAAAATGGCAAAAAAATCTTTGTGACTTGTATTGTAAAATAGTTTTGTAAGAAATGGTTTAGAATTTGTAAGAAATGTGAACCAGGAGATTTAAATTTGGAAGAGGTTTACCATGGTGCAGTGTCTTATGGGGAACAACACTGCAGTGACAAAGTGCAAGAGTTTCTTCCATTTCCGGAGCTTCAGGTTCACCAATAAGAACACGTCACCATTCCTGCACTAACCTTTCTTGTATGTGACTACATTTTTGGTTTTTGAAAGAAAGCTCTGCCTGCTATTTTCTGCCTTTGCTGTTACAGGATGTTTGCTGATAGATGACAAAAGCATTGTCAGAGATTGTTCTGTTCCACAGCCTTTCACAGAGGCACAGAAAAGTTTGAAGTGACCTCCAGAGACCACCTGGTTCAACCCCCTCCTCCAGCAGGGCCACCTAGAGCTGTTTGCCCAAAACCATGCCCAAATGACTGTTGAGAAACTCCAGATGATGGAAACCTCATAACCCCTCTCAGCAGCCTGTGTCAGTGCTCCATCACCCTCACAGTAAAAAAAAAAAGAATTCCCAATGTTCAGAGAAAACTTCCTGTGTTTCAATTTGTGCCTGTTGCTTCTTTTGTCCCTGGGAAGACTCTGGCTCCATCTGCTTTGTACTGTCTCTTTTGGTATTCATATATATTGATTAAATCCCTTAGAGCCTTCTCCAGGCAGAGCAGTCCCACTCTCTCAGCCTTTCCTCCCAGAAGAGATGTTTCTATCCCTTCATCGTCTTTGTGGCCCCTCTCTCCAGTAACTCCATGACTCAGCACTCCAGCTGTGGCCTCCCCAGGACTGAGTGGAGGGAAAGGACCCCCTCCTGTGACCTGCTGGCAGTGCAGCCCAGGATTACATCAGATTTCCTTGCTGCTCCACTGCTGGCTCCTGTTCAACCTGCTGTCTACCAGCGTCCCCAGGTCTTCTTCTCCCAAACTGCTTTCCAGCTCTCTGGTCCCCAGTGTATGCTGGTACCTGGGGTTGTCCCTCCCCAGGTGCACTACTCAGCAATTCTTCTTGTTGAACTTCATGAGATTCTTGCTGGCCTGTTTCTCCAGCCTGTCAAGGTTCCTCTGGATGGCAGAAAGACCAGAAGTTTATCAGCCAATTCTCCCAGTTTGGTGTAATCTTCAGACCTGAGAGTACACTCTGCTCCACCATCCAGATCACTAATGGAAGGTGTTAAGAAGGTACACCCTGCTCTTGTTCTCTGCTCACACCACTCGTTATTTGCCTCCAGCTAGATTTTCTCCCACTGGTCACCACCCTCTGGGTCCAGCCAGAGCAGTTCAGGCAATTTGCAATCCACTTCACTGTGTGCAGATCCAGACAGTGTTGGAAACCCTACTGAAGTCGAGGT
Organism: Molothrus aeneus; assembly: GCF_037042795.1. Taxonomy (NCBI): domain Eukaryota; kingdom Metazoa; phylum Chordata; class Aves; order Passeriformes; family Icteridae; genus Molothrus; species Molothrus aeneus. Next base: position 43,925,189 of record NC_089647.1, read on the forward strand.
AGGCAGCACCCACTGCTCTGTGCCCCTCCTAAGAAGCCACTCATCTCATCACAGAAGTTTGTCAAGTGGTCAAACACGACTTCCCCTTAAAGCTATGATCTTTTGGTTGCAGCAAACAAGGTGGACAGACATTCTCAGAAAAAGTTTTCTTTTTTCTTGTTTACATGCTTCTACTGACTCTTGTTATTCCAAACCTGTTGAAGAGCTACAAATAAACCAAATCATGCCAGAGTATAACTGGGTGTTCTGCAGCACTGTCTTTCTTGTCAAGTGAAGCATAAGACTGACAAAGTAATTGTGAGTGGCACAGCTGCACCTCAGCGTCCTCTTACATTCAAGCTTTACAAACACACATTAAGAGAATTATAAAGTTCAGGCTTTTCTAATATGAGAAATCAGGACAAAACAGACAAGTGAAAAGGAAAGAAAAAAGCAGTAGTTCTGCAGCAAAAGACACTGAATTGCTCAAATCATGGTGGACAGGGAGCCAGCAGCAAAGCTGTAGCCTAAACCTGTGTCTGAGCCTTTCTCTAGTTCCACAACCATAAAATCATTCTTTTGTTGATTAAATATGGAAAATTTCCTCTAAGTTCTTGATGTCTTTTATGCTGACTACAATCAAATACCTTTAAGAGTATATTTACAAAGTTTGCAACTAATTAACATTCATGTGTGCCAGAATTCAAGAGGAAATCATTGCAACAAGTTAGCATATGAAATCTCTGAAATCCAAGAGAACTACTACCCTCCCTGGAGACAGGAAAGTGCAGGCAGGATGTCCATGGTGAAATAGGAGTTACAGAGAAGATGGACATAAATCTGGCTGCACATCAGAAAATCTGTAGCTCTGCAGCCAGGAAATATGATTCACATGTCAGCTATGTATCATTTGCCTTTTTCATAGGGGCTTTTTCTTGATGGAGACCCCTTTCTACCATTATTACATGAATACCTGGCAAGAGCATGGTGCAACATGCTGTGCTTGAGGGACAAGCCTGCAAAAAGCATGGACGGAATGAAGAATGTGGCTGCTGATTGCTGTGCCCACAGTACTTTCTCTGCTTCATTGATTTCTGCCTCCTTTATAGTGATGACAGCAACAGGAGTTCAAAAGGTGCCTTCAGATCAGAAACATTTACACACAACCCTGCTAGAAGGAAAGGGAAATTAAGGTCAACAAGGAAGAAATACTACTCTGTGTTCCCAGAAATCACGTCCACAGTTTCCCATATCCTGGAGTTACATGATTTACTGCTGAACTAAAGACAATACTGCTAGAACATTGCAATACAGTGCCCATCTAAATGGTCAACATGGATATTTTTTTGTGTTTGAAAACACAGAATTGGAAAGACCTAAAGGAGCTAAAGGGAAGATCAGTCAGGGACAAAAAAAATTTCCCTGAACAACTCACAGTTAGAGCAGAACAACCATTTGTTCTTCATTGGGTAATCAGCATGCAATATTTTATTTCTGCAAAGTTCCCAGGTGAATTAATGTCCAAGGCAAGGTGTTGCCCTCTGAGGCTGGAGGAAGGGAAATGTCAGAGGACACCTGGTGATTTACCCTCTTTACCTCCTCAAGAGCAAGAATTTTGTTTTCACATGAGTAGAAGTTTACAAACCCAGATACTGCATGGGGAACTAAAAAGGGCTGTCTTGATCATTCAGCAGTTGGCACCTTTTTGCCTCAGCACAGGCTTCTCAGAGAAAAGCACTTACTGCTCTAGGTAGCTTCACATGATGTCCTTACAGTGACCATCACATTCAGCTGCCTTGCTCTTGGCAGCACTATTCTGCTGATGTTGGGTGGGGACATTGCGTGATATCAGTGTCTTTTAAACCTCTGGCCTTTTAACAAAAGCAGTGTGAACAGTTTAAGTGGCAGGAATGATGCCTGCAGAGCCTCATAACTAAGGCAAAGCACTAAAACTGCAATCATTCTATAACAAGCAAACAAACGAGCCAGAAAAGTGAATTATTTATTCAATAAATATGGCCTTAGAAAAGGATTGCTCCTATTTCTCTTAAAGGATACCTTATATGGGAGCTGGGTGGGTTGGACACCCTTTAAGACAGCATGGTGCCCATGGCTCACCAACCCTGGGAAACGCCTGATACTTCTGCCCTAGGTTAGGAGAGCATTTGCCAGAGGAAAAGACAGGAGAAATGAAGAGTTTGTCATGCCCTGGGGAATCAGAGGGCTGAGGAATAAATCACTGTCTGGAAATACACTGTCTGCCATTGGCTGCTGAATGAGCCTGCTTGAATGGGATGGACCAGCTGAGTGGCACTTTGGCAACCAGCACTGCATGGGATGTGTTCCACCCTTCACACAGGAATTTGGGCTGTGGGAGTAAGACATGTCACCTGAGTACTAGACTTTCATATGTTTGTGCCCTGAAACAGGTTTGTCTGTTGTAGCTGGGCTTTTAGAAAGCTACTTGCCATCCCCCAATCCAATTGCCCTCTGCATTTGATGAACTGCTCTGGGCTTGGCTGTCAACTATTCCTGGACTTCTGAGTGAGCCCTTTGGGAGCCAGAGCAGATGTGATCAGCTCTCTGGGGAGGCAGGAGTAAAGCACACGAAATTTCCAGGAAAGGGGCTATTGGTGTTCCTTGCCATTTTCTGAGAAAAGTATCAGCCCAGCAGCCCATATGGGACCGTAGACACACAAAACCTTAAATATCAGATAGATATGATGGTATTTCTGAGATGTGAAAAGAAGAACAACACAGACTTATGCTTTGTGTACATGGAAAAGCCAGGTAGGACCAGAACTAGAGAGAATAATTACTTTTCCCAGCAGAGGAAAGTTAGTTCAGGCCTCCAGCAGGAAAGTTCTTCTGAAATTCAGAATAATTCTTTATTTTCTTGGCAATGCGAATACATATAAAGCATGAGAAACAACAGGAGAAATCCAGTGTGTGGAAATATGTCTTCTGGCAGTATTTTAAAAGCAGTTTACTCCTTTGGCATATAACTTTTCAGTTTGATCCCAGTCTTGCAGAAATGTGAGAAAGCCTTTAAGACTTCTGGATCAAATTGGAAAGCTATTTTCCACCTTAAGGATAATTCACTAATGTCTGCTAACCCTGTTCAACACGTGCTACTGAGACAGTGTTCACTATATATGCCTTCTTCATGGTTATATCAGTTTTGAAACTTCCTATAAGGGAGCATCTGGGGGGAGGAGGTGTTATAATTTTAGAAAGACCTTGCAGATACCTGGATTTTCAAACACACAGGACATGCAGACAACTTGTGAAAAAAGAATCAGAACCAGGGACTTTGCATCTCACACATTTTTGCCATGTTGAGTCATTTCACACTAAATTAATTCTTCCTGAAATTATCTGGCTTTGTGGGGCTTATACAAATAGAAATTCTTGCAAATTTAATTGAAGTTCAAATACTACTAGTAAGTTTTTCTCTTGTTTTTTCTTTTGTTTTTTCTTCTTCTTTGTTTAAGCAAACCCAGTGGTATCGATAATAAAATCTCTGATAGAATGGATCCCCCACAAAAGCTTAATAGATTATCAAATTTAAAAATACATTGATCATGGCAGGGCTGGAGACTCAGTTGCCTGCTTGCAATATTCTGACTCTCTTTTCTGACCACAGGGTCATCTTTTTCTGAGTGAGGGTTATTGAAGTGACTCTAACATGCCTCCACTTAGGCTGGGGCAGGAAATCTTAGGGTAGGCACAGAAATCTTACAACAGCTCTGTGAGGCCTTGTGTGCTTTGTTAAGCAAAAATTAATTTAGGGACTTGTTTGGGGATTGTCATAGAGTGTATTAAAAAAAAAAAAAAAAACAAACAGAAAAAAGCCAACTGAGAAGTTGAAATATACCAACAATTTAGAAAAAGGAGACCAAATTTATTTTCAGAGAAAACACTTGTGGATTGTAGTTTTCTTTTGTTTGTCACTTATTTTGTCTAAGACAGCAATAACTTGTTCCATCTTAAAGTATCTTCCTGGAAGCAGATATCCTGTGTACAGACTATGAACAAAAAGATTGTGGTATTGATGTTTAAGTAAATTAGTCCAAATGTCCAAATGCCAGGACAGCCAGTACTAATTGCCCTAATGATGTCTGCTTTGTCTATAGCAGTTTCAGACATTTATTTTGCAACCTGTCTGAGGCAAATGTAGTAAACACAATAGTGTTAAATGAGATCTAGGTATGATAAAATGGTACAACATCCTCCATTTTATCTCCTTTGAATAATTTTTTATTTTCTCCAAAATAAAGCTGAAAGAAACAGCTCTTTTTCTGGGCAGTAGCCACAACATAACTTCCAAACCTCATGTGCTGGCATCCAACTTGTCATTTGTTCTGATGAACTTGTCTTTATATCTGTCATCATCGCATCTTTTCAGTGTCTTTGAACCTCTTGGCCTTTGCATTATTCATCCTTGCATCCCTCAGCCTCTCTTGGTGCTCTAGTTTAACATCAGCCTGTAGCTGCAGCACACCAGTCAGATCTGTGCAGGATCTACTGCTAGCTTGTTCTGGGACAAATCATCTCCAATCCCCTCTATGTGGCACAGCATCAAAGGAAACATATTTTACCATCTGAATCCAATGCCAAAATAACTTCCCAACAAGATACTAAAACATTTCAGCTCTCTTTCTATTAACCATTTTCCCTCTAGTGTTCTGTTAAAGCTGAAAGTTGCTGTCTACTGGGAACAGCAATTTGATGATGCTTAAGTCTTCTTCAGCAGACCAGAAGCATCCTCTTGCACCCACACCTGTTCAGAGTACTTCCTCTCAAGTGCCAGCATAAAGAGGAGAGTGAGTGAAGGACTGAGTGTTGTTGCACTTTCAGTGCTTGACCTCATTGCCAGCACTGTCAACAAGTTGTCAATATCTGCTCAGGACTGGGGAGAAGAACAGCTGGGCACCATTTCTGTTGCTGCAGGCTAGACAGAGTCACCTCCACAGCCCAGAGGTGCCAGTCCCCCAGTGCCATCCTGTCCAAAGTCTAGTTCTTGTCCAAGACTACTCCAAAGCACTTGTTCTCCACTTTCTGAGATCCTCCAAAACCAGATGACCATCTGCAATTGCTTTCTGAAACTAACTGTAGGAAGATATTTCCCACTGAAAGATGGGGCAGCGTTAATAGGATCTAAAAGAAAGGTTAAGAATGCAGAATCAATGAAACATTATAAAAATAGTTGTCTTGATCTTGAAATATATTTTCAGCAGTAACCCCCTCAGACATGACCATCAGCTCCTTTTGCCTGTGTTAGTTGTCCCAGTTTCATGAAGCCACTGTGCTTGGATTTTGTGTCAGATATAGGGATTCCTCAAAAATAAGACCTCTCTTCTAGACAGATCCCACAAAATGCAGTCTTTCAAAATGTGGGAAGTTTCTTGCTGCTGTCTGGTGCATGAAACAACAGTTAAGACAGATAACCAGTAACACTGAGTTTCCTTCTCAGGATGGACAAAAAGAGTCTGGAAAAGCACAAGTTTGCCTCTCAGCTCCTTTTGCCATATGGAACCATCCCCCTCAGCCACATTTTGGTGCTTTCTTTGTTACATTGAACATCTATTGCTCATGACAGGTCTTCAAATTCTTCCTTAGTTTGGGTCTTCTCTCTAAAATTACCCTGGCTTGTTTCTTAGGGACTTGTTGATATAAAATTCATATGAAAGATGACTATGTTAATTGTCATGGAATGATATGGCACACTTCAAGATGTCTTTAGCTAGTTATTGAAGCTATAGACACATGGCAGACATTTTTAGAGCTGTAGTAAGGGATGAAGTGATATACAGAACCAGCAGTGTCATGATTAGAAATAATTTTTTCATAGGCTATTTTCTGCAAGACTTGTATTTTGCCCATCATATTCAATTTGCTAAATCACATTTGCTTATTTGAAAGATTGTACATTTGCTTATAAAAGAAAGATTATACTAATTACCACAGTCCATTCTTAAAAGTTTAGTGTCCTTTCCCATGACTGAAAGTATCTCTGTACAACATAAAGCTTCTCATCTACAGATGTGAAAGCATTTCTTAAAGCAGATGAGTGCCATGGGTCCCTTTTGCAGATGGGGTAAGGGAGATGCTGGGCAGTGACAGGATTCCCTCAAGGTTAACATAAAGGCATTGCTAAGGGAAGTGAGGCTTCATAGCTGCTGGATTAACACTGAGCACAAAGCACTAAAATACTGGGGAAACATTTTAGAGGAAAGTCAGTATAAAGGTAAGGAACTACACTTACTTCATAAGAAGGGCAGTGAGCACCAAAGCTTGCCTGCAGTGTGAATCTAGTCTTGGCAGGAGGTCATTTTTAGAAAAGGGTAATCCAGGCAGAGCAGTAACCTTCAGAAACCTTGGGCTGACATACGCCAACAGTTTGTCATTCCTCGCCATAGGACATGAACTCAGACATACAGAAATATGTTCAGTCAAGTTAACAATCAGTTGAATTTTTGATACTCAGAATGTGCTTTTCTGGCTTGGTGTCCTGTACTTTGCAGTCTTTCTTTAAAGGGAGCAGCTGAGCTTGCAGGAGAAAGGGACATGAAGCTGATTATGCTTCCACTTCAGTGTGTCACTCATGCCTGCCTTTGAGCAGCACAGCGATAACACAGCACTCCATACACAAGGGAAAATAGCTGCTCCATGACCACTCCACATTTTATATTTAACCCTTTAGCTCTCCTCTTTGGGGTTATCCATATTTGATGCATACATAAGGACAGCTGGTAAATTGCACTTTGACACTAATAGACAGAATTTAATTTCTTACATGTAAAAATTAGACATCTAAGCCTGGAAAGCAGAGGTTGAAAAATTAAATTGACCACTAGTGGCCAAAAGACCATCCCACCAGGTAAATGCTGAATAGAGGGCTCTGTCTGTGTCACCAAAGAGGAATAAAATCCTGGTGAGGAGAGCAGCTGGAATTCCCCATAGGAAAAAGTTTTCATTCTTTGCCAGTAGCTGAAAACCATTAAATATAAGCAAGTTCCCTGTGCATATCACAGGCAGTAACTTGTTATTTTTCTATTTCAAAATGTCTGCAAGCCAAGCATGGATGTATTCTGTAAGTCTGTCCCTTTTGGTCCACGGAGGCAGGAAGATACTGTTCCATGATCAGTGAGGGGGAAAATGCAGAAAGACCTACAGCTAGAAGAAAATCTGGCCAGAGACACTGTGGAACAGGGACTCAGGGCAATGGGGCTCCTACTGCAGGCAGATAAGCATCCTGAAGTGAGCAGATTCCAGTATATGGAGATGTGTCAACACTGTTGGCTGCAGCAGAATGCAGGGATGGCTCAGAGAATTAAATAAAATAACCTAAAGACCAGAAGCAGAACAACAGTCAATTCAAGGACTCAGTGTTTAATGAAAGTTTTCATTCAGAGAAAAAAAAAAATATTTCTGAGCCATTAAGAAGGCAAAATATGCTTTCAGTCTGCCATGTCTAGGTGATACTAGCCAATCTATCAGGAGAAAATATTTATTTGTACAGGCAAAGTGCTCTGTTTGTCCTTGGAATCTGTCCCAGAACCCAACAGCTTTCTATGTCTGGATCTCCTCCTCACATGTGTTTATCTATGAGATACTTAATATGCATGGCCCTGCTTCATTTTTCATGACTGACCTTACAGAGTGCAACCCAAGCACCTTTCAAGTTTACACCTTTTAAGATAGTTCTCTTTCAAACTATATTTTAAGTGTGTCAAGAAAATGCCCATGAAATTCTGTTTAGAATTATGCTAAGGGGAGGTTGACAGTAGCATTAAACGAAATCAATATGTAAGCACGTTTACATGAGGGCTAGTTCTAGAAAAAGGCTGAGTAGCACCTGCTTCTACATGAAACTAATCTCTCAGTTTTCTAAATAACTCATATTTTCAAGTGGATGAGCAGATTTAAAGCAGGGATTTCAAGAAGCTGGAGATAATTTAGAAGCAGAAATCAGCATTGACTTTTACCAGAAATGTGGAAGACTTACCAGCAATGTAAGCAGAGGTTAAGGAGTAAGCAAAAGAACTTCAGAAAAAAAGAAGACACGACATTCTAAAAACAGAATGGGTCCTGAGGGGCAGAAGAGTGTAAGCAGGAAGGAACAATTTTGGATTTTGGCCAGGAAGAGGGCATTAAAGGCAGCTTGATGTGTGGGTGAGTTAGCAGTAGGGAAAGAAGACAGAGGAGAGGAAGGCAAGAGTGGGACAAAAAAGAAAACCCAAAACCAACAATTACAGGAACAAATTCTGAACTGCAGTGATTGAACTTCAAAGTACAGGAAGGTGGATGGCAGACATCCAAGTAGAGATCCAAAGGTTTTCTTCTTTTTAGAGGCTGGAATGTGCTAAAGCTTGTTGTGTATGGGGAAAGAGCTGGAGGATAGGCAAACAGCAGAAGGGAATGGGTTGAGATGGAGTGAGGAAGAATAAGAAATTGGGCAGGAGAGGGCAGGAGATGACAGGAGACCATATGTACAAATGGAGTTACTAGAAGGAGAGAGCAGAAGACAAACTACATTTTTGCTGGCTGTTCAGCAGAGGAAGAAGAAATATAAGCTGGATAATGGGGGAAGTTGTGGGGGGTGTAAATTGGGAGAATAATTCTGCAGGGACTGGTAAGATCCTTTATGAGGAAAAGTATCTGATGGAAGGATAGTTTGAGAAGTGAGCCAAAAGACTCATGGAAAGGGGAGATGTTTATCTGGAAGAATGAGGAGTTACAAAGGGCAGCACAGAGGAGTGCTGCAGCTGACAGTGACATTTTTAGAGATGAACTGGGTGCTGCAGAGACAGCAGGAGAAGGTGGGGGAGAGATGGACACATCACAAAATAGTGAGGATTAGTGTCAGGCAGAAAGGACAGAAACAGGAATGGCTATGGTGCTTACCAGCATAAATAGAGAAAGATGTGAAGGTGAAGGTAGAAGAGCAGCAGGCAAGGGAAGAATTGTAAAGGGATGAGACTGCAGAGTATGTGTGGACAGGAAAGGGAGGAGAAAGAGGCACAGAGTTACAGCAAGAGTCAAAAAGAATAGCCTAGATAAGGTTTCTAAAGAAGTCTGTCAGTGTGACATTTTCAGCTGTTCTTGTGAAGCCAGGAGGCAGTGACCTCTGCCTCTGGAGGGACTGAGCAGGCTGGGAACATCCTTGGATGTGATGACGTGATCCTCTAAGGGCTCCTCAGCAGCCTCACCAAGAATGTCAGCCCAGCCCCAGTACTGGTTGCTTCTCTTAAATGAGCCCTTCTTTAATCTCTTAACACATGACACAATATCAAATTTTAGGAAAACCAAACCTGTAAAAGGCCTTCTGCACTGCATAAAGCAATCTTAAAATTAAAATGTTCCTTTGCAAATATTAAAATGAGGGTCAATTTTACAACATGTGGTTTGGTTAAATTTTAAATGGATTAATTAAGGGCCAAGACTGAGAAATAAGTTCCCTTTGTCTGAACATTACATTTAATAATGAAATCTTCAGCAATTATGTAGATCCCATAGCTATATCAGTGCTGCAGGGAGTGCCTACAAATTCCCTAAGTGGGGGTGAGGTACTTTCTACCAACAAAGCTGGACTCCAGTCCCTCTGGATGTTGGTTCCATTCAATCTTCTACATCCTCCCTCTCTTCCTTGGTAGGGTTTTACTTCCTGATACTTAGCATGGTGGTTCAAGCATCACCTTTTCACAGTTAATCTCAGGCTTTTTACAAAGGCCTGATGTGGAGCAGAAAGTCACTGCAGACCAGCCTCCAGCACTGGCTCTCAGGGGACCTCCATTCTCATGGTAAGGATAAAGCCAAGGCAGCAGCAGACACAGCAGCAGTCTCTGCCCTTGCTGTGCAGAACCTGTGTCCAGATTGTTCCCTCCCTGCATTACAGCCTCCCTACTTCTGCTGGATTCACCTGAGACCCAGCCTGGAGACAGTGCCTGCCCCCAGCATGAGCCATAAGCACTCCCTCAGCCACACTGCCCTCAGGGGCTGCTTGAAATGGGCACAGGGTTCTACATCTCATTCCAGGATGCCAAGGAGTAAAGGCATCAAGGAAAAAAGGTTTAGCAGTGCAAAGGCCACAGTGCTTATCACCCAGGGGTCTTTTGTCCTCTTTACAGATGGAGGACACTGTGTTTGCCCAATGGCCTCAGTGCCACTGCCAGCACCCAGAACCAGCACCAAGCCTAAAGAGTCCACAAACCTGGTCTTCAGAAGGCTCTGACATTCCATTAGGTGAACAACAAACTAACTCTGACCCCACAGCCAGGGGCATCAGAACTTCCCAGGACCCCTGGACAGCAAGAGATCTCCTGGTTTTAATGGATTTTTCCCCCTCAATGGATTTCTACATAACTAGCAACTGCAGTCACTAAAAGCAGGCCCCCAAGCTTTATGGCATGTTGTCTCTGTCCTTGACAGATGGGTCTTTTCCATTGAAGAGAATATTCCCAAAGTATCTGCCCTCTTCAGTAGACCCTGGTCATTGCCCAGCCAAGCTTTAAATATGTGGGACAGAATTGTTGAGAATTCCCAAGAATCACCAGTACTTTAATTCCTGCCTAAACCCCGGCTTGTCACAGTAGCCATGCAGGAGAAAATCTGCCAAGCTGCTGTTGTGGCAGAGGCTGGAATGCAGCTCAGTCCAAACATGTCAGTGCAGTGAGTCCATTAACCTGACTGCAAGCAGGGTTGCAAATTGCAAGAAAATATTGTCTGGCATTGCAAAGATGAGACTAACCCTTGAGCAAGATTGTCTCAGGGTGCTGAAAGGTTAGTTAGGTATTAAAAAAAAAAAGAGTGTGAGCAAGTTGCTTGGACAGATCTGCTGGACCACAGACACTATGGTTGCAGCTCTAAACAAAAAAAATCATCACATACTGCAACTTTTTTAACTCTGAAAAAGGTTAACTTCCTTTCTCTCTGCCATTAACAGTTGCCCTGAGACCCTTAGTTATTTATAAACCATGCTGCTGTAGGAAACCCTATAAATATCCAGGGCGATAAGCATGCCCTTATTATTCTCAGAGTGGACAACTAAGTAAAAATGGAAATCACCCTTGGCCTACTGGAACTTCTGCAGCCACATCCTCTGTCCCCACCCCATCAGGCTAAAAGCAGCATTGCCAGCTCAGGACTTGACCTCACCATCACAGTCTACACCTCAATCTTTGTATGTGATAGGGTGACAGCTGGGTATCTGACCACCACACATAGTCTATGTATCCACGAGGAGATGCAGGACATTGGCTAGACAATGTAGGAAAATGGACAATGTACAGCATAGAAGATTATATTTTTCAAAGTGCAAAGATTATTGCTAGGAACAGCACAAATAGGTCCAAATCTGGCCCTAGCCATGACACAAAACATCTATAAAAACTCAGTTTTCCACAGGAGTATTTGTTGCCTACTTCTTCTAATGTTTACTTTGCAATGCTTTCACTTTAGAAAAACAAAAAAGTTGACACTTTTCTGAGCTCACTTGTTTTTGACCTCTTCTTGCTGCTGAAGTTTTTTTTAAGGTCTATTTCAAATCTACCTGTGAATGAGAAATCTAACCCTGTTCCAGTAGAGAGCTCACAGCATATCTCTCTCAGTACTCACTGCCAGGCTGCAGCTGCCCTGGGAAATATAATGTGAAGTAGAAAAATGAGGGCAAATTGCTTGATTTTGTATGAGCACCAGCAAGGCTACACCTGGAGTGCTGTGTCCAGTTTCACAGCCCTCAGCTCAAGGGGAATGTGGAGAAACTGAGAAGGTGCAGCAAGGGTCAGTAAAGATGATCAGGGGCCTGAAGTCCCAAAGAGAGGCTGTAGGAGATGAGTTTATTTAGTTTGGTGAAGGGAAGACTGAGGGAGGATGTAAAGGGGAAGTAAAACTGGTTGTAAGGGGGTTACAAACACAATAAAGCCAAACTCTTCTTGGTCAGGGCAGATGATGGCATAAAACGTAGCAAAACCACGAAGAAGCAAATGGCATTTATGCAACTGTGACACATAGTGACTGCCTAAAACATTCAGCCCAAGTGTTCCTCTAGTCGAGCGTGAACAGACAACTCCACAAACACCGTGTGCACTGTTGGTTGAGGGACTTAGCAGCTGTAGCAATGTCTGGTATCATAACACTTGTAACTGAAAACTATTCAAAATTCAAGCCTGTATCCAGAGAAAAATTAATGTTACATTAACTTATTGAAAGCTGAATTAATACTTTCTGGATCTGATTTGGTTTACTCTTCACACTCCTTGACTACTTCTATTATTTATGAGTTTTCTTCCATAAAAGCATTTCAACCCCTTTTGAATTAAAGGAACAACTCAAAGAATTAATCTGAAACATTTCAGAACTGGTGAAACTATTTCTTTCTCTCTATTTTGTTATAAGACTATTTCTAAGTGAACAAAAGAGTTAAGGCATAAAAATCGTGTCTGACAGCCATAATGTCACTTTGTAGCTAGAGAGAACATTCCTGCTGTCACTAAAATACCGCCGATGTAGCCAATTGAACAAAAATGGTACTGTCTAAACAAACTCAGCACACAATGGTTAGCTCCTAACTTCAGAGGTTCAGCAGACCAACTGTGCTCCAGACAATGCTGAGTTTGTTTAAAGTGTAATACATTTAGTTGTGCATGCTTATATATGAGTTATTGTAAAGTTGCTTCAGGCTAAATTCATTTCTGCTGCAATACCACTGAAATGAATGTACTTACAACAGAGATTAATTTGGCCCATTATGTACTAAACTTGCAGATCTTTCTTTCTTTAAAAAAAAGAACTATTCTTTTTGCCATTGATCTTATTCACTGCAGTCATTTAAACACAAAGAAAGTCTTATCTGTGTTACCCCGGTGTGGTGGAGTTATACTGGATTTACGTTGTTGCAACTGAGAGAATTCTTTCAGCTGAAAATAAAGACAGCTGCCCAAATTATATGCAGATCACTGCACTTCTCCTATACACCCAAAAACTTGTAATTCACATTTCAGTGTCATGCATGACTTGCTACAGCAGCTGTAGGGAAAAGGAATTCCTGATACACAAAACTTTGTTAGAAAGCTAAGTCATGGCTTTAGCTGTAAGAGATTTCAACATCTAAGCAAATACCTTTAAGCTTTTCCATTATGCATGGACAGCAAGCAGTCCATGCTCTCTCCAACTTATGGGGTAGCAATGGAATTATTTTGCCACTGGGATCATCTACAGAGATGGCACTTCAGCATTCTGGGTATGAAAACTGAGTTTGAACTCAAGGATGGAGGAATAAGGTTCAAAATAACTAGGTGTCTAAAACAAAACTATAAATGAAATTACTGAGGCATTTTATATGGTCTCACCTTACACAGGAAGACAAGAATTTTTTCCTAGTCTTAAGGAAGTTCTGAACTTGAATTAAGTCCCACAGCTTGAATGAGTCAGGAGCAACCTGTGCTGGCAGGCTGCTCAGAAGGACTGATGCTGCCTGCTGCAAGGAGAATAGCATGGAGGCAGCACAAAGGCAGGCTCTTGCAGCTCCACCTACAGCCACAGATATGCTGAAAAGAGGCTCCACTCCAGTAAACAATAAAGAGCAGAGATTTTAAAAACACATCCTGAAAGTTAGATAGAATTCTCATGTAGGCCACAGCAAGAGGCTGGTGCAGACTGCATCCTTCTCCATGCTACAAAATCCCAAAACACTGCAGTCACTAGTACAGCCCCATGCACAGACAAATGTAAATGCAGGCATTATTTTGTAGACTCCTGGTCAAGAAGTTTCCTCTCAAAGCATTGGCCTGCACCACTTTAATTGAATACAGAGTTTAAAAGACTACAGGATGTAGAAATTCCAGAGAATCAGCCATGTGTGTTTCTGGTATCCCAGCCAGGCTGGCTTTGCTGCAGGTTTTTCTCCCATAATGAAAACGATTCTTTCCCCTTAAAGTATCCATAATCCAAACACAGTGAGTTTGCTTAGGCAAAACCTCCTTAGCTGCTTCCTTCTGCATTTTGTGCAGAATTTATATAGCAAACCCCACTACATAAGACATGCAAAGCAAACAGTAGGTTCCTCTGTGGGGCAGGATAGTTCAACCATAACTAGCCCTTAGTCTCTGCTCAAAAGACCACAACACGCCTTAAAGCCAAAATCTTTAGAAAGTTTAATCTTCTCAGACAGGAGAGTGAGATATATGATAGCTGCTAATTGTTTGCTCTTCCTTTTTAGTTTTCATTAAATTGAGTATAGACATAGAATCTATATTCTCACATGGAAAGTAAAGGTTTTATTTCACTGTATTCCATCAATTCACTGACTTTGGTGGATCCTGTGCAAACACAAGAAGAATGTATCCCAACGAAAAATATATTGTCTTCTGAGAGTCTGAACTTGTGAAGCCCTTTCTATTTAAAAAAAATCCCTAGAAACCATAGGAATTCTTTAAAAAGCCATGTCTCATGCTACTTAGAAATGCAAAAGTCTGGACATTTTAATATATTTTATCATACTTTCATGGGAACAAAAAAATGGTGAAGAACTTCAAGTATTTGATTTTTTTTTTCCCCTCAGGAGGCAACGTCTAAAATTACAAAGATCTGTCTGAAAAAAGGTTAGAGATGGCTACATTAGTGATGCAAACACAGTGAGCCTGGGCAGTTCTTTGTGACCTTGGTGTCAGTCTGCTCATTGCCTCTGTTCATGGCACCAGGAACCTCAACTACATCTGTAGCCACTGTCATAAGTGCTCCCTGAAAAACAAGGTGTGGCAAAAGCCCACACATTGAATACTGCTCTCCATGGACTAAACAAAGTTCTGACAGTCACTGTACTACTGCTAGTGACTCAAAGATACATAGACCACATACTGCAAAAAAAAAAAAAAACAAAAACAAAAGGAGGTGACTACCACATAGGACAGTGTTTTGTTGCTACGTACCACTAATCTCTCTTTAAAAATGAAAACAAACCATGCTCAATGAAGAACAGCTGGTGCAATCCAACTGTCCTACTAATGCATCAACAGTAATTAATGATACCTGTAATTCTGGCATAACATCACACACCTACACCTGCTAAAATGTGTACTTCCTCAAACACCCTGTCTTCGTGGACTACGACACTCTAAGTAAAACAGTCTTTCCTAGATCATCTGTATGAGAAAGCTCTCTTCAGTTTGTGGGTTTGGATAAGCATCTGCTAACTCTATTTTCTGCTGAAAATAGACACAAAGACAATTAGACTTGATGCACATCCAGTTGCCAACAGTGATCAAAATGTCAGAGCTATTAAGATCTCACTATCTGACATCTGTTTCCTTGAGAGGCAACATGTATTGCCTTCATTCCTATTCCAGCTACAGTGTGGGGAAACACTGACGGTGTTAGTTAAAGCCCATTCTTAGTGGAGCCACAGTGAAAATATTTGCTAAAGCCCAGCTGATTGTTCCTGTGCCAAATCCCTGGGAACAGCAGCAGCAGTACAGGGCTGTGTGGAATGCTGCTCATTTGGCTTTCAGCACAACTGTTCAGACACTTACTGGAGCAGGTTAGAGAGTTCCCCCCAGCACACCTCTTTTCATTGCTATCAGAATCTTCAGGGTGCCCTGATGCAGCTGTAGACGAGGAGGGCACACCTCTCATGCTTTCTCCAGAAAAAAGCTCACATGAAGCTACCTCACTCAGTGTGGCAGCAAAAGGTGCCCACACTATCACAAAGACCTTCAGAGACCAAGAGCAGCAACACATTTATCTCCTACTCCAGCCAGAAATTCTTCAGAGACAGTGGATGGAAGGTGACAGCAGGGTGGCTTTGTCCCAAGGGAGGGAGAGTCCATGACCAAGCAGTGTCTGCACTGCTGACATGCTCAGCTCCCTTGGGAGTATCTGTCTGTTCTTCAAGTGACAAAATGGTGAATATGCATCTAAGTAGAAAGCTTGCCAGATATATTTGTAGCAAAAGGTGATCTTGATCAGAGGCAAGTGAGTTATCAGCTAGTATTACCACACAACTTTATGCACTTGCTCAGCTTATTACGACTAAGCACAATCTTAGTGCTGCCCATATTATACACCTGACAGCCTGCTTTACCCCTGCCAGTCATCAGAGATAGTGAACACTCTGGTTTACCATATGGATACATCAGGTAAAGCAGAGGCAGCACTGCCTGAGCACAAGGAGGCACCAAAAAAATAAGCTTCACTGTACTCCCATGAGAGAGAAGCACTCAGTACTACAGGGCAGAAACTATCTTGACCTGCCAGGTCCATGTAAGTGCTGCAGATAAAATAATGTTTTACACAGCCTGCATACTTAACAGTTCTGGAAGACACATTTAGTCTTGCCTACATTGCTGCTCTCCACAAGCAAAACTTCTCAGAAATCTGGCCCTGGCCTCTTCAGAGGACTAGACAATATTTAGACTGACTTGCCTTTAGTACATTGCACATTTTCAGTGCAGAATTGAGTTATACTTCTGCATGTTGAACTGTGAACATTCCTAGAAGGGGGCAAATCAGCAAATTTCAAATGCAGCGGACAGCCCACATTATCCTCAGTAAGGACACACTTTCCCTGCACTAAAACCCTTCATGCATTTATAGGTGACAGCCTCATGGCACAGCAGCTAGATGGTTAAATCAAAGTTAGTGAGTCAGCACTGGGGGGAAAGGTGGCAGTCACTGCCAGTGTCACACTGCATGAGATGAACAGTGAGTGACTCCTGTGTCAAGGCAGGAGCCAGGAGTGAAACCTGGATTTGGTGGAAGGCAGAAGCAGACCTCCCACTGATGTCAAGGCAGTCAGCATTTCCCCTTTGCACATGCTCAAGTGGGTCTTGCTCCCACGTGTCTTCTGGACTGTGAACTTCCTCTGAAGCCACTGGGAGTTCTGCAGGGAGACAGGTTTCAGCATCCAGTTTTCCAAGAGATGCAGTTCAGTGAGCACTTCACATGATGAAAGGAAGCAGCAGTGTAAGTGATAAAGGGAGGGAGCTAACTCTTCTGTCACATTAGTATTTTAAAAGACCATCTACACAACCATGAAAATTTAATCTAGAAGAGACAATGCTGTGGTACAAAAAGTTTATTTAGTCACAATTTTGTAAACATATGAGGTAAATTAACGTTTACATCAACCTTCTTCTTACAGAATTTAATATACAAGGCACTTCTCTGAAGACAGTACTGTTTGCTGGTTTTATTGTTACTACAAGTTCCTGACTGCCCAGAAAACTTGCTATGTTTTTTGTCAGATTCCGTCATGTAAAAGACAAACATCTGGAAAGCAACAAAAAAGTTCTGAGTAAGCTTTCTTATGCTTCAGAACCCTTTAACTGTGAGAAATAGTGGCAATGCAAATAGCAATGTACTCTCCACCTTAAAATATGCTCACACATCTTGCAAAACTCTTCAAGAACTGACAGCTCTAGAATTAGATTGGCATCTTACAGCAAACTTAAAATGTAAATCTACAATTTCTTTAATACACCAGTGTTTTTGGTTTATGCAAATAGTCCCATTGCCTTTAATGGTCTTATTTGCAAAAGTTAAAATAACTTGCATGAAATTGTATTTGCAGGCTCAGAACTATATTTTTGCCTAGAAAGCAAAACATTTAATTTATTTTTTGTAAAATCTTCTACAGTGTAACAGTGCAGTGTTTATTCACAAGTACTTTGTTTGGAATTTTAAACCAGGCTGTAAATTTAGCTCATAAAGGACATATGTCACACACTAATTTTTGTCATTGAAGCTCTAAACACACAGGAAGGCATATGAACAAGAGTGAGCCTTAGTTTATTTGGCAATAATTGAACTCATGATGAAATTTTTTTCCCCCATGGTGTGCTCCCTATATATCCAATGCCCATACTTTAATTACACAGAGAAAGCTGATACTATGCATCAGTGATCAGGTTAAATTTAATGGTACTGCCTTATGTCTAAAGAGTTCCTGTGTTATAGTAAGACATTTCTCCCATGTTTAACACATTGGCAGAGTCATTCTTTTACTTCTTATACAAATGTAAACTTAGAAAGCAGTTTATTTCATCCAAATGTGCAATCTGAAATCAAAAACTGAATGTAAACTTCAGAAAATCAAAATTGCAAGAGCACACTTTTCAGAAGAAGAATCAAAGTAAAACATTTGGAATTTTAAAAAAAACCCAGCCTGTTCAAATCCATGGTGTTAGTATCTGTATAAAACAAAAAGACCTGGGGGCTCAACACTCTGCTCCTGCAGACTGCTGTCACACACATGAACTCAGTGGAATGCAACAGTTTGGAGCAGCTGAGGAGGTGGTCCCATGACTAACCGAAAAAGGACCTAAATAGTGATCTGATTTTTAAAGCTTGCTTTTATTATTTTACTGATCCTACACTTATGTATTCATACCATAAAATAATCTTAAGAGCCGCAAAATGTCAGACATTTAATTAGCTCTAAGTGCCTTGTTGAACAACAAATATACTGCAAAAGGAGTAGCACATCATACACCTGGTAACTTGTTCAAAGAGTATCTTTTTTCAGTTTTCTTTTCCATAGCTTACCTCAGCATTTTTTAACTTCAAGTAAGAGAGAACAAGTCTTCCTACAATTATTCTACTCAAAGAGCAAAAGTTAGTAGGTTTTTTTTTCAGTCCGCTTAATATCAGGCATGATTCTGTTCTGACGTCTGCTTTTGTGGTAACTTACCTACTGGTTTTGTATCTTAGCTGTGCACTTGAGGTCTTTCAAAATTGTGGTTTGAACAGTCACATGACTGGGTTAAATCAGGGTATCACCTGCTTCCAGTTCCCATGAAACTTTCTAATTAATTGACAGGAAAGGGTCAACAACTTAGAAATTAGCAGATAATTTTTGCCAATAGACTCTATTCTGCAAGTCAATGGTTGTTTGTACATATTTTCTAGAACTGCACAATTCTGCACAGAATTCAGCACTTGACTCACAGGATCTTGAATCCAGTGATCGTTCATGAGTAAAGACTGAAGTCCTCAAAATTGGCCACACCAGTAAGATTTTTCTTTCAACAAATCTGAATCCAGATGTGATGCAGCAACTACAAGCAGTTGTAAGCACTAAGGAGGAGTTCTGCCAAAACAGTTACCTGGGCTTAAATGAAGAAACAGTTACTGGACTCCAAATGAAACTGCAGGCAATGAAGAGGCGTGACACTGCATAGTTACGTGATGGAACTTAAGCTGATCTTATAAGCGCAACCTGTGAGTTGTAGCTTTGCTTTCTCAGACCAGGACTGCCTGGGTGCAGAGGCTGCTCTCTCAGACTTCTCTTAGGGGTTGCAATAGAGTTACATTTCTCCCCCCGAGCTTCACCTAACAGGAAAAACCATCTTTTAGAGCTTTCCAGTAGTTACTCTGGCTGAAAATACCATACATTCCACAAAAGCATCTGAACTTTCTGCAGGTCTAACCACACACATTAACTTGAAAAGGTCAGCCTAAGTCTCAGTTGACCCTAAGTTTAATCTATCTCTCTTACTATTTTTTATATACAATATGGATGCAATCCTGCAGGACACACTCTGTGAGGGTAGTACTAAAGTAAGGGCTGCAAGATGCAGAGCCCCATCAAACATCATCAGTTTTGCTCTCAGGCAGTGATATTAAAAGCACACATTCCAGGTGGTCTGGTTTATATAAATACACTCCAGAAAGACTTTGACTTCATCCTTCAGAAGCATGGAACAAAGGAAAATGTAGCCCATAAACTCCAATGTACTAAAACACAGAGATGCATATATTGCGTTATTTCAGCAATGTAGTTAACTGGCATTTATCAAAACTTACAAAACTGCTTACTATAGATGCTAGTAAATCTAAAAATTTTGAATCTTAATCTCTGCCTTTGTTTACATCTAGGCAACTTCATCAACTTTAGTCTATGTTTAGCATAGTTGCATGGATACAATAGAAAGCAGAACTTGGCTTTTAGTTTTCGTGCAGAAAGGGTTTTTATGGCTTATAACACAGAAAATCCATGACAGAATGCTTGAAGCTGGATACTGAATAATAAATATCTTTATTGTACTACTACACAACGACTTTTAATGCAGTGGCTGCCCTAAAGATCCATGGAAGCAGAAGGACTTCTCCTCACCTGGTTCAACACAAGCAGGACAAGGAAGTCATGAGACAACATGCCCAAAGGTTGCAGAACAGTGCTTCTGATCATAAGAAGCTAACCTTGACTACTCAGAAAGCAGCAAAAATGTTTAATCTTGTGTGGTGGGAATATATTTTGACTGTTGAATAAAATAAGCATGCTCAGGAAAATTTAACAGCAGAAATAACTGGTAATGTTAACTACTTGCTACAGGTTGACCCTGCTTTGCCTGAGTAAGGACTGCACTGCCAGGCCAAACACTTGGAAGATGCAAAGGGTTATCCCACTGTGTTTGATTGCTCTTTTCCAGTTACAGTACATTGGATTTATAGCAGCAACAGGACTGACACCAAGCTTTAGTTCTTTTGGAGTTTGCTTAGAACAGAAGCTGGGCTTAATTCTGTATTCCTTTTGTACTGAAACTCTCCTGAGCTTATTCAGGCATGCAGAATTCTAACATCTTGTTTAGGAGGGAATAAAGGACAGAGCCTGTTGAAAGGAAAGATGCACCTTAGAAAAAAAACCCTAGTACTTTCCTTCACCCATTTTTAAGGGACACACACATTTTTCAAAAGCAGGATTTCAATGTCTTTTCTAAGGCCCAAAATCTAAATTTCTTCTGGCTCCCAAAACTTCATGTGAATGTTAGTCTTGCTTGAATAAGACCTGCAAGATCCACTCCCAAATCTTGCTCCTTGTTAAATTGAACAGAAATTCTGAAAGTGACTTCAGTTGGATTCAGACCTTTCAGCCACCACATTGCCCAGATATTTTAGCCACTTTATCTGCAATACAATATTATCTGTTTTCACTGACCTAAAGACACTACAGATTGATGTTAAAGGGTACACAACAGGAAATAATGTTGATTTGGGAATTTCATCATTAGTAAGTTTTTTCCTCTTACATTTTCTTGTAAGATCAAAGATCAAACTAAAATTATTAAGTACACAGTCAAGTAACTTTAAACCTACAGATTATTCTCAAAATGTTCAAATACTTAAAAATAAGCACTCAAGTTCACTTCTAAAAAGCATTTTTCCAACAAACTTATGCTGATATCTAATAGTCTAAAATGCAGAGCTGTACTTTATCCTAATTGTCTGTCCACGGGCAATGTATGGAGCCACTTGTGTATTGAAATCATAATCCTTGCTTTCTGAAGAGAAATTGTTCTGTGTAATAATTTCCAAGGTGTGGTTTGAATTCCTGTCCTCCTGTAAGCAATTTTAGAAGTCAGCTAAAATTATAGTCAAACATGCTCAAACATATTTGCAGGCTTATAAACATGGTGTGATCATGGTTGGCAAACACTGGATAGAAGGTCAAACTGAACACTTCCTAAGAGGTCAAGAGTAAAAAAAAAAAAAAAATTATGGAAAGAAGAACCTCAAAAATCTATTCCAGGGGTTCCCTAAACTTTGCCTGGCCAAGGACCGCATCGGTGACTTGCCATGAACACAAAGGCTTCATAAGGCACGTTATGTGGAAGAAACTGAGTTACCTTTAGTATGGCAAGTTGGTCTGTAGACACAACAGGTGCCAAGAGGCAACATACCACCCTACGTAGGGCTACGTAAGATTTAAGAGGAAGAAAGAAAGTCATTGCATCTGCTCATGGAGAGCTTCTGGGAAAGAGCTGAAGTGAAGGCAAGGGCAGGAGGGAGATGACAGCCAGGTGCACGGGCACCAGGGATATTAACATTTTTCTCAGATGGAAGTCAGCCTCAAGGCACACGACCAGCTACCATCACCACCTGTAATCTGTGCAGGCCTCCCCTACAGCTGCCCTTGAGGGATCTGCTGTGAACATGAAGGAAAGCGGGACTAGCCCCTGGCCCACGGGCTGCGCTTCGGTCACCCCTGACCTATTAGAAAATGTTGATAATTTTCCCCACTACAACTCACAGAGTGCAAAAACAGCAAGCGTCTAAGTTTGAAGCCCAGGCCTCCTCACCCACGCCAGGCCTGGCCTCCCCAGGCAGCTCCCCTGCCCACTCCACCTTCCAGCACCCGCTCCCCGAGCAGGGCGACCGCCTCACACGGCCAGGTCGTCTGACCGGGCTCTGCAGCTGCTCGACTTACTGGCCCTGCTCAGGCGCCGCGTGTCTACGAGCAGTGGCGGCTCGTGCATCTCCACCGTGGTGCAGGCGGCCGACATGGGCCGTGCCCCTGACAGCTCCACCTCGCCCTCCACATCCCACTTGCTGCCGCTCGCCCCGCTCAGGCTGGTGCTGCTGCCGCTGTTGGCTGCGGCAATGGGCAGCACGGCCGGGGGTGGGAGCAGCTGCTCCAGTGGCTCTTCCTGCTCAGGAAGGGGATGCCGGACACTGCTGGGGGTAGAGGAGCCTGCTGAGCTGGAGGAAACCTTCGCCTGCTGCTCAGCTGCCATGTTGACCCAGTTCTGCTCAGATGTCAGGGCACGGCTGCTGCTGTTGAAGTAGTTGATGACAGCCGGCGTGGGCGTGGGGATGGGGGTCGGGATGGTGACAGGAGTGGAGATGGGCGTGGGAGTCACAGCGCGGTGCCTCTCCTCAGGAACTTGTGGAGCAGCGGGGTAGCTTGCCATGGATGTCGTGTTGGAGGAGGGCCGCGGTCTTGGAGCAGCTGTAGCATAGTACGATGCCATGGTCACTGGGGCCAGCAGTGGTGTGACAGCACGGGTGTCAGGCAGAACAGGGGCCGGCGTGGCAGTTGTGACCACCACAGGTGGTGCTGGCGGCGGCAGGGAAACAGGTTTGGACTCCCCTGTTACCATAACTGGTGTCATTGTTGCGACAGGCATCTCTAGGATGTACTGACTCGTCATGCCCTGCTTAAGCTTCTTCCACCCCAGGTGATATATCTCAAGCATGTTCAGCAGCAGGGAGACTGAGGCCACCACCAACATGAAGATGATGAAGATTGTCTTCTCAGTGGGCCTCGAGATGAAGCAGTCCACAGTGTGTGGACAAGGTGAGCGGCTGCACTGGTAAACCGGCTTTAGCTCAAAGCCATATAGGAAGTACTGGCCCACAATGAAGCCCACCTCAAACAGAGTCTTGAATATGATATTGAAGACGTAAGTACGGAGCAAGGCACCTCCCATACGAATTCTACCACGTTCATCACGGACTGGGAGCTTCTCCTTCCCCCTTTTGACAATAGGTTGATCTTTGACGTTATTGCTGCCTCCTCCACCACTGCTGCCAGATACTGCTGCTGCTACTGGGTAGTTGCCATCTTTGCTGCTCCCCTTCTTTTTCAGCTCCTCCTTCTCTTTCCTCTTCTCCTCCATGCGTACAATGTGCAGGACATGGCCCAGGTAGATGAGGGTTGGAGTGGAGACAAAAATGATCTGCAGCACCCAGAAGCGGATGTGAGAAATGGGGAAGGCTTTGTCATAGCAAACATTTTCGCAACCAGGTTGCTGAGTGTTGCATGTAAAGTCCGACTGCTCGTCTCCCCAGACCTCCTCAGCAGCAGCCCCCAGCACCAGGATCCTGAAGATAAACAGTACCGTCAGCCAAACCTTGCCAATAACCGTGGAGTGCTCCTGCGCATTCTCTAACAGTCTCCCCAGAAAGCTCCAGTCACCCATTGCTTCAGATTTCTAACCTACAACAAGAACATCAGAGCAATTAGAGCAATGGTAAGACATCTTGGAATAGCACAGCGCTGGGGCAGAACAGATTGATCGACAAATGATATTTCTTATCTTGCTTTTGCAGAATATTGCGCACATATATATTAAGAACTAGATAACCCTGAGACCACACAACCACAGGCTTTGGTAAGCACAGAAGGGAGATGTTTAAAATGATCTCACAGAGCCCATACAGGCCTATACACAACTGGCAAGAGGGATTTGTAAGTCAGAATTTCTACAAGACTTAAATATTTAAAATAACATTATTTCTGTTTCCTCTGTCTGAGATGGCTCTATCTGTTCCTGCTTTTATTTAGAAAAGAACAGGTAGAAACCAGATCAATTAAACAGAATAAGGCTACTATTAATGCAACTGCACTGGTATCCTGAGTGTGATGCAAAGTTTGCCTAACTCTAATAATTTTATTGCTATCAGAACTTATTTACTTCAGCAATCAGAAAGTTAGTAATGGGCCTCTACTATTTTCAAACTGTACAAACACAGAAAAACAATTACTCAAAACCAATGGAATTTACAGTTGAATTTTGGAATTTGTACAACTCAACAAGCATGTTCTCAAAGACTAATCATATTTAAATTTGTTTATTTATAAAAAAACCCAGACACTTTAATAACTTGAAATATTGGGAAGAATGACAAATTCTGCACAAGGAATGGTGAAAACATTTCTGTGCTATTTCCCCTACTGTCCTGGCAGTTCGTGTTACTGAACCATAACTACTGCAACATCATTAAAACCAAACAAAACAAAACAAAAAAACCAAAACAACAAACTCAAGGTCACTTCAGCAACCATAATACAGATATTTTCTTGGAAAAAACCAGAATTACATCCTATGACCTTATTTCTGTGACAAACAACTGGCATATATTCTCAGCAGTTTCCACCAATTCATGCATGATGGGCCTCCCAAGTCCAATTCTAGGCAGAGACACAATTGCTGATTTGGAAAGGCTTAAAGTGTGAGATTTTTTTTTAATATCAGATTCCTCACAAGCTTCCTCCAATTGAGAAACAAGAGAAAACTCCTGGTATCACTTCTCTTATCCTTGGCCTGTTCCTAACTCGATTAAATGTAAGAATGCTGGAATATATATAAGTACAATTCATTCCCCAAATAAACTCACAACTATATTTTATATGTCAACCTTCAACTAAAAACAATATTAAAAAATTTGCTTTCAGCTAACTTCAATACCTTCAGAAATACTTGTATATAACTGTAATTCAGATTTAACAATTTGCATAGAGTAAAAACCGCTATCAGAAAAGTAATTACCTTCTTGTTTAAGAATATTAGAATATTTTTATATAACTTAATCACATCTTACTATGCTTATACTTCTTATCCAAACACCTGGGTGTCTTACAATTCCTGAGAAAAAAAAGTTGTTCATGGCTACGGATAGGAATTTACCACTGAAGAAGTGTACTATTCTCATCATTATATTAATGTAATTTCCCGCAATTATGACACTGGTTTTCCAAAATAAGTACTTCCAAAGTCTATCCTGAACTTCTTTCAGGCTTTTAGTTAGGCAATGAAAGAAATTAAATTTATTTAAGGTACTTTTTTATAACTTGATTTTACTGTGAGGCAATGAAATACCTATAACTGTAGAGCAGTATGCTTTCACATAAAAAGCAACAACACACCCATTAGTATTTTGCAGTTCTATAAATCCTGGTATACTAACTCATTTTTCATCACACTAAGTTAATTTAATAAAAACTCCCCCTAAAAATACATCTTTGACATTCTTCAAAAATGCATTCCCTTTAATATAAGTGAATTATTTTTCCAATATAACATGATAAACCAGAAACCATACTAACAACAAAATACTGATTTTGTGTACGTTCCCTGTCCTGAAATCTTTTTTTTTTTTAATTCAGATTCTTTTTGAAGAGTGTATTTTTTCTCCTCTTAAAACAGTAGCCCAAAGCTGAATAAATTTTGTTATAGTATTTTCATAGTCTTAATTTAATATGTTTATATTACTTTAAAATTTAACCATCCATCTTAATGTTGTAAGGTTTAAAATATTTTGGATGGTTAAGTAATTTTAATCTTGACATATAATAATTTTTACGGCAGTAATGAATTAATTTTATACTTTTTTTTTACTCAAAATCATTTGAAGATTCCAGCTTTGAATCGAACTAAACTGTTGTTCAGGCATGTTCTCATTATGAGTGGGAAAATGTAGGAAAAGCAAAATAAATAATGTGATATTTGATGGATTAAAGAAGCTTAGCATAAACCCAAGTTCAATATTTCCTTTCTCTGCTATACTTTCCATTATTCTGTGCCTCTCAGTTCAATACACTCTGCTTCACTTTATTTTCCATCCGGATAAAACAAAATAGGCAGCTCAGGTACTGAGCAGGCAATGATGTCTACAATGAAAACAGGATGTTTTGTGCTTTTCTGAGAATTTATCTGGTGATTAACAGAAGAACATTAACAATTTTCAGAAGTTAAAATGACAAATAATAAATCCATCTAACTTAATCATTCTCCAATCACTAACACTACTCAAGATTTTTTTTCTTTTTACAACAGGTCAGCAATGCCCCGGCTGAGTTAATTCAGGACACCAAAGACACAATGCACTTCTCAGAGGATACACATAAAAAAAAAGCTATTTTAGTGCTTACATTAGCTATAATATTTATTTCTGTGTATTAGAGTGCAAATTCATCCTGCACACCAAGACAAAGTGTTTAAACCATGAGCAGATACTTCACAGCATCTCAGCTGCACAGAGGTGAAGAATCTCAGTGTACATCCTAGTATGAACTGCAGCAACTGCTGCCTTCACCACAAATGTGTCTTGTCCATAGTACATAAATACTGGAAGGACATTTTTTCCAAGGGCAATGCAAAGTTACATATCTCCACTGGCTGGAGAGTTCCCAGAAATCCAGGTCCTGTGTCTTTCTTCACTGTCAATACATTCTTCAGTAAGCAATTCTTAAGGCCAGTGTAACTCATCCAAAAATCACACCAACAACTGCAAAAGGGTGGCTTGATACAAATCATTATTAAATCACATTAAATGAAAACAGAAAGTTCACAATGCTCAGAGAATATTTGATTTTTCCCTAGTGAGTTCAAGAATACCTATGTCTAAATTTAAATGGCCACAACTCAATATTTCAGCTGAGAATATCCCAAGCTTGCTTTTGTAGTATTATATAAAATTCAACTGTATAGAATTACTTTCCGTGCTACAAAGACAGGCAACTCTTAAGACCTAATCTTCCAAAAAGGATTGTGAAAGGAGACATTTTTTCTTTTTGTGCTTGGAAAAAAATGCAGATTACGAAATGAAACATCTTTATCTGCATTTCATTATGTCCATGAATACCCACAAGGGAATGACAGAGAATCTGTCTCAGAAAACAATCTAATTCAACAGTATGAAAAGCTGAAAAGCAAGGACTTCATGAACCTTCATATCATTTAATAAGAACTGGGAGTCTTGTATTATTTGGTGTATTTTGTTGTATTGTATTTCTTGTATTAGAAAATCATTCCTTTGAGACCACACTGAAAAATGGACACTCATAAAAATTGGCATGGCATTTAAGAATCAATGTTGTGTTATTAATTACTAGTTTAGTACATGCACAAACACATTTTGCACATAACAAAGAGAACAAGAAAGCAAGACTAAATTTTAGAAGCTGCAATGTCATATCCCTCTGCAGGATAAGAATAATTATAATGTGACATTGCCAAACTTTCCAGTTATTTTTATTTCTGATGATGTCACTGAAGAGGTTCATCACTATGTGTACTAGGTGTGCAAAATTTTGTTATTTATAAATTTACTCAACATGCACGTATTTATGTATTTGTATACACATATGAACACAAATAAGTACACGGCTGTACTACATACATTACCAGATTATGACACTTGATGTATTTATGATTTCATTATACTGGTATATCCAAAAGATGTCCCATAACAAATATTTAGAAACTTAACAGATATCCTTGTCAGAATACAATTTCTTAAATTCAGGCCACATTTCCTGTAATTTCTTGTGACAGTCTAAACACTCAGGATTTAGATTTTTTCTTCAAAATTATATCTACTTTATAAAGCAGTATGACAAAAAAAAAAAAAAGCTGTGAAAACAACTTGCAATATTTACTTTGTTTTTACACCAAACAATCAGGAATCTCCACCACTACCAGGTTCTTAACTTTGCTAACTTAAATGAGACAAAAGCAGTCATCCTGCAGAAAGTCTGCAGCGTGACCATGTACTTCCAGACAAACTGGCATATGTGTGGGCACAGAATGAGCTACTATAATTTCCAGTGAAACTTAATGGCATTTGGCAATGTACATGTATATGAAACACAATGGTGAGTGTTTAATAAATCACAATAGAAGTTTCACAGTTCATTTTGTAAACTTGTTTCAACAAGGATTTGAAAAATACCTTTCTTCATGCTCCCAGTGTCATACTTTCAGACACATCTATCACCACTCTCATTGTATTTTAAACACTTGTTAAAAATTAATTCCTTAACTGATCTTGCTATTACCTTGAACTTACTTTACTGCTATGGAGCCTCCTCCTTAAATCCCAGGCAAAACTTCTTTAGACTTCTTCTTGACTCCACTTGACCTCTGAGTGAAAGTTTGGCCTGAGTAAAGGAAAAGTGCGAGGAGTGCAGGGCTGAGCCAGAGGAGAGCTACACCCCACCTGTTAAACTCCCCTCTTCCCTGCTGGAGCCCTTGTTCTGGTTCATTAGCTGCAGGAGAAAAACAGGAACAAAAAGCAACCCCTTTTCTCCCCCAGAAGATTCAAATGCCATCTTAGAGCTCTAGGTGGGAAGGAAAAGACAGTGACTTACCAGTAAAGCTGAAAGGTGTGAAGGGTGTGGAGTGGAGCTACCAGGGGACTGCGGAACAGCCGTGGAGCATGAGGGCAGCAGTCCTACATCCCGAGCGAGTGAAGCATGAATGAGACAGAGCTGTCAGGTGCCCACATGCCATCAGCCACACAGATCTAAAAACTGCGCCCTGCAGAAGCGTCCCGCCCCCCGCCCCAGATACACAAAGGAAAGATGAGCCTTTCTGGCATCCAAAGACTTAAAACCCTTTTTTACTGCAGAAAAGCAGGGACTCCAACATTTGAGTATCTGTCTGAGAGGACTTCAGGTAAGTTAAAGTAACTGCAAAGGAGACCCTGTACAAACTCCTCAAAGTACACTTTCATACTATAGAAACAATCTAAATTTTTTCTAGTTTAATTCTAAAATGTTCCACCAGGATTCTCTGATTTACCTTTAAATAAAAGAGGTAAATACCTCTAGTATCGCTGACTACTCAGTTCAATTCATTTTTCATATCTATGTCAGTATTTTAAAGACCTAACACACTAGGGATTTCTAATAACATGCCAGGCTTATATGATTTCTTCAGTGAGTCAGCAACGAACACAAAAATTTTTTGCCTACAGGAAAAAAAAGGACACAAATGAAACAACTTTTTTTTGCTTATAACACTGGCAAATTTTTACTTCATCAAGCTCCATACCCTCCTAAGAATATTTATTCATCTCAATACTTTGCATCACTTATGAGTCCTACGTGAACAAGTCAGTAACTGGTGTGTTTTGGTAACTCTCGGACCAAAGATGTGAACCGAGTGAGGTAAATGCAGGGAGGCCACCCAGCCGTTTTCCCCATTACCAATAGAAAGTGTTCTTTCTACTGAAAGTAGATCAGTGTCAGTGGAACCCCAGAACCATCTCGGGTTATGCTCGTGAACTCCATCATTCTGTGCAGCACCACTTACAATGCTGGAAGAAATTCTGGCTCTGCTTTATATTTAAGACTTAACTTTACTCCAAGTGCAAAACTGGCTGGAAATGCACATCAGTGTTCACATGCTACTAACAACTTTTAAGGAAGATATTACACGTGCCTACACAACCATCCTGGATATTAATATTGTTACTTTGTCCTCCACTGCATCTTCTGAGGTACTTGGCGAGGTTTGGACACTTCTCCCTGCCAGACGAGGCTCAGTTACCGTCCCATCTGTGAACGCCGCTGCCTGCACACCGCTCCCTTGGTGCGGCAGGGACACTCGCACCAGGGTCCCTCAGGAAGGTACTCAGAGCAGTAGCGGCCACGACTGGCGCCTGCCACGACTCCTCCTCAGTAGGACGAGCAGGATGGGCCCCGCCCTGCCCTTCCCCGGCGCCCATCCCACGGCCGGGGGACACGGCGAGCGGGCAGAGGCCCGGGCAGGCTCCCGCCCCCGGCGTGCCCACGTCCCCTGTGCCGGCTCTGCCCGGCGGCGAGCGGCGCAGCCCAGGCCCGCTCTACTTACGCTTGGCGGGAGGAAGGCTTTGTAAAGCAGCAAGGGCGCGACTCCTGCGGAAGAGTCCGGGCGGAGACGGCGCATAGGTCGTTTAAGCGGGGGAAAGAGGCGCCCCCAAACTCGGCTGGGCTGTGGCAGAAGCGGCGGGGCGGGGCGGGCAGCCCCTGCCCAGCCCCTGCCCAGCGCCGTGCCCTGCGCCCTGCCTGCTGCTGCCCGCCCAGCGCCGTGCCCTGTGCTTTGCCCTGTGCCTTGCCTTGTGCCCTGCCTGCTGCTGCCCGCGCTCCCCGCCCGGCACCTCTGGCGGCCGCCCCGCAGCCCCCGGGCACCCGGCCCTCCCTCTGCCCTCCCCTCCCCGCCTCCCGCCGCGGCTCCACACGGGACGGGCCGGGCCGGGCCAGCAAGCCCCCCTCCTCACCCGGGAGGCTCCAAGCGGATTGTCTCCGTGGATTTTAAAATGTTTGTCACTGTGCAGATGACCCATCCCACCTCCGCGGGATTTCCTGGGGGATAAAAGAGTTTATTTCCCGTTGAGGATAGAAGCGTGAGAAAGCCCTCCCCGCGCCGCCGGAGCCGCTGCCCGCTCGGAGGGCGCCGAGCCCCGGCCGCCGAATGCGCCGCCCTCCGTCAGGTGTCAGAGATACCTGAGCAAAAGGGCGGGAAAAGGAGGCCAAAAGAACCGAACGGCTTCTTCACCAAAACGTGGGTTTTCCCTCTGAGAGCGGATAAACCTTGCAGGTGGTGCCTGTGTGTGCTGCATGAAGAGCCCCCCAAAGGGCTGCCAACCCCTTTTTTCTTTCCCTCAGACCCCTCCTCAGTCAGGATCAGCTATCAAGCTGTTGTGCGCAGAACTTTTGGAAAAAGAAAAAACAAAAAACCCCCAAAACAGAGATCAGTTGTCACTGTTCTAAAAGTTATTATTTAAAAGTAGCTCTTGACATTTTCAGCATAAGTACTCAAAAATATTACTATCACCTATATTTTGGTTAGGCTTTTGTGTGTTCTGTAGTGTTGCCCCCGGGAAAGGAAAACACACACAGCCTGGGCAGCATCTAAAGCAGAGTGGGAGGTGGTTCTGCTCGAAGCAGGTCCAGGGAGGTGATTTCTCCCCTGCTGTTCTGCTCTCATCAGACCCCACCTGGAGTGCCTCGCCCTATTCAAGGGGCCCCCACCATAAGAAGGATGTGGATCTGTTGGAGTTAGTCCAGAGGAGGGCCATGAAGATGATCTGGGGGCTGGAGCGCCTCTGCTTATGAAGACAGGCTGAGAGAGTTAGGGCTGTTCAGCCTGAAGAAAAGGGTCTAAGGGAACCATACAGGAGCCTTCCAGCTCCTAAACAGGCCTACAAGAAAGCCAAAGAGGAACTTGATACAAGGGCATGTAGTGACTGGACAAGGGGGAAACTGAAAAGGAGTAGATTTAGATTAGATTTTAGGAAGAAAGTCTTTAGTGTGAGGGTGGTGAGTCAATGGGAACAGGTTGCCCGGATAAGTTGCAGATGCCCCATCCCCAGAAGTGTTCAAGGCCCAGTTGGATGGGGCCATGAGCAACATGGTCTAGTAGGTGTCCCTGCCCCTGGCCAGAGGGGTTGGAATTAGATGGTCTTTAAGCTTCCTTCCAACCCAAACCATCCTATGCTTCTATGAAAGAATGACTTAAAGTGATATGATGACTCAACAACTCTTCAGCAGTAACATATGAATTTCTCGTGATTCTCTACAAAAACAGAACCACACCAGTCACTCCCAAGGTTTTACTTAATTAAAAAAAAAATCAAATAAAAATTTTGAGACACTCTGAGAAGCTGTGTGCAGCAGAGAACTGTTGAGAATCTGAATCTGACCATGCCCATGTTCTTGTATTCTTGCACTGCTTGATTGGTCCCTATAAATATTTCAGCTGAAAGCACTAGAGAGGAAGATCTCTGTGGACCCTAAGCACTAGAAGTGGCACAAGGACAAATGACTGTTCAGAGATGGGTGATATATCTGAAACACAGTGCTGCCATGATTGTAAGTGTATCACAGGGCTGACCCTGAAGCGCTGGGGCTTGAGAGGCTGTGTTAGGGTACAGGATGGAATCCCAGCAGCTGCAGTAACTCCTAACATTAAAACTTTCCTCATGCAGTGAAGTCTCTCAGCTCATAAGTTTTAAGAGCATGAAGCACAGAGTGTTTCTCTGATGGCTTTCTCACTCTCTGGAAGTTTCTAGTGGTATTTCCCACTCTCTGTACAAGCTGGCCTTGACACTTGTTTTTTTAAGATATTCTTACTCAGGAGGGCAGTGAGATTCTAGAGTATCCTTTTAGTAGTGACACAGAAGGTTTTTATTATAGAATCCTTCACATTTCAAACTAGGAGAAGCTGATGCGGTGCCTGCCTGCCATGGGAGCTAACAATTTCCTTTCCGAGAATTCCCTTCCAGGTTCATACAATAAGAGATTTGGTCTATCAGCAAAATCCTCTGGATCATTTGTAGAAAATGGGACAGGCAAGGATGCAAAATCCATGGGGAAAACATGAAGGAAGCAGTTTTAAAAGTGAAGAACCAATTAAGTACTGGTGAAAGCCCAAGCATATGTCCTCAACAAGAAAGCATATTGAGGACATATGACTTATTAGTCATATACTAGGACAGGAGTATCTGTAGCAAACAAGGGGTAAATAGAAAAAAGTAGGAAAGAAAAATATGAACCTATTTCTTTTATTTCAGAAAGAAAATAGACTCATATTTAGTTAATGATGTTCAAAAGTGTCTCTTCATGTGGACTTTCTGACAGAAGGATTTCCTTGGAAGAGCCAACCTGCTGGTTTCCTCATTTATCTTTAAAGAAGCACAGCATTGCTAGTTCACATTATTTTTAAAGGTTTCCATCCATTGGCATTAACACTAGACAGCAACACATAACTTAAGATGTTAAGGTGACATTTAAATTTTTACATTAAAATGCACACTTACAAAATTTTCAGCCTTCCTTTAATTAACACAGAATGGTTCAGGTTGGAAGGGACCTCTGGAGGTCATCCAGTCCAACATCCTTGTCAAGACAGAGTCACCCACAGCAGGTTACACAGGAACATATCCAGCTGGGTTTTGAATGTCTCCAGAGAGGGACTAATTATCTTCTTTAGTACCATCTTTTGTCTTCCATCCAAGCCTCTACACAGGTGACAACCCCCATTCCCCATTCCAGGCAGACTTTTAGCAGTACATGATGCGGCTGGCACAGAAACAAGGTGAATTCAGGAAGTGGGGAAACAGAGCAGTCAGGCAGGTATTTTTAAGATTAGATGAGTCAGGTTTTCATGACAAGGTGCACAGAAAGAAAAGAAAAATAGACACAAAGCTTTATGAAATGATAAAAAGATCTCATAAGTTAAGGAGGTATTTCTTGATTGGTCTTAGTCTGAACCTGAGGTGCTTCTCAACAAGACAAATAGACATTTTCAGATCAGTACTGATCTAAAACAATGTTTCACCCTTTGCTATTTCTAAAGGAAGCATCTATTTTGAAGTACAGAAAAGGATCACTCTTATGTAACTGTGCATCCAAGCACGGTCTGGTGGAAAGACCCCTGATCTGTGGTACATGTCTTCAGTCAAAAGCCATGCCAAAGTGACACGTGGCTCAGCAGTGCTGACAGCAGTTTTATCGACACAGTCAGCCGAAAAAAAGAGCTACAAATGCCTTCAGTTCAGCTCATTGTGTTAGTAAAGAGAACTGCACTTGACATGCCACTGCCCTACAGAAGATGGCACTAAAGATATTTAAATTCTGGGAGAGGATACTGCTACCTTCGGGAACACAGCTTGAAGCAAGGAAGATTAAAATCTCTAGTTGTTTTCTACATAGATGAATCGAAGGACTTTAGAATTAATTAAATAAAATGGCAATAAAAAGATGGAAATTGTAGTTTGATCTCATATTATAAACTAATTTTTATTATTGTACCAGTTAGTGATTAGTGTTCTGTTCAACACTACTGCTAAGAACATCAGAGAAGGCAGTGCAAGAATTGGTGTCAGGAAGTATTAGAATGTCTAATTTTGTAGGATGACACTGTAAGTTCTAATGGGTAGGAATGGAGGCACAGGAAGACTAAATACCTTGTCCTAGGTTATATGGTTCTGAGAATAGCAGAGAGACTCTGGGCTGGTGTTTCACCCACCAGAACCAGCATCCTCTGGTCCTTTCTGGTTCTTTCCTTTGGAAACGTGGGAAGTCTCCTAACACTACAACAAGAACAGCAACAACATAAATCTGAGTGTTCTGGGATATGGAACAACAAGATGTTTTCCATTCATCTTCATGGAGTCTAAAGCTCCACGTAAGATGTAGCAGAGGAAGAACTAGAACTGTACAAGCCAGGTGACTGTTAGGAGGAAGAATCAAAAAGAGAGACACAGGACATGCAGACTCCTAAGAGGAATTAGGCTTGCTATCATTCTGTCATGGTGTGATGCTATTTTTTTTTTCTGACACTAGGCAGAAATAGGAAATAAAAATATTGATGTTTGAAACACATCGATTCCTGCCACAACAGGAAATATAGCTGAAATATGAGCCGAAAAACAAATTTAGAATGCAGAGTTCAAATAGTTCACTGCTGAGTTAGTGAGTTAAATCAACTCATACAGAAGTTGAGGAAAGATTGTGTTGGAGCAAGGAAGATGGCCAGTAGCTGAGCAGCAGGGCCAGCAGAGACGAACAGGGAGCACAGAAGGGTACAGCAGCAAAGGGAGAATAGGCAGTTAAGGTTTTTGCCTTTCTAGTAGCAGTCACTCAGGAAAACACAGCCAGAGGCTGTGGTTTGAAATTGCAGCATGTGTAGCCGCAAATGAACTTCATGTTGCCATTCCCTCCACCCCTTCCAATCACTCCCTGAAGCTCTTCTTGCCCAACACCATGACCTACTGCCCCGCAGTCTTGTCAGTGTGGAAGTTCATATGGCCTCCCTGTAATGAAGCTCAAGGAATTAATCCATCTGAAAAACAATCCAGCAAAGCAAAACATTTGTTTCTTCATCAGCTAAAACAGTGAGCCAGTCCAGTACTGAGCACAGCTGTGCAAACAACTGTGCTGGCTCAGTGCAGGTCCTGGAGTTGGAGGCACCGTGTTGAATGGGGTGGGAGAGACAGACAGACAGGATAAGAGTGAGCAGGAAGGAATGACATCAGTATGAGTGCCCTAAACTAGTATTGCCAGTGGGCAGGTCATTGTGCCAAACCACAACCAAGGCTTCTAAACAAGGATGTTCTTTCTCATTGTGTTCAGGGTAAGAGCAAACACAGTGTGTTTTACCAGGAATATACCTGAATGTCATCCATGATGAACTTGTAAAGCCTCAAATAATTACTGCCTTCCACAGCAAGAAACAGCAATAGGCATCTTGCTTTAAAATAGGAAAAACACTATTATGTAAGAGAAAATTCCTCTACAAAATTCAAACTGCTGCATGATGTGCAGGTCTGCCTTTGGAATTAAAGAAATCAGTAGCACAAAATGGCATGCCACTGGTGGGAAATAATCTCCTAGCTGCAGATCAGGCTTCAGTGAACTCCACCAATGTTTGCACATATAGTAAAATGGGCAGCAAAACAGAACAGTGATCTGGGTTTCTGTCTTTCTCCTGTTGGGACAAATGCCTGTTTTGTGAGACACACAACCAAGGCATAAGGAGCTTTTTACTAACTGTGATGAGAAGAAAAAAAAAATAATCCATCACCAATTTCACTTATATTAATTGGAATTTTATTTAGTTACAATACCACCTCATATACCTAGTTAAGTGGAACATACTATAGCACACCAATATCTTATTACAGTTACTAAAAGCACAAAGGAACCAGGTTGACAGAGATGGTCCGGGACAAACGCTGCACTGGCAAACAGACTTTTGGGTGCTAACAAGACTGAAAACTTAATTTCAAACATTCTGGTTTTGACAAATCTTGAATGCATACCAATATGATGTTTTTTTTTCAATGTCAATTACGTTATTGTGTAATGTTCCACGGATGATCTTCCACAAACTCTAGCTCTTCTTTACAAAACTGGTTTTTGCTTCAGAACAGGTCTCCCATCCGAAAGTTTTGCAAGTGCTTCATGTTTCACAGTAGAAGCGCTTACACCTTCCTACCTTCTAAAACTACTATTGTTAAACCATTTATCCCGGTGATAAAGATCTTGTTGAATCCTAAGTATCTTCCCTTGCACCTGCAGCTCCTCCCAGCTGCATGCAGTTTATCCCATTTGGTGGATCCTGATGCTCTGACAATGAGTCATTAATAACTATTTTACTGCAATACACAAAAGCTTCTATCTGTGGCATAGACAGAAATTATGCCTGACAAATCCATGTTGTAATGTCTCATTCAGTCTTCTATCAGATAACAGTGAGGGAATGATGTAGTCAGTTTGCTGCTCTGAGTCTTTGTGCACGTGTGTGTAGAGGAATAACTGGGTTTTTTTATCTGTGCTGGACACATTATGGAAGCTGTTTAAACTGTATATTAAATACTCAGTCCTTGGAAAGGATGCAATACCTAGGGCAGGGACATGACAAACTGTAAGCAGACATTACACTAACGATGCAACATAATAGGTTTGAAATCTTTACCACACAATAATTATATTTTTTCTGGCACCTGTTGCAATCATCTTAACAAACAGTATTTGATTAAACTGTTCTGATCCCTGTGAACATGACGCAGTTGTCACCTTTATCTTTCAATTGGGAAACCTCAGGAACAATGAGAGTCAGGGTTGACTCTGTATACCAGGACTGCCATTACACTTTCAAATCAAGTGAAAGAAGTCTTGTGATGAAGAAAATGTTGATAGTTGGATACTAAACAGATAGCAAGTTTTCCAATCATCACAACAGAAGTGCAGCATTCCTCCTGCTAATGTGTGGATTGCTGAGAGGTGTGGGAGGAGTTTTTATATGGTGTCATAAAGATTGAACCTCCATAGCAAAGTATCTGCAGAACAGTTTTAAACCCTATTTCATTATCTCAACTTACACAGTTTTAAGCCTGCTACTGTCTTTCCCAGATGATGTGTCTAAATTACCACAATTGCCAAGACAACAGAAAATATACATCTTGCATAAGCAAGTAGACCTGCCCAGCACAGCTTGTCCATTGAAAAGTGCCTTGTGCTTCAGACCAGTGTGTGTGCACCACACACTAAAGTATTCCTTTTCCTTGGGACTGTGCCAGGCTATGACTGGAATGCTGGCTCTTAGCAGCACACAGAATATATGCTGCTGTTCAAAACATCCATCTACAACCTGCAGTCATTCATGGCTCAACTCTACAAATTCTGAGTTCACTGGAAACATACTTCCCTAAACTGTACATCATTCTGATACCGTATCACTCCTTTGCCACAGAGACTTATGCAAGCATCTGTCAACCTGGTGGTATTCTTGGAGAAGATGTTTTTAGTAGATGGCTAATTCAAATACAATGGATTTGGCTATTCAAATACATAGATGTGAAATAATCTCTGAGTTAGTGGCAATGATTAAACTCTCAGAAAAGGAAGAAGGTAAGTGCAATGATGTGACCCATTCTCACATTTAAATCTACAGTAGGATGGGAGACCAACCAGAGCAAGAGCAAGGAGTGTTCTCAGAGATGGAAACTCTGAGATGTGACTTGTTTCCTCATCTGGGCCTTCCAAATTAAAGATCAATGCATTTCCAAGCCTAGGTTATAAAGACTTTCATTTGGTGGCTAGGAAACTTTGTATAGAAAATAGCCAAGTCAAAGCTGACCCAGTTTTATAGAAGAGAAATATAATCCATAAGAGAAAATGACAGTGACAAGCTAGGTTGGTCAGATGGGGACAAAAGTGTAGGTACCTTCTGAACTATCTTGAAAGTCATTACCATTAGTCTTAGCTCATTAAGCTTCAAATAGTTACCATTGCTCTTGCCACTGTCTGCAAACGAGTTCAAATGACTGTGTAGATAGTAAGATGGTGAAAAATCAAATGACCCTGTAATACTCTGGGCAATGAGTGTCCTGAATATCAGAATTGGCGAACCAAAATACAGTGCAATTCTTTGAGTCTGATTTTCAGGGTAAACCCCCTCAGCCTAATTTTGAGGTGAGGAAATTAAAATTAGAGAAAAAAAAACAGAATAATTTTCATCAGGTTTAGTTTCTAGCAAAGTGCTCTTAGCTGTTCTTATTCTACAGTACACTTTTTGCAAAATAAAGCAGCTTGTAACAGAGCTTGTACAGGAGTGCATTTCTCTGTATGGACCATATGTCTTTTGTATTTGTCCTATCAGATATAAAATAGCTTAGCACACTGGCTTATAATATCTGTAAACAACCATAGGATATTTTTATTTTTGTCTATGAAAACCTTTATTAAAGGTACTTCTATATCCAGAAGTCATAAATACAGAAGATCTATATTCTGGTTTCCTTTTAAATCATTCTTTCTCCCAAGGTAGTTAGGATTTCTTTTCTGTCTGGGTCCATGAGTAACCAATGAAGTTTTCTTTCCCCCATCTCCTTACTCTGACCAACATGTTTGTAGTTTTGGTTTCAAGGTTTTGGATCAAAGTTTAACCTGATTGAGTCAATGGTGATTTTTTCCTGGTATATGCCAAAGTGTGTTCTTTGAAGTTGAATTAAGGATGCTTTAACAATTCAAGTTTCCAGTCCAGCTCATTATGAATGACCTTTTATCTTTTTTTATGGTCTGAGGATGGTGTTTTTATGGTTGTCTTGCTTTCCTCTTAGATGACAGATTTCCGTCTGCAGTCAAGTTGTAACACTGGATGTAGCTCACAAGCAAGGTAAGCCTATTTGTGCTCCACTTTTAGTGCACAGTGAAGGGTCACAGGTCTTAATTCATACAGCTTTGTTTACTGCAAAAGTGACAAATTTAAATGTACAGTAAAAGATGAATGCAAATAGAGAAGCTGAGCTAGTGCTCATTATTTTGGAGAAAAGCCAGTTATTAAAGCAAAGGAGGAGAAAAAGACAGCTTTCTAGAAGTGGGCTCAATGGGCACTTGGGAGATCAACTGTGTTGCCCTAAGTGCCACATGCTGCCCATTACAGGCATAAAAACACCTTTTGAGACAAGACAAGACCAGGCTGACTCATATAGCAGTTCAAATTACAAATACACAATTTACAGCACAGCAGTGTGAACTTTAAGAAAAATATCAAGTTCCTCCTCATTTGTGATTGGGTCCCTTTGCTATTTTAGCTCTCCAAACTGTCTGTAGTTCCTGCTAGGCCAACTTTAAAAAAAAGGAATGGTGATTTAATCTCACTATGTGGAATGTCAGAGAGACTGGGAGTGGTTTGCTCAACTCATTTGAAGGGCACCTCACATAGGGAGAAGGTTTTATGAAGAAGAGCTGCAGGCTAGATAAAAAACCAGGAGCAATCAAAGAAGCACTGGATATCATGCTATAAATTGAAGGAGTTTTTTTTGGATAACCAGCAGAACAAAAAACCACACTTTTTCTTGGTTTTTATTGAAAAAAAAAAGGTTTAAGAGTATACAGCTGAGTGAGGCACATTCAGGTGGTAAAACATGTCTTTATCAGATGAAGCCTACTGTACTAAGATTCTTCACAACGTATTCTGAGAGAAAAAGAGAAGTTGTTGCACTGCCTCCATCCTTCCAGAGGTGACAACCCCTTTTTTTATCTGATCAAGAGAATGAAAAATGAACTTCATTCCTCCCACTGCTGTAGTCTTTGTGACTGTGGGGAGGCAGCATTGACCTAATGGCATTCACAGGCAGTTGGTACTGGCCACCCCCAACCCTTTAGGAAATGCTTCTCAGTGCAGGCAAGATGAGAAGAAAAAAATATGCTGGTACCAAGCAAAGCTGATAGCATGCACTGCCAGAGTATCTGTCTTCCTACACCATTTTCTTGCCCTCCAGACTACTTAGAGAAAACACCTAGTATAAACACAATCACCTCCCTGTCTTCTTCCTTCTCAAAAGTTGTGATGTGCACCAAAAAAATCCTTTACCCCACTTATCACCAAAAACCTTTGATACTGTTTTGCCTCTAAGCCAACACAGTGTTTGTGATTCCTGGATCTCCTCTGGGCACTAGAGCCTTCTCTGGTTCTTTCCACTCCCAGTGTTTGAAGAGTTAGCTGTCCCAACAAGAGGATCCCAGCAGTAGGCATACTTAGAAAAGCTGGTGCCAGAAGGCCACTCTCTCTAATTGTGGATGCAGGAATACTGAATTAGCTTATGATCTTTAAAACTTGTCTTTGCACCAGCTTCCTAGGGAGGCTATCAGTTCTAAAACACAAAAGAACATTCATTTTTTTATCCTTTTCCTTGAGTATGTAAATATTGTTTATTGTTCTCTTACACCTAAGAAAGTTGAAGGCAAATGGGGAGCCAGTAAATCCTGAAACCAGGAACTTATTTCAAAACTACTGCTTTCCTGGATTCTTTTGTGCAAACTTTTATCACTAGGTAGCACAACTCAGCCAGATTCAACATCATGCAAATCCCAGATACAGCAAGCATGAATATAGTAAATGTGGTTTTCTCAGTGGGCCGAGACACAAAACAATCCACAGTGTTGGGGCAGGGCCAAGCATCGCACTTCACCAGGCGGGGCATCTGGTACCCATCGTACATGTAATAGAACACGTACATGAAGACAGCCTCAAAGACGATCCTGAAGAAGATGCTGCTGGTGTATGTCCACCACAAGGGGCCCCGAATGTGAATCCTTTGATTTTTTATCTCTTCAATATCAATTTTCTCACCGTTTCTTAACCGCCTTTTCTTCTCATGCCTGGTGTAAGCCACATGCATGGCCACCAGCAGCGCAGGTGTGGAGACAAAGATCAGCTGCAGGGCCCAGAGTCTGATGTGAGAGATGGGGAAAAAGTGATCATAGCAAACATTTCTGCAGCCAGGCTGAAGTGTGTTGCAGACAAAATCTTGTTGTTCATCTCCCCAGACTCTCTCTGCAGCCACAACCAGGATCATGATACGGAAGATGAAGAGGACTGTGAGCCATATCTTCCCGATACTGGTGGAGTGCTTATTTACACCTCCCAAAACACCCTGCAGAGTTCCCCAGTCCATCTTCTCTTCTGTGTCCTTTTACCTGCAGGATGACACAATACACAGAATGGTCACTTTTCAAACTGTGAAAAATCAATTCTAAACCTGTAAAAAAGAGAACTTCCTAACAGTCTCTCCAGAGCCACAGGCAAGTGTAAGTCACTTTCATTTATGTCACCGATGTTTATGGATTCAAACAACTTATTAAACTCTTTCTTTCCATCAGTTTATCATGGGACAAGCATACCTCACTGTATTACTTTGGCTTTGGGCAGGAAATAAGGACATCTTAATACAGTTCCTCTGTACATCCTCTATGTTCTCCTGGCCTTTCTGTAGTGGACTCTGGTCAGCATTTTGCCTTTCAGTGTACTTCCCAAAGCAACAGAAATTACTATCACTGCATGAGTTAAGCCACGTCTAGACAAACTAGAGTCTTCTCTAGCATTTTTTACAGGATTTCTTTACCAACACCATAGCCCTAGAAGGCTGAGGTGCTTTCTTTGAGCCAGAGGTAAGTACTACTTGACGTTTTTCAGCAGAAGTCCTTACTCCACGCAGGCACCTGCAGCAGGCCTCCAAGGCTTTCTGTTGCAGCTCAGACAAGGTTCTTAAAAGTACAACGTTTGAATTTGCCAACTGTTATAAACAAAAAATCTGCCATTTTTTTTTTTTTGTGAGAAAAAGGTTACAAAAACTAGACAGACCACTGTTGCTGCTAAAGCACTACCTGTTTGTTATGATAATTACAAGTCGTTGTCGTTAATGGTTCTTTTTTGTATTTTTTGTATCAGTAAAGGCCCTGGCTAGGGCTAAGTTAATGGCTCTTCTCCGAGACAGTGAAGGGAGGGGACATCCCCAGCCAGTGAGGAGAAAAGACAAGACTTGGGAGGGGGGGCATGCAAGATAACCTCAGGGCCAGCATGCCATGAGAACCTACTACTCCAAACTTACTGAAAAGACCCCCAAAACAACGAGCCAATAGAGTTGGTTAATTGGAGTGATGTCTGGACGTGAGGAGCGGAGTGCTGGGCCTGCAGAGATGCTGGGGGCCTTCATTACCCCTCACCCTGAGCACGAAAATCCTCTCGGACCGGGAGCCGGAGAGAGAGAGAGAGAGGGAGCAGCTGCAGACATCAACACCTGGGTAATGCCCAAGGCTCGCACAAGGACGGCACCTCCAGCTCTACTCCTAGTGGACAAAGCTGCGCATATCCTTCTCCTGTGAGTCGCCCTGGGAGAAACGGTGGACACTGCAGACCCGTCAGGCTTCCCAATCTTGAACTGATCACTTTTAACAACAGCATTGAAAGGAGAAAAAGTCTTCTGCCCTGTTTGTGTCACCAACGCTAGTGAGAAGCCTCAAGCCACCTCTGTCAGGGCTGCATGCTTATACAGCACAAACCAGCAGGCAAAGGCAGATAGAGCAGAGCCTGCCCTTCCACATTTATTGCTATGTCATCCAAAAAAGAAGGCAAGCAGAGTCACAGAGTTGAGAAGAAAAAGCCCTCGTCTGAAGAGTTTATGTTGATTTTCTAGATGCTATCACACTCCAGCAGAATACAAAAAGTCAAACATCTGAGAAGTTCCATTTCAGCTTTCCTCATTCTCTTAAAAAACTAAAATCCACTCTGCCATTTTTGAAAGTAAGTTTTGCTGAAGTTCAGACCTCAGTCTCAGGGCTCAACTTTCACTGATTGCAGCCATAAAGAAACTATCACTGAAGTGGACAAAACACTTTGAAACCCGACCTGGGAACCTGCATAGCTGGTCCATCACGTCTCAAGGCTAGACTGGGAGAGCCACAGGGGCCATGGATAAGAGCTCCATCTCCTCTTGCTGCTGGCTTGTGCGC
Organism: Molothrus aeneus; assembly: GCF_037042795.1. Taxonomy (NCBI): domain Eukaryota; kingdom Metazoa; phylum Chordata; class Aves; order Passeriformes; family Icteridae; genus Molothrus; species Molothrus aeneus. The sequence continues at coordinate 43,968,234 of NC_089647.1, forward strand.
TGTGGGGAGATCACGGTACCTTGCAACGCAACACAGGCCAAAGTTTACAAAAATCTCTCATTCTCACACAGCGGGGCGGGGGGGGAACTTTTTACCCTGGTGCAGTTACATCTCAACCAAAGGACAAAACGTGCCCCAACACATACCCTTGGTACGAGGGCCTAGCTTGTACGGACAAGCCTGGAGGCAAGAGGGAGAGGTCAGATTTACTGTGATGCGGAAAGGTAAAACTGGGTAAGGCAAAAAAGAAAACAACTTTGAGAAGATGACTGGGATTCCTGAGACTTCTCATGCTTTGTCTCTGCTGAAACTGGCACCATTTTATGCAGCATTTTACACTGAGCTAACCTACAGGCTCTGATGAGATAGCTGCATTATTCTGTTAAGAATTCCCTCATATCTGTTGCACAGTCAATAAAATGAAGTCAATTAAACCTTTACAAGAAGCTAATCAGAACTGAAGGAAAGTCTGGGAAGTGCATATCGCTGACCTGAACAGCCCGGGTTCCAAGCACCATTTCACACTGCAGTTCTAAACCAAGGCTTCAAGTTTTGGGGGGAGCAGAAAACTTTTCTCCCTCTCACCTGCCACTACCGAAACACTGCAGTAGGTTGTTAGGAAGCCAATCTACCCGGATCCCCAACTTGCCAACCAAGACATCGTTATTGAAAACTACTCCAAATCCCCACTCTGGGTTAGTAGCTGGATGCCAGCCCCTCCCTCCCACAAGCCGACCTTTATCCCGCCGAGTTCCCGCGCGGCTGCGAGCCTTCAGCGGAGGGAAGCGGCAGGATCGCCGTCCGCTCCTGTCAGCGGGCACTCGGCAAACACCGGCTCTGGCTCGGAGCTCCGACGGCTCCTGCCGGGACGGGCTGCGCGGTCCGAGCGTGCCGGCCAACCGCAGTCACCAGCCCCAGCCCCTACCTCTGCCCCGCCGGTCCCAGGGCTGACAGCCCCCGCCCAAGCACGGCTTGCCCGGGGTCGGGGCTGCGGCGTGGATGCCCCAGAGCCGCCGGGACGGCCCCGACCCGAGCCCCGCTCCAGCACACGGATCGCCACGCGCTCGGAGGGGCGCACAGCCTAATCCCAGCCCCGGTCCCGATCCCACCGCTGCGGCACGCGGGAGCCGCTCCGCACCCTCACCTGGCACGGCTGGCAGGACACAAGGAAACCGCTCCGCACCCTCACCTGGCACGGCTGGCAGGACACACGGGACGCGACAGGCGCGCCGCGCTGCTCCAAGGTCCGCTTGCGCCAGCGGAGCGGGCGGCCCCAGCCTCTTCGGCCCCGAGCTTTAAGGTCCCTCCCCGTTCACCTGCCGCCACTTTTAACCCGCCCGCGCCCGCCCCCGCCCGCGCCCCGCTCCTCCGGCCGCCCGCGGAGGCGGCGGTGGGAAGCCAGGGCGGAGCCGGGCCGGACCGGGCTGAGCCGGGGGCCTGAGCCACGGGGCGGGAGCTGCTGCGGGCGGAGCGGGACTGGGGACGGTGCCCCCCGCGGGAGCGCCCTCGGGTTCGCCCGGCACGTCCGTGAGCACAGGGCGCGCATCGGGCGGAGCGCACCCGGTACCCTGCAAATACGGCCCGGCGTCGGTATTGGTTCCCAAGTGTTGGCAGAAAACACGTCCCGGAGGGGATTCAGTCCCGCGGGACATTCCGAAACTGCCCCTGAACCGTGGCAGCCGGAGGAAATCGTCACCTTGAGAAAGTTGGTACAATGTTCATATAAAACGCAGCTCCCATAGATTTTCTCGGGGGTAAGGCAGGGCTACAGAGAGAAACCTCAGAGACCTCCTTAGAAGGCCTGAGTTTGGAAGACAAGGAGTGGGTAAACTAGCTAATGAATTGATAATTAAACATTCTCGGTAGCCAGATGTAGGGATAACAAGGGCATCAGACAGCTAAAGGCAGGATAGAAGTAAGATCTTGGTCTTTCTTTGAAAAAGAATTCCTCACTAGGGTGCACAGCCCTGATGTTACTGCTACTGCGCAGAGTGAGTGAGGATTAAAGTTGGTTTTGTGAGAGAAAGTAATCTAGAAGGAAGTATAAAGGGTGACTCAAATCAGAGTTGCCATGTGAACATCTGTCACTAGGTGTTATTTGTCTGGTGATTGACCTCTGTTCTTCACAATAAAAAAAAAAAAATTCTTCTTATTATAGTACTCTTTAAGCCTCATCTTTAAGGAAAGGTTTTGTGGACCAAGTCCAAGCCATCCAAGTATGAATTACTTGTATCAGCACTAGAAGCCCTTACCTTGGGCTTTGCTTGTAACATGTAAAGTATACTCAGTGTTGCTGTCCTGCTCAGGTTAGCCTCACACAGTCTGCACTTCACCCAAAGCATCCAACCAAGCATGACTTCTATTAAATGATGCTTCATTATGACTTAGTAAAGAGTGTTGGCTTTTCAAAACACTGATAAAAATTCCTACCAGAAATGAATGCTGTGTTAAAAAGGATGTGTAGGAAAAATAATAAAAATTTGTCTGAGTATAAAAATTGTTGCTGAAAATGCTGTGTTTGTTACTGTGTATTGAAGCAAATCTCTGTATATTACAGAGTAATAGTAATGAGCCTGGTTTTGTGACGTGTCTGGGAGTAGAAATGCTTTCATCAGTAGGGACTTAATATTTAATTTGATCTAGTAATTCATATAGAATTACTAGAAACTCAAATTTGTGTGTGTATCTGCAAAATTACAAATTAATTTGGCTTTGCTGTCAGAGGTGTAGAAAGTTAAGTTGGACTTCATAGGATATTCTGACTTGGAAGGGACCCACAATGATCATTGAGTCCAGCTCCTGGCCCTGCACAGGACACCCCAAGAGTCACACCATGTGCTGGAGAGCATTGTCCAAACACTTGTTGAACTGTATCAGGCTTGATGCTGTAACCACTTCTCTGGGGAACCTGTTCCAGTATCCAACCACCCTCTGGGTGAAAAACCTTTTACTAATATCCAGCCTAAACCTCCCTTGATACAACTTGAGGCCATTCCCTTGGGTCCTGTCACTGGTCATCAAAGGGGGGAGGTCAATGTCTGTCCCTCCTTCGCCCCTCACAAGGAAGCTGCAGACTGCAATGACGTCTCCCCTCAGTCTCCTCCAAGCTGAACACATCCAGTGGCCTCAGCCACTCCTCATATGGTTTCTCCTCAAAGCCTTTCTCCATCCTTGTTGCCCTCCTTTGGACCCTCTCCCATAGTTTAATGTCTTTTTTATGTTGTGGCACCCAGAACTGCCCCCAGCACTGGAGGTGAGGCTGCCCCAGAGCAGAGCAGAGCAGAGCAGAGCAGGACAATCTCCTCCCTTGCCCAGCTGGCCATGCTGTGCCTGATGTCCCCAGGACAGGGTTGGCCCTCCTGGCTGCCAGGGCACTGCTGGTTCACTGCTGGATCAACTTGCCACAGACCAGGAGCCCCAGGTCCCTTTGTGTGGCACTGCTCTCCAGCCTCTCATTCCCCAGTCTGCCCGTACATCCAGGGCTGCCCCATCCCAGGTGCAGAATCCAGAACTTTCCCTTTCTGATCTTCATCTGGTTGGTGATTGCCCAGCCCCCTCATTTGTCCAGGTCTCTCTGCACGGCCTTTCTGCCCTCAGGCAAGTCGATAACTCCTCCCAATTTAGTATCATCAGTGAACTTAGTATATCTTTGAGTCCTGCATCCAAGTCATTTATGAAGATGTTGAAGAGCACAGGGCCTGAGAGGGAGCCCTGTGAAACCCCAGTAGTGACAGGTCACCAGTCTGATGTGACCCCATTCACTGGAACCCTTTGTGCCCAACCCATGAGCCAGTTGCTCACCAGTTTGCATGACATGTTTATCCATCTGTGTGCTGGACATTTTGTTCAGAAAGGCACTGTGAGAGTATTGAAAGCTTCGCTGAAATCTGAGATGTTTAAATAATCTAAATAGAAAGATCTCAAACAGTTAACTATTTTTTTATGAAATGATACTCAGGTTTGATAGATAGTAATTGTAAATGCTTGGAAGAAATTCACAGCTTGTGTTGCTCAGTACTGCCACAGTGTTTGTCATTTACAATCAAACAAATTCTGTATTAAAGCTGAGTGCTCCTTTTAGTTTCCCTGATTTTTGTTTGCTTGTCCATGTATGCAATGCTTTATTTGGGAAGGAGAGGGAAATCCAAGCAAGGAATTCTGACAGAGCATAAATCCAGGGTTACAGGCTTGTTGCATACACTTTTCTTAACACCTGTCTCATTGGCAGGAGGTGCAAGAGACAAGTTTTAACAACTCTGGAATTTTTAAACGTTCATCTGTAAGCAAGGGGTAGCATTGAAGCTGGTGAATGCTATGAAGTGTTCATTTATATACAAAACGTTGTTTCTTGTGGGTCATAAAGTAATGCGGAAATAAAAGCTTCATAAAAATAGGAAAATAAATACTGTTGTCACTTCCTCAACTCAGAAACAGGTTTTAGATTATCTCAGGATGGCAGAAATCTTGGCATCATCTCCCAGTAATGCCCTAAGGCTTTCTAAAGACTGTGTCTTCATCTCTGCTTTCAACAGCCCCCAGGCACCTCCAGAGGCTCTGTCTTGATCTATAATTTTAATATTCTTAATAGCACTTGTTTCACTCTCTGCTTTGCCTAACTATGTTTTGATGTCACCTCTATATGGCTTATATAAATATTTAATATTTATACCATATATATATAAATCCACATGATCCTGGAGTATTTAACTCAGTAGCTTAATTATGTGTGGTGAAAGAGAAAAAGCTTTCATTTCCTAAAAACTTGCTCTTATATAATTTCACAGGACATTCCCAAGTCCTCATCATTGGGAGTAATAGCTAATTATCTTTTCCTGATCATCTCCTTTAAGAGTATAAACTTCTGAGAGCATAAACTTCTGTCATATCCCCTCTCCATCCTTTTTATTCTGTGCTGAAAGGCCTCATTTGTTGAAGCTCCATGCAGGAGCTGTTATATAACCTTATGATTCTCATCACAACTTGTGATGTGTGTCGTTTTTGCAAGAGCAGTCCAAGTACCTGCACAGTTTATAAATTCACAGAGCAATGCTTCCTGTGGCATTCGCCATCATTTTCTGGTAATCCCCGTTTACTCGTTTTCATTTTTCAGACACGTTATAGCAATAAGTTGATTTTTTCATAGATTCTTTCCCAAGCATTGTTAGAAATTAGAACAGTACCTCCTGGGGTACACATGCACCCATACACTTGAATAGGTGTATTTTGAACTAGTTTTCACACTGTGTATTAGTTTGCATCAGCAGATGCCCAGGTTCACTTGAAATTTTATTATCCTGTTACACTGGATAAGATCTGCTGCTCCTCATGGTCAGGTTTAGTTTTGACTACCACAAAGCCCCACTTTTACAATTCACAAAGATTTTGATTTTTGCTGATTCATAAGTGTAGCAACGTCCTTATTCATCCCGTTTGCTTCAAATGGGGCTCTTTCAACACTTAGCAGCTTACTCACTACTTGTCATGCACAACTGTCATTTTATCAACTGGAAATGCAGCTAGAGACTCAGACCACACTTTGGAAGTAGTTTTCATTTCTTTGAGGCTGGATTAAACATGTCAAACCTGGCATTTTTGCACTATCATCAGCAATAAAAGCACCTTCCCAGTTCAACTAAGCATGTGTAACCAGTTTGCTCTGCTGTTCAAACACTCATTTTAGTCATTATATGACCAAAAATACCGTACTTGCTTAGCCCTTGAGCAAATAATTTTGTATCCTTCAGTATCTTTACATGTATATTAGTGTCTGAAATACATACCCAGTCATTTTTATTACATGCACTTTAATTGCCCTCCCAGCCTTTTAAAAAATAAGCCTTTTATTTTATAGAAAAGTGCCTGAAGTGCTGTTGGCAAGGTCTGCCTAATACAACTACACGGTTGTAGGAGCTCAAATCCATAAAGCCATAGCTCCCATGTCTATTACATAACATTAAATTCTTAAAGCGAACAGAGCCACCATGTTGGGTACAACTCTGCCTCCTCTCTCCCCACACAGAAGTAATGGGCTCATGTGTCATTTTCAGGGAACATTTTATTTACAAAGAACAAACTTTCATTGTTTGACGTAAATACTTTGTCACTTTATCATCTTTCAGCTTTTTTAACAGTAAAATGTGATAAAAATACTGCTGTGGTTTATGCTCTAGGAGGAGGATCAGGGATTGAGAGGCTGCTCTGTGTGTGAAAACAGCACTCAGCGTGCTTTGAGAACTCAACTCGATGTAGGGGCTGCACAGATGCTGGTTTGTGTCAGTGTTGCCGCAGGTGACTCTCAGTTCTCTGGCCATGCCATCAACCCTATGATCATCACAGACTCCAAAGGCTTCTCTGCCACACAAAGCTTGAGAAGGCAGCACAAAAGACATCAACCTTCTTTTATGTTTGCTGCCTAGTTCAAATAATTCAGGAGACTTCTGGAGAGGGACACAGCATCTGGTTTGCTTCTCCGAGCAAGAGTTGTCTTCCAGAAGTTCCTCAAAATCATCTTCCAAATTTATTTCATAAAGCAGCGTGGGTTCTGCCTTTTCTCTTAGCTGGGCAGGTTAACAAGGAAGTTGAACAGGTTTCATCATTTAGTCCAGCTGTAAAAAAGACACTTTAACACAACACTTAAGTGACACATTTTAAAGTGTCAATAGCTGCCCGATCCTTTGTTTCAACCCCCTGTGGCAACCCGAATTTTCTTTGTAGTAGCTCTATACCTCCCTAATTAGAATAGATAAGTAAGCTTCCCTCAGCTTCTCAGGTCTTTTGTCCAAGCCCTGCAGCTCCAGAGACGCCCTCACAGGGCCACCGCCTGTCCCCTCAGGGGGGCACCAGGCTGGCCCAGCTCACCTTGCAGCGCTCAGGGTCTCCAGTGCCCTCAGCATCACAGGCTCTGGACACCGCTGCTTGTGCACAAAGGCTCAAACCCCCTCACAGATGAGACAGAGTCGGTGGGTAGGACCCCTATTTCCTACCTGTTGCAAAAAATAAAAAAAAATAGTTTGTGATAGGGTGGGGAGTTTCATGTGAGTGATACCTTTTCACAGAGACGGTCACAAAGATGCACTGTAAGGCCAGGAATGAGCAGAGCAGGGTCTATAAAGAAGCTTTGTGATTTTCTTTGCATTTGGGGAGGTGCTTTCCACTGTCTCTCCAAATTAATCTTCCCCCAAAGAAAAGGGTGTAGGGCACAGCCAGAGCTAGGGGCAGGCCTTACATTTGACCAATTCCCACCCTTTGCCATGCATATTCCATGTCTGTAAATGCACTATTGAAGTTCAGGCAGACTTCTCAGGCTTGCCGGGAACACTTTAATCTTTGATGCTTATCTGAGGAGGTTCTGTCCTTCTCCATCTCTTGGAGAACATGGAGAATAGAAGAAACCCCCATTCATTTATTCACAGATAAGGGTGGGAAGAAGACAGTGAGAGATACCAGTGGCAAATACTCAAGGCTGGGGAGAGAAATTGCTAAAAGCTGGGATGATGGAGCTTCTATGGACAGCCATAAAAGCTGCTAAATACAAAGGGTAGTGCCAGTGAAGACTGAGGAGAGACTGGATGCCAACAACGGGAAAAGATCTGATTCTGCACACCCCACAAAGAGAAGGGCAAGATGTGGGTGGGAAGTGTGATGATTTCTGGTGTGAATCGTTGGACTCAGTGACAGGAACTCAAAGGGGATGGTGGGGAAGCAGGCAGTATGTGAGAACGATGTATGATTCCTCCATGGAAATTGGGCTGGATTCACATCTTTTGCATTGCTTTAATTTAATCGGAATAAAGTACATTCTCTTGGGTTTTTTGTCAATATTCAAATCGTTGACTACGTGACTGATCCAGCAATTTGCCAAGGTCTGAAATTCCTGTCCTGAATCAGATTAAAAACAAGAATAGGATGATTCAGTGGTTGCACCTATGTATGCATCATATTAACCAAGTCATCTCTTGCACGCAAATATATAATGGGAAACATTTCCTCTTGCTAAACTATTTGGAGATAAAGGAGTTGCACTGGGAGTTGAAAGGAGCTGAGAAGGAAGAGTCGTGAGGAACTAAAGGGATACAGTTGAAATCTCATGCTGTTAACAAAACAAAATTAAGGAAAGCAGTGACTATTAAAAACAGCTTTCCAGGGAGAAACTCTGTCAAGCCCTGCACCAACATGTTCCTCCAACAGATCCATGCTGGGCTGTAGCTGTGCCCTGTGCCCATGTGTCTGTGTGGTGCTCTCAGTCAGTGACAATCCCAGGGCCCTTTGGGCGCTATCCCCATGCCCAGTGCTATTTCCTGGAGATGAGAACATGCTTGTGAAGCTGTCTGGGATGTATCCAGGCTGTGCTCCAGGACGTATGGACAAATCAAATTCTCAAATGCCTGCTCTCTGTTTTTCATTCCCTAGGTTTTCTTCATTCCCCACTCTAAAACTTTTTTCCTGGCAGTTCAGCGACTTGTGAAATACCTGCCACACATCCCATCAGATGGCTCCTTCACATGGCATAGCCAAGTGGCTCTTTCCTCGTTTGTGGATATCCAAGAATAAGGGCTCCACTGAGGGCTGAAAAAAATTTAGTACTGGCAAGGGTGTTATGCATATAATTTGGAGAATGCTCAAAATCTGCTGACTTTCAGCAGCCACCTATATTCAGTACAGGAGATTAAAAAAGAACACAGGGTGACAGGGTAAGATTGTTATGCTGATGGGGCAAAATCTGCAGCACCTGAAGAGCTCTTGGGCACTGAAGCACACAAAGCTGTGTGCAAAGCTGGCGCTGGGTGCCCCTGGGCAGAGACAACATTAGGAGAGCTTCTGTCCTAACAGGAACCAAGCAGGCAGCTGCATGCTCAAGCTTGACTGTTTGGTCAATGGGCAACAATTTGGAGCTGTAAAGTTAACAGAAATTATGCAAGACTGTGAGGCTTTGCTTTCTGAAGGAAATAATAAAGGAAGCTGAAGTAGGTTCCAGGAAGACTTGTTTGGCCAAGGGCCACTAAGTGTGTAACAAAAAAGGATATACATCCAGGTTATCCACCACCTTGTACCTAAGAGGGAAATGTTACCAGCAGAGTGGGGAGAGGTCAGCTTGCTGGAATGATTCTGCTGACCTGAAACAACCAGACACAAAACCCAAGAGCAAAGTACACAGAAATGCCGGTGAGCTGAGGGCAGTTGCCTTTGGCAGAGGAAGGCAGATCATGCTTCTCTGGGGTTTGGGGGATGTGGGGCTGGACTACAGCATGGCATTGATGCTTAGAAGGACTCTTCTAGACAAACTCCACACTAGCTCCACAAGTCTCAGACACTGTATTTGGTATGTAAAACCTCAAAAATAAATGCATGAGTTAAGCCAGGGAAAATGTTAGATGTCTTGCTAATGTTAAAAAACAAACAACCACCAAAAAAATCCCAACAACTTTTTTACTAAAATAATTATTCTGCAGCTGAATAAAATGTTCATGGGCCAGTGTGACCCTTTTCTTGCCCATGTGTTTCTGGTTTGTTATGTTCATTTCCTGAATTTTCTACCAGTGATAAACAAATGTTAGGTATAAATAGAAGAACTTTTGATTTTTAAGGGCTTAGTAATGGTCAATGCTTATAATTTATGACCCTTACTGATAAATTGGAATGACAGCTGAAGACAACAACTAGGGACTGAACCAGTATTTCATTAAATGAGTCAATAATTGATGACAGTATAAATTATTATGAATAGTTATGAGAAGGGTGAAGTTGTGGTTTTGTATTCATCCATTTCATAACTCTTGTCTGTAACAGGTTGGAAAGGAGTAAGGATGTTGGCTCTTCCCCTGCATTGTGCAAGAGGACCTTTGAACATGGCAGTATCCTTGGGGTACAAAGGCTGCTGTGAAGAAATCCCTGCAACTCTTGCCCCAGAAGCCTAAATAATCTGTCTGCTATTTTAGGCTCTCCCTGACATCCTTCCAAACTTTACATGCGTTCTTCCCAGTTCTGACTTTTCTAATATCCCTTTTCATTGCCCTTTTCAGCCCTGACACTCTCCCCAGTCTTTTTGCAGCAGCTGCCACAGGCTGGAAAAACTGAGAACTTGTCTCACTTCTGTGTTTTTGTCAGGTACCAAGAAATCTCTGGTGTGCAGAATAGTCCCAGAGAGAAGCAAGGCTTTTCCCTGGGTCTGACTAGGGGGTGGAAGATGACTTTCAAGCTCTTTGAGGAGACTTGTACTGGCAGATCTGAAAAGAAGGTAAGCTGCAAACTGCCAGGATGTTCCCTGAAATATCTCAAGGATTTCTCTGCAGCTGCATTTTAACTACACAGAACCAGGGAAAGGAGGTGGTTATTAAGTCTACACATAGACTGAATCAGCTGGACTTGGAACAAACCAAAGGGACCAGATCATTTAAGACTGGATCAGCAATTATTGCTGCATATGAGGAAGGAGTCCTTGATTTCTGTCTCCAAAGGGCAGTGGAGCCCCAGGGAAGATAATGTTCCAGGTACCAGTGTCTCTCCTCCTGGCTTGTCATCATGCTGCTAACCACAGGATTCCCAGCAGAGACCACTGCAGAAATCTGTGGAAAGGGATCTTGTAGACATGGAAGAAACAGAGATATTATGCCAAGAAATTGCAAAGAGCCACACAACATCTCCTCAGAAAGGTCACTGAGCTTATTCCTAAGAAATATAGGCATTCAGGATTACAAAAACTCCAGATAAATACAAGAAATATCCCTTTCGACCAGCACTCCAAAAGAAGGAAAATCAAATCCCTTTGGGTTAGGAATGTTTCTACCTCTGCTCTTCGTTTTATTCAAGTACACCATAAAGGGATTTGCTTCAGGCAGGGAAAGGTGGACATCCAATAAAACCACTGTCTTTTGCAATGCTTTTATTTTCCAGATACTCTCAGTACTTAAAATCTGGCACAAAGTCAAGGGCTTCAGCTGAACAGGTGCTTGGTGACTTGCTGGCATAATTTAATGGGTCAGTAGATAATTTCTTTTGCTAATAAATAAATTTTTTCCAGGTTGCCGCTCCTTATTTGAGATTCTTTCTCAGCACCATCACATGCCTGCTTCTGGGTAGTTCCTGTTTGAGCTGACATTTTTATGAGTAAATGGTGGGTGGCAGAATAAACTGACCATGGGGGGGAAAAATCTGTTCCTTTGTTATTTGACTACATAAAAGGATAGCATTTTGCAAAAGAGGTTGGAATTGCTTGAGGCATGCTCAAGGGGAAGTGCCCAAACCCGACACATGAAGGGCATGCTGAGTTGTGTTAGCTGGGAATTCCTTACTCTCGGGCCTTAGCTGCTCAGAGTGACCCCGAGATATGTCAGAAAATCTCTTTTCCCAGTCTGGTGGTCGAAGAAGGACTCAGAGCTCTTCATTTCTTGGTCTCAAAGTTGTTTATTGTTTCTTATCTATAAAATTCTTTCTCTTGGCCTGCCGAGGACCACTCAGCAGGTCAGACAGAGGCACTCTGCCTGCCCCCGGGGCGGTGTTATCTTTTCATACTAAAAACTATGTGTACATTATTTACCATAACTTTCCAATACCTATCACCTATGTTAGACAGTGAGCTTCTACTCTAAACCAATCTAAAAGTGCCAACATCACAGCAAAAGATGGAGGCCAAGAAGAAGAAGAAGAAAGGCTGGACATGCCCAGATCCCTCCATCTTGTCCCCTGAGCCCCCATTCCAATAACCCCAAAAATCTATTTTTCACCCTGTGATAAATTCACTATCATTCTACTTAAATTCTCTTGACTTGTAATTCTTCATATAAAGGTTGGTAACTTTTTCCATGGGTCAAGATCAAAGGCACAGGGGTCTTGGGCTCTGTGCCAAGGTCTCTGAGCCCCCTGGGCAGGGGCTTGAATCCTCCAGGGCAGCCAGAGCAATTTCCTGGGTTCCCACACCTTACCAGAGCCCCTTATCTGTGCTAGGATAGCCCTCCAAGAGACCCCCAGTTATAACTCTCTTCTCTCCAACCTGTGTGTGCAGTCCCTTCTCAGTCTGGCCAGTGAAGAAGGACTGGGATGTCTTTCCTGGTCAAGGCAGCACAGAGGAATTTGGTGTTGGGCTGACTTGGTACATAGTTACGAGTGCAATTACAAAAAAAGCAGGAAAAGATTGCTCCCCAAATATGTTGGGGTTTCAGCGAAAATGGAGAAGATGGGAAGAGAGGCAAATTTCAGGTCTTGCTGACCCACAGGCTGTGAGGTTCCAAACCAAAATGAGACCAGGAGGCATTCACAGTGGGGTCAGTGGTGGGAAGAAACAGGGTGCTTCTGCTGGCATTTGCCTGGTATGGGCTGGCTGAATTGTGCAGGGCATGTTGTCTGGACACCAGAAAAATAGAATTAAAACAATCTTATAGCAACTCTGTACATGTCTAGTTTGTGCAAAAAAGTGTAAAATAAATCAGGTCTAAAGCACACCAGGTGTTTTACTGCTAGATACTTTATCATTATGGGTAGAGCATCAGGGAAGGGTGCTCATAAACCACTTGCAGTAGTTTCTATTATTTCAAAAGAGATGGAATCTACTGGAATTTATTTGGATTGACAGCATTTATGTGAAGCCACAAGGAAATTCCATTCAAGATCAGAACATGCAGAGTTTTCAGTTCCTGCCAGGGATTGCAACTGCTGTTGAAACACTTTATTTCCAAACTGCAGCCCACAGCCCCAGGTGAAGTCATTCTTCCTTGTGTCAAGACATGTTGCATTGTTGTACAGACCATTGTATGTCCCAGGAACAGGTATTTTGCCTGTAAGTCAGCAAAATTCCATGCATGTCTATAACTTCAGAGACATGAAATAAAAAACATAAGGGCATAAAAAACAAGATTGTTCATGCCCTTTTAGCTACGCATAGCTCCAGTTGGCCTGGTTAATTGTATTTGCATTTCTTTTTCCTTTTCCGTGGTACTCAGTACACTTTCAGCACTACCCAGTAATGTGATAGCACTGCCTGCTGATGTGAAAGTCACAGCATGATCTCTAAAAATAGCTAAATTAATTATTATTTTTGTTTTTGCTTATTTGACACGTGCTATGACAGAGTGGCCACAGTACAGCTCCAGGAATAAAACAGCTTGTGCTCCCTTTGCAATTCCAGAGAGCAAAGGAAGAGATGGGGAAAGTTGTCTAAATACTCCCCAATTAGGCCCAGAAGTTACTGGCCAGATTTCTGAAATCCACCACATTCTGGAAAGGCTTACATTTCTATACCACAGCCCAGGACAGCTTGTGAGCTGTGCCAGTGGGGGAGGTACTGTCACCTCTTTCTCCTGAGGTCAGATGGACGTGTGGGTTTGAACCTTGCAGTCTAAAGGAATCACTTCAGCAACATGTTTCAGTCCTCAGTGGTCTCTTCTACCCTCTGAAAATTATAGTTAAATTATAGCCCAAAATAACAAAAATTTGGGCTTTTGCTGTCAGTATTGCTGGGCTTGGTAATGCTGAGAATTTACCCAACATTCAAATTGGTTTCGCAGCACTGACAGCTTACCAAAATAAGCTAAAATTATGTAACCAAGGTTAATTGAAATATATCTACCACGGGAATTTTCCAGGATTTTATCAAGATAAATATAAAATTAATTTAGTTAATCAAAGCAGCCTTTCTGATCCAGGAAATGCTCAAGCAAGATCAGGTAGCCCTTATTCTTCAAGCATTCTTCAAGTCAAATACAACTGAAGTATGATCCAGGTGAATTTGATGCTGCTTCAGATTTGCAGATTGTGACATCTTATTTCTAATATTCACCTTTTTTCATTGGTTAGTAAGTGTGTAAAAAAGTAACATTTCTTCCTATCTTTCTAACAGATCCATCAAGAAACAATGCATTTTCTGCTGGCTTTTAATCATGTTTAGTAGCTGGCTATTCTTCAGTGGTCGATTGGATAATACCTTCCAGCTCTTTGGTGAATGACACTGCAAAATACCAGAACTGTTTAAAAAGAAAAAAAAAAAAGGAAAAAAAAAAAAAAGAAGAAGAAGAAAAGTGAGAGCTAGCTCGCAGAGGAGTAAATTAAGCTGGTGAATTGTGTGTGAACCAGGTGATGTCACAAGACCATTCGGGCCAAGGACATACAGCTGCACAGGTCGGTCCTCCAGAGGCTGTGAAGTGTTCCCTTTGGTTGGTGATTAGCTGGTAGGATGTCTTTGACTGCCAGTCAGGGTTTCCTACACAGTGATGAAGGGGTTAGATAGGTTTTGGGATGAGATCCAAGAGACTATTTAGGTACTTATAGGATTTAAACAGATGTCAGACACCTACTCAGTTCAGAGCTGTAATAAAGGAAACCCCTATCCAGCTACCACCCAGCCCTCCAGGCACTTAAATTCACTGGATGGCTTCCACTATCCCCTGTGGATGTTGTTCATCCTCCCTCTGCTGTCGCTGGAGGGACCAGAGGGATGGACAAGGGGTTTCTCCGTGTAACCCCATATAACTTCCATATAAACCCCACTTCGGTGCTGGGAAGAACAGGAGAAATGCCAGAGGGACAAAGCGTGGGTGGCAGTTTGGCAAGTCAGGCTCTCCCTGCAGAGGAAGCTCCAGCACGACTTTAATCTTTACAATAAGCAGTGGATAAACACAAAAATAAGCTCGGAATCAAGGTTATCCCTCTTGGCTGTGAGGAGGTAAAACTGAGTTATGCAGCATTCCCCTTTCAGCTCTAATTCCTGTGAAATAATGCATCGTAAATGAAGTTCCACGTTATCAGTTTCATGCATCTGTGAACAAGTGAAGTTACTTCATTGATGCTGCTCTTTTTCCTTACAATTACCAAGATAAAGGAAGGCGTTTCTGGTCATCACTTCTCACCTCTGCTGGGTGTGGACACATTTTCCAGCTCTGTGCCAGAAATCACGTGTGTCTTTGAGAGCCCCCTTTAGGTTTCTGACCCCCAAGGACAGCTGAACCTGCCTCCCACCCACCAGCACAACTGGGTGATATAATTATCTAGACAGTTCTTGTTCCTGAAGGTGTTCAAGCCACTGGAAACCAGGGAGTTGGATGAGGAGTTAAAATCTTTCCTTGAAATTAATTTTATTTTTCACCTATCATAGTGCTACTGGGAAAAAGATCTTTCCTCAATGTACCTTAGTTCTTTTCTGATCCAAACTTCTCTTTCAGCACCTAATGATTTTATCTTCTGTCAGTCTCTTCTGCTGAAAATATCCCTTTAAACATAAGTAATTATAAGGGATGCCAAAACAAAACTTGAGTCCTTAACTGAGGTTTTAAAACATTTGCTGGGAATCCTACTTTTTGCTATACTTATTCTGTGTCAATACGAACTATTATTTTCATTGTTCCTCCCTTTGGAACTGTGGGATCAGAGCCGGGTTCAGCCCCATTTGGACAGCTGTGGTGTGGGAGACATGAATGTTCTTGCTCTCTGCACAAGCCTTATCTGCTCTGGGAAACTTTGCAGGGACTGGTGAACTAGTTAAATTTTTACCAGATAACCAACCAAAAGCTGAGTAAATAGCTGAGTGTGGCAATTTTTTCTGACAGCCTCTCTTGGATGCTTTCAAATGTTTATTACCCTCAACTGAACATACACTCTGTGCCTACCTGGGCAATATTTTAATTAAACCCAAGCCATCATTCCTAATAACAGGATTAAATTCTCCCTCCTGTGTCACTCACATCTGGCTAAAAGCTGCAAAAGCCATTCCAGGTTCACTGTTGTGAACTTTAGCCCCAGGGACATACTGGGAATTTTACCTGGACCACGGGGTTCACCAGTTGCTTTTCTTTCCAGGGTTTTCACATGTCCTAGGTGGCATCAAAGGACTCTTTCTCGAGGCCATTGTCATGATTTATATGGTGTCATCGTTGTTTAATACTTGCCAGATATTGTTTAATAAATTTCCCAGATGTCCCAAAGGCATCACTGAGATGGGTCACTGGCCTGAGAGGTGCATCATGTAAATTATAACAATGAGATGGTGGTGTAAAATATTGGGAGAAGTTAGATTAGCCAGGACTGCACTGTGGTTTTGCTAATACAGAAAGGCTGCAGCATGCTGCTCTGGATTGTTAGGAGCAGAACCAGCTTTGCCTCGGGGTCTGAAGGAAGTCAAATAGCCTGACTGCCATGGACTAAGTGTTCTGTTGGGTTGGGAGCCAGCAGGGTGTAAAACCTTCCTGCTTTACTGATCTTGCTGTCCCAAACTTCTCTGATTCAGGGGCTCATACACAAATAAATGGCTACCCAACATCCAACACAGCAGGAGAAAAAAAGACTCTTGGATTTGTTAAGCCAGAACATTCTAGGGAGCTCTCCCCCTCCTCCTCTAAGTAATGAAGTCTTTTCTGCAGCCACCAGCAGAAACTGGAAGTGGCTGAAGTGGCTGTGGGAGCATGACCACACATCAGTGTAGGCTCTGCAGCCTGCCCAGCACCAGGGCACCATCACTGCCGGCAGGAATTACGAATCCAACGTGGAGATCTGCCGCCAGCAGGTAATAGCTGCTGTGTGAAATGGGACTGGTGTTGCAAAAGGGGAGTGCAGAAAGCGTCTGGGTGGTATTGCAGTGTTTTTAAGGAGTTACGCCCTTCCTAAGGGCCCGGCCCAAGCCTGCTTGGAATCAACAGGGATTTGCTGAGTGACAGTGAGGAGCTTTGGATCTGAAATATCTGCAAGCTTTCAGAAAGGGCCAAGCTGATGTTCAGAGCGCTGGTGGGTGTGGGGAGGCTGAAATGCAAATTCTGACATTGATGGGTGTCCTAGCAGCTCAGGCAGGAGATGGCCATGGTGACAAGGTGCAGGGAGTGGCACTCCTGTCCATATGCCTCTTGCCAGGGATAAGACAGGGTGCTGACTGGGGCCCTTGCTGGGACTTGATGGCTCAGTCAGGGCTCTGCAAGAACCTCTCCCTGCCTTTTCCTCCCACGGACCCACCTGTCCATTGCTTTGTGTGCCAATCACAGTGTTGGGTGCTGCTTTCTGGAGAAGTTCGCACGAGCCACCTGGCTCTGCGTGCGTGCTGGAGAAGCAGTCATACTCCAGAACAGTGTCAGGGCTGCAGGGGTGAGCAGGTGAGAACCTGCAGAAATGTTATTTGCACCCCACCCCCATCTTTTTTTGTGAAGCTGATTTTCAGCTTCTGTGGAAGTTGAAGGGGAGGCCATTCACCTTTACATGCCTAAGCTGAGAAGTACAAGCCTGACAATGCAGGGCTCTTCAGGGAAAGGGGCATAGACACTGCCTCTGGCAGGGGAAAGGCTGCCACACCAGTCACGCTCTCACTGCAGCCCATGCAATGTCCCTGTGAAGAAGTTTGCTGTGGTGGAGATGGTCTCTGCCCATGGGCCCACCTGTGGGGACAGCAGTGCCCAGTGCGGGGTAGGATCTCATCCTGACAATCCCTCTGGCTTCAGAGGCCATGCTCTCTGAGAACACAGCTGTGCTAAGGCACATGGAGGACAGGGAGGTGATTTGAAACAGCCAGCACAGCTTCACCAAGGGCAAGTCCTGCATGACAGACCCAGAGGCCTTCTGTGATGGGGTGACTAGGGAAGAGCTACACGTGTCATTTACCTGCATTTCTGTAAGGCCTTTGGCACAGTCCACTCACAACATCCTTCTCTCTGAAATGGAGAAGTGGATTTAATGGGTATGCTGTTCAGTAGATGAGGAATAGGTTGGGATGGTCATATTCAAAAAGGAGTGGTCAGTGGTTGAATGTCCCAATAGAAATTGGTAACAAGTAGTGTCCCTCAGGGACCACCTCCATATCAGGACCAGACTGTTTAAAATCCCCTTTCCTCTGCCATGGCAGGTGGTTTGAAACCATATGACCTTTAATTTGAGCCACTGAGATTATCTCAGTAGGTTAGAGCATAGTGCTACAAACACCAAGGTGGTCTGTTTGAATATGGGCCGTTCACTTAAGAGTTGAACTTCATGGTCCTTGTGGGTTTCTTCGAACTCAGAATATTTTGTAATATCTCCATCAGTGATATCCAAAATACACAATGGGATTAAGTATACCCTAAAACAAGTTTTCAAATGACACACCTGAGGGACCTGGACAAGCTCAAGAAGTGGGCCCATAGGAACCTCACAAAGTTCAACAAAGCCAGCCTGGGTCAGGGCAACTCTAGTATCCATAGGATGAAGGGATTGAGAGCAGGCCTGCAGAGGACTTGGTGGTGCTGCTGGGTGAGAGACTGGACACAAGCTGTCAGTGTGCTCCCACAGCCTAGAAGCCCGTGGTGTCCTGGACTGCATCCAAAGCAGAGTGGGCAGCAGGGCCAGGGAGGGGATTCTGCCCCTCTGCTCTGCTCAGAGCCCACCTGCAGTGCTAGATCCAGCTCTGAAGTCTCCAGAGCAGCAAAGGTGTGGACCTGTTGGAGTGGGTCTAGGGGAGGGCCACAAAAATGATCAGAGGAATGGAAGGGTTTTCCTGTGAAGACAGGCTGAAAGAATTAAGACTGTTCAGCCTGGAGAAGGAAGGCTCCAAGGAGACTTTTTTGCAGCCTTTTAGTACTTAAAAGGAGCTTATGAGAAAGATGGTGATGAACTTTTTAGCAGGGCCTGTTACAGTAGGACAAGGGTAATGGTTTTAAACTAAAGGAGGGCAGATTCAGACTAGGAGAGATATAAGGATGACATTTTTTACAATGATGGTGAAACACTTGAACAGGTTGCTCAGAGAGATGGTAGATGCCCCATCACTAGAAAGATTCAGGGTCATGTTGGATGGGACTCTGAGCAACCTGATCTAGATGAAGATCCCTTGCTCATTGCAATGGGGTTGTACTAGATGACCTCTCAAGGTCTTTTCCAACCCAAACTATTCTATAATTCTATGAAAGATTTATTTCAGCAGGATTGTAATACAGCTTTGGCTTGGTAAGGGGAATACAGATAATAGTGGCAATAGAAAAACATAGCAGGCAGTTAGGAGCAGGGGTCTCCCTTATGTTGGCTGTGGCAGTGCTTCCCAGCACATTCTTGCAGGGTAAGGGTAGCTGAGGCACTGGGCTGACACAACACACACCACAAAAAGGGCTGGGGAGCCTAAGTGACTCTAATCTGGCAGCAAAGAGCTCATGGCTGCAGCACCTGGCATAGGGGAGGCAGCCTGAGTGTGCAAAAGGAGGAGAGTGAGTTCAGACCATCCCACAGCTGGTCTCGTTTGCTTTTAGGTCTTTGGCATGCAGGGTTGCTGGGATGGGCCTAGGTCAATGGAAAAACAGAGTCAAAGTTGCAATGGGGCTGGGCTGAGAGGGAGAGTGAAGGATGGAGCAGGGTGCTGGAGTCAAGGGCCACGATGCATAACAGGAATAGAGTCCAGCTGCCAGTGCTGCTGCACTTGCAGGCAGTCAGAGCTCCTGCCTATTGAAAGGACAGCAAGACAAGAAGGTGGGAAGGGATGCAGGGAATTTGCAAGAGAGCTTTTCCAGAGGCTCTGATTAATTGTTTGGCCTCAAAACCAATTTAAGCAATCTCTGCCCCAGGCATAACAAAGGAGAAATCACAGGGTGGGGAACAGCTGCAGGGATGGGCAGAGACAGTTGAGCCAGCTGCCATCAGAGAAAACTAGCTGAACTACTGGTGGTGCCAGTAGAGCATAACCCAGTCACCAGTAGGTGAGAGAGTTAGAGGGCTGGGGAGACCCTCTCCTGGAGGGATGGCTGCAGGGCAGGAGCAAGGGCAAGCACAGAGAATATGTGGGGGCAGGCGTGCTTGGCAGTTCAGAACAGCCCCAGACAGCCTCAGCCAATAGGGAAAGGCACAGGAATTGGAAACCAAGAAAAGCAGCTCGTCTTTTCCCTGCAGACAGGGTTAACTGTGACCCTATTAAACACAGCTGCCTCCTCTACTGAGGTCACAAAATGCAGCAGGCAGGGGAAAGGTGACTTGGAGAAACAAGTCACTAAAGCTGTCATTTCATCATGGTGCCATCTACTAGGAATTATTTAAAGAGAGCACTGAAACTGTCAGAGACTTTACCTTGGCAGTAACAGAAATTAGGGATATTTCAGAGGAGAGTGTTCATAATGAGGATGGTACATAGAACAAGAAGAAATATTTCAGCCAAACACATCAGTCACAACTGGTCTTGCCTGCTGAGATGATCAATAGCTTTCGTGCTAGCGAAGCCTTGGATCAGCTCTGGCTCTTTGATTTACAGCTGCCCTTGGTGCAGATTCGATGGGACTTGCACATTTGTTCCCAACCCATCTGGCTGCCAGGACACCACAGCAACAGGGCAGTGTTGCCAGACTGCACCTTACCAGGTCCTGCTGCCACGCAGGAAATGTCCAGCCAACCCAAATCCATTTACAGCATGGCCACACACAGACTTGTGCTGGCCTACAAAGGACTGCAGACAACCAATTTTTTCATTGAAACTTTGCCCACTTACTCAGGATGAAAAGAAAAACAGGAATGGAACTGACGTTCTAGAAAAAGCTAACTGCTGGAATAGAACTCACTGTTTGAAAACTTGTGAGCAGGAAAAGAAAAACCACAGAGAGAGCTATCATCATATCCCCATTTGGGCTTTTGCAGGCCTGCATTTTATCATAGACCAAGAAAAACGACCCCTCCTCCTTTTGAGGAAAACATATCTACCTCAAGGAGTTTCACAGGTTTATTGGCATGCAGCATAGGGCTAATTCAAATTGATCACTAAGGAGGTAAGACACAGTCAGGCATAATTATTAACTGATCTCCATTCATATTGACAATATGGTACGTGATCCACAGATGTCCCAGATGGAAGTCAAGTCTCAAGTTGTTCTATGAAACATGTTCCTGGAAGAGAAGTAGCTGTATCTTCACACCCTGGAACCATCACTCTGCTTGTGCACCTGGGCAGCCTGGGGAGTGATCCAGCAAGGTACAGCCTGAGCCCCCACCTTCCTGACCCTAAGGGATCAGCTTCCTTAAATCTCCAGAGAGAATAATAAACACTAGTATACTATAGTTGTGTATACTTTTTCCTCAAGCTTGTTGGTAGACACATTCAGAAGACTAGCAGCAATTTCTTTTCACAACAGTGATTAAAAAAGAAAATGTGCTGTGAAGGCAGGAAAGATCAGGAGTTTGCCAGTGGAAGAGAACAGATAAATGGCAGGGCTCAGCTCAGGCCCTCATGCAGGGACAGAGCTGACTCTAGGTATTTTCTCTCTCCTGTTGTTTGTGCCTGCTCCCTGTTAGGGTTTTACTAGTCACAAATAAAACAACCAACCCACTGAAGCTCTCTTACAGCATGGACACCTGGCCCTCCTTCAGAGCTGTGCTGGCACCTGTAAGAAGTGTGATACAACAGCATGAGGAAAAGGGCACTCTGCAATATCTGCTCCTAAGGATACCTGCTCTTTGTTCTCCACCTTGGAAGAGTAGCTCCATTATAGAAAAATAGTGAGGCCAATCCATTTGTAAAATGACAACAAACAAACCAAGTCCCAAAACTTAGCTCTACCAAGGTCAGTGTAGCCATGCTGATGAGAAGTGGCCCAAAACAGGAAGCACACAAGGCAATATAGCTGTTTTGCATTGCACCCACCTCTGACTCTCAGGTTCCCCTGCTTTCACAAGCACACCCCTCCCACAGTCATATACTGCCATGCACTCAGAGTTTCCTGTCTATCCCCATTAGAGTATGGACAATAGAATTAGGGCATCAGTGCCCTGGATGGGAATGAGAGGTGCCTAGGGGTTATGTGCACTTTGGATGTAGAGTCTCTACTTGAAAAAGTTTTTGTAAGTTCCTACTTAAAATATTGCCTAGCATTCACATATAGACTCTCACTTCACTAAGAAAGGTTAAAGTGTTTGCCTTTTATTCAGAAGACTCGCTTCATTTCCAGGAATACTTTTCCATGTCCTTGAAACCAGACAGACTCTAGTCTCATAACAGCACCATCAGTCTACTACAAAAAAGCAAACAAATCAAAACCAAAAAATTCCACGATGTGATACAGTATAAAGAAACAGCTAATACATTAGAGAAAAAACCATCTACATAAACTTATGTAAGTTGCTATAAAACTGACAGTATGCAATTAAGAAATTGGTACGATTACCAGGTCTGCTAGCTGTTTAAACAAGTCTACATAGGCTGTAACTATATTCTAGTGCTGTTTTTAGGCAGGAGTTTGCATTCAGAATCTAGGTACCTCAATTGTCCACACTGGTGGGCTTTCAAACAATTCCCCTACAGCCAGCAGTGTGTATACAAGCATCTCAAGCTACCTGCCCAGACTCAAGCAGCACTTGCAAAGCTGTGAAGGTGTATGTAGCCTATTGTTGTCTCCACCCTATGAATATGGTATTACAGCGTTCATCTGTGTATGCCTGGTTAAGAAATAAAACACAGTCAGTTGTGTACTGTAACACCTTAAGTAACATGGAATCTTAGATTTTAGAAAAATATTTTAATCATCAGTTCACAAGTAAAAACTATCACTATTACAAAACATCTTGTATTACTAGAATACCTAGCTTGGAAAGAGTTTTGTTCTTATTGCCGTTGCATTTAGTTTTCAGGAGCTGTGTCAGCATGAAGGTAGCAGTGGGCTTCCCACTTGTCATAGTCAGCTTGTAAGGGTACTCACAGGAAAGTGTATCTTCCTATTTAATCCTCACACAATTTTCACGTGTTTAGGCTGTCCTGACTTTTCCCAGACGTGTACCTACTCGACATCTGACACTATGCATCAAAACCTCACCCAACTTTGTCTCATACAACAAATTTCATTTGCAGCCTTTAAATAAAACATTCACTCCAAAAAGAGTGAACATCAGCACTGGCACCACCTTAGCTACTTGTAAACCCTATAACTGTGTTCTGGCAGCTATCAGATATTAACTCATTCATTTCATTTTGTTTGGTTTCTTCCTTATTCTCATGGTTGGGTTGCTGTTTCGAATTTCCAGCGTTTTTAGACCTTCTGAGGAAAAACTTTGCCAGTAAGTAACATAATTCAGCCACATTTAAAAGAATGCAAATGCTGGACACAGCAATCATGAAAATAGTGAACACGGTCTTTTCAGTAGGTCGGGAAACAAAGCAGTCTACAGTGTTGGGGCAGGGCCAGGCATTACACTTCATTAAGCGAGGCATTCGGAACCCATCGTACATGAAATAAAACGCGTACATGAAGACGGCTTCAAAGACCAGTCTGAAAAAGATGCTGCTGGTGTACGTCCACCACAAGGAGCCCTCAATACGAAACCTCTGTTTCCTAATTTCTTCGATGTCCTTGAATTCACATTTCTGGTCTCCTTTTCTGAACTGCCTTTTCTTCTCATGCCTCCTGTAAGCCACATGCATGGCCACCAGCAGCGCAGGTGTGGAGACAAAGATCAGCTGCAGGGCCCAGAGTCTGATGTGAGAGATGGGGAAAAAGTGATCATAGCAGACATTTCTGCAGCCAGGCTGAAGTGTGTTGCAGACAAAGTCATCTTGTTCATCTCCCCAGACTCTCTCTGCAGCCACAACCAGGATCATGATACGGAAGATGAAGAGGACTGTGAGCCATATCTTCCCGATACTGGTGGAGTGCTTATTTACACCTCCCAAAATGGTATGCAGAGCTCCCCAATCCATTGTCTTGTTTCAATCCTCTGACCTAAGACAAGACAAATAAATAAAACTAAGATTAATCAAGACAGGAAACAAATACCAGCAAGCATGTGGTTTAAAATAAAGGCAATATCATAACTGCAGCACATTCACCAGCTGTGGTAACGTTTTGTTGACGCAGTGGGCTTACCTACAACTAGTCATACACGATAACCTAATCACATATCAGCAGGTAGTATTTCACACTGGATTACACACATGGCACCACATTCATTTGACTCCTAGGTGTATTTGCCAATGCCACATTAAGTAAGAAAGACAGATGGGAAAATGATGAACGCAGCCTTAAATGAAAAGATACAACTTCTAGTAGCTTGAAAACAGTAACAAAATGATAGAAGATATCAGCCAAAAGTAAGTTAGATGTTATGTTAAAAAAAATAACGTTAGACAGACAGAATTCCTATACAAATCAAAGCCAATTAGTTTATCCTTATCTTTAGAGTGTAAATAATGATTTAAAGTACATTCCCGCAATAAAGACAGACCTTGAGCAACTACTGCTGATGCTCTGCATCTTCCATGAGAAGGTCTAGATAACCTGTATTTACCAGTTTAAAGAGTATGACAGCATTCTTAGCCAAAGCAAACCCCACACCAGCTTGAAGCAATGAAGGTAAAATCCTGGTCATTACCCATCTCGAGCTGGACATTTAAAATCAATGCTTAAGATTCATACCAAAATTGCTTTTCTTTGCACTAACCACAAAAAGGGCCTAGGGTAAGTGGATAAGGACTTCTCCATTGTGAATGCATATCAGGTTGGAGTTTTCTTCCTCTCATAACACAGACTTCACTAGTCCTAGATTAGGGGAGATATTTCAGAGGCAGGGAGTGTGCTATAGTCAACATTTGAAGAGCTCAGACAGGCCAGCAGTAGCTCAGAGACTTTTTCAACTTTTTCAATAGTTTCCAGCAAGTGAGTTTCAAAGTACTATGACTGTAATGAATTAAGGATTTCACCTTTTGGTCTCCTCAGGATCACCACAATTATCTGAGTTTTTGCAGCTTCCACAAACAGCTTTTCACAGAGAGCATTTAGAGGCATTCCAGCCCATCTTCCCACACTCCTCCACTTCAGATGGATTTACAGAAAATTAGTTTGCAAACTACTGTGTATTCAAGAAACTGGCACTTCTTTTGCCTATCAGCCAGGACCCTGTAAGAGTGCTTACAGATCTCTTGATTCTGAAATTGCTTATGAAGGTTTTTATTTCACAACTTTGTTAATTTGTTTCTATCTCAGAGCACATATTTCCTTGGCATTTACAAGGCACCAATAAGCAAAATCATCTTTTCAAAGTTGCTTTAAAGAGCAGCTATTGGCAAAAAGGTCATCATATCAATCACAAGATTTTCCTGACTCTGAGCTGGATCACACTGCATGAGGAAGAAAATGATGACACTATTTTGTAGTTGTCTTCCACGTCACACTCCCATTCTGAGTAATGTCAAAAACCTTCCTGGTTTACAGTGAGACACATATAATCAGTAAGCCACATGCATTGACTGAGTATCAATCAAAGTACACAACAGCTCAGAGAAAATGAGGACACTTAATTGTTACGCAACACAATGGTATCTTTTCCCTGAGTTACTGGGATTTAAATGTAATCTCCCTTCACTAGTTCCATAAACTCAGATCCTGCTGGTTGACTGTGTGGGGTTATACTCCAGGAGGTGAAAACCAAGGGGGAGATCAAAGATCTCCACCAGATTGGAGAGAGCTTTTCCTGAGCCTCCTTTAGGATGCACAGTCTTTATGTGCTATTTCCTCTTTATGTGACTGAAGCCACACAGAAACAGATTTACCTTGCTATGCTACTAGGTTATTTTTTCCAAGAAGATGCTTTTTTCATTAGCATACAGTTACAGAGAGTCTCTAGGGTTAACAACCCTATGAGGACACAGGAAAGACCCTTAATACTACAGATCCTTACTAAACATATCAGCTGGATTTTTAACTGTTTCTACTCCTTTTCTGTCATCTGATTGATGAAAATTCTTTCAGAATTTTCCTCTGTAATTATTGCATTGTTAAACAGAGGGACAATTACAACTTTTTAGTGTTCTCTGCTACTATTACAGATATATGGCAATTACAGTACTTATAAAATGACACTACAACTAAGTACTATGACTAGAAATACTTATGAACATTTGAAAATAAATCCTGTAGAAGACTGGCACCAGGCAAACAGTGTTATTACACACATTATCCACCTATCCTGTAACTCCATCACAGCCCTTACTCTCTTCTCAGTCATTCCATCTTCTTCTCCCTGCCTGTCAACCATCTTTAGAGTGAAAAGGCTGTGAAGTGAAACCTATGTATCTGCTCCTCATAAGCCCTGTTTCTTAGCTTCACATCTTGCTGCACACCAGCAGTGCTGCCATTTTGTTATAACTTCACACGGATTTGTTTCCTCCTCCCTGTGCAGAAGGAGATTCAAAATAAAAGTTCCCCAGTGTGTAGTTAGCTCAAGAAGCCCCCCTGGTTCTGTTTTCTGCTAAGGTCACACGACAGCTCATCTCCTGGGACTTTGTGGAGGTGCATTATAAAGCAGGCAACTTGTCCATAAGTTCTTTGCAGGACTAGTATGTTTTGGTTGGTTTGGTTTTTTTAAACCTAATCCATTTCATCAATCTGCTTAACAGTACAGACCCACAGATCATCTGAAAAGGACAGCTACATTAAAAAAAACACCCAACCAAAACAAACAAACAAACAAAAAGAAAAAAAACCCAAAAAACCAACAACAACAAAAACCCCAGGCTGCAAATTGCAAAGCATGGGTAAGAATGAGCAGTTAGTGGGAAAGAGGCACTGGCAACACTCCTCTTCATCTGACTCGCTCCATATTCTCTGAGATTATATTGTGCTTGTTAAGCCAAAAATCTGTGCTTCAATTCTAGCAAAGACATGTCTGTATCTGGATCAAGAAAGAAGAAAAAAAGGCACCAGACTTTGAAGAGGCAGTCTTTTGTCCAGAGTCCCCTGGTTACATCTCCTCTCCTTTCCAAAAAAGCCTCTGTCTTTCCTATCTGTCCAAACACTCCTCCCTTCACCCTTCCCACACACCTTACCAAATCTTCCAGCTATCTCTTCAGCTCCTCCTGCCACCATCCACTGGTTCTTCCCTCTGCTTGCTGAGCAAGTCACCAACCTTTGCCCCTTCTTGCTCACAGCCTCTCAGGCTTGTTTTGACATTGGTGGAGAGTCATATGACTTGTGGACTACTCCAGAGTGCTACAGGCACTGGTCAGACACCAGTGAAGTCTCACTATCTTCTCCCTGAAAGACTGTAGTGCCATATCCAGGCAGCCCGAATGCCATCCAAATACTTTGGCCACAGTTGTTTCCTACTAGCTGGCTTTAAACAGTTCCCCTCAATACAACTTCAGAGGATCCAGCAAAGGCAATTCAGACACTGCCAAAGTGTCCTCTCCTCTCCAACAAAGAGACACAGTGATCCAAGCAGAATTTAAGTTAGCTAAGTATGGCCCTTCACACTACTAAAACCACCTTTACTGATGTAATGGCTCATTTACTCTTTACTCACTCAAATGCTAGAACCTTGATCATAGGTTTGATTATCTTTCTTTCAAATACTTGCTTTCTTTTTCACTAGCAAGTAAAATATTAACTGTCTTGCAGACCAAAGGAGAAGAAAACAGGAAAATTACATCCCTTTAATGGGTTGGTAAGTCATATTTTAATAGGGCCAGTCCAGATACTATTTCTATGTGAGCAAATCCTGCCAAATACTTACAGAAATAATAGTATGTAGACAGCCAAGGACTTACCTAGTTTGCTGGTACATTAAAGACAAGAAAGCTTAGGTGAACTTTGGGGAAAAAATAAAGTAGGAATGAGGATAGGGATTGGTTATAAAGGAAGAAACTGGGAAGAACAGAAGACAGCTGAAATTAGCAAGGTTGAGTAACAAAGCATTTAGAATAATTTCTAACAGGGGAGCGTATTAAATGTTAAATTCTCCTTCACAAAAATTGCAACTGGGCATGAAAATAAGCTTTTCCAAGTCTCCACATAGATATCTGTTCTACTACCAGCAGTACCTTCTGTTTCATTCAACAATTAGAGGACCACAGCGGGATATGGTTGTTACAGTTAACAGTTAAAAACAATCCTAAAAGATCACCATGCTTGACAGAAAAGTTAAGTTACAAAGGAACCAGTTCTGTATGATCACACAACATAGCCACATAAGCAGGTGTTTCATTTGGGGTTTGGTTTTTTGGTTGTTGATTTGTGGGGGGTTTTTTCCCCCCACCCCCAGTAAGCTAAACAGCAGCAAGAGAAGAACTACAGCTTAATGCCTTCTGTAGTTCTACAGCTCATGGGCAGTATTTTGAGCTCTGTGCTGCCATGGCTATACTGCCTTCTACTTTAAAGCCAGCTCCTGTAAACCTACATTAAACTGCAATCACAGCACGGTGCACACACCCAGTGAAAATCCCTGCAATTCACAACACCAAGGACAATCATCACTGAGCTCCCCTGTTTATGAGTACAGCTGGCTTGTTAACAGACACCATTTTCCTTTGTTAAAGGCTGTTATACTGGAAATTCATTACTCAGTGGCTAAATCCACAGCTGGACTACAGTGAAGGTGTAAAAGCAACAGAAGATGTGTCTCTATCACATACATACATGTGTGCTTGTGCTATAGGATATTATAGAGCAAGAAAAAAAAAGTAGTCACAAGCAAGTATTACAGTATCTGCTTATGCTACAGGAGCATCTAGGAGTCCCATTCAAGAAGAGGTCCACAGACCCCTAATTTATGCACAAATTTAGACAATGATTATATCCTTCTCACCTTCAGTTTGGATACCAATTTATTTACTGTACTGGAATTACGCAGAAATTTAGAGGGTATTCACAATGACTCCACTTCCATCAGAATTTTAGTGTACAGTGTACCAGGAGTTACCAGTTTGGGGTGACTTTCCACCACTTTCAGCAGTGCCTCTGGATACTGATAAAAGATCAGCAGACTGCCAAGAAAAATGTCACTTTATCCCACGTGGGAATGTGTTAACCAAGATAATCTTTAAGCCAAAAAGCACTGGTCTCAAGTGTCCCTGCTTACCCCCCACCTGGGGACAAAGGCAACTCACATACCCAAGAGAAGCAGTTTAATGCAGAACTGTTGCCACAGAAAAGCTTCAAAACATCTAAACTAACAGATGTAAAATCATTACCAAAATTATTTTATGACCCAACTTTGCACAAGAAGTACTGCTGCATGTTGAGGTCCAACATGCATTCAAATGTGCTGCTGAGACAACTCTCCCTTCAGGTGTTGATCTCAACAGCTGCACAGGAGCAGGGGCTCATAGGGAGAGGTGATAACCAGCACCAAGGTGTCCTAGAGCTGCATAATGCTGTGTCATTACTCAGATTTGAAGCACGCACTAGTCTGGGTTTCAGCAGTTTTGCATCAGTATGCCTCCACCCTGCCAACCTGGTATCTAGTTTACAGCAAGCACTTAATTGCCAGTGTGTAAATTTTGTTATTCCTATTGCTGAGCTAGTTTTGGTGCTGTACTACAAGAACAGCAGCACTGTTAAGGCTGAAGCAAGAAAGCTTCTAATAAATAGAGATTAGCATCTTCCAAAAGACAGCATCCTTTCATTTCACCAAGAAAGGTGGGTAGACAGGCTACAGCAATCACTTGCTAACTTGCTCAGACTTCTTACCTAATTTCAGTCTGCCCCATGCCTCAGTTTCCCAGACATTAAACTAGAGATAACAAAAATCTCACCATCTCACAGGGCTGTTCTCCTGAAATGCTCCACTGCAATTACAAGCTTCACAGGCTCAAAGGACCAAGACAGATAAGTAACAGTTCAAAGCTGGAAGCACCAAACTTGAATTCAATCATCCAGGATATTTCTGACACCTGAAAAAGAATGGAGCTCCCTACATATATAGCTTTAATATTTGCTATAGCTTTAATACAGAGTTCAAAATGCAAGAAGACAAAGCTTTAAATTTAGACCTTGGCAACTAAAATCCTTTAATAGGTAGCCTTCCAGCTATTTTAATTTTACAGCAGTATATTAAAAACTTCAAGGAGTATGCAGCTGGAAGACTCTAGAATATCAACAACTCTTTCCTAAAAAGCTGAAAAAGATCAAAGGAGCAGCCTAACAATCACAAAAGCCTGTGCAATTCTCTAGTAGCGCTTAAACTTTGTTCTGAACACCTATCTCCAGATCAGAGTGGAAACTGGAGAGGAGAAGAGCCACAACAGAGGGATTACAGTATATCTGATTTGACACAAGAACAGGCAAAGACTAATCAGGAAGAGGAAACCTCTGACAGTTGCAGGTCTGAACACTGCAAGCATTGTTCTTTCCTTCTACTCAAGTTTAGGAAAACAGGAGGCATTCTTTGCTCTAATTAAACCCAGCAAGAAATTCAGAGAAACCAAACAGATTAGGACCCAATTCACATGCAGTTAAATGTTATTAAAAAATTATGCTACTTAAATATCAAGACCATTTAAGGGTTCAGTTTCTGTCCACAATGACACCCTTATGACTATCCCATATTCATGTCCTCACATAACTTTTAAGTCATTTTCCAAGGATGCTTGGAAACATTCATACCTATTTCACCAGCCTGCAAGTGGAACTGGAGATTGCTATCCTCCAGAACATCTCTGCAAAAAATTCATTCTACTCGTACAAAACAGGAAATCAGAGGTCATACTTGAAGGCATAACAAGACAACACAAGTCCTACTGGAGTTTAGCCTGTCTCAGCCATTTTCCCCTGTAAACCTTTCCTTCACAAAGTGTGCTTAAACCTTCTTACTTTGGAAGAAAGCTGAATTCCTGAGGACCAGGTCTCCACTGATACAAGTGTCCTATTTCCTATATATCTTAAAGAAAGCTTTAGAGATACTGCACCCCACTTCTGGTCATCAAAATAACTTTTTAATGTTACTTTTTCTTTTAAGCCTGTTACCTAATTCCTATTTCCATCCCCCAACACCTAGCCAGATGTCTACATTCCCTCTACAAGTCTCTCCTTTCCTCTAAAATCAACAAGCCTCTGTCTTCTTTCATACACAACTTAAACTTATAAACACTAACATTTTACAGTGCACTGTAGCTTTCCTTGAGCATGCATTTTGTTATTTCATTCATCAAGAGTGAAGTCCAAAGTAACTCTTTCCTTTTTAGGAAAAATGAAATGCCCAGTTATGCCCAAAACTCTAATACAGGAAGAAATGCAGGTGTATGATAAGGAATAGAATTAGTTTCAACATTCTTTTATCAACTAATAGAGGATGTACTTCTCTTTTTCTACATTACTGCTGTTTTGACAGCACATTATCTCACCCCATATATCATCACTTCAAGCTTTTCCTTACACAAACTGGTATTTAGCCAGGTAAGAGTAACAGTTTTCCTCCAGATACCTCATCAGTCATCATTTAGTAACAATTAAAATCAGCAAGGAACAGAACAAGGGAAAACATCAAAAGAAAAAAAACAGCTTCAACATGCTCCTATTTCACACAGTGTGTGGGACCACTGATTTAACTGGAAGTGTTCACAATAATCAACTTGTAAGAGCATCTGCTTTGCTCCCAAGTACCCATAGAGGTTATGCAGTGACCATGACAAACTTGCACATATAACTCAAAGTGCTGTTATTTTTCCAGCTACTAAGATAGCCTGCTAGACATTTTGCAATGTACAATTACTTTTTTTGCACAAAATACATGAGGCTGCCCAAATAATCTACTTGGATTGCACATTAAGAGATGCAAAACAGCAACACTGTCAGAGGCCTAGCTTCAGCACATTGAGAGAACTGGTCCTGTCAGGACAGAATCAATGTCTCCAGAGAAGTATGCTAACTCATGGGGTTTCACAGTCCCATTTTTAAGTTCTGAGATATGTAATCCTTCATATACATACATAATCCTACAATTATGGGACTGACAGTTCTGGGAATTGTCTGAAGTCTCCTACAAACACCAACACATGCAGGACAGATGTAACCTCATGACTCTGGAAATGAACTGAAAAGCCTGCCTGGAAATTTACATTGCAATGCCTAGTTGACACGGAGATACCACCTTCTTCCAGGCTGAGGCTCGTCCCAACATTGCCTTGCTCTCTAAGGCAGATCAAACCCAATCACACACACACCCTCCTGCCTACTGTCTTTTCTCTGGGGCTCCTCAAAGGATGCATCTGGCAAGCAGGGTTTCCAGGCTAAGCAGTGGAGGCCAAGAAATGTTAAAAATTACATAACTCCTTTAAAACAATTAAGGATGAAAATATATTTCATGCTGCTTTTGACTCAGTGTACACACATACACTGTGGTGATCCCAAACCCTCAGTATTTCATACAGGATGCAGCCATTGATCATGAAAGTTATAAAACCTGGATTTAAAAGAGCATTCTTAAAACAAAAGGCCACTTCCTTCCTGCAACCCTCTGTCTGTTGTCTCAAGAGTATTTTCAGGCCACATGGTGAAAACTAATGGGATACAAGACAAGGAAATAATTTCCTCTGTTGAGAACAGGGGAGAGATTCTTCAACATGAGAGACTGTGAAAGTAACACCCAATATAGGAAAGCCCGATGACGGAAAAGCCAGTCATGCCCAAAACATGCCCAGCTCCTAGCTAGTGCCAGGCACTAAGCAAGCACTCCTGCCCTTACTCCAGCACGTTCCTCGGGTTTTATTTAAAGCTGTAAGTACTCATTCTTTGTGCGATCTAATCCAGCCCCGATACTCAGAAATACATTTATTTCTGACTCACACCTCATTTCCTACTCCCCCTGTCATTCTAAGGAATGTTTCCAGCGTGTGATCAGACACTCACAGGACCTGTCAGTTTTACTGATGCAAGCTGTTTACCTTCCCGCAGCTCTCTTAACATCTGTAGGCGTGTCGCAAATTACCTGTAATTGCAGGAACCTTGATTTTGCTTGGTGTCGTAGCTGGTCGGATGTACTTCACATAACGCGCTCACAGAGTGCTGCTGGGAGGTGAATAAAGATTTCGCCCTAAGTTAAACGCGTAACCATCAGAGACAGGAGCATTCCCCACCAAAACTGCTCGCGGGCTTCGAGCACTCCCCGTCACGCTCAAGCCGGGGACGGGAAGCAGAGAGCACCCATGCCGAGCAGGGGAAATCCTGCCGGCGCAGGGTGGGCAGCGCACACGGCGGCTCCGCGCCCGGCCCCGCTCCCGCCCCGGCGGGCAGCGCCACCAGAGCTCCCGGCGGCGCCGCCGCGGCCCCGCAACAAGTGCGGCCTCAGCTGCCCGGTAGGAGCTGCCCCGCCGCGCCCCTTCCCTTCCCTTCTTCCTCTCACCTGCCTCAGCGGCCCCGCTGCTGAGGGACGCTCACCCCGCCGGGAGCTCCCAGCGTCGCGGCCGGGCTGCGCCTATTAACGTGGCTCTGCCAGGGGCTGCGGAGCGAGCGGCCCCGGCCTTGCCGCCCCGGAGCTTTAAGGTCCCTCCCCGCTCACCTGCCGCCGCTTTTAGCCCGCCCTTCGCCCGGCCCCGCCCGCGCCATCTCCTCCGGCTACCCGCGGAAGCGGCGGTGGGAAACCGGGGCGGGGCCCGGGGCCCATCCCCGCCGCCCTGCCCCGCTGAGGGGGCTGCGCCTAGCGGGGCTTCCAAGGTGAGGAGCAGAGCCAAAACAAGGGGTGGGAAGGGCTTGTGTCCGCCCCCGGGCCGCTTTCTGCCGCGGAAGGGCTGGTCTGGGGTGGTAGGGGGATCTTGATCATCCCTCCCCTGAGGGGAAGGGAGATCAAGGTAACAATAGATACCTGAGGGGTTTTCGGGGGAAATGCATATCTATTTAAGATAATAGGGTCGTGTTTCCATCTTGAGGAATCCAGGTAGTCAGAAGGGCCTTGGGACAGAAAAAAGCCGGGTCTTTTCTCCTGGAAATCATTAATAGAGCTACTGGCCAAACGCAGAGGGAAGAGCCAGTAGTTTCTGGCTTTTTGGGGTTTGTTTTCCAAGTGCGATTGAAATGCTAGAGCAGTGCCCTGCAGACTCGCAGGCTTTCACGGAGATGTGCGTGTTTGCCAGTGCAAAGAACTATTTTGGAGAGTTTTCTGTTTCCAAGGAATACAGTTGCTGAGGAAACAATTCACTTCAGGTTCAAAAATCCCTGCCCAAAACTGTGTACCCTGTCTTGCAGACAGGCACATCAAATTAAGTAAATCATTTGTAAACCTCTTAACTAAGTTTCCAAAGAAAATGTACACCACAACTGGACAAACAGGACATTTGCTCAGACTTCAGGTGAAAAACTCTTGTGTTTGTGTGTGTTTGGAGTATAAGGACCCTATGATAAATTACTTCCAACAAAGTTCTACTGCCTTGTCTTTCCACCTTCTAGAATACAAGTAATCCCTGGGGAAATCTTTAGCAAAAATCAGTTACTTAATTTTGATTTCACATTCAGGAAGAAGAGGTAGGAATTTCTATCACAGACAATCCAATACTTGAAAGATAAGAAATCATCATCAGCTGTGCTTTAAACATTAGCCTGTGTCTCTGTGCTGCTCATCTTTCCTCCCACCCTTTCTTACCCTTGCAGTTACATCCACAGAACCTGTACATTAAGACCATAGGAAAATTTGTGTTGGAAGAGATCTGAGGAGGCTTGTAATCCAACCTATTGATCAAAGCTGGATCAGCTCTGGGACCATTCATTAGTTATACCCCATCCAGGGGGAACCCGGGGAAACTGGGTCACTGTAGCAGCTGTAGGACCAGGCCCAAGGTATATGATGTGATGCTGAGCTAGACATGCAATAAATATCTGAGGGCTGAGTTTACCTGTGCTTGCTGACTTCTGTGGGAGTTGTGTGTTCAGATGACGTTCAAGGTCCATGTGTATGGCGTGTGTGAGGAAGGGAGGTGGCTCTGGGCCTGGTCATGAATCTGCACTTTGCAAAAGGGAAAGCCCATCTCCTAATGGAAGAAAAGCTTTAGAAGAGACATCTGGAACTCATGAGTTGTTCTCTCTCCAGTCACCTTCCAGCTTGATTCACTGACCTTGAAAAAGTGAAATGTGTCCTTTTAAGTGCGAAATACTTTAAACATTGGTTATGTTTAGCTCAGCAGAGGATTTTAAGTTTTGTGCTGTCCTTGCTAGGCTGTGTTTGCCACCAAAAAGAAGTTTGGTGATTTTTTTTTTTTTTTCAGTAAGAGAAATATTGTGGAAATAGAAATCAAAAATGAAAGTCTTATGAGGAGTAGCTTGAGGGAGGTGGGGGTGTTTAGCCTGGAGAACAGGAGGCTCCCAGGAGACTGTTTTGCTCTGTACAGCTGCCTGAAGAGAGGTTGTTGTGAGGTAGGGCGTCTTCTCCCAGCCAGCCAAGGACAGGAGAAGAGGACACAGCCTCAAGCTGCACCAGGAGATAGTGAGGTTGGGCATCAGGAAGAATTTATTCACTGAAAAGGTGGCCAGACATTGGAAGAGGCTGCCCAGGTTGGTGGTGGAGTCACCACCCCTCGAAGTGATCAAGAAATGACTGGACATGGCACTTAGTAATATGGTTCAGTTGACATGGTGTTGGCCAAAGGTTGAACTGGATGGTCTTGAAGGTCTTTTCCATGAAAAGCTAGTGGAAACAAGGCCCCATGGGTCTCACAGTTGCCTAAAGGCAGACAAGCAGCCATGGGCAGAGTGTGGAGCTCTTGGAGCTGCCTTCTATCAGGTCTTCACTGCATTGCCTTCAAGAGTGTCACAGTTGGAGGCCAACACCTGGTGTTGCTCCCAAGGCAGAAGCACCCAGTTTTGACAGCAAAGAAGAGTCTAAAATGATATTCTGCATTTCCAAAATTTGATAGTAACAAACTATCTATCTATTCCCTAGACAGTGGGGAGCACCAGGTGAATGAGTGACAGGGAGAAACAGACCAGGTTCTCCTCAGCTGGGTAACTCTTTCATCTCTCATTTGTTGAATGATATTTCTCTTACCCAGTAGCACCAGCATCCTCTTTGATTATGAATGATGACTCAAGGGACACTAGGAAAAAAAAAGGAATGGGACATGTGTAAGTGCTGGAAGTTTAAGAATTGGAAGTCCTACTCTTAATCACAGTGTTTCATCTTTATTTATGAGGGTAAAAGGGCATATATTCAGTAATATATGCCACTTAGTAAACAGAGTTAAATTGTACTTATTCCTTTACTGGTGAGGAATCTTTTATTTAGCTAGGATGTAAAAATATAGTGAATTATTTAGCTAGCATATAAAAACTACTGTTTGATAAAACTGTGAAATAAATACTTGGGAATTGATTACTTTGAACTATGACAGCCCCTTCTCCTGCAGTGCACTATAATATAGATTTTCTTTATTGACATGATTTTAAAGTAAAAAGTGAGAAGAGAATGGATAAACATAAAACCCATCCATTACTGACAAATAAACAAAGAGGAAAATAAAGTTACAGGGTTCAGAAATTTTGTGTCACTAGATGCCTCACAAGATAATGCAGTTTGAAAATAATTTTTTTTTTAAATAGAGTTGTCACAACATCCTGTTAACCAGAAGTAGCTTTAGGTATAAAGCCCAAATTTAGGATAAGGTCAGCCTCTTTGATAGTGCATGTTATTGTCTAGAAGGTCATCATCACAGTAAAGGTCATAATCACAATCATTGACTGCCCTGTAGAGCATTTAAATTATGCTTTTTTAAATATTGGCATGGGTCAAGTTTTTCTTCCGAGCACTAATAAACCAGATTCTGAAACTACTGGAACTGTTGACTGAAATTTTAAGCTGATTTTTATGTACTTCATTAGTGTGAAGATTTGTATAAGAACAAGTCCAACTGCTCAGTCTTAATATTATTCCGAATGGATAAAAGAGGAGGAAAAAACCCAGACCCCCAGGAAGTTTCTTTTCCATTTTTCCATGGCAGACGGCTGCTTAAACACTGTGGTGCAGACTGGAAGCAGGAGGTTTCTGTTTCCTTTCCAAACCTTCACATCTCTAATTAGACTCTTTTTGCCTTCTGACTATTTAGCAGTTCAGAGCAGGGAAAAGAAAATTATGTCCAGTCCTTCAGTGTGAAACTATTGTGCCACTGTGTTTCAAAGTTCACGCTGTCCTGTGGCACATTTATTAGGAGACAACAGGGATACGTATAGTACTGATACTATATACTAAGTCTTGGACCAAGCTCATCTTTGTTGTATGCTGCTCAGAAAGCTGTTCTTCTTCAGCTTTTATTTTCAGTTTAATTTGCTGGTCAGCATTCTACAGGGATTGTGTTAGCCCTTATTTACACACTCTGGGCAAATCCCAGGACCTCATCTAGCCAGGAAAAACACCTGAAGACTCATTTCCTTTTCAATATAATTACTTTAATGACAATGTGTGATATGATAAAGGTTGCCCATGCAATATCCCTGTTCATTAACTATTGCAGCACGTCAAGCATTTGTACTGCCTGGAAAAGTAGTAGGTTTTTTTTTTAACTGCAAAGGCCTTACAGGTACCTGAGAGAATTATTATGATTGCACTTCTCTTAAATAATGGGCAGAGGGCTGTCTCCCTCATCTTTTTGACCTCAGGTTGTCCTTATCAATGAGACCTTCCCTTTTTTGTTTTCAGTTTGCTGATATGCATGGAAAATCCCAAAAGAAACGCACCAGCTACTTTCCTGCTAAGGTAACTTGACTATCTTAGTGATGTCCCCTACTTGTGGAGATAGAAGAAGAAAAATCAAAGCCCCAAAAACCCCTTAATACCAAATTATATAGGGAACCGAAAAAAGGGGATGAAAATGGTTCTTAACATTGCCAGTACATGACCAGCCCAACTCACACCAATCCATATAATTTACACTTTTTAATGTCAAAATGGGCATGGGCAGCTGTTTTAGTACATAGCTGTGTTCTTCCAGGATGGCCTTGGAAAATGTACCTCTCCTGTGTGCCAGTTAGGATAGACTAACCCATTGTCAGGCACCCATCAAAGCCTCTCCATTTCTTAAGCTGACAGCTCTGGATATCCAGCATCAGCCTGATTTGAAAGGCAGAGCTTTCTTCATCCTGAGGCAGCCCAGTAATTTCTGCAACACTATTGCTAATTTGGAAGCTGACAGTTTCAATCTCCCCACCCCTTTGGTTTATTGCAAGCATTTCATCAGACTGGCTGCAGACTGCCGTGTCCTTCTGTGCTCTGGGCGAGGGGGACAAGCAAGGCTGTCAGCAGCAATGCTCAGTTGCTGTGGTGATGTTCCTCCTGGAGCAGGCAGCTGCAGCAAGTCCCCCACCCCAGTGGCACCTAGCCCAGGCTCTGGATGGACCTGTGGAGGCTTCCAGCTGATTTAATTGGTTCATTGTTCCCTGGTTTGATGTAATAAATTCATTGTTCCCCAGTTCAACTTAATTGAGTCATTGTTACCCGATTTAACTGACTGATTGCTGCCTGACTTGATTTAATTAATTACTGCCTGACTTGCTGAATAAGCAAGCTCCTGCTGCCAGCTGCCAGAACGGCTCATGGCTCCTAATCCGTGCTGTCTACCTCAGCCCCTTGTCCTATACCAACCTGCACTTCTCCTGGGAACTGCTCTTGTTCTACTCTAGCCACATCCTCTGTTACCTTCCCTTTTCTGTTCCCATAGCTTGTCCCCTACCCAAGGAGCTCCTGTAACTCACCCTCTAATTCTCCTTTCCATTTTCCTCTGATTTTTCCTGTCTTTAGCCCTGGGACTACCTCCATTTTTCCTCCTGGAGTTCTCACCACTGTGTCTCACAGCAGCCATCCCTGCTTTGATTCCTCTAAAGCTGCTCTTGAGTTCCCCTGAACTCAAGAGCATTTCACTTGTTTCAAGCATGACAGATTGCCCCTCCTATAGTGGGATTTTTTTATATCCTATTCTGCCTGGGAATCCTAGACAGGCATTAGCACTTGTCCAGTGCTCTCTTTCTTTCCTTCATTTCCACTACTTGCCTGTACCCATTTTTTTCTTCCTTTAAGGTACCATCCAGAATCCCTTCCCTCCTCTTGTTGCATGTTATCTGGCAGCCTTTAGGCTCTTGGCTCTTTTTAATCCGTCCCCTGCCCCAGATCTATTCACTTGCTTTGAGATTTCTGTGATCCCTGTAAGGGTATCTTCCCTGATTGCTCATTCTCTTTAGCCTGTTGTTTTCACTTAAGATGTTCTGATGGTGGTTCACGTTTCTTGCTGACTCTCCACTTTCTGGCCCTTACTTCATTCCCCAATCTCCCCAGATCTCTTTAATTTATCTTTCTGTGTTTCACTGTCTCCATTCAGCAGAAACATGAGATATAGCTAAATCTTGTCCTCTTTTCTCAGCTGTTCTGCTGCACATTCTATCTGATGTCAGTCTGGGAGCAGGCATGCACTTGTTCAAGCAGAGAATTACTGTTCTCCAAAGTAATTGTGTCAAGGTGTAAGTCTGAATTTATATTAATGATCAGCATGAGTCCAGACTTCTCTGTGACCACTTCAGTGCATAGAGGTGAGGTCAGCTTTGCCTGTGCTGTCAGTCCAGTATGCACAACATCTTGTGTGAGCAGATATCCCTCCTGGCTTTGCATTGTCCAGGCTTTGTTAGCCATTACATACTTCCTGTTCATCTGCACTGGCTTTATTTATCCATTTTTCATGTATTGGAAGAAGGTTCAGGAATAAGTGCTTGTCTCTCCAGTATAAGCACCATCATTCAGTTGCCTGCTGACATCTGGCTTCTGTATTCTGGGAACAGATACATGGTGTTTCCCCTCCTTCCTCTGGCTCTCTCTTTTTCACTGATTTGTCAATGTTTTCTTGAAGAAAGAATCTCATTGTCGACAAAGACACCTCTTTCCTCCTCAATTCTTTAAGGAACCTTCACTCTTAGGATCACAGAATCATTTAGGCTGGAAAAGACCTCCAAGGTCATTGAGTCCAACCTTTGACTAAGCACCACTTTGTCAACTAAACCATAGCACTATGTGCCATGTCTGGTTATTTCTTGAGTGCTTCCAGGGATGGTGACTCCACCACCTCCTTGGGCAGCCTGTTCCAGTGCCTGACCACCCTTTCAGTGCAGAAACCTACACTGCATGGCTGAGGGTCTTCCATGTCACTTGTAGTGAGTTAATCTCTCTCTGCTTTTTTTCATGTATGTAAAAGTCACTGTATTCCTAGGGCATTTTTTTCAAACCCTTCTAGGTTTCATATGGCAGATTACATTGATTTCAAATACCTAAAGACCTTGGAAGATGTTTTAGGGAAGCTCAGTCTTTGGGTTTTGGGGCTTCTTTTTTGTTGGTGTGTTATGGATTCTTTGGTGGGATTTTTTTTTAATTCAGTCACATTTTAGTTTATTTCTTTTTCTTATAGTCTCCTAAAACTGAATGCAGTTCTCTTAGGTTTCTCCCAGTATGTTCAGCAGAATAATCAGCTTTTTTGCACCCTAGTTAATGCAACTCAGCCATATTTCTGCTGCTCTAACATCTGTTCTCTCCCCTCTATAGGTAATTCCTTTTGAATTCATCTTTGCAGATCCTTTCCTGCTGTTAGCTTCTGCACATTTGTTAATTTACAGAGGCCATCAGACTTTGCAGATGATACAGATACTGGCAATCCCTCTCACATTACTGGGATATGAAGGTATGACACCCAGTCCTGTTCCCATGAAAGCTGGTGCCAAACCTCCCATAAAATGTGATGAGAACAGGACTGGGCTTCAGAATCTTCATTCCATTCTCCATGATGGCAATCAAAATAACATTAAAATTAGAAACAGAATTAGCAGGTGCCAGACTCTTCTTGTTATCTTCCATCTTCTGTGTTTGGTAAGATGTTTTCCTGATAGTGGTTGCATTCACTGAGTTCATATATACAAAATATTAATGCTTCAGGCTTTTCATAGTGTGAAGGACATGTTAAGAAAAATTGAGGACTCTCTTCAATGTACAGCCTG
The DNA here is from genome assembly GCF_037042795.1 of Molothrus aeneus. Taxonomy (NCBI): domain Eukaryota; kingdom Metazoa; phylum Chordata; class Aves; order Passeriformes; family Icteridae; genus Molothrus; species Molothrus aeneus. Next base: position 44,008,841 of record NC_089647.1, read on the forward strand.
CCTTTCTATTTGTAATTGCAAAGCACTACCATGGCAAAACCAGTGCTGCATAGATGGCTAAACACTATTTGTGTCCTTTTACCTTTATTTGGTGTGAAGCATATCATCTTTTTCTGAAGTGTTAATGACTGACTGAAGTTATTCCCTTTTTCAGCCCCACCCTGCACTTAGATAATTCTGCCCTTTGGGAAAACACTGATATCAAGCACACTTCCTTCAGAAATGAAGTTGGATCTGTGTAAGTAATTTAATCAGAATTTTCAATTGGTATCATTACAGTGATATAATTATCATGTGTCACTGTGTGCTAATAAATACAAGAAATAAACCCCCAAAAGTTTTACAAGATTATTTATGCAAGTAGTTTTATCTCAAACTGAGAAGCAAACACAAAATCAGATGTGGAGTCATTTTGATGTGCTTGCATGCAGGGCAGAATTGTGCATTGTGAGATGCTCATCATGATGCAGTCATGAAAGGCAGAACTGTTTATGCACTGGGAGGTAGCTCAGGTCTCTTTTCTCCACATTTGGAAGTCTGAAGAATTTTCTGTCTTCCTCTGTCTTAATCCGGTAGGTTTCCTTCCTCTGCATTTCAAATTACAGAGCTGTGCTGAAGGACACAGGACAACTTCTAACATGCCAACATATAGTTAACATTAGTACAGGGAGCTGAAAAGTCGGTATCCTACACACATAACCTTAGAGATACGTGTTAACAAAAAGCCCTGTCCCTCCCATGCATGCTAAGAATACCATCAGCAAATGTCACTACAGTATGTTCAGGAGTTGAAAATTCTCCAGATAAATCATGATGGTAATTATGTTCTGTGTCTCTGGGCAGGGATGGTTGAATAGCCCTAATTTGGAAAGTATTTGTTAGACTCTTCTGAAAGAAGGTCAACTTCCAAGAAGCAAGAGGAGCCTCATGAGGGGCATCTTGTAGAGGCCACATTTCAAAGGCTAGGTCAGGGTGTTGTTGGTGTGTTTGGGTTCTATGCTTTCTTGGGTTCTATGTTATGGGTTCTGCACAGGTCATAGAAAATTAATGAATATAGATAACAGCAGAATTTGGACAAAGGAGTTTAACCATTTGTGTCTGCTTCTATTTTACAGCCAGTAAGAGACCTAAATTTGGGAAAGAATATATAAATACAAAGCTGTATAAATGCACAAGTTGTCCATTTGCCTTACTGGCTCAGTCAGGCAGAGTAAATATATATAACCCTCTAGTTCAGCTACTTCACTGTCACAGGATCCAGACTCTCACCACTAAAAAAATGGTCTTCCTCTAAGATTTGCTTTTTATTTTGTATTCCAACTTCTTTTTTCTGAAAAGCATTTACAATGTTTTATGCAGTTGTGCAAAGAACAGTGAAGCATGTTCTGCTGGACAGAGGCTCTGTAAATTAACCCTTAAATGTGAGCTGATAAGGTCTATAGGATTTAGCCTTAGAAACACAGTGAGTGTGGGAACTTAAGAAATGCAGCGCAAGAGTCAAAATTAATTAGTTGCTAAGTTCTCAAATGACTTATCTCCTTCAAATGTTTTGCTCTCTATGATTGTTTAGAACCTGCATAATTCCATAGAGTCACGGCTTTCATATATTCTTTATGCTTTTTTATACACTTCATCTGTGGAAGGCCATAGTTTCTATTGGCAAAAAGGATGATTGTGGTTAAAGTGTATTTATGGGCCTTTGACTGCCCCATCACTGCGTAACTGCAGCTGCATATTCACTTTCAGAGGTATAATTAGTCATGAGAAAATAACTTCAAGTATTATTGGTTACATTGACATTTTCACTTTGTAAATGATCATGTCTGAGAAATGCTGTCATATACCTTCCTATAGGAAGTGTCACAACTAATGTCAATCTTCAGAGCTCCAGGTGTACATTTTCCTTGATGCCTCTGGGGCGCTGAGGGTCTGACATGGATGTTTCCATAAATCCACAAAATCATTCACAGGGACCATTGAATAAGCGGGTTACCTACCTACATGTTTGCAGAAACAAGCCTTAATGAGTAAATGGCATCAATCTCAAGCCCATGTGATAGAAATGCACAAGTATCAATGCTGTCTTCATGTGCTAAATATTCCCTAATATTTGGCCAGAGTGGAAAAATGGCTTCATGCTGGTACAGAATGGAAACTTCAGCAGTTATTCACATTTTTCCTCATGAATTAAAGGAAATATTCTCCATTAATTTGCTGCCCACTCCCAGACTTCCAAGTTGAAAAAGGAGCTGGCTCTCCCAGAACTTCCCATGTCTCTCCTGACAACTGGGCCAAGGATCTTATGTTGTCTCTATCTTAAGGGATGCTGGGCTTCCAAAACATGGCAAGGGCTTTTCCTTTACTGGCTGTTTAAAAGAACTAATTCCCATTACCTTCCTCCTTATCTCCCTTGCACCATAGCAATGAAATGAGAGAGCAGGTAAGAGCTTGCCTTGAAAACATTATGTTTAACTGTGATGAGGTCCATGGAACTCCAGGGGGTCTCATGGTTCATATCCTCCCAAGTCCTCTTTCTCTGCTCCCACACATCCTGCTGCTTCTCACTTGGGGTGTGTCACTGCTCTTTGCACCTTCTAGGCCAAGAGCAAGATTTTTTCCCTGTTCTCACAAGCATTTTGATTATCTAAGCAGTTCAGCAAGCAATGGCAAAATAATAATGAGTTTCCATGAGTTACTCCAAATGGATTGTGACTTTGATTTAATGATTGGCAACAAAGGAATGCAAGATTTTGCTATGTCAGCTACTGGATTAGAGCAGGAGTCATTCCCAGCACATGCCCACAGGAGCATCTCCAATGCAAAATGCTTTAATCACTCCTCATGCAAGCTGAGTACAGGTGACTCTGCAACATGAGCAGAAAGCTAGCAGCATTTTCCTACTCAAGCACCATCTTCCCCAGGCCCAGCACTTGCCTAACTTTTGAAAGAATTAAGTTATGGAGATGGAGTGACTAAAGAAGGTCTTGACAAACCTCCCCTCTTCCTTTCAGGAGAGAATCACTAAGTTAGACTGCCAGTCCCTGCAGAAAGAGAAAGTAGGAAGGGATTTTTCCAGCTTTCATCCCTCCTTTGTTAACTCTCCATTCCCCTCAATTGAAGCCTCTGAGATAATCTTTCCTCTAGTGCTAGAATCCCCAGATGGGTAGGTCAAGGTTGTCAGGCCAGTTTTGTCAGAATAGTCCCAGTTCAATCGCAGGCTTTCTTTAATTTGGTCAGGTACAACTCATACCTCATGGCCTCATGAGATCCTACCTGAAGAAGTAAGAAATATATCCTTTGCCCCACAGGACATAATTACAGTAATCCCATGGGGTGTCCTCTATCCCCTGAAGCATGTGGGCTGCTGTGAGAGACATGGTGCTGAGATCACCCAGTCACTCTTAGCACCCTGCTGAGCCCATTAGTATTATCTAAGAGTTTTCATTCAGCCAACACTATTGACTTTCAGTGGCCAGTGAATGCCTCTCATCTAACTCCTGCTCAGCAGAATGGGATGGTCTCTACTTAGCCAGCATCTCCCATCAGACACTCCAGTTAGGATTACATCTGTGGATAGCCTATCCCATCAGAAACCACCCCAGGCCACAGCTGTTCCTAGCTAACCATGGGCTAACATGCCAACCTTCTCCCCCTGCCCAGATGCCCATCCAGCCCTCTCCTCTCTTCTTCACCAGAGTTGCCAGAGAGACGTCAGCTGAGTGGGCAGAGGTTGGGCAATGCAGGTCAGTCATACCCTCTGCTTTGCCTGGTTTGGCATGATGGCATTATTTTCTGGAGCAGCAGGAAGATCCAGGGAGCACCTGTGGTTCATGAAGGATGCAATCTCCAATTTTTTCTGCTGCTTTGGGTGCGTGTCTGTGTGGTAATCTGCAGTGTGGGGATTACCAAACTGACTCAGGTCATGGGGAAGCCTTGTCCCATGACACTTAAAGGTCCCCACTGAGTCTGTGCTAGACACGTTTAGGTTACAGGAGAACCTCTTTCTTCACCATCCAGCAAACCAGTTTTTCTCCTAAGGAAGGACTCTTCCCATTTATCCCAACCTTCTGCCAAGCGATGAATGGACTCCTGCTTACCTTGTCCTGACAGTCATCCCCTTTGTCATGTGCACTGGCTAACATCTCTGAAATTCTGTCACTCAGGAGTTTGGATGTTTTGGATTGGTTTTAGTGGATGAGATAACACAGCCTAACTATGATCTCCTATGGCTGCAAACCTCCAGCTTCATGGGTGTCCTCCCACTGTGGGAACTTCCTGCCTTGCTGTGTAGAGCGAAGAAGGGAGGTCACCTTTGGAAACTGCCTTCTGTTCTTCCTTCCCTCACTGCATGCAGCAAAATTGTTGTCCTTCCACCATGGTCAAGATGTGCTGTGGCTGCAGGGGAGGAAAGATTTGCCTCTTAGCCATGAAACCAGATTTGCTTTGGTTGTAGATTATTCTCCACCTAGTGAAAACAGTCAGGAAATTTGTTTTGGACTATGGAGTTTGGCTTCTCCGTACAAGATTTTCAGCCACTCATCTTGGCTGGTGTTGGAGAGATAGGAGAGAGGGCAGAGACCATCAACTGAATGGAATCACCAAAGTGCTCCTGACATAAAACATGGGACAAAATCCATATGAAAGCCAAGTGAAAGGCAGACACAAAGAAATGTTATGCAGTGCTTTGGTTATCTATGTGGTCTTCCGCCACAGGATAGGAAGACTAGAAAAAAGGAACGGGCAAGTATGAAATTGGATTGGCAACAATCAACAGCATAACCAAAATGGACATTTAATAATGTGTAGAACAGCTGACTCAGATTTTGATGCTGTCTTTTAATTTAGGATCAATGCCTGTGTAGATTACGTGGCACATTTGCCAGACAAGTTCTCATAGAATATAGATGTTAATAGAGTGGATAATTATTTGTATTTTGTGCCAAGCCAAAAGCCACTTTATGGAAAGGCTTTAAATGCAAGCTTAACAAAATTATTCAAATGCAGCAATGAGAACGGGAAGGTTGATCAGTGCGTAAAGGATGATTCACATCTAACTCAGACTGCTTCCTTTTTTATGTGAGTCGCTTTAAATTTAACAAAGAAAATCCTCTAACAGTAGTTTTCAACCTGGGCAGGCAAAGGCTTCAGCTATTGAAAAAACAGTGGTCTCCTGCACAGAAAGAATATGCAAATAGTCCCCAGTGGGAATTTTGGAGGGCAAGATCTGCTGACACTTAGCCACATCCCTGTTCTGGTGTTTCCTTGTATCCCTGCAGAAGATGGGGCTGCTGAAAGCAAGCTCTTTTCTGGGCTGTTTTCCTGTGCTGCAGGGCTGATGCATTGCTCTGAGGTGCTCAGGGTATGAGGGGGAAGCCGGGTGCCTATGAAGCCTTTTAACTCTTCACAAGCATAAACATTTCTGTTTAACTTCCAGAATCCCTCTTCCCTCAGGGGAAACTGCTACTTGTTTCTCTTTTTCCAGTGGATGTAAGAGCAGGCCTGTTATTACTGGCACTCTCTTCCCATGGATGCATTTTTCTTGGTTTAAGAGATTTTGAATTTTTAAAAGGGAAACATGAGACTTTTTTTTTAAACCTTCTGTATTTTATGTGAGCAGAGGAGTTTTCTGTGTACATTTTATATCATCAGGGCCTTGAACATGAGTGACTTCTTCTTTACCTGGTACTTCATATATAACTCTGTTCTTTCTTTAGCCATGAAATAACCACGCCAATGAGAAAACAAAAGTCATTGCCTACCTATAAAACAAATAGTAAATTTGCAAAACCAGAGTACAAAGCAGAACTAAATAGCTGCTCTTTCCCTCTTTTTATGAGAGATGAGTCTTGGACATAAAATCCACATCCCAACTGTAAGCAGGAAGGAGAGCTGCAATGCACAAACATCCGGAGGATTTGGGGTTGTCAGGTGCTTCTGTGATGTTTCCCAGCATGGACCATACCCTACCAGGACAATCCTTATCCAGCAGCCCAAGACCTGGCTGCTGCAAGCACTTTCAGGAGAGACTCTGCCTTCTTCTGGGGTGCACAGCCATGGCTGACACAGGCAGTTGCTGGGTCAGCAAAAGGACTGAAATTTGTGCCTCCAAAATCTGGGTCATGGACCATACCACAAGCTACACAGGAGTAGAAAATATTTTCTCATCTTGATGGTTTGCTACCTAGAGTCACGCTCTGTCAAATAGTGCCAAGACCTACCTACCTTTCCACTTTTGCTATTACCTCAAGGAGCCTATTTTATTTTCCCTTTCTCTCCTTAAAAAAAAAAAAAGTCCTGGAAACAGCCTTACTAAAGTGGATACAATCCAACTAAAGCCTAAGCTCTGAAACAGATTTTCCCCCATCTTTGAGGGCATTCGAGTCCTCCCTATGCTAAGCACTGGGGCTCTGAGTGCATCTCAACAGCATGTAGTGGAGCTCAGAGAGGGAATTGGACCAGCTTTTGTTTCATGTGCCTCTGTGGTGACACAGATCACCTCCTATGTATTGGCCCCATTAGGAATGCAGGAGTCTTCCAAACCCTTTTGGGAAATCACACATCCACTTGAGCTTCCCTGCTTAGTTTCCCAGCCTAACCCCAGACAACAAGTGTTCCCTGGGACTTTTCCTTGGGGGACCCTGTGGCATGAGGCAGGAAGGAGTTTTGGGAAAGCTTTACATGAGCTACTTATGTGTGACCTTGATCTGTCCTCTTTCCCCTTCCCAAAGTCAGGGTAATACTTTAACCTTGGCATTGGCTGGCTGGGGGCTGGTGGTGCCACTCAGCTTGTACCTAGAGGCTTCCAGACTGCTCTGGAGCACTCAAGTTCTCATCCATAGCTCTTGTCCTGCAAGGTAAAAGGTAAGGTTAAAACCTTGGCACAGAGCACCCTGATCCCTCTGGGCCTGGTGGAAAGTTTGCACTAATTGAAAGAATAATGGCACACATCAGACATACACATAGTGAGGAGGGACCAAAGGAACTTACTGAAGACAACAAATCTTAACAAGTACGGGATACTACTTTTAAGTAGTATTTCATATATTTCCTAGTGCTTAAGGGCAAAATTCATGCCTCCCAAGATACTTTCCTAAGCTTGCAATGCATGACATTTGCAACAGAGTAAATAGGTACATTTTAACACTTTTCATGTCCACAAAGATATCTCTGTAACCTATACCACATCAGACATTCACAAGGCAACAGCATGATATGGGAATACATTTTAGTGTTGTAAAGATTCCAGAGGAGACCCATTCCTGCTCTCCCTCCCAGAGGGGTCCAGGCTGCCATTACAACCACATTGAGCAAGAAGCAGGTGGAGATCTGCATTAACCCCTTAATTAAGTGCTGAGATGGCAGTCACAAGTCAGGGTGTGTCCAGAACAGCCAGATGAATAACTGCAAAGAGCAGGAATCCCATTTGAGCCCCACAGGGCTGTGGACAGTGCCTGTGGTAACAGCACTGAATTTAGATGCAACGTTCCATTTCTGGAACTTAAAGAAGCTGATGGTGATTAGCCAGCTAAATCTGCTATCAGGAGGCAGAAATTTCTGTTTTGGAGCATGGAGGAATCAACCTGAGAGCCCCAACATCAAGCAGCTGTCAGCACAGGACAAGGAGACAGACTTAAGGGCACCTTTGCCAGAAGACTGCTCTGGTGTTATCACATTTCCTTTTCTTTGTTTCCCAGTTACAAGAAAAATGTAACTATAAATTCTGTTGCTGTCTGTCCTGGAGGTGTGTGCTGCAGGAGACCACAGGAAATCAGGTGGGGTTTATCCCACCTGCCAATGCAGAGATGGCAATAGATGGTGATGGTTGACGAAGCTGTTGTTTTTAGCATCTTCTCCATAGCCTCCCCCCAGGACACCAGGGGGACAAATGATGTTGCCAGTTTGGTAGAAGAGTTTGGTTGAGGAACACAAGGTCAACTGAGCTGCTCTGCCCAGTCATGGCCACAGGAGTAGTCAAGGTTGTTCTCTCATACAAGGAATGAAGGGTCCCAAGGCAGGAGTGTTCCTTGGCCCAATGGGTTGCTTTGGCAGGTAAATGGTACTTGGGTTGCAGGTGCTGCAACACCTCAGCTCAGCAATCTGTACCCAGATCTCAGCCATTCCCTGTTGATCATAGCCAAGACAGCATCCCATAAGAAGAAACTCTGGGAAAAAATTAATGGATGTACAGAAGAACAGTAGAAATGTAGAAACATTATCTAGAACTGGACTTTCAATATCCCTGGCTCATCACAATCCAAGTTTTCTTGAGATCCTCATCAACCACCTCTCTCAACATTATCAGGAGCTAAATGTGTGGGAAAGAAAAAAGCAAAGTATCTCAAGAATCAAATTGCCATGCCAACTAGAAGGCAAATATATGTCACGAGATAAATCTCCTTGTATAGAGCAATGTGCAAAAGTGAAACCAATTCATTTTCTAACAAACATCAGTGCAAATTTCAAACAACACTGAGTTTTCATCTTTAGTTCTTTTCTCCTCCCTTTATTCTTTCTTCCCCGTTTTCCCATCTTAATTTCATTTTGGTAAATATTTCTCCCTGTTGCTCAGATAACCATATCTGATTGCTGAGACTTAAAGCGTAACCGATGATGAAAGACGACCTGAGGGATATCGGAGTGCACACACCACAGGGGTGTGGACATAAATCTCTGAAATATGCTAGCAGTATGACCAGAGTCGTTCTACCTGTAGGTTAAGTCAAGATAAGAACTTGCCTGATGGTTGCACACACAGGATTAGACAAAACCAATCCTTCATGCTTGTTAAAAATCCACCAGGACTGTGGGCTTGAGATGGAGCTGAGCCTGCAGGTTGGGGGAGAAGGGGAGCCTCATGTGTCTTTTGACACAAAATTTGATGATGACCCTCTATCCCAATGCTGCACTCCCAGATGAGAGAGTGGGAACAGAGGGTTAGCCTTACCAGCCAGGACCAGGGGTTTTGCCCCAGGTGGGCTTTTCAGTTCAGGGCTGGCACTGTTGCAGCAGGCCCTCCTGCACCGGGTTCACGAGCACCTCTGCCTCTTCATGGCAGGCTTCAGTGTCACCTGCAGCTCAAGGTCACTTCTGGGCACTGGTGGCAGTGGCGGAGGTGGCTGTCCCTGGCAGCAGCCAGCCCTCCAGGGGGTTACGTAAAGGCAGTGGAACACGTCTGCTCTGGGCACAGGCAGTGAGGCATGCGGTGAGTGGATGACTAATACCCCCACACTGGCCTACCTAGAGCCGGAGCGGCTTCGCTACCTGCTGCTCTGGTGGGTCCCCACAGCACCAATGGGCAGGAGAGAAAGATGACCTCTTCCTGTAGTGGATGGCAGGTGGAAAAGCCTCCCCTCACTCAAAGATGCTGAGCAGGGTTTGCCCGTTCATACGTGAGGAGAGCTTAAATTTCACAAGAAAGACATAATCAGAAAATACTGCTGCAGCATACAATCCTGCACTTCTTGCACTTCTGCCTCAACATCTTCATACAGAACCTTCTTAGAAATTATTTACAAATACCAAGCAAAGTTGAAGGCACAGCCATGCAATGCTGGTCATCGGTTTGCAGGATTTTATGAGTGCTGACTGATGATAGATACTCTTTTTGAAAAGTCAGGGCTACTTGTGTCACCTGGTGAGTGTGAAGATCTCTGCAAACAGCACAGGCAAGCAGAAAAGGTCAAATCAAAAAAAGTTCCCACAGTGCATTATTAATCCTGCAGATTGTGGAAATAAAGAGTCATCTTAAAGTAGCCAAATGATCTAATATAAAGAACTAATAAAAAAACCTTCCCAGACTATTTACAACAAATAGAAAGTGCTCTTGACAATGAAAGCTTTCATGGTTTTACCCCAGACCTCTGATTCTCAGATGCTGGCAGTACTGGAGCAGTGGTAGGTGTGTGTACCCGCTTTGCCATTGCATGGCTTCTCAAGCCTAGCCCAGGCAGGGTATGTCCTGCCCCACCACAGCTGGGTGTGGACAGGTCCTGATGGAGAGCATCTCTGCCTGGAAATCTGAATTTGAGAGACTCAGGTGTCAAAGTGACTCTCAGTGGAAAGCTATGGCCATAGACATGCTATTTTTAACAGTTGAAAGCTATTTAATGTTTAACCCCTCAGTTCACCTCTCCCTTCAGATCTGTACCTCTAGCATTAATGCAGTTATTGTTCAAGTGTTTAAACTTTCCTTATTATCAATCAGCACTGAAACCGAAAACACTCACATTGTGGATCCATAATTTCTCGCTCTCCATCAGGTGTTAAGATGTCATGGGACAGCTGCTGGGTTTTTGCAGACTTTTGGACCCATTTTTATGCTGAAATTCTTTATGCTGAGGCCACTGATTGGGCTGTGCAGCAGGACAGCAGCAGGTATCTGCTGCCAGCAGTGACACAGAGGAGTGCAGGGCTCATCCATCAGAGCAAAGGGAAGGAAGCACTGCTCTAAATGAGGATGTTTGTGCCACAGCAGTGGATATGCACAGAGAGGGAAGATTTTTTTCCTTACAAGCATGGGGCTAGGGCCTTGGCCATAGCTTGCAGTTGGCAGAGAACAAGCAGCACCTGGCTTAGGAGGAGAGCAGGGAATGGAGGATGACTCACAGCCCAGCCTTGTCCTCCCTTCCTGCCAGCCACAAGTGCTGGGCAGCAGATTTCAGAGAGGAAGAAAAGGACAAAGCCACTCACCATCCACTCCTGTTTCTCCACTGATTCACTCTTTGCTCATCTAGACAGGGCTGAAAATAACAGCATGCAAAAGGAAGGGCAAAAGGTGCAGGCAGCCCAGGTGGGAGGTCTGAGTGTGCCAGAGTTTGGCTGGGATCACCACTGAGCAGGGTGTGGTCTGCTCAGGCATGGCAGCAAATTAGTCTGAGGATGGGGAAAAGGCACATATTATCTTCACTCCTCTTCAAACAGAAGTGAGCATTGATATGATGTGATTTAATAGAGGCTAAAGATGTTTGCATTAATTAACTGGAGTGCAGGGTCCTGGTCTGGACATGGTACTTGCAGACCTGGACAAAGTGAGAAGTATTCAAGGAGCACAGGAATCAAGAGAATTATACACCAAGGGATTCAAAATGAAAAACATGGCTCATTTAGTCCAAGGAAAAAATATTTCCAGAACAGAGATGGAAACAATCCTCTAACACATACGGCCTTCTTGGGAAAATGATTGTTTTACATTATCTGTAGACAAAGACATGAAGAAATCAATTTTTCTTCTGCAACAAAGAGTCCTTTGACAACCCACTAGGGAACATTTCCAAGATGTACAAGGCATGGAGTGTGGGGAGAGGCTGGAGAATCCCTTTCCAGAGAGATTTTTCAGGAGTCCTTAGACATACCTGGGTGTGATGTTTTGCTGCACTGAGTGCCTGTGGTGGGGGTCCAGTAGGGCTCCCTGGCCTTGGGATGTCTCAGTGCTGAGAGGGAGCCCAGCAATCCTGCCAGGTTCCTCCTGGCTTACATTTCGTCGCCTCAAACCTGGCATTAAGTATTCTTGGCTAGAGTTGTGACTTGGCTTGAACAAGCATTTGATAAGATCCATAAAGCTAAACACAGATTACTGCTCTATAAGAAAGTGTTGAACAGCAAATATGCCCCACTTTCTATGATCTAAACCATGTTAATTCTCTAAGCACAATTCATAATAAGCACAATTCATAATACATCTGGAGCCAACTATTTCCATCTACTTATAGACAGTGTTAAGTGAACTACTGTTTTAATTTTGCTGAGCCAAATAGAGATAATACCCCCAGGAAACAATTTAAGTCTGTAAAAAGTAAAAATGACAGTGTAGGTTGCTAAGTGATTATGATTTGCAAAACACAAATACTTAGACAAAGGAAGTGATTAATTCAGGACATTCTTTATATATCACTACTATAATCTTTTCAGCTGCAGACCATTATGTACCCTTATCTCACAACATATTCACTTTGTTTTACAACCAATCCTTTTAATCTGCCTGTTTTTTTCAAATTCACATCTTTTATTTACCCAGCCTTTTGCCTGCTGTAGCCATCCTCACTCCATGGAATGACACCCATGGACCCATCACACACAGGATCAGAGACATTTGCACTTGAACACCAAAGAGAGGTTCAAACAATGGTTCCAGTACCAGTGTACTGTCCAACACAGGTGGCTGAGCAAATCTCCATTTGTCATCATCCATGGACGAGTTGGTGGTGCAGAGTCCATCTGCAAACATAGCACCTGTTATTTATTAATTCCTGCACAACAACATTCTGCCCTTTGCCTTAGGTGAAGACACTGGAGATGAGAGGCTGTAAATCTAAGGTGAAAGGACTGATGCTTGCAGGAAATGGAGAGTGTTGTCACTAATTTAAATATGTCTGCTGTTTATACTGTCTTACATACAGTGACCAAGGAACAGCATTCAGATCTTCCATGGGAATATTGCTCCCAGCCCCTAAATGCCAAATTGCTGCTCATAGAAATGAGAGATACAGGAGCTCCACAACTCCTTGGCCCCATTAGTACTTACCTCAGACAATGGCCTGAAGGTTTGCTAATTCTTGAAAAACTGCAATCTTATTGAAACCTTTGTTTTGTTTTATGACAGTCTTGTCATTTTAGTTTGCATGACATTGTTTACCCTGTAAAATGCTGCCTCCTGAAGCAGATGCCTTCTACAAGGAATGAGCATGACCAGCCCATGGCATCCCCAGCTTCCTCTCCAGCTCCCTGCCCAGATCACCAAGGCTGCTTCCAATACTCACCCCAATACTCCCATTATATCTCTAAGGAAGCATTGAGGTGATCTTCCATAAAATCAGGGAAGGGCAGTAAAACTGTTAGTCGGTATCTATTTACACTCTCCTAGTTTTGCAGATTTTTTCTGATGTTCCAGCAGCCTTTCCCCACTAGTTTCACATCCACATCCTATTTCTCTCTTCAATTCTCTCATCTGTCATAGCCTCAGTGTTGACACTGATTCGTCCTCCCTGGTTATTTCAACATGCCTCTGTCTTGACTTTATTTCCTATTTCCTTCACATCTTCCTCTTTGTAAAAGTTATGAGTATCTGCTCCTGTGATTTCTTCATTGGTTTGTGCAATGGGGATGTCCCAGCAGCCCTGGCTTGCTCATACCCTTCTGGAAATTATCATATTATGTATTGTTTGTAGAGCTTTACCATGTTTCCAAAATGCCTACCACCACTCTATCTTGGATTGCTTCCTTGAATATTTGTCTTGTTTACAGTAAGTTTGGATTTGGATTTTTTTGTGGTTTTGATTTGGTTTTTTTTTTTTTTGCTTTGTACAATGACATAAAATGCTCTCAAAATATCCCTTTGGAAATCACCTTCTCAGAGCTAGACTTTACTTATTGGGATCAAGTGTCACTCCACTTTTTTCTTCATCTTCCTCTTGGTCTCTTTAGATAAACTAATTTGTGGCTGCATGAGCATGGGGTGTATGCTTATATTAAGCATTAGGCCATGTTGTATATTTTAATTGTTTCTAATTTGCATGTTTATAGGGATCAAGGATCTCTGATTTGTACTAACGATATCTCCGTAATCTCCAAGAGGCGTGTATCAAGCCTTTCCTAAAAGAACTCAAAGACCTCTGCAACTGCTCTAAATAACTTCTTCAGTTGCTCAACTTACACTCAGGAAAACTTTTTAAAAAAATCTAAGCTGTGGATCAGACTTGTATTTGCAGCTTGATACTTGTATTTGCAGCTACAGCAAGCTTCCTACAACCTTGCAAAAGCTTGAAAAATATTATTTAATCTGTTTCATAAGCACTGAGTCCAAGAGTGTAGATAAGTATGTGAAGATGGTCTCCATGCCCACAAAGAGGAACAAAGCTCAAGACCGAGCAAACAGTTAAAATAACTGTCAGCCAAAATCATGGGCATCAGAAGGAGGAGATGTGAGAGGCTGAGCACCAGGTGATAAATCTGCTGGTCTTGGGCTGACAGGGGATCGATCCCAGTCAAGATTTTTTAATTTGCCATGCACAGGGCTGAGAACCATGGCTTAAGTAAGTGATATCTGCTAAGGTGCCACATTCAGATCAGGCTCCTGTGTAGCTCTTGCAACCATTCCCTCTGCCATCTCCAATCCTCTTCCCCTGGGAGGGTGCATGACCCAGAGCACTGCCAACTTCCACCAAGGGAAAAATGGGAATGCAAAGATGTAGTTGAGCATTAAGTAGGCAACTGGAAAATGAGGAAGACTGTAAGGGACAAACAGGCATGGATTAAAAAAATTAGAAATATGGGGTAGAAGGACAGGAACTGTATAAAGGTACAAATGCAAGCTAGGAGAAGGCACAAAGTAAAAAGAAACTGAGTGGGTCAGGACCATTGCCTGTCCTCCTGGGCAGTGAAGGGCAATGCTGACACAGATCTGAGGATCCCCCAGTGCAGCCTCCCTCAGTCTGGGCTATGCTCAGGGTGTTGTTCAGCCCTGTGCTATCTGTTGTGCTGTATATGAGATTATTGCCAAAGATGAAAATATACTGTCATAAAATTCTCCCCTAATAAATTTCCCTTCATTAAGTCAGCTTGCATTTTAATTGTGGAGACTATACTTTCTCCACCCAGTTACTGTGGTTTTCCCAGGTATGTAAACTGGGGATTTTAGCCAAGGGTGGAATTGTGTGAACCATAGCTGGTTCCATTCCAAACCTTCACAAAAGTAGAAGCATGTATTAGGCATTTCATAATTTCCTCACAAAAGAAATAAAAAAAGAGGAAGAACTGTTGCAGATTTGTCATAAGAGTTTTCTCCAGGTAAAATTGTTGGAAATACCACTAAAAAACATGTGAAAATAATAGTTCAAGTAACAAAAATAGAAAGGTCTCCTTGAGAAAACCATGACTGGAAGGACAGTATTTGCCAAACAGGCCTGGAAACAAGCAAAAATGTATCCCATTTCTGGGCGATAGAAAGAAAGAATATGAAGTGAGAGCTGGAGGGAACGAGGGCTCAGAAAAGCTACATCAGTGAGCACTGGTACATCCAACACACATCACCTGTGTGGGGTCTCTGCTTCTCAGGGAGGATGCAAGGAGCTGAAAAGGCAACAGGCAGAAGCCAGGGACTGGGAGAGCTGCCCTGTGAGGCTAAAAAAGAAATATAATGTCCCACATTACAGGGACTGTGCTGACCACAAAAATCCTGCTTCTACTGCCTGTGCCTTCCAGATCCAAACATAAAATCCCTGTGGGCTAAAAATTCTGCCAATAACTTTGCTTTAAGGCTCTCAGAGTAGTTGATCACAAATGATCACAGCAAGCACCAAATTAATAGATAAATACTGAGTCAGACATAGAATAGGGAGCAGCTTCACCTTGGAACCTACCATGAGATTAAATTGGAGAAGTCAAATCTTGCTGTCAACTGGGAGGATTAGGAAAAGGTTGCATTTGCACTCCTGCACCTGCAGCACACAGCACTGTCCTGGAAGGAATGTGAGTCAGAGGAGTTTCTGCCAATGGGCTGCTGGGCTGTGCCTGGGGAATGACCAAAACACACCCTTGGGACACCAGCCATGATGAAACAGGCTCCAGATGGCCAGATTCAGAGTTTAGATCCAATCTACTGAGTGGAAATAATCACTATTCATCACAAAGAGTTTGCTTGTAGAGGCTGGAGTGGGAGGTTGGTACAACATCTGGGTAGCAGTTAATCCCCCTGTGTAGTTTTGAAATTAAAGATGATCCTCTCAGCAGCTGAGAAACATCAGTAGTGAAGGGTCACCACAAGCAACTAATGTGGAAAGAGAGGTGGATGGTGAATGGACAATTCAAAGGAAAGCTTAAAAAAAGGAAAAAGAAGAAATACAACAAAGTATAGAATATACTCATATGGCTACATGAGCTTGGAAATCATGCAAAGGATCATAAATTTTTTTTAAATGGCTGCTAAATACAAGGTTTTGCTTCCCTTAGAGAAACTTCTTGAGGAAATGCACACTAAAAGGATGAGAAGCAACCAGAATAACACTGTTTCAGTGCCACTATTGAAAACAAGCTCACTGAGTGTTGCCAAAAGTAAGGGACAGCTGTGGTGTTAATACTAAACAAACCAGTCTTCCCATGGTAACTGGGTTTTATTCAGTTCTGGTCTTTGTGCTTTCCTGCTATAAACAAGGTGATTGCGTGTTGTTCTAGAAGTGTGTCAACATTGCTTTAATTAGGCAGCTTACAAATCATGTGGCTTTTAAATTACTCATAAATCATGAGCATGGTCATGTTAAAGCCCTCCTTGTAGGCTCTAACATCCAGTGGTGATCACCTCTACCTTTTAACAAAAATTTCAGAACCTTTGACACGACCACAAGAGGAAGGTCCTGCAACCACACACATCCTGGCAAAAGAGCCCCCATGCTGCTGACAAATTGATATTTACATCATGGAAAGTTCTCCAGCTTTCCTCAGACTGAAGTCATGCCATCAGGTAGATGGCAGCTGGCAGTAACCCACATCAGCAAAAATCAGAAAAGCTGCAGCAGGGATCACAGAAAAGAGCTTGGACCAGCACAGCACTAGGGCAGATGGATATCAGCTATCACAGGTAAACTATCTTGGAAGGAAAAAATTGATTTTATAGGTGAATAGTCCAAGTTTGTTAGCCTGGAAAATGGGTAAATGAGGATGAGCTGTTAACATCCATTGCCAGCTCTGCAACAGGCTGTGGCTGGCTTCCCAGGAGCTGGGCAGACTGGCCTATACAGGCAGTACAGCCAAAAGCCCTTTGCTACAGAAACAGGGCAGCAAGCCATGCTGGAGGCCAGCACAGACTGATCTGGCCTAAGAAACAGAACAAACCCCAGGGCTGTGGGCAAGGCTGCCCACATCGCCTGTTTACTGGCCTGCAGCAGCACGGCCAGCAGCAGCGTGCCAGAGCAAAGTCCTTCTGGCAACAGGCAAGAAACTCACCTGCAGCTCACAGCAGAGGTGGCAGCTGGAAGTTACACCTTGATTTGCTCTTCACAGGCATGGGGACAGGACTGCCAACAGGGTGGACATGGCAGTAACTACCCAAGGCTAGTCAGTGGCCACTGTCTGGCCAGTTGTTACAGCACATTTTATGGCAGCACACTCCAGAGGAGTCTGGACAGTAGTTTTTTAAGAAGAGACTTGAAACCAAAACCTATATTCAGATGCAGTAAGCACTGTATACATAGTGCAACATGCACCTACCTCCCTTTTGCTGATGATTAAATATGTTTGCATTAATCTCTACCTACTGGTTTTCCCTTATAATAAACTATTAGGACACTAAGATCAGATTAAATCTGATTTTATTTGTCATAATATAAATAATAACTGCATCTGCCTAAGAAAAATTGTATTCTCTATTTTTCTCTGCAGTCACATCCTTATTTTTAATGATTTTTGTTTTGTAAACAACACACTGGAGTAGTATGAGATGTCTCAGCAACTGAAGCTATATTCAGGCTTCTGTAATCACCCTTTACTATGCACTGATACAGATTCTGATAGAGGGGAGATGATGTTTGTAGTTAACTTTTCTTTCTAAAGAAGGAAAATCAAAAGCAAATGGAAAACATTTCTGGTTTGTAGAAGTACAAAATGTGACTTCATGCTATTCCTATTCCATAAAATTCAGTACCACATGGACAGCAGGCATGCTCATTTAATGAAATCACCTGGCTAAGCAATGTGCTGTCTGCAGTAGCCTGTGTGTTTGAAATGGCACAATTATATCTTTCCATTACTGCATGGCTTTGAGTAATATCAGAAAATCTGGTTTTGTGGTTGCAAGATGCTCTGGAATGTGGAAAACTACACACTTTGGTGACTGCTGTCTTTGTGCCTGGCAATTCCAGAAATATATTTTTAACTGCACAGAAATAATTTCTATACTACTACTAAGGACTTAATATGCAGATTTCACCCCATTAAGTAGGGTTTATTAAAAAAAACCAAACAACAAGCTCTACATCAACCATAGCTTGCAGTAAAGCTGACTCATAAACAACAACCTAATTTTTTCAGTAATATCAGAGTCACAGTGAGGATTTTCCAGCCTCATCACTTTCTCCTTGGGCTGCCAAAAAATGCCTCCATTGTATTTCTTAGGAGCATTACCTGTTTAAGCAGACCAAGAACAAGCAACCGTGGCTTGATTTGGAAAGCAGGTACTGTTTTGGTATTGGAAAAATTAGTGCAAGACCTGATGGTAAAGTTTAAACACATTGTGAATGGAAAGAAGGGTTTTCATAGTCCTTTAAATTACAGAGCCTTTTTAATGTTTTCTATTGGAAAACCTTTCCATCGGGATGACACAAAGGTGTTGGACCCTTGTAGAGGCCTTGAGCAGTCTGTTAAAACTGCAACAGTGTCATCATCTAGGCTTAAGCTAAACAGATCAAACATTCAATTTAGGGCAAATTTACAGCTCTTATTGTATAGAATCTTCTAAAAAAAGTAAGTTCAGCATAAAGCTTTCCTCTATCCACATGAAACTATGGACTCTTAATTAAGTTTTCCATGTTAGACTATATTCTACCCATAGATAAAAGGAAACAAGTTTCTGAATGATTCTGCATCTTAACATCTGTGCTTCTTGTGAAAACAGGTGTGAAATGCAAGTAGCTGGAAAGAGTGTACCAAGACACATGTTAAAATCTCCATTTCACACCCACATTCAAGAAGAAATCTCATACACACTGAGTGCTCTTTTATTCCAAGCACCTCTCCATTTAAATGTCTGGTGAAGAGCAATCCATCCTTGCAAGCCCATGGAGCATTTCTTTGAATATGTTAAGAAAATATGTTGTACTGCTCTGTAGAAAACTAGAACACTGCCAGTTTCTTACGATCTCCCATTGATAACAGAACCAAGAGGTTTGTTTAGCCTTTATAGAGAAGAAGGTTCTACCCAAAAAATTAACTATAACAGATACCAGTCCATAGTAACTTCCTCTAAGTGATGTGCTCTAAGCTGCACCCCTGCAGCTCTGAATAACATGCTGAAGGAAGGAACTCCTTTCTCTTTTTGAAATCACAGACAAGTACAGAAAGAAATCTTCGGCTGTTGGCTTGGT
This sequence comes from Molothrus aeneus, assembly GCF_037042795.1. NCBI lineage: Eukaryota > Metazoa > Chordata > Aves > Passeriformes > Icteridae > Molothrus > Molothrus aeneus. Next base: position 44,027,908 of record NC_089647.1, read on the forward strand.
ACATTCAAATCCTTACCAAACTGAATGTGAATTTTCCCCTGGGGTCAGTTTTTGTCTTTCTGCTCTACAATAGCACCCACATGTGCATGCACACACATACTCTCACTGAAGCTTGAGGGAACAGAGCAGATGAGCAGGCACATACAGCAAACATATTCATTTACACTTGTTTGCTCTAAGTAGATCCAAATTAATTTGTGGAAGACTCCCTTTGGGCCTAGTAGGCTGCTGAAAGCAGAAGACCATTTGGTTTTCCTCCTGATACTTCAAGTAATTGTAAGGTTCACATCTGCTGGGCTCTTCTTCTCAGGGAGAGCTCCTGTCCTCCGTATCTCCATCCCTGCAACGGCACCACAGTTACAGATTCTCAAACCCCTTTTTGTAATTCCATACTATGGCAATGCAATCCTGACATGGAACTATACAGACACTGGCAGCAGATCTCATCTTTCAAGAAACTGAGACTGACAATGACATCACTTTGTCTCAAAATGATTTTTTTCTGTTTTTATACAAGCACCACAAGCACTTCTCCTGCCTCCCTAATGAAACACAGTTCACTCTTTGCCTAAAAGATGGTATAGATAGGATAATACAGTTTAATACCATTCCAATTAGATAATAGTGCAATCAGAAAAATGCTTCCATTTTAACTTTCAAACTTATCATGACTTAACAGAAGAATAGGGAAACTACTTTAGAATAGGGAAAGTAAATTAATATAGCTGCTTTGCAAGCTGCAAGCTACTCCACTATGCTCAGAGATTTAGGAAACAGAGGTATTGGAGACTTCCCTTAGAGAAGCAATGGAGTATTTCTGTGCAACTGTCCTTTCTTCCTATCTCACACATCTTAGATGATTTCTTTTTAATTAAATCAAAGGCTTTGGTATAATATATTGGACACTGCTTCCAGTATGCAGCAGTAACTTACAGTAAAATACATGCAATATGGAAAACAATAAATATCAAATTGGTGAAACAGAGAAACACACAGTGTAACAAAGACTGCCTTTAAAAATTCTATAGGCGTAACCTGAATAAAAAAATACAGGATTTAAAATATGTAATTGTGTAAAAAAGAAACCACAAGGTAAATGATTCCAAAATATCTCATAGTTTACCATAAAATAGTTACTTGATCATTTAAGTACTGCTCATTCTGTTGACAATCAAACAAAATAAATATTTGACTGGAGCAACATTTCTGATGCAAAATTATCCAGAATCAAATAAAACCTGAAATCAGGAAATGCAAACCAGGAGGAAGCTTAGGAGGTCTCTACTGTAACCTCCTGCACACAGCAAGTCAGCTTTGAGGTCAGACCAGGCTGTTCAGGGCTTCATCCAGTCAGGACTTGAAAACCTCCAGGCTGGAGGACTGTACCACCTCTGTGGACACCCTGTGCCTCTGCTTGACTAATCCTCATGGGGCAAAAATATCTCCTGGAGGCTGGAACTCCTTTGCAAATAGCAGTTAAAATACACTTTCTGTCAAGCACCTTCCCCTTCCCCAGCTTATAGCTGTAAGCCTGTGTGGGAGCTGATGCTCCGAGGCGAGATCTGCTGTAACCCTGTGGAGCAGCTGCTCATTCTACAGAACTGCTCTGTCTCTCAAGCATCAAATCACACTGGAGCACACAAGTTAATACCTTCCTAATTAAAATATTTTATTAATAAGCAAATAATAAAGGCAGCAGCAAATATTTCATGGCATGATCAAGTTTTAAAAAAATCTCAGAGTAAACAGAAGCACTGCAAGCTAATTAGTTATGACAATGTCATATGCCCACAAGAAAAACAGGTCAAATCTTGAAAGTAATCAGAACCTTCTTCAGCCTTGTCTGAAATGCAAAACCATACACAAAATGAGGAAATCAACCTCATAATTAATTTACTATTGCCTAGTAAGGCCTCAGGAGTGAGGACTGACTTCTGAGATATCTAAATGCAGGTTGAGCCAGTCACTGTGGCGATAAAAAACAAGAGAAGAAACATGAACATTTTAAGTCTCTATTGGGATAAAGTAATAATTTGAGCTTACAAATTTTCTGTTCACTCCACTGATTATAAAGAAGCACAAGACAACCTCTGCACTATGCCTCCCGTCCTATGTTTTACATCCAGAGATGTGTTCTTGACCCACTTCTTGTGTCAAGCAATACAAATTGTGTTATGTCTCTTTTACTGTGTCATAAACACAAATAAGTGGGTTTGATATGTTCATGCAGATATTTCTGCTAAGCTCAAAACAATAACTAGTAAAGTTACAGCTTTAATAACAACAGCTTGTTTGTGTACTGCATCCTCTATAAAAAACACATGAGAATTAGCAGAATGACAGCTTAAAACTTCTGCATCTGTACTGTGAAGTTACATGACAAACTAGCACAAATTCAGAACTGCTTAACTTAAGCAGGGTGGGTGCAATGCAATGTTTCAAGTTATTCCTACTATCTGCATTAACAGTAATGCCCCAAGGTTCCAGCTAAGATTGAAGTCCAACTATATTATAGAGTACAGATGTTCATAATAACACTTTGCAGTGGACCAAAACATGCCACTACAGCACCTCAGGTTGATCCTACTTCTGGGTGTATCCTGTGTTTTTCTATGTGGAGATATTTTATCTCCTGAGGGAAGGACAGCAGTAAAGCATAAATGCTACATCTAAGCCACTGGATCTTTCCCTCTGTAGGGGACCAGAAGAGCAGATCATAGAATCATCAAATGTCTTGGGTTGGAAGGGACCTTAAAGATCATCTAGTTCCAACTCAGATATCTGGGTTCCTTCAGCTACAGCTGAATCTTAAAGAAGCAGATCTTGCTTCGACCAGTGTATAAAACAGATGTGGCAGCAGAGAGGTAAACTGGTTTCTGATCATTTAGAAGGTCATGGAGAAAGCCCAGACAGGTGCACTACACCACACTGTCTCCCAAACCAGCTACTAAATCCAGATCTCTTCTTTCTCACAGACAAGTCATAAAATCGGGCACGTACCTATGCAGCAGTGCCAACAGCCAGCATCAAACATCAGTGAGCAAAGCCATGGGCTCTCAAGTGCGTGGTCTTGAAGACCAAGTAGGTCTCTGGTAAGTCTTACAGAACCAGGGGGAGGGGATGAAGGGGGAATTCTGCTGTATTTACTCACATTTAGATCACCATACAGGTACAGAAGTGCCAAGGGGAGGGAAAGAAGGAGCAGTTCTTTCCCCTACATTGTGAAACAGTAACAGACATGAACTGAAGTGACCCTTAACTGCTGCTGAGGACTCAGCTCACCATTCAGTGAATCCACTTTGCTCAATACAACCTTCTCCTATCTGCAGTCACTGCTTTACAAATTAACCTCACTGTCACAGGGACTGGTGGGGGAGGGCTTATTTTCTCCAGTGACAAACAGCTGATGTTTGCCTGTTTCAGATCCCTGCGCTAGCAAATATTGTTCAAGTGCTGAATTCCTAAGCAAGGTGAAAAATGCATTATTTAAAATGTGATTGTGTTCCTGCATTGCACAATATTAATGTTACTAAAGCTACTTAATGCTTACACATCTAATGCATTTATATAGCAATTTGACACATTTTAACTAAACTTTTTAATAATTGTTTCTAGTCATTCATGAATTTGGCAAATTTGGACCAAATGTTTCATTGGTTTCCATGTGCATATATCATTGGTTGCCCATTCAGCCTCCTCTTCTGCATGACTAAAAATTTCAGCTTTTTATGAAGATCTGCTCTTCATTTGGTCTCTCCTGTTAGACAAGGTGCATCTCAGTCAGATTTCATTTGTGTTTTCAGTTTGGCAAGACCAGTGAGACATTCATCTCTCCATTTTCTCCTGGCATCCAGGACTTTTGGAACAACTGGAATTTTTTCAGACAGTGCCTGGAAGAGAAAATTTAAGATAACTAAATTTCACATTCTGAGTGAAAAGTTTTTCACCAGCATTTTCTCCTGCTTTCCCTGTGTCAGACCAAGTCACCATCCACATAAATTATCATTGAGGCTATCACAAGAAATAGGTCACTCTTTCCATGAGTGACTGGAAAGGAACCAACCTGTATGGGAATAAAAATGCTCCCACCTGAATAAGGTCATCCTGAATGTGGCAATGTAGAGGACTACAGAAATAAGAAAGCATCAGCCTCTTCCCTCATTTTGCTCCACACAGTCACTGTCTTGTCTCTTTGATAACAATCTTTTATTAAGTAGAAAGGAGACAACCTGACCATTTATGTTGCTGAAAATGTGTTCTGAACCAGATTCCTGTGTGTGGTTCCCCATAAATGCAGTGAGGGATATCATGTTTATAAAACATTTTGTCTTAAGAATACCAGTTATTATAAAAATGAGAGGGTGAGACAGGGAAAAAAGCATTTCTGAGTGCACAGTCAAAGTTGTCTTAGAAGTGACAAGGAAAAAAAGTTGTTTTGAGAGTGCAGATAGAGACCACAAGGTCATCTTTGCCAAAATAGGACCTGAGGTCTTAGGCTTAAAAGGCAAGTGTTGAGAAACTGGGTAAAACATGGACCTGCTACCAATGACTGGCAAGCTGCAGTCACTCCATAAAAAAATCAGGAAGGGGCATAGGAGTAAGGTAAGAAATGCTTAATGATTTACTCTAACAGAGGATCCCCTGCAAGCTCATCTTTGGCACCAAAGACTGAAGATAATAAAGACACAGAAACAGATTTTGAAGTGGAATCCAGCCTTCTATAAAGAAAGCCAAACTGTTTCATACCAATTATAAGCTTCTGATTGTGAATGATGCCAAAATTAGTATTGATTGTTATTATAAGCAGTTTATGTTATTTAAGCATAAAAGAATGTTTTTCCTCAAAATGTGTTCCTAACATAAATAGGAACACAACATGCTATCTTCCAGACAGGCTGCCTCCATATTTGGAATTAATCTCTGACAGCTGATCAGAAATTATTCAACCCCTACACATATTCTTTAGTGAATCATTAAAAAAGGCACCTTTTGAAAAGGCAGAGTTAGGAAATGACAATACTTCAGTTGATTCCTATGGTCATTCAAAATGACTATGTAGTGACTATAAACATATTGTGGGCTTAGAAATGTTAATACATAAACTAGATCCCAATCCAGAACAGCACTTAAACACATTTTATCTTTAAACATGCAAGTAACCTTACCAGACTGCTCACATGCTTCCCTTAAACATGTATTTGCACACATGACAAACTGGAACTCTGGTTTGTGAAGTATAAAAAGAACACCCAGAAGAAAAAAAACTCCAAGTTTATGCAGGAAGATGGAGTAGGAGAAGACACAGGATGAATATCCATGTAGGAAAGGAGGCTGAGAATAATACGATGAGAGGAAAGAAGTGATAAGGAATAGTGTGGAGGATTTATTTACCTGATTGACTTTCTGCACAGTTTCACCTGAAAATTCTGGAACTGGCCCAAAGGTGTTCAGAACAAGTTTCATTCCTTCAGCATATCTTTCACAATAACTTGAAACACCTGAAAATAAGAGCGAAAAGTTACATTTCAACAGAAATTCCCAGTTAAAGTCAGTAAGGCTGCCTGTGCTTAAGCAGGCAGAGACCCAAAAATCAGAGATCCAAAAAATGGTCTGCTCTTATGATTAAGACACCTAATTGTCATGAAGGAAAAATGGATTCTATCCACCCCATTTCCATTAAGGTTCACGGAAAAATTATTTAGGACACTGCTGCATTGCAAAACCAATGAATGTCACACACCAGCAGAAAATGCTGTGTGAGGGTGTAGCGCACGACCATGGATACATCTGTGCTTTGTTACTTGTGACCAGAAAGCTTCCCTGACCAGGGAGCATGAGGGGAGTGCTCTCACCTCTCCTCCCAGTCAGTGTGTGTCATATCTTGAAGCATTCCTGAAGTCATATCTTGAAGCATTACTTCCATTTATTAACCTGGAGTGTATCAAGGACAACATGGCTCAAGGGGAAAGCATCAAAGGCATGGAGACACAGGTAGCCTCCAGTGAAGGAAAAAGGCTAAAGGAGGAACAGATGGATATTGCAGATCTGTATCTTTCAACCTCTAAGTGGGGTTGGAGACAGGGATTTGGTTTTTTTAACCCTCTCTGATGGTTGAGGACTTCTAGGGGAAGACAGGGTTCACCTGACAAAGTGGAGAAAAGGCATCTTTGCCAAAACCCTGACCCATCTAGTGAGAAAAACTTTATATCAGGGGCAACTGAGGTGTGTGGGGATGCTCACACAACTGGAGAGATACACACTGCAGGAAAGGTAAGGAGGGGGTGTGCTACGTCTGTAATGGGGCAGCTCAGATCTGTGGAGCTATTCCATGGGAAGGGCTACTGGCTGAATGAGAGCCTGTGGACAGGCCAGTAAAGCACAGCATCCTCCAACAGCAGGAACAGTCCATCCTAATATTCAGGAAGACAAGTACATGTATAAAGAGATTTGCTTGCATGAGCTCCCGTGCAAAAAGGTGTCATACAGCAGGTGGAAGCAGGGACAGGCTGTAAAGAAGAAGAAAAACACCCCCTAGGCATCTAGGAATAGTGTCAGGAAAGCCAAAGATCAGCTCCAGCTGTAACTTGCAAGGATGTCAGGGGCAACAAGATGGACTTCTACTGCTAGTAATAGCCCTTATTGTTACTAGCATGCCCTTGCAAGTCTGCTTTCTACCATACTTTAAACATAAGTCAGTCAATGCACCAATGTCATCACGAGATCTTCATATGACTGAAGGCAAATATTGCACCCATCTTCAAAAAAGGCAGAAAAAAAATCACAGGCCAATAAATCTCTCTTCTGTCCCTAAGAAAATTAAGGAGCAAGTCCTCTTGAAAGAAATTCCTGGACACAAGAATGAGAGTGTGATTGTGACAATCAGCATGTAGTCTCCAATGGTGTATATCATGTCTGACTTCATTGCCTTCTGTGGTTAAATAACTGTGAAAAATAGGAAAGTAGTGGATATCATTTACCTCAACTTTAGAAAGGCATTTGACATGGTCTTTTATAATATTCTTGTATCAAAGTTAGGACATTAGGGTCTGTCTGTCTGTCTGGACAACTAGATGGACAAAAGTAGGTTGGACATGTAGGCTCAGAGGTAGTGGTTAATGGATTGTACTCCACCTGCAGGCCAGCACAAATGGAATATTGAAAGAAATTGTCCTGAGACCCATACTGCTTAAAAAAACATGCTCATAAGGTGTGAATAGCATCAAATTGGGTAGGAGTGGGAGCTAGAGAGGTATGGACCAGCTGATACATTGAAGGGCAAGACTGCCTTTAGAAAGGTTGGAGGAATGAGCCAATATAAAACTTTAACAGCACATATGCAAGATCCTGCATCTCAGAAGGAAGGGCTCCTTGCAACAACACAGGCTTGTGAACTCCAAGAACTCCTGGTAGTGGCAGGCAGCAAGCTGCACAGGAACCAATAGTGTGCCCTGGCAGCAAAGAGGGCCAGCAGCCTAGGCTGTGTTAACAGATTGAAGTTAATTAACAGCAGACTGAAGGAAGCAATTAACACCCTTTACTCAGCACTCATTAGACTGCATCTAGAATACTGCATTCAGTTTGGGACTCCCCAGTACAAAAAACACTGACAAAACAGAGCAACTTCAGCAGAAGCCACCAAAATGGTGGGGGCTTGGAGCACTTGTCCTGTGAGGAGAGGCTTGGGGATCTGCGTTTTTTCAGCCTGCAGGAGAGATGGCTGTGGGGGAACCTACCAGCAGCTTGCAGTGCTGCAGCAGAGCCTGTGGGGAAGTCAGTGAGCATACAGAGGCAGGCTCTTTACGTTTGTGGGACAGCAGAAAGACAAGGGACAACAGGCACAATTTGATATGAGGGGTTCAGACTAGACACTCAAGCACTGGCACAGGTTGCCCACAGAGGTTGTGCAGTCTCCACCTCTGGGGTTTTTCAAGACTGTATGAAACCCTGAGAGCTTGGTCTGACCTCAGGACCTTCACACAGGATCTGTGAAGCTCTTAAAACACATGGTCAGAGAACCTGGGAAGCAGCTAACTGGTAATGATGGGTAAAATGGCAGCCAAGTAGACCTTGGCTGAATTACGGAAAGACCCAGGTTCCATCAGCTCCAGTAGGAATCTCTAAACAATTACTGTTGAGGCACTAGAGAGTATGAAATCATACATGCATCAAAAAGAGAAATCAGTCACTTAGCCAGACATACATATCTAGTAGACTTTTAGTGCTATTAACTACCACATAATCAGGAAAGGATAAGGATAAGCCTTTCCCAATCAGGACGTCAGGAACTGCATCACAACAGTAAATGAGCATTGCTTGTCTGGCAGTAAAAAAGCTGACACTGATAACAAACACAGAATCAACTAAGTTGAAAGAGACTTTGAGATCATTGAGTCCAACCTGTCATACCTATGTGGATTATCCTGGTGATCACCCCAGATCTGAGAAGTTCTGGACATCCACTAAAGGCTTCTGAGAATCACAGAGACTGAAGAATTTGCACACTTAATTCTATTTTTATTAGTTAATTATGAAAGCAAAGAGAAGAAACATACAAAAGACAGAGGCAAGCAGTTACAGTTACCAACTCGTCCATGAACACTCAGGACATCGTACAGATTGAGAAGCATGAACAAAAACTGTTCATGGTCTTATCAAACCACAAAATGCAGGAAATATAAGTGAGTAGGCCTGACTATCACACAAAAGAATGCAAATCAGGTCAAGACTCATTAAGTGATCTCTTTCCTCAACAGTTCCCTGGAATGCACTACTGTATGATATCAATACCTTACAAGTCACACCTGTCTAACCCTAAAATGGCTGAGGTTGGAATGAATAATTGGAAACATCTGACTACTGCCAACTGTGTATCATAACCTACACTACAGACTGCTCAACACGCCTGAAATCACTGAGGTAGACGGTTTCTGAAAGGCCTCTGAGGTCAGTAGGAGGATGGAGAGCACTCTGATTTCTGGGCCAAAGAAGAACTTTCAAAGGATAAAGCCTCAAGGAAGTACTAAATGTCCTTCAGCACTCTGAAGTCATGATGACAATCAGCTAAACAACTGAAAGGACAGAACAGCAGAATATGTCCATTGCATAAGAGCAACGTAGAGAGATTTGTATTCCACTCCTTTAAAAATGGACTAGAAACATTCTCCAGTATCTGAAGGAAGGAGGAGGCTCTGAGAAAAGCTGCAGCCTTGTTAAATAGCTTGAATCTATATTTGGTGGCAAATGTGTGACAATCAGCATTCGGTTAGTCTGTTTCCTTGTGTTATCTACCCATGGAGCCAAGAGTGTGACAATCAGCATTCAGTTAGTCTGTTTCCTTGTGTTATCTAGCCATGGAGCATATGCATTCCTAGAATACAATCTGGCACTTTCCAGCTTTCCCCAACACAACAAGGAATGCCAGCTAGTCATACAGATATATTAGTTTTCTAATTAGAGAAAATTTGTATTTTGATCAATTTTCTTGATTGACACACAGCCAGAAACCTCCAGATTGCCTTGTGGGATTCAAAACATCCCTGGCAGGAAGTGAGGTTCAGGAAGCATTACTGTGGGATGTGGAACAGGCTGTGACATCATTCTATCTCTTCACTGGGGGAAGAAGCAGAGACCACCATCCACTTCCATAAGCACTCTGGAAAGGACCACTGGTTATCAGGGTTTTCTGACCATACCCTGCCATTAACATAAGTGTTTGCTTATTACATTTTAAGAGCTGGGTTCACAGACTTCAGCACCTGAAGCCAACCCAGACTGACCTACTAGGGTTTGCTATCCACATGAGCAATCCTGGGAACCCAAGACAATGCTTTACAGGACTCATGCACCAGCCACAAGACAAAAATAGTTACATGCAACTTCCTCATGTGAGCTTTGTCTTCTAACAGTGAGGAGTCTGAGCAAAAATGTTCCCACATGCAGAAGTAGAAATGACTGAGGCAGAAGAGTGCAGGTTTATTCTGCCAGCAGCTGTTGCCAGCTGGACAATGACAAAATAAACAAAGGCTACTCAGTCGAATAGAGCAATCCAAGCAATTCCCCATGACCAACTGGCAACAGAAGGAATGGTAAACTGAGTAGTGTCAGTTACCAGTTATTCTGGTGTTTATCCAGCTCACACAGGTCTATGACACTTAGACCTAATAGTTTAGATTTGGTACTTTTCCAAAAGTCAATGGGAACCTTTCAAACATCTGGTAAGCTTGTGCAATAATACCACAGATCTGAGTAGTTTTGATTGTGGTAGTAATGAGAAGGTAGCCTAGAAGAGTGTGCACGAGAAATCTTTTTCACAAGCCTCAAGTGCATTAGTATCTTGGGAAAGCTGAATGCTTGGACATGGCTGAACCATTTATCTGCTGAGTATGAACTCCTGAGCTGGACATGGCCTTTAAAGATCACTCAACCAGCTAGACCTGGAAATCAAGCTCCTACTGGCAGTTCGTTCACCTACTGCTTGAATGAATCAGAACAATTTCTGGGTGGGTGTAGCTCATCAATGCAGCAGAGACGTGCCAAAAGCAGGCTGGATAGCACAATTCACCCACTGCATGTAATGTAAGAATGAAAAGAAGCCTTATGCAATGTCAGCAAAAGATTTAAAAATGAGAAAAAACTTAGCGGTCTAGAGAAGAGCAGCAACATTAGCACAGCTGATATCAACATTGTGGCTGACATGCTAACGTGCAGGCACATATGCTGCATGCCAAGCAGGGCGTGGGCACCGCAAAATCTTTCAAGTCTCAAGTGAAGTCAGTAGACCAAAAGTTCGAATACACACACAATCTCACTCAAGGATCAAGAAAAATGAGTAGTTCAAATTAATAACTCAAGACAGTTCTTCCAGTGTGAAATGCAATTTTAATTTGATTCCAGAAATCGGTATCAACTTATTGAATTCCTTCTTGAAGCTGGCACTTGAGCAATGGGGAATATTGCTGAAAAAAATCACTTTGCTTTTCAACTGCAAACTCATAGCAAATATTTGACTCCAGGCCTTTAGACTTAGGAGTTCTTTGGTTCAAGGGTCAGGGCTATTGCAAAGGTGGATAAGAGCCCTTGGTTGGATCATAGGGACAAGAAGGCAAACAAATATGATAGAATCTCTTTAATCCTTGTTGATACTACCCAGGGAGCAGCTTAAGCGGGAAGAATCAGCTTTGGCAAACAGTGTGAAACAGGAGCACCTGGGAGGTGGAAAAATAGCAAGATGGTAAATGGGGTTGATAAAAACAACCATCTCTCTGTGCGGGCCACTGCTGTGCCCACGCTGTGCCATGCTATCTCCAACTGGAGAACAAGAATGACACAAGATGCACCTGGGACAGAGGAAAAGGATGATAGCTTCCTCTTGTCTGTGTAGTTTGCTGGCTCCCTGTCTAAACCTTCCCCGTCTTGCACACGCTCACCTAGCCAATGTTGGAGGAAAGAGGCCATGGGAGGAGGCACATGTTGCAGCAGGCAACTGAGAACTATGAATACAAAACAGAAACACTTCCAGGAAAGGTAGGAGTTTCCTGAATTTCCTTCCACCACTTAGTCACAACTATGGCAGGGGTGAAAGAAGAAGAATGAGTTACAAAAAGTTCTAAGGGGGCAGTACATGCAAGATTATAGAGATGAAAAGGGGAATACTCTATCTTCCTTGAAAATCCCAAACTCTCTCAGCATTTCTGACTTCTACAGTCTAGTTACAAGAAGGTGTAGACAAAGGCATTGATTGATTCAAGGCTCTTCAGCTTCCCATATGTATTTAGGACACACAAGGCTCCAATAATGGAATAAGCTGCTGCTTATGCAGTTTCAGTGAGAGTTCAGGCAGTTTCCAAAACAGCTAATGAACTGTCCCACAAGAATTTGTTCTAATAACCACACTTAAAGTTTGCAGCTCCTTACCTGAGAACTTGCACTGGTGTGGTGCAAACATGGTTACTGCTGCAATGCCTCTAGTTGCATCACCAAGATGAACACAGTATTGATGAAGGAAAAGGAACTCAGGACAGATATTTAGCTTAGAAACATGCATTAAGTGCTTCACTGCCCTGAGACAAGCCACAAGTTAAGTTCATAAGGAGGATAATGACTAGCAGTAGGAAAAGAGAAGTGAAAACACAACAGTATAAAATGTAGTATATTCATGCATTATAGTTTGTAAGCACTTTAAAGTATCAGCTTCTCATATGCTGTCTCATCCCTTTCTCTTCACAAGAAAGGCAACAGGCATGAGGGCTGAAGGATACAAGCAAGCAAACTCGGTAAACCAGTCTAGCAAGCACTGGGACAATTGTGACATGGAATGAGAGTCGGGAGCAAGTGTCATTGGCATGGACACGGAACATGCCAAAGAGAGGGTGCTCCACCATACTTGATGACTTTCAACCTGATGAGCAGCATATTAAGATACTGTAATGACTCAAAGAGAGGAGGCATGATGGTCAAGCCACTGATGCAATAGCATCAACAATTTGAAAAGACTGGGGTGGGGTTGACTTTAGCACATAAAATCTAAGAAGAGCCTGCAGTGAAAGATGGATGGTAACAGAAAAAAGGGCCTATTTTAACAGAAAAAAAGGAACATTGTGAAGGAATCTGACATGGTTATATTATGTTCAGAGAAACAAAAGTCCTGAACTTTTTTAATGATAGAGGGATTACATTTCTAGACATCACACCTCTGAGGGCAACTTTCTAAATGTAATCCTATCTTCATCAAGGGTGTGTCTGAACACAGATGCATGCTCTGAGCTAGGGTGTGAATTCACAGGACGTTTTGTACACTACATAAATTGCCATATGAGTTCACTTATGGCTCTAATCACACAAATACTTGGAACTACAATGAAAAACTGGTAGCACCAAAAAAGGTTTTATTCTCATTGTGCCAGTGTTACCATCTCAACAGCAATGCACAAGTATTTCTGCAGGCCTGCTGGATCAAGGAATAAAACCAAGTCATTATGAACTGCTTATTTTCTTAGATCAGTTTCAAACTTGGGATGAATTCCTCAGTCTGATCACTTGGTGATCATTTCACACTCTTTCATGAATGCATCAAGACACTTTCTTTGGTAACCATCTATAAGGACTTGAGGAATAAAGCTCCAAGAATTCCTGTGCAAAGTCATGTGTTCCTTTCAGAAAGCAGAGGGAACTACTTTACACCTATGAGCCCATAGAAGGAAACTGGTGCACAGCAGCCAGTATTCTGAAAAATTCACACCTTGACTTACTGCATATAAACTCTTTCATACAAAAAAGCCCTGCAGCTCCACAAAGGCAAACAGCAGTTCTAGAAGGGCTATAAACTGCTTTTTTTCAGCCTATTGGGAAGGGAACTGAATGCATGTAAACACATATTAAATATATGGTGGATTTATGAACATTAAAAGGGTTTGTATGATTATACACCACTGTGATACTCCATCTCAGTAGCATCCTTTTACAAGTATCCTGAATTGGGTTGAGATATTTTATTATTCTAAAACGTAACACATAGACTGGACAGAAAAGAAGGCAGTCTTCCTTTTCTTAGATGTTACTACCTTAGACATTCTCACAACTGCTGACCAGCTTGCAGTACAAAAGCTCCTGAACTGGGTTAAAGCTTGGTTTGCTCCCTGTACAGCAGCACTGAAGTAGTGGCCATAGAAATGGAAATAATCTCTGCTCTTGAACCAGCCAGCATATCTGTTTAGAATAATTCTTAGAAACCACACTTAGCTATGTCTTGCCCAACAAAAAAAGTAAAATTTCCTCCCTTTCAACTATGACTTAATGATTCTCCACTCTTTCCTCCCCATATTTTGTGCTTTTCACACAGCACAATCATTCTGCCCCTATCATCCAAAACCAATTCACCTGGCAGGTGCTTCTAAAATGAGCAAGTATTCCCATTTTCTGTAAGAGAAACATAATATTGATCATGAAGACTCATTTCCAGCTTACTGGATAGTTGCACTTTCTTTACGGGGACCATACATCAGCCCCAATTTCCGCATAACTCCTATAGACACCTCTATGAATACGTCAGTGAGTGACAAGTAGAATATAATCCTGGAATGGTATTGATATAAATGCAGGAGAGAAAACAGCAACAAAGATCCTTCAACCTCCTACCATCCAACTCTTTTGCTGATATTGGCAGTTTAGATCAAGTTCCATTTATAGCTCACTAAATAACCTACTAACAAAATATCTGATCTAAGCCAATTATGAAATACATATTAAGAACTTTTGCTGCAAACCTATAAAACACAGGATGTTATAGTCTAGCCTCTGCTTCTACAGATGATTGCTTGCAAGGGCTTAAAAAACAAAGAAGAAACCAGATTTTTCAAGAAACAAGAGATTAGGAGATACAATCTCACTGAGGCTGGACCATCTTCACTATATTCAGAGATTGCCCAGTACATGTACAGGTGGGATGTAGTGTCTGCTAACATAATCCTACAACAGTGAACATGCAAACTGACTGTAGTGAAGTCTACTGATCTTCCTTGTAAAAGACTTAACAGCATTTGTTGTGATGCTGGCATGTGAAATCATAAGAGGACAAACTCAAAATCTGAAACAGATATCAACATTAATTTTATTTGATGAAATCAACAATCAAATTTATATTATTATGCAGTTTGGGTAGGCTTTTTTCCTCCCCAAAGCAGTTTCTTTCCTGTCTGTTGCAATTCAGTCCTCAAACTGTTGTTGCTGTTTCTGCTCCTTTTAATGACTTGACGCTGTCATTTTATTCCATATTCAAGGCTGTTGGCTCACAGCCATATAGTCAGCATTCCTAATATTCATGCATTGATTAAATGGTAACCTGAAGTGGCCTAGATAATAGGTTTGATAGGATCCTTTATGAATAGGGAGGAAAGGATATAAGAACTAACAGAGGCAAAAAGTGACAGTAGCCCATAGGAAGTTCAGGGGAGGATCTTGATGTATGCATCCCACAGGGAAAGAAGAAACACTGATCTCAGAAAAAATAATTGGAATAAATTTATCCAAATCCAAACAACGTCACATCATCATAACAAAACAAAACAAAAGAAGAGGGACTCTCCCTCTACAAATAACACTATTTTCTCTCACATGCTTCCTTCATCCTTCCTCACTGATTAACAAATAGTTTAACACTGTGGGCAACTAATATCTTATACTGTAAAAAATGGCAGCTGCTGTGAAGCTGACAGGCTAATGAAAAGGGTAGAGACACTTTCTTGTATCTACCTCCACTTCCTTCTGCTAATAAAAAAAAGACAGTATTAGTACAAAGCATCAGAGAAGGCTTTCATAGAATCATAAAGTCGTTTACTTTGGAAAAGACTTCTAAGATCAAGTCCAACTGTTAACCCAGCATTGCCAAGTTCACCAGCAAACCACATCCCTGACTGCCACATCTACATGTCTCTTCAATACCTCCAGGGATGGCGACACAAGCACTTCCCTGGGCAGCCTGTTCCAATGCTTAACAACCCCTACCATGAAGAATTTTTCCCTGATATCCAATCTAAACCTCCCCTGGTGCAACTTTAAGCCATTTCCTCTTGTCCTATCACTTGTTACCTGGGAGAACAGACTGATCTCCACTTGGCTGCACCCTCCTGTCAGGCAGCTGCAGAGAGTGATGAGGTCCCCCTGAGCCTCCTTTTCTCCAGGCTGAACACCCCCAGCTCCCTCAGCTGCTCCTCACAGCACTTGTGCTCCAGACCCCTCCCCAGCTCCGTTGCCCTTCCCTGGACACGCTCCAGCCCCTCAATGTCTCTCTTGCACTGAGGGGCCCAGAACTGAGCACAGCATTGGAGCTGTGGCCTCAGCAGTGCTGGCTACAGGGGGACGGTCACTGCCCTGCTCCTGCTGGCCACACCTGGCTGATCCAGGCCAGGATGCCATCGGCCTTCTTGCCCACCTGGGCACACTCTGGATCGTGTTCAGCTGCTGTTGACCAGCACCCCCAGGTCCTTTTCCACCAGGCAGCTTCCCAGACACTGCCCCCAGCCCTCAGCACTGCCGGGGGTTGTTGTGACCTCAGTGCAGGACCTGGACTTGGCCTTGTTGAATATCATGCAATTGGTCTTGACATCCAGTATGACTAGATCACTCTGCAGGGCCTTCCTGCCCTCCAGCAAATCAACACTCCCACCCAACTTGGTGTCATCTGCAAATTTACTAAGGGCACACTTGATCTCTTCATCCAGATCATCAATGAAGATATTAAACAGGACTGGGCCCAGCACTGAACCCTCGGAACACCACTTTGTGACCAGCCCCCAGCTGAATGTAATTCCATTCCCCACCACTCTCTAGGCCCAGCCATCCAGACAGTCTTTTAAGCAGTGAGCAGCCAGTTTCTCCAGGAGAATGCTTTGGAAAATGGTGTCAAAGGCTTTCCTAAAATCCAGATAGACAATATCTTTTTCATCATCCACTAAGCAGATCATCTTGCTTTAGAAGGAGATCAGGTTAGTCAAGCAAATCCTTGGCAATGAAGAGGAGGTCCATATTATTCCACATTATGTGAAGCAATACTGGGCAACCAAAGAGAAGTTGGCACTGGCACAGAACTATGAACATAAGCCATCACATGTCCTGATATCAGCAATTTTGATTTAAACCGACTGATGAGAGCAAGAGGCTGAGTCAGTCTGTGAGCACATAAACAGGAGCAGCCCTAGACTCAGAGACAATGTATCTGCAAGCGCAGGAGTGAAGCAATCCTTCTCACAACCCAAGTTACTGAGCCAGCCAACAAGGTGCTGTTGTGGAAATGGTTCAGTGCACAAGTGTACTGCAGCATTGCCTAGAAGATCCAGCTGCAGAGCAGAGCCTACCATGTCAAGGACCATACAATAGCAAAATAAAGACACAGCCCATAATAAAAAATGCTAGTATTTAGGCGATCTTAACTTTTTGAAGTTTTTGTGTTTTGTTGAAGTCTGCTCAAACCTTTGTGACGCTGATCCATAATTTTTATTTCATTTTACACAATTCACTTTTTTGAATAGTATATGTGAATCCCAGGTAAATAAAAACATCTAAAAGTATTAATTATGCAAGACAGATGTCAAACTGTTACTTGACTGTTTTGTCAAGTCAGCTTTGTATGCACAGGATTTTGCTGACAAAAGTACTTTTATTTCATTCAGGATATAAGCTTAAAACATAGCAGCTCCAGGGATATTTACAAATTCAGCTTTGCTACAAATTCAGCAGTAGGGGGGTATTCATCTATGGAAAGTGATTTTCTGTTGACACTGGATTATCAGCTAAACTTTTTCAATAGTTTTTTTTACCTGACACTCAGATGGTTCAGAACTATGGCTACAGCAATGTTATCAAAGTATGATGGGATGAATCTCAGAAAAAATTTATTACACAGCTAGTGTTTTAATAGGTTGTTATCTTTCATTTGATCACTTGAAACAAGATAATCAATATCCATTTCCTTCCACTGACCTCACACTTTAAATAAGTTTTCCTTACCATTACATTTAAAAAAGAGACAAGTCATAGTTGCAGCAATCCTAACCTGGTTTATTGCATAACATTTCCAGTGTCTTGTGCAAAGCAAGCCCTCCCTTCATAACATTTTGCACTACCTACCTTCTGCATTAAGATGCATGGTTTCCAGAGGTCCAATAAATGCGTATCGCATTCCCAATCCATCAGACATCACAAGGTCTAGATCAGTAGGAGATATTACTCCTTCCTAAGCAGCAAAAGTACAACAGGAAGGAAGACTGGTGAATGTTTGCTTTTAACACAAAATTTCCCATTTTTTTGTATATAATTAAAAATTAGGGAAGTAATAAAAACTAAGTCTAGAAATAGCAGTTAGGATTTCAAAGAGAAAAACACAACTGCTTGCCAGAAATGTCCATCTACTATGCAAGCCTTCATACAGTTCAGCATAAGCATTCATTCATATCTCTAGGGCTGTACTTCCTAGTCCCAGAAACTGAGAATTGGACAAGAAAGCAAGCATGACACTCTTAATAGCACATGGCCTAAAGAGTTTATATCAAATCCAAGTGCTATACCAACCCTTTTAAATACAGGAATTTTGCTAAATGTTACACCTCCCTTCATATTCTCTCAGTTCTGGATTTTTGGGCAGAGTCCCAATTAGTAGAATGGTGGTGCACAAGAGGGTACTGCTCCTGAGGCCACCTGCAAAAAAGGCTGGGTCCAAGCATGCAGGCAATGCAGTTGCCACTCCCTTCCACAAAACTCACCCAACATTCAACCTACTCAGCCTCAACCTGCCCAGGGCTCTCGAGTGCACGGACAGCCTCATATCTCAAGAGCTGGCAGGATACAGAGCAAGCAAAATGAAGCCCTTCTCGTGTTAGAAGTTGAGCATTGCTATTCCACCCACATGCAGCACTTACAAAAAAGCCAATGCCTCCATCAGGTTGGGGCAAGCACAGGAAGGCTTGTAAAAAGTGATTTACAGTTCTTTGCCTGAACAGATTTACTTGAGAAGAATACTTTTTATTACATGAGGTTGTTTTCCACCTCTTAGAAAGATACGACTTAATGAAGACTTGTTCTAACCACTTTGATCAGGTTTTGAGAACTTGTCCTCTTTATTCCCAGAGACATGAAAACATTTCCTTCTGGGTAGGAAGGTGGAAGAGATGCTGAACTGCTTGTAATTTATCTTTTTACCCTACTCTGAGGTGCTCAGCCTACTCAGTGCCTCTTCCTTAACAAGCCCCTTTAAGCTTTGCAATACTCATACTCATTTACTCATCTGCTTGGATAAAACCACATCATTTTCTGTTAAGTTTCTCTCTTGCAAGGCCCTGAATGCCCCTTTGTATCATGCAGTGATGGGCTAGAGTTACGGGCACACAGGACAGCTCTTCTGATCTGTAGTAGACATTGACATCTAAGCTAGACATCTAGACTCTCTTTATAATCACCAGGGGAAAAAGGAAATCAGCATCCTAAAGCAGGCATCTATAGTAGGTAAGAGGAGTTGTGTCCTAAAAGGGCCTAATTCTCCTCACCAATTGAAAGATGAGTAAGAAGCTTAGATATCACAGTCTACATTTTCAAGATCCCATCTTAAATGAGCTGAATCTCATCCACAGTGTCTTCCTGTGTCCATGATTTACATAATCTACTGCTACTTTAAAAGAAACTTAAAAGCCACAAATGAACATAACTTCTACAGCTGGCCACAGACATCAAGTTTCATCATCTCAAGCTTATACTCAGACTTCTGTAAGACAGCCTCAAGACTCAACCTATTAGTAGGCCTTGTTCCTATCAACCAAGCCAGTCTGAATCCCTGTTGCAGAACTCTACTTTGAAAAGGAAACACTGGCATAATTATTAAGATCTATGTACCATATAGGAGACACAGTTCTCCTAACAATTAGCCATAAAATGGCAGGGATAAGAAAGCATAATTTTCTTCAAATTAAAGGTAAAGCACAGACATGGTAAGGTAACTCATCTAGAGGCAGACAGAAAGGTCTGCATAAAGACAGGACTAAACAAAAACCTCAGAGAGAATTCGGATTACAGACCAGCATCAGGATAACTAACACAGGCACCATACATTCTGTGAAAGCTTTTTCCCCTGACATGGCAACGCAACTTCTCTGAACAAGATCAGCAAAGTCAACAAAAGTGTTCTTCTGTAGGGAGTGCTTCATCCAAACAATGAGTTGTGCTGCTAAAGCTGTGCTTGATGAGTGGTTTCCCCCTGCCCCCCCTGGCTGACATGGATTTGTGGACAAAAGACTAACCACAAATTCCAGACAAACATTTGAACCACAGCAGCAGTTAAAAACTGTAAACATAGTGTTAAAAGAGTTAACAGGCTCTTGAAGCACTTCAGAATCATTGCAAAATAATTTCCAAATTAATAACTTACTTTCTTTGGATACCATAGTCCATAGTCCTCATATATTTGAAGACCAGGTGCCCTCAGAATCATGAGTGCTTTGCTCTTGGCCTTTTGACTATAATTGCAATTTGATGTTTGCAGCTGCTAAAAGGCAAAAATTGCTGCTACCAGAAGGAAACCATGACAGATCCCTTCAGTTGAGGGATACAGTGTTCTATACAAATGAGCTCAAGCTTCTTCTTGTCAAAAAGACCCTTCTAAAGAAAAATTTTTACTTCTCTTCATAAAGTAGAACATATAAATGATAAACAAGTTAGACCTTCCTACCCTAGGCAATAACCCACTCCCATTTATGGTAAGGAGATCATCAGTTGGTGGAATGATTCACCTGGCTGCAAGGTCAGCAAGGTGTCTTCCACAAAGATTGAGGTTTATGCTAAGAACTAAACAAGAGTTCCTATCTGGTTTCACTAAGTGTAGGTGTGAATTAATCTTCCCAAGGGGATTTTTCATCCTGGATTACCCTTCTGGTAAGCCTCTGCCTCCAGCATTTGTCAGAGGGAAGAGGAAGTATAGTAGGAGTTCACTAGAAGCTCTTATAGCTACACAATCAAGATTTAAAATAAATTCCACCAAAATCCTCAGTGATCCCAATGGCCAGTCAAATTTCAAAATCTAGACTATCTCAGAATCCTCCACACTTCTTATGACAACATTTATATAAGAATTTATATACCATAATCTCATTTTCCTAGAGATTCTAACCTCCAGTGATACTACAGGATTATCCTAATGAACCTTTGGTACTTTATTAGTGCTTCTCCCTATGCAGGGATCCTTTTCCCCTTTCCAAAAAGCTGTGGTGGTTCTGCAGTCTCCAGCATTAGGCTCTGACCCAACCTGCTCGGTTTTAATGAGCAGTCTTTCTTTTCATCTCTGAGTCACACCTACATCACAACTTCTGTCGTGGACTTGGTTTGTAATCGTACCAAACGTAATGGCCCAAAAACATCACAATCTTATTTTTTTCTGATTCTACCAATCCATTATCTACCTACTCACTCCAGTCTGTTGAAGAGTTATTTTGGACTTCACTGCCTCCCGGACCACATACTTTCTGTTTCCAAATCTACCACTTCATCCTCCCTCTTTCCCAAATTCAGTAATCTTTTTTTTTTCTCTGATTGCCACCAATACATGCATTCTGTCTCAGCAGTACTTGTTACACCCTCCTCTTCACTATCACTTCAATCAAGTCCCTTCCATCCACACCCTGATGAGATCTTTTTCCAGTCCTTTTGAGCAGGTGACTTTTCTCCTATATCCCTCTAGATCTTTCCATTTCATAACGTTTAAGAAACTTGTTGTCCTACATACTTCACACCTCCTTGCTTTGCTGGCCTTTATCTTCCTTCTTCCATGGCACCCTCACTCACCTCACCCTGTAAGAAACACTTAGTATCAACACTATTTGTTTTGCTGTCTCTTTAAACTTCCTTTTTATGATATTTCCCCTTTTATGAGGCACTGTAAATAATGTTTAATCCTATACCTTATCTTCAATCTTTTGGAAAAAGTGTCTGAATAATACTGTAGGATAATTAGTAGTAAGGAATTTGGACTTTAAAAGTCTTGCCAGCATTTAAAGTCTGCTAAGCTAGTCACTTGAGAAAAGAGAGGTACATAAATTATTGAAGGTATTGAGGTACATAAATGATTGAAACCAATGCACCTGATTGCGACAAAAACAAACTAAAATGGACACATAGCTAAACCATGACTTTATTTTCCAAAAGATTAACAAAAATTGAAGAGCTTTCCATTCTTTCATGTTTTACAATGACTATAACATAAAAGAAAATCCACTTTAAAGAAAAAAAAAACACATTAAGACAGTATTAAAATATTATGTAGAGATAAGTAGAGTATGTACACAATTCATCCTGTAACAGTTTTAACATGTTCCTAAAACTGAAACAGCTAAAACTCCTAAATTATATCAAGGTTAAAAACTGTCATGCTCCACCTGCTATCTCTGCTGCTTTATTTTATGATCTCCTTGCAAATTCCAGGTGATGCTTAGGGAAATATTTCACAAAGATAAGATTTCACTCAGTGATCCACAGTTAAATGACAATCACAGCTACTCAGAGTAAGGCTTGAGACTCCTGAAGTGTTTGGTTGTTATTTTCTGGATTATATTAACCAAAATTTTACCTTCAGAACAAGATAAAGTCAAGCTATTTAATTAATGCCCCTTGCAACATAATCCTAAACTACTCTAAAATGTACTGGTAAAAGTACAAAAGTAATGATGTCTACAGTGCACAGTGTGCTTCCCAGGCAAATAAAGGCAGTAAGCTTCTGCTCCAAGAGTTATGAACAAAATCAGACACACCAGTGACCACTGTCAATGGAGATGTGAGAAAGCAAATAAATGGCAACAGAGAATAACAGAGAAAGCAGTTTGAGGTATTTTTCCTGTTACTGGCTAAAGATTATTCTAATGGTTCCAAACAGGTAATATAAAAATTTAGGGTTGATAAGAGAGGAATAAGGATCTTCAACCTCAACATCTCACAGAACTTCTTTTACTCTCTTCTTTATCAGCTTTGCAACATTTCTACCAGAGCCCTAACAATTGAATACATAAATAAGAAGCCTACATGAATGCCAGTCTCAGATAGGCTATGAGGTCCTACAAAAAGTTCTCAGACACATGACCTTAAAGAGACAGAAGGGAGTGCTCTCACTTATCTGCTTTAGCATGGAATAAATGTGGAGCATGAGGAGACAGAGATAACTGATACAAAAATTTCCTGCCACAAAAACCTGCACTGCCCAAATGCTTGTGACTTGCAAGTCAAAGCAATCTTTGAAAAGACATCTTGTCACTAAAAGACTAACTCAGACCCAAAATATCTTTTTGTAGCACTCTTGCTTCAAAGAAAAGCACTTGCTTGAATTACATCTTTTAGACCTGTAAAAGAATCCATGGTCTTTGCTTCTAAGTTCTTGTAAAGTCAAACTTCTGCATTCTGTAATCTACATTCCTAATCATCCACATAAACAAAGTTCTCAGCATTCAACAGTACATCTCCAAATGAGTTTTCTTTCTCCTACTTTCCAACAAATTGGATCTCAACTTTCAAGGCTATTATTTTTTTACCACTTTACCACCACACTTCCCACTCCCGCATTCAGACCAGTCCTGCATTCAAAGCATTCATTTTGTGCCCAGCTGTAAAATCCCAGCCTCCCTGTGTGTGTAGCTGGGAACCCCAGCACCTTCAGCAAAGACAAACTGCATCCCAACAATCAGGTTTCTCATTGCTACTTTAATCTCTTTGCCCTGAGTTATGCTCTTCTCTGCGCTCCAGCATCCATGCCACATGCAACTTGAGCACCATGTGGAGTCTTGGGCCAGCACCCAGATTTCTGTGCTGGCAGAGCCTTACCTCAGATTTCTGGTTGTGTTTAAAGTGTGTCCTACTCTTCGACCCACAGGGCAGAAGTCAGTGAGCCCCACACAACATTCAGCAAGCAGATATCTTTACCACATTTCCTTCTACACAGCTGCATCTTTACTGTCATGCTCTGTATCAGAGCCTTTCTCCCATAACATGACTCCTCACCCATGTCTCATCCATCCCAATACAGCACTGCTAACAAAAAGAGAAAGACTGACAGGTTGTCAGGTTCCCAGACAAATTTGGGAACTAAAACATATTCTGCAAGCTAATCAACTTATTTATTACAACGTTTTCAAGATAAATGTTGTAAGTACAGCTGTACTGCATGTCTGTCCTACCACCAATGACTTTAACAGGACATCAGTAGTTCTACTGGAGAAACTTCCACTAGTTTCTTTAATGAAATAAGCTCAACTGACTGAAAAAAACCCAAAAAATACCCCAACCAATCAACCAACCAACAAAAAACCCCAACACAGCAACGCAACAATCCCCCAGTGCTTCTCAGAGTAATGAAAACATTTGTTCGAGATATAACCAACATGAGTGAAATTTGATTTTTAGGAGTCTCTCAAAGACAGAGTTGGGGAGATTGATGTTTTCAACAGTAAGAACAGGAAAGTGACTTCACAATCAGAAGCAAGAATTATGTTTCTCTATTTGGAAAGTGGAATACACCAAAAGAACATGACTTGCAATAAAAATTACTAAGTTGGCAGCACAACAGTAGAAACACACAAACTGGCCCAGGCCTGCAGTTCTCACCTATCTGCAGTGATTCTCCTCCCATGAAAGGCACTGTGCAGCCTGAAGTCACACAGCTGAAACTATACACCTTTGACAGCTGCTATTGTTCAGGCTTCTGGAATGGAAGTACAGCCACCAAAGTTGTTACTGTTTAAATGTGTGTTTGGCTGAAACGCTGTAAAATTATACAGGAACAGAACAACTCGGAAACTTTGATTTACAACAAAAGCAACTTTCTGTATCTGTTAGCCCTTCAAGCACTATTTTATTACTATTCACATAACTACCACTGCCACAAAAGCATCCATACAACAGGTTCATACTAAAGGTTTGCCTCAACTCAGTACTTCCTTTCCAACAGCAGCCCATGAAGTGTTCTTAAATGCCTTCCACAGCAAGACCAAACAAAGAATGATACTTTCAGGGATATGTACTGTACTGCCTCAGCTCCCAGCAGCCCAGTCTTTGAGACTTTGGAGTTTGCTTCTGCACAGTCCAATGTGAATGTGTCTAAATGATCTGTGGATCCATTCAAATTTTTAGCATCCTAGGTTACTATGGCAGTGGCTTCCACCATTGAGTTTATGCTCTCAGAGATGTGAAAGAATCCTGTTAGATTTTTGAGACATTACCCGAATGTCTGTGCTGACCATGGGTGACTGGTCCACAAGGGACAACAGGCACAAACTAAAAACTCAGAAAGTTGCATCTCAATAGGAAAAATCTTTTCTTTGAGGGTGACAGAGCACTGGAGCAGGCTACCCAATGAGAATGAATGTTTTCCTCTAAGTTATTCAAAACCCATCTAGATGTGATCCTGTGCACCCTGCTGTAGTAGGGGGGTGGGATTAGATCTCCAGAGGTCCCTTCCAACCCAAACTATTCTGTAATTTTACGTTCCTGTTTTTTCTATTCTATGTTTTCCAACATGACTACAGCTTTCTGAAGGTGTTTTTCTTATCATAAACTTGAGACTTTGTATTAAAAGTTTAACAACAGAAGCCATTTTTAAAGTTTAAATAAACATCTTCAGTAGTAGATCAGTTCCTTCCTCACAACACTATTTTACTTATTATTATTCACCATCTCCTTTATATTGTTGTATTATGTTACTAGTGAAAGCCAGCTACAGGAAAGCAAAATCAGTTCAGCAACTATGTTTAAACACTTCTTTGGAAAAAGAGTTGCTTTGTTTACAGAAATATTACCTTCGTTTTAAGATCTTTACCTGTATTTGTGTGCATGGTTGTTTTAAACAGCTTGAAAAATCAAAACACTCCACAAGAAGAAAGTAAGTCCTATTAAAGCTCAGTTGAAACTCTTCTCAAGAGAATAGCAACAGACTCTTAACTTAGCTCCTGCTGAAAGATGAGACTTCAGCACAGAGCACTAACTATGGGAAAAGCTGAAGGCACACAAACAAATGATTCTCAACTAGAAGTCTGAGTGGGCAGGAGGAGGAGAAATCTGTCTTTACCTACAAGTATCAAGTAACAGTTAAACCTATGAGTGCAGTTCCTGAAAGGCCAAAGAGAAAACCATTTAAAATATTTTCATGACCACTGTACAGTAAGCCAACAACACTAGAAAAAAACAACAAAATGATGAGAAGCCTACAAAAATAAAATTGGTATTTTGCTTCCTGTGCTTTTAAAATAATTCTTTTGATTGCCCTGAAAATAACAGTATTCTGAAAAAAGAAAGCAGGATAAAGAATAATTTTTACCATTGCATATCACCTCATTTTGGTCAGTCTTTGCTTTTTAGAACTGACATCACTTCTTACTGGGCTTACTTTACATTTAAATATACATTTTATGTTCATAAGGGACAGCTGAACAAAGATGACACAAATTTAAAGGGTTTTTAAATATAAAATCTCACTTATCACATCTACAGAACCGACCCAGTACTGAAAAAGAAGATATACATACACCCACAAGTCTCCAAGCTTCACTTATCACTGCATACTGTAGTCGATTCAGAACAAACCCCTCAATTTCTCTATTCAGTTTGACAGGAGACTGACCAATCTTCTTCATCAGGGCATATGTTCTCTCTGTCGTAGAAGGATCTGTTTCTGGATGAGGAACAATTTCAACCAATGGCACAAAGTAAGGTGGATTTACCTCAAGAAAAAAAACAAAAGAAGAACATCAGCCACCAACAGAACAAGTTAATATAAAGCATCTTTATAGATGGCACTAACTTGGATAATTTCCAGGGAACACAGCAAGCCTGATATTCAGACCTTGAAAGACCTCACTAATCCAATAAAAGCTGGTGCATTAACTCAAATTAAAAGAAATTAAAACTTGCAGTAAATCAAACTCTGTTTAACCCCAGCAAAATTCATGGAGCTACACCAGAGATGACAGCACTCAAACAGTACTGCAAGACTTTATTCTGACTTGAGGAACTGTTTGCTCAATATTCAGGCTATTTGTTGTTCTAAGACATATGGTCACCACCTGTCTTTCCAAACTAAGCAAGGTATTTCCTTTTAGACAGTCAGGAACTTTATAGCAAAAGTATTGCTAAACACCACCTGTAAGATGCAACACTTAACAGATAAGCAGCTACTGGCCCCAAGCCTGTAAATATATGCTAAATACAGTAACAGATATCACATAAAACATACTTTGAAAATGTTGCAGAACAGGTTACCTTCAAACACTGTACTTAGAAAAAAATAAATTACCTCTCCCTGACTCTTCCCAAATGTAATTTCTCATCAAGTCAAGACCTTTGTGTTATGTATTTTTGCAGTAAAAACAAAAAAATCCTAAAGAACATCCTGGAAAGAGCTGAAAGTTCTTCAGGTCATAGTGTTACAGACAGTTAAGCTGCATGCATTCTCTTTCCAAAGTAGCAGTCCTTCAGCTGTACTCTTAAAGGCGCTAAATTCAGCTCTCCATCTAGCTCCAGGCAATAAAAAGGGCTAACATATAATAAAGTTACTACCAGGAATAACACTGACATTTGAAGGATGGCAATTAACTACTGATTCTTTCATCATGCTCCCTTATAGTCAACTACTCTTAACTGTGCTCCTGTAAATGCAAGGACAGGATTTAGTCACAGGAATGTGCAAGTAGCCTTTCCTCCCTGCATGTTCTTTCTTTTCAGTATTTACATGGTTCCCTTTCCTGCAGGGTCTGACATGTGCTCTAACTACTGATGTAACACACTTCATTCCTTTTAGAGGGCCTTGTGTCCCAACACAGCCTCTCTCACATCAGTATTTTTGGCACTGCCAACAGCAATGCTGAGAACGGTGTGGTGGATGGACACCATCCAATGGTGCCAGGCAATTGAGCAAGACCAAAAGCACTGCAAGCATCAAGACATTCTCTAAGGCTTAAGTATATCACAGGTTCCCATCAGAAAGAGGACAGGTTAATTGTTGAGAGAGACTAAGGCTAAAATTAAAAATTTCTGGGAAGATTACTGTTGACAGTGATCTTATTGAAGTATTCCATTTCATGAACTTGGCACTGGGAGCATATGGGTGTGCTCATGAGCACACTGAGGAGACACAGGAAGGCAATTTTTCAGGAGTAAGATAAATAGATACTGGTAAAAACTGAAAGTAGTAGAACATAGATGAAGTAGGGAATGGGGGAAAGTTTCTAAAAATGAGAAGTATTTCAGGGAACAGAAGGTCACCTTAGCATAAGAAAGACACAGCTAAGAAAGGAGATAACAAAAAAAATGCTGAAAAGAATTAAGTTACAGAAAAGCTGTCAACAAACATAAATATTAATTTTAATGGGCCAGTAATAAGATCGGAACAAAAATTAGAAGACACAAACAATTTCTAACAGGAGTAGTGGAGTTAAAAAAATAATCTGAGAGAGTTTTATGAAGTTTTAAGGTTATTTGACTGCAGGGTTTCCTGTACAACAGGGGACTTCACTCAGTGGCACAGTCTCCTCTAGCCCCATATTTCTAGTTGTGTGGTCTAGCAGGCCTATACAGTACATGAGAAGAGAACCACCATGCAGCAGACCTCTATTGATCCATTGCCTGAAACTGCTTTCAGAGAACAGCTGAATCTGTTTTGTACTGTAACATAAGGACTGTGTGCTTTTCTATCATACAGCTGTGCTGTGAGATTTTTTTTTTCTAATTACTGAACCATGTTAAGCAAAGGGATGAACTGCTTCTGCCCTTTGGGCACTTCATTTCATTTTATCTCAACACCCTCACTCATGCCAGAGGCTCTACAACTTTAGCTTTTAATTCTTCTGCTATATCAAATTCCACACTTGTTTTCAGTGTCTTGCAGAGCTGCTTGCTTCCTGCAGCCACCAAATCCTACTATTGTGTTCAAGATCTTAGTAAAAAATAAAACAAAAAAACCCACCCAAAGCCAACAACTACTACAAAGCAAGCATGTTTCCTGATGCAGATGCATAAAGGCCCCTGGAAGAGTACACTGCTTTACAGCTTCTTTGGTACACTCAGTACAGTTGAGTGAAGCTGAGATTACTACAAAAACAGTCTCATTTGGACTGCAAAGCCATTTGGGAACAATTAGACATTTTATGGTGCTCCAGAGCGTTTGTTTTGACAAAATACATATCCTTACAACAGAAATGTAGAAAATGTTTATGCAGAGACCACTTTTCCAGATCTGATAAAACCTGGTTTCAGGAGTCGCTTCTACAAAGACTGCAGTTCAGACTAAACAAAGTCAACTGGTACAGACCAGCTTGGGAAAACAGTAAGAAAGAGTACAGTAAAATCAAAGACTGACAATCATGCAGCCAGGAACCGGTTAAAAAAAAGGAAATTGTATAGTTACTTAACATAGAAATGTTAAAGAGACATTATCTCTTGTCTTGCACTAGAGAAGACTACAACCCTGGAAGCAAGAGATAAGAAACTACTGAACTTTAGACTGGAGAAAGGCTAGATCTAGGCACAGATACATATTTTGAAATTTGACCGTTTTTATAATTAAAAGGGATTGAAAACTTGTTATACAGGAGAAAAACAAACCAAGCCTTTTGTTCCCCTGGCCACACAAGCACCCCAAGGCACAGTGGTGGTGAAGGTGTATCAGAAAGGCACTGACCAAATGCTTTGACACTACAGCAGGAGGCTACAGGTAGCTGTAGAGACACTACAGTAAAGCAGTGCTGTATTTTTGTACTCTTGTGCATGCCCAGGGAATTTACTTTACTTTACGTTTACTTTACACTCTGAGGGATGCCCTGGAGAGATATCATGTAGTTACCAAACTGCAGAGACCAGGGCAGCACCTCTCTTCATGACAACAGTCCTCTTTAACTGATCAGCTGACCACCCAACTAACACTGGGTTAACAAATTCATTACCTTCTTGAATAGTGGAAAACAAAAGCAGTAAGAATCCCAGTGATGATCAAGATAAAATGCTCTTCCATGTGGAGGAGAGATGCTGCCTGGCAGTTCCAAACAGACCTCTACAGAAGCCCACAAGTGCCTTTGACCATTTTGAGGTTCTGCTGCAACCTCCAGTCATTCCATTTTTGCATCACTGCCCTGTCCAGGTTGGTCATGAAGCATGCAAATTCAGCTTCAAGTCCAATTTGTTCCCTTTCACCATTCCTTAATTCCTCTTTTAGAAATTAAGGAATATTGCTTCTGCATCACAAGTCTGAAGAAACTGGAGTCTAGATTTCCCATCTTTTATCAATATAGCCTGACAAGCACATGAAGCTCAGTGTTTGGATTCTTACTGTTACCCAACAGAAGCTAAGAAAGGATACTAGAAAAGACTAACAATGACACAAGAATAAAGTAGCAATGTTATCAGCTTGTACACAAAACAGAGAATTCCTACATTTTGAAAGCCACTAGTTTGAGAAACAGGCAACGATATGAGCACAACTACTCACACAGAACATATCTTGATCCAACAGCTGCAACATGCTACATCCTCTCAATTTTGTACATTAGTGCTGCTGCTCGCAGAATAACCAAACTACAGCTTTTTTGAAAAATTGGCCCTGCACACTAACAATTGCACACAAGAGCCCCAAATAACCTTCTGAGTCTTTCAGACTGCAGGAAGGAGTTTGGGCTGCAGTTTACACAAAAAGGAAACATGCCATCGTACTTACAGGATGTGACACGATGCACTGCTTAACATGTTTGAGGCCAGTGAACAATTTGCTGGGTAAGAGACAAGAGGTCGAGCTGCTCAAGATAACACTGTCACCCACAATAAGATCCAACTGACCAAAAATCTTCTTTTTCAGTTCCAGATTCTCTGGAGTGCATTCCTGGAATAAAACCAAAAACAGTATTAGAAGTTATGTAGTTCAATAGTATCTATCTGTACATCTCAGACTTCACTGATCCCATCCTGGACTGACACTTAGGAATTCAGCACAAACCACCTGTTTTAATCAGCCTAGATATACCGGTGAGCCAGTAACACAAAAATATCTTCCCACAGTTAAAGAAATGGAAAGCCCAAGAGTTTATGTACAGCAGAAGATGGACCACCACACCCTACAGGAGATTTAATGCAAAAGAAAATATTCTGCTTTGTCTAAAATACAGACTTTAACTCACACAGGGAGATAACACAATATAGAGGAATAAGACCTGGTCTCCACTTTTTTTTTTAAGAGTATCTCACATGATAGAAGTCAGTATTCTCTCTAAAACAAGATGGAAATGAACAGGTGTATCTCAAAGGAAGAAAAACTTACAAACTCCAGAACTATGGTAGGAGATTCTGAGGTACATCTTTGCAACCTTTGCTTAAACAACTCCTAGAGTTGAAATTAATGAAGATACTTATGCATTTTATGTATGAGGGTCACTGAGAAAGACTTCTGAAGACCATCTGAAGTAGAATGAATGCTATCAAAACCCCTACCAAAGCTACTGAGCACATTCAGATCTACATACTGTGTGAAATTTTACATGTGAGCCAAGAGCCACAATCTACAATCACAGGATTCCCAAAGTTATCTCCAGGAGATGCCTGAGGGAGAGCATGCAAAGATCCACTAGTCTGGGAGAGAAGGACATGGGATAATAACTACAGTGGATCCCACAAGCAACAGAAAAGTCTTCACCCTATGAGAAGAAAATGGAGGAAGAAGGCCAGCCTGTTTTCAAGGGGTTTTGGAAGAGTTTAAAAAAATCCAAAGAGGATCCCAAAGTTGCAAAACCTCAGCCTTCCCTTTAAAACACACAGAAAATACCTGCTCTTTTCCAACTCTAACCTTCCCCGACCTGCCAGTACTTCATTCTGTCCTTTCTGTTATGTTGAACTACACACAGCAAGGTTAGGGGGAAAGGCTACACATTTGATGTAATCCAAAATTTACATTTAACATCTGCTGCTTCAGACAGACTCTGTGGCAAGAATGCCCAGGGCCAGAGTGTTTAAACCAAAAAATGGGTTAAAAGTAATTTGAAGTCTTAAAAAATAAGTTGCATGGAACAGTACTAAAGGTTCCATGATGCAAAAGAGATAAACAGGGTCATTTAAGAACTCCAGATAGAGCCCAAAGTGTTAGACAGCCTTATCAAAACAAAATGATAGTCTGCTCATAGTTCCAGAATCCCTGCTTGTTGGTTAAGTTTAAATAGTTTCTTTTAGCAAAGCCAAAGATGATGAGAACTCTGCAGATACTGTTCAAGCTAATAAAAGAGGTGCTTTGAATAGGTTTGTGAACTTGAAACTCTAAGCCTGCTCTCACATCAGATGATAATCAAACAGGCAAACTCAAATCTGCTGGTAACTCAAACCTGCCATGGTTACGTAAGGTTTCTGAATGGGCCATTTGCTTGGAATATTTTGTATAGTGTCACAATTGTATTCAGGTTGTTGGACCACTGCAATAAAGCTTCTGTTCTCAAGCATGCAATTATTTTCTAAGAGACATCAATTCCCTGAAGAACAGGGGGAAAATTAAGCTCTAAACAATCCATTAAACAGGAACCTCACTTGCAGTCAGTTTTAAAGCCTGGAGAGGTCTGAAGCTATTCTGTTTACCATGAGAAAGGGAATATCAGAAAGAGAGCAGGTAAGATATGGGTTTAAAGCTACCACAGTTTCTCTCAAAGAATCAGTGCAAAGAGGTTAGCATGCACCACTATGCATTTTAAGTGACACTGTATATTTCTGTGCCCTTTTCTTAGGGAAGATCATACTTCTCACTTGCAGAGAACAGTAAAGCTTTATTCCAAGGCCTGGTCACCTAAGGTTGCTACAAATCTGGCTTCTAATTTAAACTTTATTAGACATCTCTTAAGAGCCTGATCAGAACATGACAGTTGTTAATTTTTAAAACCCATCTCCTGGAAGTGTTGTATTGAATTAAAGGCCTAGATGTAATAGGAATTTCACTATTCAAATACATGTTCAGAGAACACACCACAGCTACTTGAACCAGTAAAGAACTACACAAAGATAAACACGTGCTAGACTTCCTCCCTAGCTAACTGATACACCACATGGTGATTGAGGTCTAGTTGTCCCTAAATAAGAAACTGCACTCAATGACACAACCCCTGTACATGGAAAGCCAGTGAGTTTCATCTGTTTAAATCCAGGGTCTCTGTGTTTTTCTATAGGCCTTTCTCACCATGGCACCCACTATCTGTGCTCCCACATTCATCCATGTGCATCCATAAATGCACAACTTCATTTTCCTATATTTAAATGCTGGCATCTCCCCAGGTTCTTCCCATCCATTCTCAAATAAGCCAAGATAGCAACTCCACTCTAACTTCTAGGAAAACACACCCCAAAACACTATCTTGCAAAATAACATTTCCTTTTACTATCAATGAGAATGGCTACTGAGCAATTTATTACTATTGGGAGGCAAAAGAAAGAAAATATGGCCTGAAGCAAAGCCCTGCAACACAGTGGTATGGTCTAAAATAAGTAGACATCCTACACAAGCAGTAAAAGATGAAAGCCAGACATTTAAACTATGCAAAAGGTCAAAGATTAGCAGCCACTCAGCAACAAGCAAGGCACTTGCTGTAAGATCATCTGGAGCTGCTGTCACAGGGAGCAGCACCAAGCCTTCCCAATAACAAGTATGGAGTGTGATGGTAGTCACCAGCATTAAGAACCACTGAATAAAGAAGTCTGAAAGCTACAGCTGCACAACAATGAATTCCTACCTCCTGACTAGATGCTGTCTGGTGCAAATTCAAAACAAACAAGAAAGTCTTTCTTCCCTGGCAATCTTAATATGAAGGTTTATGATAATATATACACTCCTGCAAGTGAAGACAGATCTGCCTTGAGCTCTCCTAGACTCACCTTCATTGCAGGAGTCTATCCCATACCACGGGACTCT
This sequence comes from Molothrus aeneus, assembly GCF_037042795.1. Classification (NCBI taxonomy): domain Eukaryota; kingdom Metazoa; phylum Chordata; class Aves; order Passeriformes; family Icteridae; genus Molothrus; species Molothrus aeneus. Next base: position 44,061,335 of record NC_089647.1, read on the forward strand.
TCCAAGTAGATTTTGGCCCAACAGGCCAAAGCTGTCCCTCCTGAAGTCTAGGGCTGTAATCCCAGTTTTTGTCTTGCTTCTCCTCTCAAGGATCCTCAACTTCACCATTCTCATGGTCACTATAGTCAAGACTTCCCCATGACCTTCACATCTCCAAACAGTTTTCATTGTTTGTGAGGTCCAGCACAACATGTTCTCCCTTCTATTCCTCAACCACCTGTTTTAAAGTTACCATGAATGCATTCCACAATCCTTTTGAATTCTTTGTGCTCTCCTGAGCTGTCTCTCCAGCAGATATTGATGTGGTTGAAGCCCCACCATGAAGACATGGGCCTGTGAATGTGAGGTTTCTGAAGAAGGCCTTTTCTTCCTGATCAAGTGGTCCATAGCAGACATCTACCACAAAGTCTCCCATATTGGTGGTCCTGCTAACATTGACCCACAAGATCTCAACTGGCTCCTCAATCAACCCAAGAGAGAGCAAGAAACACCTTATTCCCCTCCCACAGCTATTCACCTTTGTCTTATATCACCTAACCCCCAAGAGTTCCATTTCACTGCCATGCCACAGCTGCTATAGCAAGAGTACCCTGTGCCCTTGCCAGCTGAGGTAGAAAATTCTTTACTAGAGTTCTGCAACTTCCCCTTTCCCAGTAAATTCAGTAAGGTTTTAAGCAGCAGGTAAGTTGTTTAGGAGCCATGACCACTTTGACTGCAACAAGAATCCTCCTCATCTTCTGCAGTTAAGTGAGGATCTCCAAACATGCCACAAGCCCCTGCCCTGTTTACACACATGTAAAACTTACAGCATTTTAAGAAGCCTCAGCTTGTCAGTGCTGTGATTTAGCTGACATTTTTAAGGGACTCCTGTAGAACAGTTCCCAGAGTCAAGTGACAGCAATCCTTTCCTCTCACAGGGACCATAGCAGCAGCTTTCAAAGCACCAAACTATCCCACAAGCTGGACCCAGACTGTCAGCACTCCTGCAACAGGAACCACATTATATCCAGCTTTTTGTGGGAATATAAAGAACTTCACAGGATTAAGAGACAAAGAGTTCTGCATGTCAGAAAAGGAGCTTTTCTGAAAGCTTGGTGCCTAATACATTTCTACAAATACTTCCATTATCTTCTATAGTTATAATCCACTAGAAAAAGAACTTCACAGAAAAGACAGGCATAACTGTTTTACTTTCAATCTAACAAGTCACTTGAGAATGTTTTATTTCTAAAACAAAGCCTGATTAATACAAACCTACAAAAGGCTTTGGCCTGTGTTTTTTTTTACACATAACCTGAATGCTGTTTAAGACAGACGTTAAAAACACCTGAAAAGGAGACCTCCAAATTTAATGAAATTAAATAGAGATTTCAAATTACCATCTATAGCAACTCTACAGTCAAATACAATTATTCCCTATAATTTTACCGTATCTAAATAATATAATAAAGGATTCTTATAAAAACCTCTGAAAAAAGTATATATGCTAAAATAAGCTCTCTGCAAATTAAACCCTGCCATTTGACAACCAGTTCTGTATCCTCCAATATCACTGGCAAAGTCGAGGTTACTGAAGTTAGCAAAGCAAAATTCCATCTATTTGTTCCATCTTGCATATAGACTGCTGTGTTTCAGTCACCATTTTATTGAACCCACATCAAATTATATTTTAAGCAAAAGCATGTTTAAAACATTCACTACTATCATTAGTATTTCACTCCTAATTATTATAATTTCTGTTTAGGTTTTTGTGTTGATGTGCTGGTTTGTTCTGTTCCTGCAGGGTTTAGGTGTGTATCTCCATTCTGGAAGAGTGAAGATGCACCTTCTATTAAGGAAATTTGAGTGCTTTTTTTATTGTATTCCATGTCAGATACTAAAGTGCACGCCAGTCAGTAAACAAGAGTCACACACACGAACCTGGGGAACTACACCACCTGCAATTAAAAAATGTCACATCTTAACTGCAGAGGCTGGGAGTTAAGCTAGTAAAACAAGCAGAGACATAAAACTGTATTTTTAATATCAGAACAAATTATTAAATAGAAGTATCAATTTTGCTTCTGATATTACTGTTAGCCAATAGAACTTAGCTCAAATATATTTTTAATACATTTAATATATATTTTTAATACATTTTAATAGATTTGGTAATTTCACAAAATTCAAAATCATTACATATGATTTTTTCCTGTGCCCCCTTCCCACAGCAGATACTCATTCCACTAAGTGGGTACACAACTTCCTCCAAGATGGTTTCAAGCTCATGAATAAAAACCAAATCATGAACAAAAGTATCATTTGCAACAAAAGCCCCTTAGGTGTAAACCAACTCTAGTTAGTTCAAACCAAGCCACACAACCTTGGCAACCGAGACTTTTATTTTGAACCTGAACTATCTTACTAACTACTGCTATCCTGTAAACCAAGGGTACAAAGGCATCATAAGGGCAGAAGCTCCTTTAACTGAAAAGCAGACTGGCTGTTTGTTAGGCATGGGAATGCCATATTATCACCATGTGACACAATTATAAAAAATATTAATAAAGTACAGGCATGTGAGTTTCCCATCCCAGACCTTCAGTCATAGACTTTCGATGAGTTATGTATGCACTGGAGCAAAATGCTGAACATGGGAGGAGAAGGAATCATGCCACAAGAGAATTTTAAGAACAGGTTAACACATTTTTGACAGACAGTTGTCCAGGTATGACTGATCCTGCCTGCCTTTGGTCTCATTACTAGCTAAGAAACTTCTTGTAAAAGCAGTCATAAAAAATCAGGTAAAGGCACCAGCACTTTCAGGCTAACCTAATTAAAAAAAAAAAAATTTAGGGCTATAAATCACTTTAGACCTAGAGTGATAACTTCTTATTTGTCTTGAACATATGAGCTCATATGAGTGTGAAATCTGATGCTTCATGAATCACTACCTCTTGAGTGACATGAAATACTGTTGACTGCAAGATACTGTGCAAGTAAACACGGAGGTGAAATCCAGCACTTGGACGGAAACACTTTGTACTTTCCTACATTTCATAAACATACTCTGATAAAGAATCTGACCAATAAAAATATCAAGTTACTGCCATTTTATACTGTTCAGAATAAATGACCGAATTACAAGTGTCCTTTCAACCTTCAGCAGAAAAAAACAGGATTTGTGGAGGTACTAGTTTTCAGAACTACATTTTCTAAAATCACAAAAATTTGGGAGGCTTTGAGGGGTTTCTGTGAGAGGCTTTTTGGCTGTTTTTTTGTTTAAAGCAAATACAGCAAATGAAGACAAGTTTGCTTCTTCTCCTGTTAGTATCATGGCATGAAAAGATCCATCATTTTCCATGATGTTCACATGTCCAACACAACTTTCAAAAGACAGACAAGTCAATCAGGCTGCGACAGTTGAAGATCCTTTTTGTTCCCTCAGGAAAGGGCAATAAGATCTCAAACTAGTTGACTGACCTCCTCCTCCTCCCTACATCTTCTCTCAAAGTACTGGATTTTCTGTTTTCCTCTACCCTGATCTCATCCACCCTGAAAAATAGGGAAAGCGATCTAGGAAAGGCAATGGAAACACAACACCACCCCAGAAAAGGGACTAGGGAGCAATGGAAGAGAACCTGAAGACCAAGATTAGTTGTCAGGCAGGATGACAGTTTTGGTAATGACAACTTCCTGAAACAAGGACCAAAACCATATTCAAGACTGTAATGGTAGATCACACCAGCTGCTATATGCACAGAATAGATGGCAAATAAATGTTAAAAAACTTGGAAGGACATAAGTCCATTCAGCAGCAGCACCACTACAATGACACTGGCAAGCTCAACATCATCTTTCAGTTCAACTCAGACACTGACTTCATAAAATGTTTTACAGCAAGTCTTTAAGATCTGATCATTTAAACCTTTAAAATTAGAAAGAATTTTCTCAAGACTTCTACAAAGACAGCAAGTCAAGTCCCATGCCTAAAACCTGTTCCCTCAAAAGCCGAAACACAACTTCTGGTGCCTCAGGCCAGTGTTTAAGCTCTGTAGGGTAAAACCAGGCCTAAGGTTACATTTGCCCAGCTGAGAGCAAACAGACCCGTGTTTGTCTGTCCAGGGCTCAGTTCAGAAGAAGCCATGTTACTGCAATGCTTGCACACTCTGCTGCCAGCAGTTTTGTTTTCACAGAGATCTGTGACTAACAGAGCCTCCAAAACAGTACGGTCTTCCAGCCTATGAGCTCAGGGCAGCTGAAGATATCCTCACCCCTGTCTGCAGACATTCCCTCATCCCCAGAAGTAAAAGGGTTCTTGAAAGACGTCAGGAAAGCCAAACAAAAGTTACAAGCAGAAACTGGTAAGAGACAGTCAAAAACTAACTTCTATGACCAGAGACACAAGACACCTGTTGACAAAGCTCCAAAGTCAATGCTGATTTTGCACCCTGAAGGCACCACCAGACTTTTTGAAAGCTGTTAACACTGTTTTTTAAAAATATGTCTAACTGGAAAAGATGAAAGAGCGAGCAAGATCTGAAAGATACCAGGCTGAAAATCTATTAGTGTCGTTATCACCAGCTCAACAGCCTGTGCAGGTGTAATGGGGGGAAGAAGAGAGGGGGCAGAACACCCTCTCTTTTTAAAGGGGTGGGCAGGAAATGAAGATACTGTTCTAAGGCTTTTAGGCAGAGTTCTTTCAAAAGTAAAAAGGATAAATACTTCAAGAACACAAGGTGTAAGTTAAAAGCTTACACCAGTCTGTTCTTGCCCAGTCTGTTCTGTTCAATGCCACAGCACAACAGACAGGTTCAGAGATCACCTCTCAGTGACCTTTTGTGTCCATCTTCAACCAGCCCAGCCAGCCCTCACAAGTCACCAAAATATAGAGCAGCTCAGGCGTCAAGAGTACTATCTTAGCAATGGTTATCCATCTAATCTTCCTCTGACAGCTAGCAAACTTTATTTTCTGTTAGTAAATTGTTCAATTTAAAACCTTTGGTTTTGTTCTACTAGTGTTGTGGTAAAAGATCATACAAGTGCTGCACTTCTTTCAATTTATCTTATTTATGAACTAGACACATATCCACTAAAAACTGGTTTTAATACTCAAAGGAGAACTCAGATGTTTAGTACCCAGTAGTCACATAAAGAGAGAAAACAAAAGTAATCATATATTTATGCAGGAAAGCTAAGAGCACAAAAATAAACATTTAACTCACCCATGATAGTCCCACACCAGGAACATTATAGTACAAACATATCCATTAATTTATCTCCATGGAGTTTTCAGCTAATGGAAAAGTTATTTCAGAATTAAAGCTTTTAAGTGATATAAAAACTTGCAGCGTACATTCACCTACATGCTACAGGTTATGGATTTATTCCAAGTAGCACAGGAAAGTTCTGAGAAGTGAACTCATGTGAATACTTAGGTGAGAGCAAAACACGGACTGATTTCCTTCTGAAGTTGATGTAAAGCACACTAAGCAAGACAAGTTACTTCATGAAAATGCTCAGGAGAGAGAATATATAACCTTTTAAAATGTTCAAGACATCACTGTTATAAATTTTCTTCTCAGTCCTTCTAAAGATCTCTTCCATCTTTTTCCCATTTGTATCTTCACTGATATAACTTAGGAAGTTCCATTTTTTACTATTTTATCCCTTCTGTTTTAAGTTATGTCCTATGAAAACTACTTAGATGGCAATTGTCTGAAGAATTTACCCATGGAGGGCAAACATCAAGAAGTTTTTTAAAGCTTTAAGTGGACTTATTCTACAAAGGCCAGATTTGAAAAGAAGTTAAGATTTAACCAACTGAAATCCAGGGTAAATAAATGGAGTTCTCATGAAAATTTTGAAATAAGCTAATCAGTAGGTTATATCATAAGCATGAAAACTGAGTCCTCTATATTCAACTAAGATTAATGCAACCAATATTTAATTTTTTAAGTAACTAAAAGTCAGAACATTTCCACTTATAATTTACAATTAGTACATTTTGTCCTTCCACATTCAAAGCTGCACTAAGCAGCATTTCTTAAATTTAATGTGGTTCAGTCATAAAGTCATCTGCTCACTGCTGAAATAAGGCTGTGAGTCAAGATTGTTTCACTCTATTCCACTACCTTCCTTCAAGAGAAAATTAAAGGAAATTTCAAATAAGTTGCCTGTCCACTTCCATTGTGCATTTGTTAAGACTTTGAATAAAGCTAAACTTTAATGCTATAGTTTGAAGAGCTGATACAAATAGTGCCAACCATGTTTCACACATATGACTTGTTATCCATGGGCATATTGCAGCTATTTTGTATATTTTTATTGATAAACTAAATAACTACATGTTTAGAGAAATCAAGAGGACTAAGGGAACATAAAATAGTGCCAGAAAGCTGCCCCAGGTACACTGCTGCTGTTTGGAGACTACCAACCACTGTCTTCAGCTACCTGAAAGGAACACCCAGGTTCTCTGAGGTGCAGGCTGGTAGGACAGCAGGCAAGAGACTGAAGTTGCAAGAAGAGACTTCCAATTAGATATTAGGGAAAAGTTGCAATGATAGCAATCAAACATTGTAACACGTTACCCAGAGAGACCAGAAGTGCTTACCCAAAACTCAACTGCACAAATTCTGCGCAAGTTGATGCAAGTTGGTACCGCAATGGGTTGGGCCAAATGAGTTCCACAGGTTCCTTCTAACAGAAAATTACTTTGATTTTGCAACATTTGCCCAATGCCCATTTTATAAATGAACTGACAGTGGTGGGACCTTGATTTACTCTGACGTTGCATGCAAGACCTTGTTCAAAAATCTTAAGATTTTGTCAAAGACCCTCTCTCATGTGACGAATAGCATACCAAAACTCAACATCCCTGCCAGAGCAACAAGACCCAAGAACTCCATCACAGCTAGGTTCAGCTTCAAAGGAAGATAGTAAAACAGAAGTCAGAATGCTAAAGAGATACAAAGTTGGCACTAGGAAAGATCAGATCCTTACAGGTAGCATACAGGAGAAAGTAAGGACACAATATGGATATAGCAGGTAGTAAGAAATGCTTGAAACAGCAAAAAAAACCAAGAAGAACTATGAGAGTACTGGAAACAAGAAGACAGCCTTCACAAGCAGAAGGTAGGAAGAACAGTCAGTTCTTACTCACTGGAATAGGCTGGCCAGTGCTGTTTCACAGACAGCTGTGCCCTTTGTTAGATCCATTCATAAATGACATGAAAGTTGGCTCATGAAATTTAAGTTTGCCATCATTATTATAAGCACAAGCATTTGCAGAAGGAGTTTACAAGACTGAGTGATTAGACTATAAATTTGCTAATTAAACTCAGTACAAGTAGGCAATACATGTATGAACACAGTACTGCAAACTAACAAGTTCCGAGCTCACTAGTGATGAAAGAGCAAGATACTCTTAAGAGTAAGGGGTGAATATATAGTTTCATCCTGTGAAGAAAAGGAGTGAACACAAAGCGGTGTACCACTGTAAAAAGCTAGAGTACATTCACACCTTAACTTCTGCATGAGGCTTTGCCCTGCCTCCCATTCTCTCCTCCTCACTTCACCAAATTGGGAGGAATAAAGGTCTGGAAGTCTGTGGTTTTTTCAGTTCAGTTTGTTATTAGGGTTGTGTTCCAGCTGGTTGTGTTCAGACTGGAAATTTACAGCCTGAAACAGTGTAAGTTGTAAACGAGAGTGCAGCACAAATCCATGTAGAGACAGCTAAGGGTACAACACTGGAATAATACTGGGGAGCCATTTAGGGTAGAAGATGCCAATCCTAATGAAAACACATTCACACTTTATCCCAGAAATGATCCCAGATTAGCCTATTCTCTGCACTATGTCAAATCCAGTGAGCATATTAATAATTAAGCAGCCACAAACTATCAGTCCTAGCAGTTCAGCTTGTTCTCCATTCCACTTTTACTAAGCAGGACAGATTTCAAACTTATGTATCAACCCTGGTTTTAATACTCTAGCATTCTGGGATAGCTGTGTTTGGCTACAGCACTCCCTCACAGTCAGAAGAGTCATCCCATATGTCATACTCCCTGCCTTCACTAGGTACCTGGAGAGGAAAATATACATTTTAGACCCAGCTCTAGAATGTGTGGCGTTCCTTAAGTGACAATCTGTCCCCCAAATATCTCCTGCCAATCTTCACCTTACATTCATCTTTCTAACAGGTACAGTCATTATTATACATGGAGGTCATCAATTCCCTCCCTGCTTAGCTGCCAGCCTCTCCCCCCATAACTCAGAATAAACTTGCAAAGACACTAGTGCTAGAAATTCTGCAAAGAGGCATCATCTCCCACACCAGAATACCATCAGGCTAGAAAGAACTTTAACAAGCATGACTATATTCTTATGGGGTCATGATGTTGAACTCTCCAGTGCCCACCTACTGCGTGGCACAGCTTTTAATCACCTTTCTGAACCATTTGCTATGAGCTGGCAAATCTTTGCTTACCTGAATGAAAGTAGCACCCTCTACTGCTGCCTTCAGGTCTGTACAAACGCTAATGAGAGCCAACTGCTGCTCCGCACTCAAAGCTCCTTTCAGGACTCCCGACTTCTCCATCTCTTTCATTTGTTTGCTGACAGAAACAACATAGACACATTTAAACACGTTATCATTGTTCAGCCACCATCAATTTTTTAAAAAACCTTCTTAACAAACCACGTTCTACACTATTTGTTATGCCACTGCACACATCTCAAAAATATAAAGGTTCATTGCAGTCATTTCTCCTTCCTCCCCCATCTTATCAAAGGTTTTTCTTCTCTTCAAGCACAGACAGCTCCAAGATCTACACCTAGATGTCAGATGGTCACCACTTCAAATTTATTTTAACTGGTGCACAATCAGCAAGAGGTTTTTTTTGGCTCATATTTAATGGGAAGCAAGGTCCCTTTAATAAACTTCATCTAGTTTTACAAACAACTCTTTTGCTACAAAGCCTCACTGTAGGAACACCTCTTTACTAGTACAGAAATAAATAAATATATTCGATACAGGCAAGAGTCCTTCATAAAAACCAAACCTACATTTTGAGGTTTTTTTAATGACTACAGAACAAGTGTTGAAAAATTTAAATAGTTACTAAACTTGAAATGAATGCTCAAGTACACACCCTGGCTGGGATTGGACATGCCACTTCTTCAGAAAAGGTCTCTATAGTTTGAAGCCCTCAAACATCCAGAACAAGTAAGCCATTTTTCAAAACCATTATAAACTGCTTAGAGGAACAATGGCCACAGAAATGAGGTGGGATTAATCTGTCTGATCACAATCAACCTAAAGCTCCTTGATGTAGTCTCTATCATGGTTAAATCAGTTCAGTTTTCATCAGTTTCAAGACAGAACTCCTCTGAGCTGTTGGTTATTTTTCAGCAAAAACTGCTCATCCTCATGAATACATGGGGAAATTGACCTAATGAATAGCAGCAGGAAAAAGAAAAAACCCTTTATTCTTCCTACCAACTTAATTAAGGACATGGCAAATAGATGGCTGAAAAGCACAGACTTCTACTTCTTAAGCAATTTATGGCAAAGAATAGGAAACAGGGATCTTCAGCTCCCTTTCTCTAGGTCACAGGGAATATACAGCATGCTGGACAGAAACTTCATCCAACACTTAAGGCTTCTAGCACTAAAGGTGCCAGTGCTTCATCTGGAAAGAAACAGGTGCCCTAAGCTACAGAATCCAAACTTCTGGCTCCCTCATACCTTGTGAGGCAAGATGAATAATTCAAAAGGTCCTTACTATCCATTCATTAGAACTTCATTTCCCAGGTGCTTGTGCCCAAGTAAAACACACACAAAACAAAAGTTACATTTTAAGAGATCTTATCAGAATTACTTCCTTCTTTGAAGAAGAGGGTGAAGTTCTTGTTCACTCTCATTGCAATACTACATTTGTCTTATCCTCCCAGGTTCTCCAAAAATTACAGTACATGACTGGTGACTGAGGGATTCAAAAAAGCTGGAGTCATAGACTAAGTGATCCAGCTTCTGTCTTTCTTCCCCAAGCTTGCAGCACCCATCTCCTGTTTCATATCTTCCCTTCTGTGCCAGTGATAGCCATTCTGCATTTCTGCTTTTCTGTTATAAATCACTAACAATACACTGTGCACTCAGAATACCATTTCTTAGTTAACCTTCAAAACTACCATCTTCATTTTTGGAATTTGAGGCTGGACTGTTTTTTTTTTTTTATTCCTAAACAAAAAGCATTCTTTTTATCATAACCAATCTTCATGTTAGCTATGCATTTAAGTCAGTTAAAACATGGAGTAGGAGATATGTGCATTACTTCAGTTTTGGCTTTCCCTCGTGGGAAATTTTTTCCACCCTTTGTCAATCTACTTATAGCCATTCTGGTTGTTTTGTTCCACAAACAAATTTTAGTCTTTCAAACACTAAACCATCTTTATATTCCAATGGGGTATTAGATTGCTGCAGTACTGTGGGAAACCAGTGTTCCCTGATACTTACCATACATTAAGACACAAAGGTTTGTACATAGAGCAGTGCACCACTGACCTCTACTGGATGACTTTTTAATGAAGACAGCCTAAATTTTTAAGAGATCATCCCTAGGATGACCCTGGACTGCAATCATTGCAGCCATTTCCACAGCTTCACTCTGCAGCTGTATTGTATGTGCAGCTCAGAGAGTTTCCCTCAATACCTGTAAGGTCTTTGAAGAATGAAGAATTCACATCAATAACAAAATACTACTTCCTTTTTGAGCTTATGCTTCATCTACGTCCAGAGTTTTACTGTTGTACCTGTCTGCCCATGTCAGCGCTATTCTGGGTACTGGGCTAGTATTTGCTTCAGGATAAGGTATCCAATCTACAGGAACACTCCCAATCACATAAAATGCTTCTGGTTACAAATCCTACTCTAAAAGTCTTTACAGAAGGACCCTGAAAACAATGCTAACACTTGACTCATCTTGTTCACATCCCACTTGCTTCACCTTTATCCACAGCCACTACTGGGCACTTGTATTCAGCACACACGGTTGCAACCAGCAAATACTTACTAGAATTAATCACAACCACACTGCCCACACTAACAAGAAGGAAAGGAAGAGAAGAAAACACCAGCCCTGTTCTTCAAAAGTTCAGCCAGCTGCTGTAAACTAGAACTATTCAGCAGTCAAAGCACTACCATGTAGTGCTGTATGACAAATGAGAGGGTAGTTGGCATGGTGAGAACAAACCAAAACATCACTCATCTTTAGCCCAAGACAGGATAGACCAAGTTGATTTTGTGTAGCCAAGCTTGAAAGCTTTCAGGACAGGAGATTTCACTGACTTCTTGGACAACCTGTTACTCTGCATACCAGGCAAATGTGAGCACCATAATTGTTCTCAAAACACAACTTTAGTCATTACACAAATCACCCTTACTGAAAATATTTGTTCCAGCTGCCATGAGCACTGGCTACCACACGGGAATGAGGTGAAAAAACATTTTCTTTTGAAGGTATTTTCAACTCAGTCAGACAGAACCTTTGTAAAGGAATCTATCCCCTTCCAAAGCCTATCAATACGTTCTCTAGTTAGTTCTGCAAGTGAAGCAGTTTTGCCTACCTAGTTAATTGCACTTTTGGGCACGGTGGGTAGGCAGAGATAAAATCAAAAGGTAGAATCAAGGCTACGATTTAGCACAAGCTTGATGTGCCAGCATCAGGCACTCAATATCAAACTGTGCTCTGAAAAGAATCATCTATTTAGAAGTTCTCCCCTCAAAGGAGATAGATAAAACTATCAAAGAAGACCTAAGACAAGCTGCATTTTGCTCTTGATATATACAGTACAACAAAGCAACACATAAGACAGACTGGAAGACTAAGCCAGTAAGCCTGGTAATTAATCAGTCTTTATTAGCAGAATAATTGTGTTTAAAACAATAGAACAGTAACTACTTAGAATAGTTTACATATTACAAGAATCGTAAATTTATTTTTGGCAGAGGGGCATGCACTAAAGCATTTCTGCATCCTATGTTTTAGGACTACTTTCAGGAATAGGATACTACTTGTTTTTCTAATTCTCATTATTTCAAAATTTAGCAACCTTGCATTCAAACCAGAATCACACTAATGCAGAAAAAAAAGCACGCTGGATATGAAAAATTACATTTCCCAAGGCAGGCTACTAGAGCATGCATTCAGTAGGTCCAGTGTGGTATAAGGGTGTTCATTAGTTTGTTTCTTCATTAGAACAAAAGGTTGTTCCATTAAAGCAGACCCTGAGATGTTCTGAATTTCTGGGTCAGACTAAAAGGCAACAACATAAAATAATTATCACTTCTGCCATCAAAGAAGTATCATCTCCTTTTAGAAGTAAAGTGAGTGTTGCTTACTACTCAAATCCTGTTTTATTTGAAAAGGGAAACTACAAATAGTCATCTGCACACTCCAGTTTCTCCCCAGTAAGTCATACCTCCATACACTAGAAGTTTGTGGACTGCAGACTAGACTGGAATAAATATGTTCCAATACTAAAACAAAATAAACCACAAAACCCCTAAGCCTAAAATCTTCCCTAAAAGTATTTGCTATTTAGAGGGGAAAAGGAAAGCAAATTATATCAGGTTCAGAGAACCAGTCACCAGCTGGGTCTATGAGAAAGACATTCCCTTGCTGCTCTCCTGTTAGCACATATTACCTGCTCAAGCTTCAGCTCTTACAGAAGTACCACACCAGTAAATCACTGTGATTTACTGCAGGTTGTGTGCTATGAAATGAGTGCAAAGAAGTTTGACCATATCTTGATAGATACAATCATTAAAACAGTGGTTGAAGAAACTGTGTAGCTTTGTATTCTTGTCACAAGAACTATGTTTTTCTGAAACTAGGCTTTTTAACTGGTGTTACAATAGCCAAAATACACAAGTTAATTATAAGTTAAGATCATCTTATGTAAAAGGCAAAACCTGCCTTGAACTCAACTGAACTTGCCTTGAACCTATCAATGACTTGGATGAAGGGGCAGGTGCCTCCTCAGCAAGTTGACCAATGACACTGAACCGGGAGGAGTGGCCAATACCCCAGAGGTCTGTGCAGTCCTTCAGAAGGACTTTGACAGGTAGGAGAGATGGGCAGAGAGGAACTGTCTGGAATTCAACAAAGGCAAATGCAGAGTTCTGCACTTGGGGAGGAATAACCCCAGGCACCAGCACAGGCTGGGGGTGACCTGCTGGAAAGCAGCTCTGTGGAGAAGGACCTGGGGGTCCTGGTGGACAACAAGCTGTCCATGAGCCAGCAGTGTCCTCGTGGCCAAGAAGGCCAGTGGGATCCTGGGATGAAGAGCAGTGCCAGCAGGTCAAGGGAGGAGATCCTGCTCCTCTACTCTGCCCTGGTGAGGCACATCTGGAGTGCTGTGTCCAGGCCTGGGCTCCCCAGTACAAGAAAGACACAGAGCTCCCAGAGGGGGCCCAGCATAGGGTTATGAGGATGATTTTGGTGCCGGAGCATCTCTTCTACCAGGAAAGGCTGATGGAGTTGGGCCTGTTAAACCTTGAGAAGAGACAACACAGGGGACCCCAACAATGTCTATAAGCATCTTAAAGGAGGATGTCAAGAAATGGATTCAGGCTCTTCTCAGTGGTGCCAAGCAATAGGACAACAGGCAGAAATTGGAATACAGCAAGTTCCACCTGAACAAGAGGAAGAGCTTCTTTACTGTTAGGTTAACTAAACACCGGAACAGCTTGCCCAGAAAGATTGTAGGGTCTCTTTCCTGGAGCCATTCAAAAGCTGTCTGGATACAAGGAGCTTTAAAAAACCCTGCTTGAGCAGGGAGGTAGGACTAGATGACCTTCAGTACTCCCTTCTAACACTACCCATTTTGTGAACTCCTGCAGGAGAACACACACAGGCACACAACAGTACAGACCCACTTAAATAGCACTCTATCCTATTACACATATATGCCTCGTGTTTCCAAGCTGAAAACCTTGGAAGGCTAACATCCTCATGCTGCTATAAGAAAAAATATGGGGCTTTAGTAATGAACACCACAAAGCTGCCACCTAATAACCCAGAGTCTCATTGTGGCTACAACTATGACAGCAACTCTGAAAAAACCCAAAAGTTTATGTCATCTATGTGATGCAACAGAGATGTTTGGTCTAACATCTACCTGGAAAGAAAAAAAGAGGAGATAGATTTTCCCACTTTTCTGTTATCGAGCCTTTTTTAGCAGATCTCAATAGACATCACATACTGTTTAACTTCTGAACTCTAACAACTGAACCGATCTACAAGGGGTTCCTGAAGTCACTCCTGTTTCCTTTAAGGCTTGTTACAGAAAGCAATTAGGATGCAACACACCACAACTTTTTTTCAGGTGCACCTTACACCCCATATAGCCGACACACAAGCTGACATCATGTCAGTCCAAGGCATCATGAAGGGAGAGCTGATGCATTTAGGTTGGTACTAATTGTGAAGTCATCTGAAGTCAAGCATTAAATGCCAATACAGCAACATAAGGTTGTGCACAGAACCACTTTATAAATATACTTTCACCCTCACTCACAGGCAGATAAATGCTGTATTTTCAGGCCCAGCAAGAAGAGGGTGCATAGGACCAAGCAGACATGTTCCTTCTAACACAAGAACTAGGGGTCAATTAACGTAATTTAGGAGCCAGGTTCAAAAAAAACACAAGGGAACAGCTCTTCACACAATGAGCAGTAAATGTGCAGAACACAAAGTCCTTTGGTAAGGAGGCCACAGAAGGATTTATATCAGTTCAAGGGAAGGTTAGAGAAATACTTGGAAGAAATCCAGTTAAGAGTGACTGAACAGATAATTAACTTGCTGGCATTGAAGGCTGGGGGAGGGGCCAGACAGGCAAGACTTGAACTTGTAGCTCTTGTAGTACCAAAAGCACGAGGCTTTAGCCACAGTGCCATGGACAACAGAATAGGGCTGGAGGCTTCCTGGACTCAACTGGTGTGAGTGACATCATGTTCACACCCTCACACTGGCACTCCTTCTAAAGATGCTTCCTGATTCAACTATAACTGACCAATGACACTAGCAACTTGTTCTTCTAGGACTCAAAACCACCAGTTTAAGAGTTTAAAAACTAGGTATAAAATGCTAATAATTGTAGCAGGGCTTCTCAACAATCCAACTTAACCTACCTCCACTTTGACTAGGTCTTTGTTGCCTTTCTGTGGAAAAACTCTTATATTCATATATTTTAAACCTAGCCTATACATAACCTAATGGGCATTATTTTAAAAAATTGAATTTAAACGTAAGATCTTGAATAACCTGAAAATTAAATTTCTCTTCAGAAATGTCAGTTACACTTGGAAGTACAGATCTTCTGATCTTAACCTGTACCTCTAAGTTAAAGCTTTCTTCAAAGCCTAAAATCTATGCTCTCTGAAATAACAAGATATGGCTATTCATTCATAATTACAAAAATCCCACAGTTTCATTCTAACCCCAGTTATTTCAAGTCAGGTTACCTACCGAATATTTTCCAGTGCAGTTGTTAGCTGCTCTTGTGCAATATCATAAAGTTTCACTCTGAAGCCTCCAGCAGCAAACACCATGGCCCAGCTGCGACCAATGAGTCCACTGAAAAAAAATATATCAGCCAATTAATAAACCAACATTTAATAGGGGGAAGGAGATCTTGAAAGCATTGCAAAAACCAAACCAGAGCTTGGACTCTGATATTTGATAAAAAGATCAGTTACATACTGATGAGACATAATCGCTCTAACAGAGAAATGCTCTTTGCTGGCTGTGTATAACAGGTTCTCTGAAAGCTGGCATGAAAATAACAGGGAAGAAAAAACCCAAAACAAAACAGAAAAAGGAGAGCAGAATTCAAATAGGAGGAACCACTACTTTAGGACAGTGGACTCAACCACCAACAGTTTTGTCAGCCACAATCTTAACCTGGACTTGGTTAATGCATTTACATTTAAGAGATTTTAAATAAATTAATTAATTAAAAGATGTGTTCAGCTCATAGACTGAAGACAGGCAGCAGTCCACTGATCCCACAGTGCAGGACCCTGCTTCAGAGGTGATCAGAAAACCCAAGGCCCAGCTACTGAAGTCACAGGTCCTCAGCAATTCACAAAGTATCCCAAGCACATGAAAAGGGAAAAAAAAAAGAAATCTTAACTGAGCATGGGTTTGATACTATTTTTCCACCTAGCCACTTCTAGCGCTACCTTTATTTTTAGATTAAGCACTTTATCACGCTGGATACACATAGGAACAGTCTGCCTACATCTTTTGGTGAATCATATTACTGAGCAACACATGGAGGAAATCTGTAGTAACTGACAGTTTTATTATCTCTCTTAAAGACATGCAGATTCTAACTTCATTAGATGTGTAGCAGTCAGCAGTCTTTTCAAATGGAAGCACCAAGACACAATGTCACAAGCTTAAGTAAGCTGAAATCACAAAAAATTAGGAAAAAAAAATCCATAACAGAGACAAGATCAGAACTCAAGATCCATGATTGTTACAGTGGGGGTTTTGATAATTACATGCATTTCCTCTCACTTCCAAGATCACTGTATTTGCAGCATTAAGCTTTAGTGATGTCTAGGAACTGAAAAATTCAAGGCCATTAGGCCAATAAAACATTAAAAGGGGAGCAAAAGTCAGAGATAAAGTAATAGGGCAGATGAGAAAAGAAGGAAGAAAAAACAGGAACATGCTCAGCCTTTGGTTTAACTATATCTTTTTAAAAGGGATCAAAACAGGAAGTTTCAGGAAATAGCAGGAATCAGTAGAAATAACTTGGACAAAAAAAGTGAAGTTTTGCATTTACTGCTGTTCAGCAGACAGCGAGGTCTCTCTCAAAACCTACCATTTAAAGGTAAAAATAAACAACTTCTCTGCAGTAAGCCCAGAGATCATCAATTCTGAGGCAAGCAACAGAACAAACTTACAGAATAGGCATGGTCAAGGTTTGTTAGCTACTGCAGCCTCCTGGCTAATGAGTATTTATAAAATAAAAGCATTTGAATAACTTCAACTTGACATAAGCATATCTGAGCTACCAGTATCTTTACAAAGTAGCATAACCTGTCATTTTGGGCTCAGTGATAAAGTATTAACAACCAGATCTGCTACACAACTTCCACAGCTGCTACCAAAACCTGCAGTAGTGCCACAGGAGCCACAGCAGGCAAGAGCCCAACTCTCCTGACCCTTCAGGCACATCTACAGTGAACAAAATTTCCCTGAGTACCAGCAGTAGGAGCCAGTTTGGTCAGCATCACACAGCAGCACTCAAACTCCCATCCTGAGGCTTCGAGTGGTTTTGTGGATAAAGCTGGCTCCAGCCCACACTTGTAGCACTAAGGTACAGTGGTGCACAGGGGATCGTTACTATCCCGCACCTATTCTCTCTCCCCTCCTGACTCTTGTTCAAGTAAAGAACTCTAGGTTCAGCTCAATGAGAGGATGAAACAATGCCTTCCCACACAAGCCAGAAATACTGCTGACTTTTGTGGCAAGTCAATATTGCTTCAGGAGTGTTTAAGACCAACTTAAGAGTTTCCCGACATAGCTGACTAACAGGACGTTAAGCTGTGCTTGGATTTCTCCACTCCTCTTGCACTTAGACACACACAAGGCATTGCAATGAAAAGGGACAGCAGTCTTTCGGACGTAAAGGGTAACTTACTTCGGTAAAGATGTTTGTTTGCTGTTTGTCTTACAGTAGCACAGAGCTGTCAGGGGCTTAAACAAAGGCACTCTAAGTAGAGGCAAGCAGGTGCATCCCCCCACTTCCCGAGATCCAGCAGCAGCGCGCCCCCGCGGCTGGGGAGAACCCACCGCCTGCCCCGAGCCAGCCCCGCGCTGTCATATCCGGCAGCCGCAGCAGTGGGGACAGCTGCGGCAGGGCCGTACCCAGCACTGAGTCCCCGAACCCCCTCCCCGCAGGCCGGACCGAGGCGGGAGACGGCGCCCAAGCCCCTTCGCACGCCCCGGGCATCCGTCCTACAGGCGCCGCGCCGGAACCTCCTCCCCGGGGCTCTGCGCCCGCCCGCGGGCGACGAGAGCTTTACCTGCCGATAATGGTAACCTGCGAGGGCTCCATGCCTGCGGCCGCCGCCACCGGGAGATGCGGGATGGGCAGCGGGATGAGACACCTCTGCCCCGTGCGGGCCCGCCCCGCCCGCGGCTCCCGCCATGTCACGGCCGCCCATTGGCTCCGCGGCCGCCCCCGCCCCGGGGCCGAGCCTGACCGGGGCCGGGGCGGGCACGGGGCGGGGACCGGGCCGGGGACCGGGCCGGGGACCGGGCCGGGGCCGGGGCCGGGGCCGAGCCTGAGCCTGAGCCTGCCCTGGGCCGGGGCCGGGGCCGGGGCCGGGGCCGGGGCCGGGGCCGGGGCCGGGCCGGGCCGGGCCGGGGCGGGGGCGGCTCCCCCGGCCGCAGCCCCCAGGTCCCGCCCCCCCGCTCCCCGGGCACGGAGAGAAAACGTGACATTTTAAATGGTTGATTAATATAAAAAATTATATTAATGTACTCTTAATATATCCAGGAAATACTTTTAAGTTTTCTTGTCTTTCTCAAAAAACCTAACAGTGGAAAAATAATACATTCGATCCCAGAATAAAGGTTTGATAGTTACTGATGAAGTTCAGTGAACCTTTGGCTATCATTTGAAAGTTTGTTCAGCTTCTTCTGAACAAACTTCTACTTTCCAAGAAAAATAAATAAGGCTAACATAATAATTTGGTACATCTGCCCGCTCACTGGCACTTTGCTAATTCCAATCACATTCAACAATGAGATGGAGAAGTGAAAACGATATGTTCCTAAAGGCTTCATGAAGACTGCTCAATGGGTAGCAGATGGAAAACCAAACTATTATCTCCTTGGCTTCCTGACCTTAACACTACCCATGTAACCTGAGATATGCCAGTAGCTGGGAAGTGTTAGTGGAGCCAAGTGGCAGTAAATAGGGCCATGGGAAAATTTAAGGCAGTGGGACAGAAGAGTGTAGCTTGCTGTGCCAGTTCTGCTGCTCAGGGCTTATGTAGGCTGGTGTAGAAAGCAGCATTTTAAGGTTTTAGCATGTACCAATTTTGTTCCTTTGAAGACTAATTCAAAATGGCATGACTTGGCTCATGTTCTAAACACGAAGACCTTTGTATAGACAGAGCATAACTGAAGCAAACAATGCATACTTTCTTTGTGAACTCAGGTTTTTACCTCAAAGAAAAAACGGTAGTTCCTAGAACATAAAAGTAATGTCACCTGGGCTTGAGGAAAAAATGGTCTTCAGAACAACTTTACCACCACTTCCATTTAGAAGTACTTATCAGTTATTTTTATACTCTTTGACCTCCTGAGACGCGTATTTATTTGACCACCTGAGACTTGTCATCAGCAATAGACTAAGAGACAAAAGCCATTACAGATCTACAAGTGGATTCAGAGAATTAAAAGTTCCGAGTGTTACTGCAAGGGTTTTAGAGCTAATCACAGCTGTGATAAAAATGATTACAGGGCCTTTTAGTTCTGGGGGTGAACAAAACAAGTCTATGGCAATGAAATGTGAACTATATTATTGTTCTTGTTGTTGTTATTATTATTATTATCCATATATTAGTGACAAAGCCCCATAGCTCTACATTACTTAATCAAAACTAGGGTATGACCGCAGCCATATTTCCCAGCATGTGCAGTGATCAGACACACTGGTAAGTCCAAAGAAGATCAAAAGAGGAGAGAGAAGTTTGCCAGAAAGAAAGAAAATATAGATAATTAAATTCTCAGAAGAGTAAGTCAAGGGAAGAAAATATGACTTAAAAACAAAGTACAAGTTTAATTTTTGTGTAATAGCAGAAGAGTTTTAGGCCCAGTTCTTGCAGCCACCACAAGTTAGGGACAGTGATTCTCCTCCCTCTTCTGTAATTCACATGGAAAGGACAGAAGGTGCTGTAAGCCCAGAAACATCAAAAAGCATAACCAACCAACCAATAATACGGTGAAAGGACTTGGGCTCCATTAGGAATGAAAAGGAGGGCTTGTACTGGCACCAGGCTTGCACTCACCAGCGTATGTATTCTTTCTTCAAAGTCAAATAGGTGTAGAGGCAGATTTTACTTGTGCTGGGGGCTGCACAGTTGATCCCTCTATGTTTTTAGTCTTTTTCTATGGAGTGTGCTCCTCTGCTGCCCCACAGGCAGAGCTGAAATCTGCTACTGGCCACAGAGGGGTGGATTTACTGCAAGGGAGAAGCAGGATGGTATAAAAGGGTCATGTAATAAGCAAGGGGAAATAACTCTCACTAACTCTGAGCCTTGGTGATGTGTAATATGAAGGAGATGTGAATTCCCCTTGGAGAAAATAAAGGAATGGTATGCTTTTAAAATACAGAGAGTGCTACCTTAAGCTTTTAGTGTGGAATAAAAACAGAGGCATAGTTCACATTTGTTAAGTATTAGATCTGTTTAATATATCACTTGTTCACTAGAGCAACCAGCAAGTACATTTATTTGGTAATAGACTATGATCTGTTACTGCTACGTTCCTAATGGTTCATGAAGTATAATGCCTTAAAAAGATAGCTTTAATTTATCACTTTATTAGTTCTAACTAATGGTTTGCATACTGTGTTACAACTAGTGGTTGTATTGAAATTATGTTAAAATTAAAACTATCATTTTAATTATTTTTAGTAGTTCGTGCTGTTAATTTGAGTGGTCTTTCAAAGTGCAGATAGCCTGATGCAAATACTATCAATATTGTCAAAATTCTGATTCCTAAAGAAGCAATCTGAAGGAATAAGAAAGTAATAGTAGTAAAGTAGATACTACTAAAGCACAATTCAGCAAAACTAGATAGAATTATATAGTTCAATAGTAAAAATACCTGTTAAGAAAATGATTTTCCTGTTGCAAATGCATTTCAAACCCAAACTACAACATATGGTACAACAAAGAAGGGCACATGGTGTGATCCTTGGGGTGTCCTGTGTAGGGCCAGGAGCTGCACTTTCATGATTCTTGTGGATCCCTTCCAATTCACGCATTCTACAGTTTCATATACATTATTTGTAACAGTTGTATCATTCATAATGAGGTTCTTTGTTTCTAAATTGTATGCTGACTACATGCTTTAGTTCCGTGAGGAGCAGTTAAATGCAGCTTCACTGTTTCTGACAGTCGAGCTGGTTGAATGGTTTCTGCATGACAGCAGGTAATCCCAAACCCTGGTCAGTTCAGAATTCAGTACTAGAAAATTACTTTTTTAAAGATTACAGTGGGAGAATTACATTTTCAAATCAGAAAAACAGCAATCAGTGTTTGATCAGATGAACAGCTCAACTGGCAGAGCAAGGGTAAGGTACACACTAACAGCGATTACAAAAGGTACATACTAACAGCAATTATAACAGGCAGACTGTGGCCAGTAACCCCTGAACCCAAATTAGTAGGTCCTGGAATAGTTTGTCTGAGTCCTTATTTGCAAAGTTACTACTGAAAAAAGACAGATTCACCATGTATTGAAAGGCAAAGAAATTCCTATTTCAGAATATAGCTTCATGGTTTCTTTAATCTGTACTAAATTTTCACTGAATTCTCAGGATTGGGTCCTTGATGTCTTGAATAGGTATTTGATGTCTTGATGTGACTGAAGGAAAACCTCATCAGATTAGCAGTTTGCTTCAGCTGCACAAGTGTGTAACTTGATGCCAGTCAGAGGAGTGATCCGAGGAATTTAATGATAGTCGTGGTTTAATCCAACTTAAAATGATCAGGAATTTAAAGCATACAATGCTACTTGGACTAGAGTAGATACTAAATTTACTCTTTTGGGTTAGGTTTTTTTTTTTCACTTTCTAGGTTGCCCTCTGGATTTAGCCAATAAAGACAATTACATCATCTTACACCATTACAGGCTTTCTTACTGTAGCATCATCTTGTTAGATGAAGTCTTATGATCACAACCCATGAGTAAGGCCCAGTGTTGCCACAAAGGATCCTGAGATTTTGGGGCTTTGTGTGAAATCTTCATGTATTAAGATGTATTTATACTTCATAGCATGAGAAAAAAAAAAAAAAAAAACCAAAAACCAAAAAACAAAACAAAACAAACAAACAAAAAAAACCCAAAAAACAAAAAACCAAAAAAACCAAAAACAAACAAAAAACAACCAACCAAACAAAAAAAAACAACAAAAAAAACCCCCAAACTAAACCCTGTCGATTGACACAGCTTTTCAAAACATGAACAAAGTCATTGAGACTCTCATAATCTTGTGAGTATGTCAAAAGTAGCAGCTGGAATGCAAGGTCTCAGGACCTGGACCAGGGCATGTTCCCAGTATGGTCAGAGTCCATACAGGCCAGGAGCCACTTAACTCTGAATGTGTACACCCAATTTTGGAGGGTAAGGAAGTCTGACAGTAGGAACATGGTCAGATTCCAGGGCTGCCTTGGCACCACCTCATTTACAAATCATATGCACTGCCTCCTTGACACAGTGCCTTCTTTTCACTGCCCTAGAAATTTGGGTTGAGAACAGTGCTGGGCACCAGTATGCCCAGGTCCCCAGCATGGACAAGCTGGATAGCAGAGCTAGGTCTATTACCACACATTCTACCTATTACTCAGGTACATATTAATGCAGTTGGGGACCATGAGAAAAATCTAAAAATCACAGGTTCAATGTATATGAGGAGTCACAAGCAGAAAAAGAGGGGCTATAAATGTACATATTTTTCTTATGCTTAAGTTTATGATTTGTGGGAAGTAATGCAACTGAAAACTTTTCCCACCCTAAATCTGTCATTCTGCAAACTACTTGTACTCCAGAAAATTCAGGTATAAAGAGTCTCATGTCCAAAGGTCGCAAGTCTCAAGTTTCTGTGTGAAAGTGGTTCATGCATGGAATGTGAACAGGTTAATGCAGGAAGTGATAATGTCTTAATAATTCTTTATGTTATCTTTATTTCTCTTGTTGGGAGCCAGAGTAGAAAGACCTTTCACTTGTCCCCTGCACTTATCTCTTCAGAAAGGACTTTGGGGCTGAAAGGTGAGCAGCAGAAGACTCTGACGTTGCATAATGCACACAATCTCTGACCATAAAAAGGGTGTTCTGACTGTACTGTATATTGTCTTTTCAGCTTTCTTATGCTATTGGCATAAGGCAGTAGGGGTTACAATTGGTTTCATAAAATGTTTTCTCTCTCAAAAATACTGTAGGTGTGTTCAGAGATCCCTTCTCTATTCTGCTTTCCATTTAGGCATTGGAAACTTTCTCCAGAGTATAATGATTTGCCGTGGGCAAATCAACTGACACTTGTCAGGGATTCAAAATACCAAGAGAAAGTAGTAAAGATGGCAGGGAGAATCATCTTTTTATAAGACATTAGGGATTTTTATTTTTCAAATTTCGTTTCAGAGGCTATGGCATACAGGAAGTTTCAACAACTTGTTTATTTATTTTTTTTTAATTGATCCTTTTCGTTTTAAGAACACATTTCTCAGCTCATTGGAAGAAAATTTGACGTTTTGGATTGCGACTGGATTGGAAACGTGTTCAGGCGTTTTACGGACTTTTCCTGCCGTTTATTTGGCAGGAGGGGCCGCTCTCCGTTTCCCCGAGCGCCAAGGCCCAGCCCCCAGCCCGCCCCTCACGGCAGCACCGCCCGCCCGCCCGCCCGGGGCAGCGGCTCCGGCAGCGCCAGGCCCCGCCCGCGGCTCGCCCCGCCCGGCCGCGGTGCATGCGGGGAGCGCCGCCGTGTCCCGGGCAACGCCGCCCGGCCCTGAGCGCCGAGCGGGCCGCGGGCGAGCGGAGGGCGAGTCCCGCCCGTGCCCTGAGCTGCCCCCGCTCCGGGGCTCATCATCGCCGGGTGCTCGCTGGAGGAACCCGCGCTGGGAGCGGCTCGGCCGCGGGGCACCGCGCACGGCGGGGAAGCGACGGGAACATCCTCTTCATCCTGCCGCTGCCGAGGAACCGTGCGCTGCGACCTGGCTGAGGCTTGCTTGCTGAAGGGCATGTACTTCATGTTATCGATGAAAGCAAACGTTGCCTTCTTGAGGTTTTTATGAAAACAGGTAGCCAGGCAAAGTGAGATACCTCAGTGTGTGCCCTCCAAGAGTGAAAAGCCAGCAGGTGAAGGCACCGTGTTAGACAGGAAAATATTGGTGGAGAAAGACTTTGGAACCCGGGCTTCCTTAATGCTAGCTTTTAAAACCCGTTTTAATTGAAATGGCTTCATAACTGTAGCTATGTTGATCTTAGAATGCAGGAGGGAAGCTTCAAAGCAAGATTAAATACCTTTCATTAGACTAACTACTATGGTTTGGCCTATAAAGACTAACTTTATGAGTTGTCTCAAACATGAGTTAGCTGACAGTGGAAAGATACTATTCTAGAAGTAGTTTTTATTATTATTATAATTTAGTTTTAATGATAAATACCTTTAAAACAATTTTCATAACTGATACAAGTATAAACAAAATATAAATCCATGAAAGGGTGCCATTTCATATTGTTTATAGGTGAGTCCTAGTTTTTATGACTAATCAAACTACTGCTGTTTATATTTTGCATTTTAAAATATTTATATAAAACCACCAAGATAACATTTGGCATGATACATGTTTCACAGAAAAATGATGCAAAATGTGCATCCAGCTCCTGAGAATAATGAAGATGATCTCTATTCTGGCTACAATGATTATAATCCCATGTTTGACACAGAGGTAAAATATTTGCTGTTTCCCACCTTTCCTATACATAGGATTTTAACTTAGAATTATAAGACAAGAGTTTATGAGTACAATAATGTACAAGTTTACAACTTCTTTGAAGTGAAATTTACTTTATTTAGCAAGAAACATCAGGTTCTCAGGATCTTCTTGAATAGTTAATTCTTTGGTAGCTTTCTATTCCAACTAAGCACTTGTGAAGATCTCAACAAATCTAAGATGCTGTAATGGTTAGCATTTTTGAAGTATAAAATCATAATTATTTGTAGGCACATTCAGCCTGGTGTTTCCCAGGCTGTGTGCAGCAGCAAGTTTTCTGACAAAAGAGGCTCCTGAGTGGTCAGTAGGTCATTGGTTTCCTACTGTGCTGCTGCTGGAGGGGCTTGCAGTAAAAAATGGAATCCTGCAGGTCTCTCTGCAACTGGGTAGAGCATCTGGGATGTCTTAAAGTAGCCCTGCAGACCACTTTTGGGTAACTGCTGGTTTGGTGGATATTGGGACACTCCAGTGATGTGATTTGGTCCAAACCCACTAGCAAGACTTGGCATCTTGTGTGAAATCCCAGTACCCAGTTAATGGGAGTTGCTGCAGAACCTGAGGGACATGAGATGTTTTAATGTCTTGCCTTGCAGTTGTTAATGTCCAAATTCAGAAAGAGTCTAAGTATTTGATAAGAGCATTTGGATGCAAAAAGAAATTCATGTTATATTTCATGACTTTAGCTCTCTTTCCTCTGTGTTTTTGGAAAATAACAAATTTTTACATTTCCTAATCTAAATACCAAGAAAGATAGACAAATAATATAACTGTAATTTATTGTCAGTAAGCCCTGTTTTCAGTTATCTTCAAGTATTTTGTGAAGAACTTTTGATTTTTTACCAATCTGCTTTCAGTAGTCTGAAGGTTGTGGAATTATGAGTTGGGTGTTGTGGTTTTAAAAGGGTTAATGTTTTTATCTTTTCTAGGATTTAGAAAATGATGTAGCTTTTCAACAGGCAGCAAGAACAAGTCATGGAAGAAGACCCCCTGTAAGTACCTTTTAAAACACTGAGCATTAATGTAGATCTTAGTATGTAGAAACACTAATAATTGACACATACAGGTTTTAATTGGTGGGGTTTTTTTGTTTGGTTCTTTTTTTTTCCCACCCAGGTGACAGCCAAAATTCCTGCTACATCAAGTCCAAGACCTCTAGCTACTGGATTTGGGGCAGGTTTTTGTTCTGTTATATCCTTAATGAAAATGTCGTTTACAAAATATAAATGTACCATTTAATTCCATGCACAAAGTGAGCCCTTCTAAATTAAGAATTTCATTCCAGTGAACTGCATCTGTTCATTGGTTATAATTCACAATTTCTGCACTTGGTCAAGGTTACTGGTTGTTTTTATTTTCTCCTGAACCATGCTGCAAATCTTCTGTGCTATATAAGACATTAGAGTGCAGGGTATTAATTGGGTTCACTTGCAGGGGAAATTGAATAGGTTGTTATTTGAGCTCGGGAAAGTTTTCTGGAAGTTAAGGTGAAATCAAGTTCTTGAAGAATACAGGCTCTGAAGCATCTCTAGTTGAATCAGAAAAAGTTGGTTGTGTTCTTTGGTATACTTAGATGTATTGATAAAATAAATCTGCATGAAAACATAATTTAACAGATTAATACAGTGACAGATTATATCAGCTCTACAGAGAATTTTACTGAATTATTTTGTGTAAATTACTTGTTCAATTTCAAGCAAGCAATTTCAATAATTTAATAATGGAAAGTATGCTGCCTCAGATAATTTTCTGTGTACTTCTTTTTAAAAGAGCTGACAGCAGTATCCAAATACATAGAAAACCTTTGTTGTGAATTTGTGCTAACTGAAATATTCAACATCATTAAGTCTGCCAGGAACTGGCAGTATATTGCATGTGAGTAACATAAATGGGAACTTTGCTATAAACTTATGTGAGAGTTTGCTCAACTTTTAAAATTTAGTGTTTAGAAGACAGTATGTAGGCTTCTTGTGCTTTGTGAATGACAATTTCAAACAACTTACTTATTTTTGTAGTCAAAGGCAACTTTAACTTCATCTATGGGGAGACCTATGACAGGAACTATACAGGTAAAAGTTCCAATATTTGCATTTTATATTCATTTGGAACAATGAATTTTTTTGATAAGTGTTAGATACAAGTATTTAGAAGTTCATTGAATTAATACAAATTATTACACTTTTAATTTGTCCTTTTTTGAACATAGTACTGTCAGAAAGCATGAGGGTAGTGATGTGTGTTTTATTTGAGCACAGATTTGGAAGCAATAACTGTGTAGTAGTTTCTGATGCTGACTGACATGCAATGAACAATTTGTCATTAAAATAATATGTTTATATGGAATATATAAAAATTATGTCTGTATTGTCTACAACATAACTTTTAGTGAGAATATTTTAATATATCTTCTTTATTTGAGGATGGGATTTCTCGACCAATGACAGCAGTGCAAGCTGCAGGTTACACTAAAGCAGCTGTGAGAGGTATGGTTTGTAGAAATCACCAGCTGCCACAGAGAGATGTTATTTTACAGTTTTCAGTACTCTGTTAATTTTTCAGGTTCTTCATTTGATCCTCTTGGCCAAGCAAGAGGTCCTGCTTCGCCTCTGGAAAAGAAAACTTCTGATAGGTTTGTTCAGTTCTGCATTACATTCTTTCAAAGCATTAACAGCCACAAAAAACCAGCCATGCATAGAGTTTAAAAACATCCAGGCAGTTACAAAAACCTTGAGGGGCCAAACTCTGAACCTGGTGGAATAATGCCACAAACATTTGTGCATGTGTTTGGCTGACTTTCAGGAGCATCTGATTTCAGTAATTTCTAGTTCTGACTCGCTTAGAAATTTGGGTGTAGCTGTTGCCATACAAATGAGCTGAAACTTGCAGGCTGGTGCCAACTTGGGGAGTTCGCTCAGAAAATCCTTGAGTTTTCCAATACCAAAGTTCTGTTCCCCAAATAGCTAAACAGGAATAGGGAATCCTACTGAAATGTTTGGTTATTTAGCAGTGGAAAGAGTCTAGAAGAACCACAAGTTTTTGTTATAATCTGCATTTGCAGATAACAAGCAGTGCTTTAGAATTATGTATGCAAATAAAGGTTCAATTAATTGCTTTTAATATGATATTTCATTTCATTAGTGTTTGATATAAAAGCTCATCTGTTGTTTTCTAGTTACTTCTGAACAAATTTGATTTGTGAAATTTGCCTATCTGTACTGTTCTTGTAAGAGGATTTATGTTTTCTTAGGTCTCTGTTCTCAAATTAAGGTGTGAATGTGATATCTTTGGACTATCTTCTCTAGGCGTAGTTTCACACAATACTTTCTTTGATGAGAAAACCAGTTAGTTGTGACATGTGATATGTCATTGTGTTGTTTTATTGAGAATATAATGTGTAAAAGCTTAGTGTTTGCAGTTGCATTACTTTAGTGTTAATCCTTTTATTGTTATTTTTATTTTAGTTTAGAAGAGAAGATGAGACAGTTGGAAAAAAAAGTGAATGAACTGGTTGAAGAAAGCTGTGTTGCCAATAGCTGTGGAGACTTGAAATTGGTAGTTTTTCTGACTTTCACTTCATTTCTGCTGTAATTTGTATAGATAGATGTTTTGAAATGGCTTGCAGTCAAATGTTTAAAATTATTAAAATAATTTTAGTTCTAAATTTATTATGCTCTTCTAGTCTAGTGATACCTTGCTTTGCTGAAAAAAAAAGTAGGAGCTGTATTTCTGACATATATATTTAAGATTTGAGTGTTACAAAAATTCCCTTCTGCCTGTGTCCATTGACCTCTTCAGATGGGTCTGATGGATTAGTTGTACTGGCACAGTTCTGGCCAAGGCTATCTAGCATTTGATGGTTCCTATGTATGATCAAAGGTTACCATGGATAAGGAACTATTTCCAATGGAGAGTTTGAATGTATTTGTTCTGTTATAGAGGATGTTAGAGCATTGTTGTGCTGCTGAGTAGTGGCTAATTAACCAATCTATTTTGTTAGTTTTTCCGGAGCCTCTTGCGTATATGCTCAAGAATGTATGCTCTTGATGTCAAAGGGATTGTTTCTTATGTAAATTGTATCAGACAACTCCAAGGATATTGGATGTCCCATAGGATGTTTGTTTCTGCCAAGTCCAGCAGAATATCCATTTTCCTGCAAAAGTCATCAAAGTTGTGAACTCATTATCTGAAAAATAGCCAAGTTGGACCTCCTATCATAAGGACTAGGAATCAAGCTATATCTTGAAGTGCTTCTTCCACCACTGCCTCCAAATAGCCACCTTGAGTAGTAACTGTTACTTTCTTAATAATTGTATCCTTGTGGAGGCACACGGGACTGCTAATGGCACTTGCTACACCCAAAGGTGTTACTTGTACAAAGGATATTGACACCAGTCTGCAGAGAATCATAATTGGGTACATAATTACACAGCTAAGCAGACTTAGATAACTGTATGTGTGCTTAGTGCTAATTAAAACCTCTCAGCGAGCTATAGTGCTTTTTTCAGGCAGTTGGTGCAGTCTGTAAGCCAAAGAAAATAAAATAGACATGAGTGTATTCTCTTCATACTTGTTTTGAATGTATTTTCATCACCATGAGTCTGTAAGATTCAAGGCACTGTTAAATTCTAGTATTTTGTTTAAGGCTCTGGAGAAAGCAAAAGAGGCTGGAAGACAGGAAAGAGAATTGTTGAGACAACGTGAACAAATCGCTCCTCCAGAAAGTATCAACTTAGACCTCACTTACACAGTAAGTGCTTAGAAATCTTCAGTGACTGGAATGTTGCTAAAAAACCACCTGAGGAGAAATGTCAGTGTTTCCTGAAGTGTGTGTGTCTGTGTTGTAATGCTCCTGGCAGTGTACAGAGGGGATCCATTCATGTCATCGAGTCCGTTTCCATGCAATCTCAAATGCCAGAGAAACCACATAGTCTACGTTAAGTGGAACAGAATTTCCATGAATATGTATTTCATTTATTTATTCACATGTAAAACCTGCATATCAAAATACAGCAGATGCAGACCCTGTATTTCAGAAATAAATAGCCTAGAGAGTGTAATATGCCAAGAGGAGAAAACAAAACAAGAAAGATAAGATGCTGCCTTTAAATTGAACTATTAAGTGACCGAGAATGTGTTACATTAAATAGGATATAGTAATATTTCTGAATCTAAAGGTAGGTATCCAGATTTACACTATGGTTTTCAAATAGTAAACTTTTTTTTTTAAAAGCGTACAATATGCATAAAAAAGCTTGAGAGATATTTAAATTCCTACTCCAAGTAGTGCTGTAGAGACAATTATTAACAATTAATATATTGAATTAGGCAGACCTGGTAATTTATTTTACCATGAAGGTCAGAGTAAAGCTGTGGAAAAAATGCAGAGCTATTTTATCTGACACCAACAGAACTTCTGTTGTGAAACAGCAGTTTGGAAAAATTCTCCCCTTCTAAACTGTGTGACCACAGGCAATAAGACCATTTTCCACATGTTGGGAGTCATAAATTACACAGTTTCTGAGAATTATCTTGTATAAATATCTTTTAATAACCTTGCATTATAGCACTGTGTTTACTTAGGTCTAAGGCCCATGTAGCATAACTTTGAATGCTAGTAATTTATGTACAAAAATAAAAGAATTGTCTAGAATAAGTAGCTTTTAAACTTGTTTCCTCTATATCGATTTGCAAGAACAAAGGAACATTAAAGATGGGAAGCTTACAAGTGGTAAAGACAATAGTTCCAAGGTAAAATTAACTTGAAATCTGTAATTCCAATTTTTATAGGTTCTCCTCAATCTGGCCAGTCAGTATGTTGCTAATGAAATGTATGCTGAAGCACTGACTACTTACCAAGTTATAGTGAAGAATAAGATGTTCAGCAATGGAGGTAGGTTGTATCCCAAAGTGAATTAAAACTGGTAGTCAGGCATTCAAAGTGAGGACTGCATCTGCATGGTGCTGAAACTCAGAGAACTCACCTCTCATGTCTGCCACTCAGAGCAGATGACAGATATTCATAATCTTTGACTTGGAGAGCCAAACCATATTAAATTATACTGACTCATGAAGTCTGTTCTTTCCACAGACTTAGCTAAACATAAAAACAAATACATAATTTTTCTCATGTCACACATGCTATGTGGTCTTCTCTTTTACAATTTTTTTTCTCTTTTGACTTGGCCTTTCCCTCCTGAAAGGCCAAGTCAAAAGAGACTTGGCCTTTTAGTATTTTGCATATCTCTGAGACTCCTACAGTGGGTTTCTTTTTTTTTTTTTTCAGAGATGCTTATTTGCAGTTTCTTCCTGGAGAGCACTATAAATAATTTCCACTTCATCCCTCTATTCAAAATCAGACTACATCTTACATGATAGTTCTATTCTAGGTTTCATCACTACTTCATCTTCTCTCTCATCTTCTCTTGAGTTAAATTCACAGAAGACAGTTCTGTGCAGTGCAGCTTTAAAGGGACATTGCTATCCTATAATGAAGACAAATTTATTAAGGTGATGTTCTACTCTGTCACTTTGAAACACTTTTAAAATGTTGTAACTCATTGACTCCTTTTGATAGGTATACTGAAGGTAAATATGGGAAATATTTATTTAAAACAACGGAACTATTCCAAAGCTATCAAATTCTACCGTATGGCTCTAGACCAGATTACTAGTTCCCACAAACAGATGAGGTGAGTTTCTTCTAGGAGGCATGCTTATGAAATACAAGTTTTCAATACAGTATGATTTAGTAGTTAAAAATATAACCTAAACATGATTTCTTACTTAGGATAAAAATAATGGAAAATATTGGAGTTGCATTTATTAAAACTGGCCAATACGTTGATGCCATTTCTTCATTTGAAGAAATAATGAGCATATCCCCAAACCTGAAGGCAGGCTTCAACCTGATCCTATGTTACTTTGCTATTGGAAATGGTGAGCAAATGAAGAAAGCCTTCAAAAACCTCATCGAAGTTCCCTTGGAAGTGGATTATGAAGACAAATACATTTCATTAAATGTAAGTTTGAAAACTTAAACTGTGTCTTTATATAGTAAATCTGGAGAAAGAAGGAGAGATACTGATTGCTTGGACTGTACTGAATATGGAAATTGATTAGTATCTGAAAGAACTTTTTTACCAGCATGCATTTAGTGTGGCAGTACTGCTCAGATGTGTAAAATAATGAGAGAACATTTAAATCTCTATTTCCTCAAAAGAGATGATGTACATAAAACCCACACCACAAGATTGTCTTCGTAATGATTTTGTTGAAATTCACTTGGGCTTCCTTACATAGCTCACTTACTGCTTTACTAATAAAGCCTCTTATCTGGCCCTATTCTCAAGCAGTGCAAGATAGCTCAGGAGCCCAGCCCTCAGGGGGACAGGGTGCCCGGAACCAAGCTAGCTTGAGGCCGATGGCCGCGGGCCAGCCGCCTTAGCAAGCTCAGTAGTGATCAGCTCTATAGTGGTATTAGCTCTCTTAGGATTTCAGCTCTTGCTTGCTAGGTAGATTGCCCTTGGCTGAAGCTGCAGCAGACGGCGAGAGAGAGAGAAGGAGAGGCGCTGGCTGGTTCCACAGAGATGGCTTTATTGGGGAAGTCTGCGAAGGGTGCCAGCGACAGCTCTTCTTCTGTCAAATGGGATAAAGGGTGCCCCTTTTATAGGGTTTGGGGGGATCCAGATTTGACCAATAGTAAGGGTTTAGGTATAGTGACCTATAGGGTTACAGAGACAGACAGGAGCTCCTGTTGCTGTCTCAGCATTCCTATTGTTCAATTCTCCATGGAGCTTTACCTAAGTCTGTGGGGTTTACTACACTTTACCATCTTCATTTATATAAAATTTTAATAAAATATTTATAAGGTAAATAAAGGGAGCTAAATAATAAGTGGATTAATGCAAGTTTCCTCAAGTGAGTGTTAATAAAACTTGTAATATTGTAATGTTATTTTACAGAAGAAAACTATAGTGACATTTACAGATGTTTATTTTAGTTTATTAGACTTTGCTGGAAACTGGACTTCCTTTGACTTTCCATGATGCTGAAGAGAGGAAAAAATAGTTAATAGGTTTAGGGTCACTCTTAGAAAAATCCACTGTAGAAAGATCAAAGCTTTTATCTTCTAGCAGTCTTTTTTTCAGTGATGCAAATCTTTCAGTCCTAAATATCAAATACATAACTAATCTTCAAACTGTTTGCAGCCTAAGAGTAGCTGTTGTTTCTTATTGTCATAGCATAAGGAAATAAAATTTAACATACAAAGAATACAGATATATTTATTGATATATATGTATAGATTTTAATACATTTTATATAATTTCCTTTATTAGAAATTATATAAGAGTAAGGATCATTAAGCCTTTGAATTAATTGAGGACTATGTAAGATCATTCATTGGAAGAAAGCCTTGAGACGGCAAAAGTTATTTCTAAGGGTAGGCAAGCTATGGTTTTAACAGACATTACAAGTTCTCTATTTTTTTTATTAAGAGGTCAGAGAAAAGATCACAATTTCCTTCTGGTCTTTGTTTTGCATAAATCTATGATCTGTCCCTAATAAACAAGGAAGGTGTGGCTACCTAACATACCCTGCATAACTTCTTTTAGAGCTAACAGAGATGTGTGATAGAAGCCAAAAGATGATCATACAAGTTATTGTAACAAGGAGGTAGTACAAGTCCTTATCTGCTGAATACCACAGCAGTTCAGGAAATGCTTATTTTTAAGCATGAGAATATTGTCAGTGTGATCTGCAGCCTTTCTGGTCTGATATACATGACAGGAACTACATCTGTTAAGAACCTTAATGTGAACTGTGACAGCACACATGAGCAGAAAAACAGTATTGAAGCAGTTGTAATGCCAAATTTCAGAGTACATGGTTAGAAAACTACTTTGAACTGAAGCTAGCTTTTGCAAATGTGGAAAGTAAGTGACATTATAGACTATTTATTTTACATCAATTTGTGTTTGCCGTCATATTGTCTATAACATAAATAAAATGTTTGTATACTGATATAATTTACAGTTGTTTTGTCCCCCTCCAGGATGATCTACATACAAATCTACTGATTGAAGCCATTAAAAATGACAGTTTAAGGCAAATAGAACGTGAGAGGTAATGGTGGACTCTGTTCTTTCTTGACTGTGGTGCCTTGAATTTAGCTCCTGGAAGGATTATCAGTCTTGTCACCTGTCCACAGCTCTTGTTACAAAAGTGTTCTCCCAATTCTTAGGAAAGAACATGCTCAGAAGAGCCAGTTGGATCACTCAGTTCAGTGTACTGCCGTAGAGTATCTATCCCACATGTTACAGGGTACAGCACTTAAAACTTGCAGCTTTTGAGATTTTTAAAAAATACATCTAGTGTGCAGTGAAAGGCAAACAGAAAAAACTAAGAGCTTAATCACGATACAGGGGAGCAGTGCTAACAGAGAACTGGTAGCATTGACTTCTGAGATTTGTACTGATTGCAGGAAGAAGCCAAAAGACATTTTGGTTTGTTTTTTTTTTTTTTTTTCCCTATACATGTTTTTGAAATTATGATATAGAATTGTATGCACATTTGGGTTGGAAGGGACTTCAGAGATGATTTGGTTCCAGCCCCCCTGCCATGGGCAGGGACACTTCCCACTAGATGAGGTTGCTCAGAGCCCCATCCAACCTGGCCTTGAACACTTCCAAGAATGGGACATCCACAGCTTCTCTGGGCAGCCTGTTCCAGTGCCTCACCACCCTGACAGTGAAGAACTTATTTCATATTTTGTGTTGTGTTTTTGTGGTTTTTTTTCCTTTAGGAAGTCCTTGGCAGAGGAATACATCATGACAGCTGCTAAACTCATTGCACCAGCAATCGAGACATCTTTTGCAGTAGGCTATGACTGGTAAGAGTCAAGTGGGGCTTCTTTTTGTCTAAACTGTGTCAACTCTTGTGCTGGTTATGAACCAATTCAGAGATGGAAGCAGCCTGGGAAAAACAATTCTCTGTGCATCTCAAACAGCAACCAGGCTATTTTCAGTTTGCCTCCTAACACAACAAAGCATTAGAGCGTGTTCGGTCTTTAAAAGTAATTTATCATCAAATGCCATCTCTTAATTACACATTTGGTGGTGTTCTGAACTCACACAAAAAGTTCCAATTCAAAATTGACAAGCTTTTAAAAGTCTCAGCAGACAAATGCTATATGGAAGGCAGTGATTCCTAGTCTTAAAGGTTGGGGATGGCATAATGAAGACTTGGAGTGCTTAAGAATTTTGATCACTCCATAGAGTCGTTATATAAACTACTGGAATCTAAATTTTAAGAAAGATTTGTTTGAATTTCATTTATGAACTTAATGTTTTTAAATATAAACTTAATCTACCATTTCTTAAAACACTTACGTAAATGTACACAGTGATAGGCTGCTGACACAGTTCCTCATTTGGACTTTATTTTTCAATGTACAGCTTAGCTTTTGCTTTCTGTGATATTTTCTACAGCAGAATACTCTTTTCTTTAAAACAAATTCAATTAGACACACTTCCTATAATGACAGTATAAAAATTGCTAGCATAAGTTTTTCAAAATTTATTTTTAGTTTTTTATTATAAGGGCTTCCTTTAATATTTTTTGTATTTTAATAGCATTGGAGAATAATAGTATGCATGCAAATTAATGTTGTGTATTGCAGGCACAATATTACTAACATATATGTTAGTGTTTGGGCAGTGAATAATGTTTGATGGGAAAAGAGGACTGTCCTTGACCTGAGGTTTATGGCCTGTTAGGATTATTCTGAAATTTTGCAGGTCCTATAATTATAATTCACTAGGAAAGCTGTTTACACTAGCAGGAAACAATCTTCTCACACAGACATGTATTGTCTGCTAGAGACCACAAGGTGGTGTTTGATGTTTTAATAATAATATTTATAATCTTAAGATTTCTCTACTTCTGCCATTCTGAATTATCAGGATTTAAATAATACGTCTTGTGAAAAAAATAGGTTGTTGTTTTCTAATTTGTTAGCATGAGCAAGTCAGATTTGTTTGCTCTGTATCTTGTTTTTTGTTCAGAAAAGCTGGAAAAGGTTGTCAGATACTCAGTTTTCTTAGTGCTATCCACAGAATACTTGTCATGGACTAACACATTCTCAAATGTGTTCTGGCTAATTGAACAGCTTTTGCTGAAATCTGTGGGATTGTTTTTTGGGTATCAGGACAGATTTACTCTTTGTTATTTTAAGCTGAGGTATTCAAGCCCAATGAAGAAGTTTAACTGGCAGCTTAAGTTTAGTTTTTCTGATTATTATCTTTATTATGGGTCCTCTGAGTATTAAATGTACTTTCAATCAAATTCATTTTATTTAGAGAAGTAAAGTAGGGACAAGTACTCTTCAGAGTTCATAACTTCTTACTTAAAATGTGACATATTATTGGGACTATTCTGTCATATTTCATAAAGAACAGTTGGATGGTTAGACCTCATTGCATTTTAAATGCTTTTTTGATGTTGCAAAGACATCTGTTTTGCAAGAAGAAATTACCAATTTTTATTACAACTTTTTCTCTAACATAAAAGGCATTTGTCTAAAGACTGTCCATGTGCCAAACCAATTATAACACCAGGCAGTTTGTTGTATTAAACTTCTGCTGGCAAAATAGCCAATTACTAAAAGGAAAGAAGGTGGCTTTCCACCAGTTAAAAAAATAGTGGAAGGTGTTAAGGAAGCATCCCAGAAGTTGTTCATTTACTGTGCCTATTTTCCAAATGTTTGAGATAACAGGGTATACATACAATAAATAAAGGTCTTACTTAAATGATCAGGCAGCTGAAAGCAGATCACACCAAACCATGGAAGGTGGTGGCTGTGAGTGAACATCCAAACTGTCTGCTGCCTTCTGTTCTGCACTCTTTTTGCAGAAAACCCTAAGCCACAACTTACTGGGGAATGGCCAGAGAGAGACTTATTATTATGACTTGATTAGTGTTATGATGTAGCTCAGGGACACAGTCTGTAGTCTCTGGCTTTGTTCACTAGTATTTTTTATAGGTTAGGTAATATATGCATCAGGAGATGAAATTTGAAAAAAACACATTATAACTACATTATGGAATGTAGCCAAAGAAAATGGCTTGAAAAATAATTTTTGTCAGTTTTTGACATCAAGTATTGCTCAGTGATAGAAAATAAAGTGATATTTAGGCAGCTGACTCAAAAGAAACAAGAGTTAGCAGAGATACTGTAATTAGGGTAGGTTATAGGACTGAAATATTCTTACAGGTATTTTTAATCAGAGTGCTCTTTGCCACTGTGAAGAAAGATTACCTAAGAAAATTCAGTTTGGAAAGCAAATTAGCTGAAAAAAATGTAACTTGGAGGTATTTGCATAGATGCATTTTATTTATCTTCATGGCTTGCTTTCTGTTGCAGGTGTGTTGATGCAGTGAAAGCTTCCCACTATGTGGAATTAGCCAATGACCTGGAAATAAATAAAGCCACTACTTACTTGAGGCAACAGAATTTTAACCAGGTATAGTAACTTCTCACATTAGTACTTTTCAATACTGTATTTGCCCTTTAGTACTTTTCAATACTGTATATACCTTTGTTAGCCACAGCATATTTTTTGGCAAGAGAAAGTGTGATTTATGTAAATAATTATTATTTTGATGCTGATCAGTAAAATAACTTTATAAAAACACTGGCAAGAGACAAATTTTATCTAAATGAAATTTCTGCCATGGAAGTTAGAGTGAATAAAGTGCATTTCAAAATCAAAACACCCAAGTGTAGTTTTCTTCACTGGGTGTCCCAGCTGTCATTGCAGTTAATGGAACTCAGGTCAGTACAGTCAATAGAGACTAGAAGGTCTTTGCTAATCAGCCTGGGGGTGTTTTCATTAATATCAGCTAATCTCTCTCAATTAGGTTGGCTATAGTACCAGAATACATGCAGCTGCACCTGCTTTGTACAGTTACTGTTTATGCTCTGGTATTCTTGCAGCTCCCCATGTGCTACAGCATTCTCTAATATACTATAAATTGTCCTTATACTTTAATTGGCTCTTCTGTCATTCCATTACATACAAGGCTTGGTTTGGAATTTGAGTAGTTAGAAAAAAAGCTTCATCTGAAGAAAAACAAACTTGGATATGTGGCAGGATTTGACATGTTTTCTTTTAAAATGCACTGACTGGTACATTCAGTGATGGGAATGCTTCATAAATAAGAAGGAATAGAGCAATCCCCAGCTGTGCATGAGTGGCAAGAATTACAGTAGATCATATACAGCAAAATTAGAGCTGAAGCTGTAGATACCTGTTATCTTCTAAGGTCATTCATATTCCCACATCTTGGAGGGATGCACACAGGGCCACATGCTTAACTTCAGCCTGCTTTTACTTCTCATATTTAAGCTTTTCTGGTTTCCTGAGCAGCTCTTGCTCTCCCTGTCTGCCTTGTCCTCTTCTCCTTCCCTGTTGATACAGCAAGAGAGTTATCCTGTATTATCCTGCATGTCTGACTATTGTGGTTTAACCCCAGCTGGCAACTAAACCTCACTCACTCACTCACTCACTCACTCACTCACTCACTCACTCACTCACTCACTCACTCACTCACGCCCTGTCCTGCCCTGCCCTGCCCTGCCCTGCCCTGCTGGGATGGGGGATAGAATCAGAAGAGTCAAGGGGAGAAAACTCGTGGGCTAAGATAAAGACAGTGTGATAGGTAAAGCAAAAGCTGTGCACACAAGCAAAACCAAGGAATTCATTCAGCACTTCCCATGGGCAGGCAGATGTATTCAGCCATCCCAGGAGAGCAGTGCTCCACCATGCATAATGGTGACCTAGGGAGACAAGCAGCATTGCTCCAAACATCCCCTCTTCCTCCTTCTTCCCCCACCTTTATATGACACCTCCACCTGGGAGGTCTGGGACCTCCCTTTGATCAGCTGGGGCCAACTGTCATGGCTGTGTCCTGTCCCAATTCCTTGTGCACCCCCAGTCCACTCACTGGTGGCGTGAGGTGAGGGGCAGAAAAGGCCTTGGCTTTGTGTGAACCCTGCTTAGCTATACCTGTGTTATCAACAGTTTCCAGCATAAACCCAAAACAGAGCCCCATACAAGTTTTTATGAAAAGAATTAACTATCCCAGCCAAAACCAGCACATTGAAACCTTTTCTGAGATCAGGAAGCAGTTTGAGAGTTTGCAAAGATTTGGTAAAATCTGGTAGCTTTACTGATGATACCTTTTGAAAGGTGAGAATGTTACAGGTGGGTAAAAAGTCCAATGATCTTGAGAATTTATTGTTTCAATGGTAATTTTTTGTGATTTGCAGTTAGTGTTCAGTATAGGTTAAAAAAACTAAAATCAGTTCTCAGAGATAAATGAGGTACAGAGATTGTTGGTGTTTTGTGGAGTACTTCAATGGAGGGAGAGGGAAATCTGTTGGAAGTTAGGAGTAAGGGGAGAAGAACCTTTTTACTTGGATTATGTGACAGAAGACCTTTAACCTGCACTGGAACCACTAAACAGTAGAGTGGGGCTGCAAAATGGAGATTGCAGAGCATCTTTATATTTGTTTTGTTCTAATAAAACTGCAGCTGACATTTACATTCATCTTGCCTGTCTGTTTTTCATATATTTCCTAACTCACCAACTGCTCAACACACCTTTGGCTGAATAACAAGAATGGAAACTTTTTAAAATACTCAGTTCCAAGGCTGAAGTTTTATTGCATCTTTAAAAAAAAAAAACCAAAACAAACTGGAATAGATTTCTCCTGCTACAACAATGGGCTGTATGGGTTCATCGTAATGAATATATTATTTTAAAGCAGTCCTTGCAATTAAAATATAAAATAAAATTCAAAGGAAAATTGCCACATTATGTTTAGTTGTGTGTATAAAATACTTCGATTTTTTTAATATCAAAGAAAAACTTTGAAAATTAATTTAAAAACAAAATTCTGCACGTTAACCATGCATCATTTTAACATCTCTGGCACACCCTGCCAGAGTCAGACAAACTGCTTTGAAGTTTAACTTCTATAACCAAATAATTTAGAGACGCTGGAAGCAACTCAAAAGAATAGTTTGGATAGTCTGTGTTTTGATTGTTGAACCTAAGTAATTGTTATTGTTGGGATTTAAAAGTTAGAATTTCTTTAGAAATCTTTAAATGTAACTGATGATGCAGTGCTACCTTACAAGGACATAAGGAATATTGCCTATGGATTTTCATCCTCATAACTGGGGGCTCATCCTAGGACTCATAATTGCTGAAATGGTTCAAGAGACCCACAAAATAATTTACCAGTAAATAAATTGAGTTCAGAATTGTGTGAACTTTTTGTTATACATGAAAAGGGCATTTCTGTCAGGTCTTTATCATCCAAGGTGCCATTTAGCAGTACAAGCAAAGGTAATTAATCAGATACAATGAGAAATGGATTTTCAGAAAGTAACTTTGAACTGTAAAGCTCTAAATGATCCAAAAGTTAATTCCATGAAGAAGCAAATCTTTGCTTAAGAGTAGAGTACCTCAGATATAATAGTGTTACATCTGGAAATATTTGGGATTATTCCCTTCTTAGAGAAAATCATAAATATATATATATATATATATATAAAGTTTAAAAGTATAGTTACAAGTCTTACATTTCTGAGACCACAAAATCTAGAGCCTAACTTTTGTAATGCTCTTCTTGATTGAAATTGGTGTGTTTTTAAAGAATTTTCTATTAGAAGAATATTGAGATCATTAATAGTTCATAGTTCTTGGGTAGGATGTAGTTGACTGAATCTATGAACTACATTCAGCTGTAGATATTTTGTCATTTTGCACATCATTAATGCAGTTATGGTTTTTGTGTAGAGTAACTGTGAAAACTATGTATGACAGACAATTAAAACTTCTCTTTATGTTTGTTTTGGCATTTGACATACAGTATCATGCCTTTGCTTTGATATGTAAACAGCGGCTTAAAGATTTCATGCAAAGGAGGAAAGAAACTTTTGACTTGCTAATGTTGATGGTTAAATTGTGGTTGCCACATCTGTGTTGTAATAGATGATGGAACTGGGCTCACTGTGATATTCTAACAGTTTGTGTTGTTAATATAAATATTTAGCATAAGGAAGACAGGTTTGTTTAATAATTTAGTCTGCAGTTACAAATGTATTCCATAGTCAATGAGAAGAAAAAGCTGCCTTTTATATCAGAGGGATTTTTGTAGTTTATTTGCTATAAATATGCTCCTTTTTTTTGGTCTATAAACATGTTTATTTTGGAGTTTATGAAATTTAGTTTTCATATTCAAGTTTTAAAAAAAATCTTCTAGCCTCAAGTTTCACATTTGAGTACTTCCTAAATTTAGACAGTTGTCATCTTCTTATTACACAAAACAAAGGCACATTGAAATCCAGTCCTACCCTATGGTGTGTATTTTTTTATATAGTGTGTTCTTTTTTGGATTTTTGATAAAGGTTTTATGTCAATTCTTTGGTTTTCACTTAAAGAACTAGAAAACTAGGCATGAGAATTTTCATTAGTTGACTAGATTAAAAGCAAATCATCTAACAACGCATTTTGTACATACAGAATTGTCAGATACCTGTAGTTCACAGTAGCCTTATCTAATCTAAATTTTGGATAGGTAATAAATAGCCAATATTATTGAAATATTGTGATGAAAATTAATATTATATATATAAATATTATATGTATAAATATATGTATAAATATATGTATATTTATGTATATTATATGTATTTATATATATATTTATATTTATTATATTTATGTACATTATATGTATAAATATAGATACAATTTTGTGTGTACATGCTCAGAAGTGTGTGTTACAAGCTCTAGTAATTATCATGTATGTGAGCATATGAGTTGATAATTTCAGCTGTTTGTTACTGTTTGTCAATGCTTTCTGAAAGGATTTTGGAATAAGTTCACTGTGAAGTAAGTTGTTTCCAAATTATTTCTAGGCACTGGAGACTTTGAAAATGTTTGAAAAAAAGGATAGCAGAGTAAAGAGTGCAGCTGCAACAAACCTTTCATTCCTTTATTATTTGGTAAGTGTTTGCCTCAACAAAACCAGTTAAGAACTGTGGTTTATGTAGCAACCTCTGTGTTTTTGTAGCCATTTCTGTGTCTGCCTAAATAATCTCTGTAAACAAGAAGAAACTGCACCTTAGAGTAGTTATTCTGGAACACCAGTTGGAATTTGGATCAGATCCCTTTGTATACTGTTGATAGGAAGCAGAGTGAGATTGAGCCCCAGGCCACAGGAACATGCTTGCAGTTGGATTTGTGCAGAAGCTCAGTGGCTGGATTTAAAACATTAAACTGAGAAGCCCAGCTGAACTTCAGAAACATGTGAAATAGGTAGCTTAGGCAGATGTGTTTGTGTATGAAGTTTGTAGGGTATGGATTTTTTTAATTTTTTTTTTTAGTAAATGCTACTTTATTGCAACAGAGAAAGCTTTCAGACTGCATGGGACAGAGTGGCAACTTGAAAGAAGTGATCTACCTTATGCAAATATATAAGAAGTATTTTAGGACTTAGTAATGGGGTTGGTTTTCATCCTCAATCCCCTGAAATTCCTGGAAGAAGCCGCAGCTGCAAGAAAGTTACTTGACAAATTACTAATACAATGTTTGTTTTGTTCATGTAGGGGAATGAATTGGAACAAGCAACTAACTATGCAGATTTAGCAGTAAATTCTGATAGGTACAATCCAGCAGCTCTAACTAACAAAGGAAATACTGTTTTTGCAAATGGAGACTCTGAAAAAGCAGCTGAATTTTATAAGGAAGCTCTCAGGAATGATTCCTTATGCACTGAAGCACTTTATAATCTTGGTAAGTCACAGGTGCTATTGTGATTTAGATTTGACTGAAGGTAACACTAGTGTTTCTGAGAATCTGTCTTTGAAAGTTTTCTTATAGAAATATGTGTGAATTTTTATTACTTTATTGAGTGATTTATGTTATGGCAAGGTATTAAATTGTACTACCTATCTGTTCTGAAAAAAAAAAAATCCCAGTGTTTACATAATTAGTAATTGCAGATGAATAAGTTACTTTGAAGATTAAGAAATTCATATACCTATTAAAGGGATACCAGTTTCAGCATTATTAAGCCATCAGTCATTCTCCTCTAAAAGCCTTGCCTTTCCCTCATTAGGCTTGTTCAAAAAATTACATTACATAAGTTCTTGGTCTTTGATTGGGTTCATGTTCCTTGTGTTTACTTCTTGGTCTTTGATTGGGTTCATGTTCCTTGTGTTTACCAGTTTGGTAGGTCATGCTGGCTGATAACAGTTCTGTGCATGGCTCTCACAAATGGAGAGTCCTTTAAAGTCAAGGCAGGTACACTGCCTCCAAGTACTGAGTTCCTCTTTTGCTTTTCATGGTTATCCTTTTCAGTTAATATACTGAAGTAATCTGCGTCTCATTATATTAATACTGTAACCTTTATTTTTTAGGTTTAGCTTACAAGAAGTTAAACAGGATAGATGAAGCTTTGGATTGTTTTCTGAAACTCCATGCAATCCTTCCAAATAGTGCCCAAGTCCTTTACCAGCTAGCAAGCATGTATCTTTTTCTGGCTTATTATAAGGAATGGTGGTTTTAGTAAACTCGTTTAATCCAAAATACGTGTTTCAGTCATGTCAAGGTGATTTAGAAATTTACTATGCTGTCCATTATAGTAAGAATGATTTATTATCTGATGTTTGTAAGAAAAATGAGAGCAGAACTTAACCCTTATTGAATATTTCCAGTGAAGCAAGTGAACAACATTAAGACTGCTCACAGTGCAGGGATTAGATTTACACTCAGTATTAAATTGTGTCATGGAATATTTAAAATGCTGCTGGTATTGCTATGAAAATACTGTGGCAGATGTAAGCACAATTAAGTAAAATATTTAAGAAAAAAATATGTATAGTTAATAAATGTGAAGTTCTGTTCTGAAAGCTGTTTTCAGATTAGTTAGTGTATGTGTAAGAAAATAATTGTCTCCCAGCACTGCAGAAGCTCAACAGATTGAAAAGCTGAGGGAAGAGATTGGCTTTGCACATCACCAGTGATACCCTAAACTATGAGCTTCTTTAACAATGCTTCTGAGGACGTCCAAACTGTAAAAAAATCCTCCCCAAGGCAGAACAGATTGCAGCTGATGTACTACACTTTTAAGAATAGTGTGG
This sequence comes from Molothrus aeneus, assembly GCF_037042795.1. NCBI lineage: Eukaryota > Metazoa > Chordata > Aves > Passeriformes > Icteridae > Molothrus > Molothrus aeneus. The sequence goes on from NC_089647.1 coordinate 44,105,333, forward strand.
GTAATAAAAATATATTCTAGTCAGTAAAATAAGTAACCTCCAAACATATGAAAGGGCTCCGATCTCTTTTCCATGTAAAGCCCCTTTATAGCAGCACAAATGGCCCAACAGCTCTGTATCCATCTGGGGATACAGAGAGAGCTTCTCTGCTCCACTGCTATGTAAAACTGCTTTCCACCAATTCTCAGAAGCTTCTTCAGTGTCGGGTAGGATGGAGTAGAAACTGAAAAAACAGGTTGGGCAGTAGCTCCAGCTGACACTGCCAGAGCTCTGAGCCATTGTGCCATTCAGGAGGGAAGAGCACACTGCAGGCTGAGTTACTGCTAAAATTGCTGTTCTCTGGACCAGAATAGTCTGGACTGTGCTCCTTAGACATACAGCAGAAAACACCCCTGCTGGCAAAAGGCTGTTCTTGGAATAGCAGTTTTACCTAATCACTTTCAAACAAAATGCTGCTAGTACAGGAACTAGCCAGGTTGTAAAGGCTGCAAATAAATGGCCTGGCTCTCACACTTTGTTCATATAAATGAGGAAGTCAAAGTCAGATTAGTGTCAGAGAGAGAGAGAGGACAAGTGAGCCCAGAGTTCTGTTGAGTCCAACATGGTTCTAAGGTGAAAGAGCAGACAAAGTCTCTTAATACTTTTCTTCTTCTAGCATAAAAAAAATATTTCTGATACAAATTAAATTATGAAAACAGTGTGGAAAAAAAGAGTCATTGTATCTTCCCACTACAGTGACTGGTGTAGTGTTCAGCATATGGATTGCATTAGGTAAAGTATTAGGGATTTCTAAATCAAACTACCATTGGCATCAGTCCTTAACTGAGGAAAACTCAGATACCAGATCATGGAAGATCCCAATCAAGCCATAGAGTGGCTGCTGCAGTTGATCAGTGTAGTACCAACTGATCCACATGTACTTTCAAAGCTAGGGAATTTATATGATACTGAAGGTGATAAATCCCAGGCTTTTCATTATTACTGTGAGGTAATTTTGCTTTTTCAATGCACTTTCTCCTAAGTAAAGAAAATTTTGCCATAGGTTCCTATATCAAATTAATAAGTGATTAATTTAAACATTATAAAATGTCATCCAAAAAGAGGATAAAAAAGAGATAGTGGGGGAGAGTTAACAAAATCTGATTTTTGTAGTCAGATCTAAGGAAACATAGGTTATGTTTTCATGTGGATATTGGCCTCAGACTTTCCTTTTTCTTTTATGTAGTCATTGTTTACATTGGGACAAAATAAAATTGGGATATAATAGAAGTAATTTTAGAGGTGTGTAATGTGGCTGAGTTGATTGGAATATGTATAGTATGTAGCTACATATTATACATATACATGGAATATGTATAATATGGAGATACATATAGATTGTGTTTTGTTTATGCCTGGAAGTTTTTATATATATTTTAACAGTATAGCTATACATTATGTATACACAGTTACCTGAAGATAGGCAGCTGCTTTCATTTCAAACCAGCTGTACTACTGTCTACAGTTTCTAGAGGTTCTTCTGTGTTAGAAATGAGAATAAGACAGAAGTGTCTGGTGCAATCTGAGAGTTCTCTTTCTTTATCTGTGCAAAGTGAGGATGACCAAATCTGTGTTGCAATCTGAATTACCAGTTGAGTTGTTCTTGATGATAATTTTGTTGCCTATTTCAAAGGGAATTTTTAAAAAGCTGAAAATGCTATTCATGTAGTTATGTACAGAAAGGAATGGTTTGGGGTGAGTTTTCCAGCAGACTGAAGTGAATGTGGAATTGCACACTTATTAGTTAGCATTGTTTAATGTTTTAGGTAAGTTATTCATACATAGATGTGATTTCAGTAAATGATTTTGCTGTTACAAGCTATTTAAAATAGTATTTCAAATAAGGCTAGATGGAAAATGTGACAAGCTCATCTTGGATAACTTCTAAAAAGCATTCTGCAATTAGAATTCTGCAATTAGAAAACTTAGCATGCTTTTTTTCTGCCCCCCTACCAGGATCACTTAGTGTAGCACACTACTTCCATTCATTTATATTACATGTTTTGGGCATCTGGAGAATTAAATACTTGAGTAAGATATTCCAGAAGCAACATAAAGATGTTGTTTATCACTAAAGTTGTGTGGTTTTTCACCTTTCCTATTTTGTCAGTCATACCGGTATTTCCCTTCCAACATTGAGGTCATTGAGTGGCTTGGAGCATATTACATTGACACCCAGTTCTGTGAAAAAGCCATTGAATACTTTGAAAGGGCAGCACTTATCCTGTAAGTAGTTATTATTCTATGCCTACTCAGATTTCTCATTAGACATCTATCAGAATACCTAGAGATAAATCAGCTGGATAACTTTAATACTATAAACAAACAGCAGGATTAAGAATATTTGTGATATTTTTTAATTTTCTCAACTTTCTGCTCATTTACAGCGTGTTTTTGCTCTTACTGTGCATTTCAGTGTTAAATAAAATCCTCCATTGGGCCTAAGAGAGGGTTAGCTATTAAAACCTATTTTTCTCTATTATCTGCAATTAAACACAACTATGAAGTGGAGAACAGTTCTCCAAAGCCACCAAGACCTCTTTCTCTGTGTCTTCATGTGAAATATTTCCTTTCTCTTGTTTTATTATGCGGTGAGGATTTGGTGGTTCAGATTAGTGCATGTTTTGGCTGATCTTACTGCATTTCCTCTTTTCCACATGACTTCTATTTCCATCAAATAAGGTAAATAAGTAAGCAAAAATGTGCAGTGCTGTACTACCAGTAATCAGGGAAAATAAATTGACAGGCTAAACTGATCCTGATAAAGATATTTGAATTATACTGAGTTTAGTTCAACAACTTAATTGCTGAAATTGTTCTTTAGCAGAATATGATGCACTTGAGTAAGTATATAGGTCATATACTTTATTTTAGTTCAGAAAGGGACCTCACTAGAGATTGGTTTATAAATAAAATTTGGTCAAATTTAGATTTGTAATCCAGAGTTCAAAGAGAATTCTAAGAATACACATACACAGTCTTTTTATCTGGAAACAAATATAAGTCTATAGGTTCATGAAGAATTTTGTGTTAATAGATGAACTAAAATTCACTCCCAATAAGTGTGAATTTCTTTATTTTGTGTTTTAGGAAAACTATGAAAAGTTATGCAAAACTCTGTTATGGCTTCTCTTGTGATGATCTAAAATTTGACATTCTTTTTGTTCTTGAATCTCAATGACATGTATGTACAAAACACCATGTGAACAAAAAATTCATACAGTATAATTCAAGGAAAAATGATTCTGCATGTAGGTTGTAAGAAGTTCAGTAAAAAACTTTCAGTAAAAAATCCTAACTTTGGCTTTGAGATGCTTGGGTTAGAGTAGACCTTTAATTACAGATGAGAAAATCTAAGGTTTAATTGAGGATTAAAAATGAGAAAAAAAAATAGACTTCACTCAAATGGTGGTATATTTATAAAGAAATAGAGAAGTACTTTAGACAAAAATACACAGGAGAGCTGACAGAAATCACAGTTCACACGTTTGCCAGTATTCTTTTCCCTACAAATACCGGCCACCTTAAAAAATCATTTTAGTCAAGCTATGAGATTTCATATGCTGGCATCCACGGCCTTCTTAGAAAATTTGGAAAGAAACAGCTGAGAATAAGAGGAATTATTTCACAATCTTGTTTTGGCAAAGATTTAAATATTTTGTGCTTCATGTTGCAGTCGCTCCATGCATTAAGTATGTGGATTGTAAAGTACTTATGAAGAATTGGCATATTAAATTCTTCAGTATAACTTGTAATTTATCTGTAATACAGAAAAATGTTTTCTCTGTGGGAGGAGATTTTTTTTTTGCTGTTTATTTGGTATTAAAAATAGAGACTAGATATGCTAATTGGTAAATATAAATGTAAATATAAATTGCGACTAACTTTATTTAAAGTTGCATTTTAAAATTATATCCTTATTTTAACTGTCAACAGCATTTTTAAATTTTATTCTTTAATGTATTCAGTGTTTTAATCACAATAACTACTTTTTAAATTGCATTCTAAGATAACTTGTTAGACAATGAGTTGGGAAGCAGTTTTTCACTATTTTATTTTTCCTAGCACACTGAAGTCTATCCTTAATAAAAGGACTTAGTGTAGTTAGTACTTGATGCTGACAATTTATTCTCTCTAGAGTTTTCATACTGAACTGAGTAATAACTTCAATTATGGTGTGTTTTGCTGCCTTTGTTTGCAGGGGACACATTCAGCTGAAGCTAAAAAGGTGCAACATTTGTATTTCATGAACTTACTTGGCAACTAGCAGGCAAACAGATTGCTTAGAGTTAAAAATGGCCTGTGCTATTATTAGAGAGGAAAACTGAAGAGGATAAGTACAAAATTATTCTGAAAATGTTAACTGACGGTCCCTTTTGGATATGCTACTATTCAATTGTAAGCCACATGTGCAACATTCTTTGGCTTATAGAGGATGCTTACACTATTAACATGAAAATTTCCTAATTTTCATATTGTCTTGGTAAAAAATGATGAAAGAGTCCAACAGTTTTATTGCACATGCTCAAGCATCTCAAATATTTTCTCTGACCATACTGTCACCATTATGTGCTAAAAAGAGAAGGACAGGCAGCAGCTAGGACATCAAGGTGATAGCACAGAGGAGTAGCCACAGTTCAAAGCTGTGAGTAGGGACTGTGTTTCCTGGCAGGAATCCATGGCCAGTGTGGGATCCTAGTGATGGAACCTCCTCAGAATACAATTTAGCATTTTGTTCCTCCCCCATTGCATGGTTCTTTATCTCTGACAAAGATTAGTGGTTCACATGTCAGGTCTACTAATTGTGTCTGGGCACAGAATCATGAACCTGAGAAAAACTCTTAATATGGGACTGAAAATGAGTGACATGGAGTCCTGGAAACAGGTGTGTGACGCAGCAGTGTGTGAGCTGAGCAGGATACATTCTTTCTAGGAAGGCAACATGCTCAGTGAAACGTTGATTAGTAGATAAATAGGAGGTCTTTACCAGTGCTATGCAGATTATTTTGCTCATTCATTGTTTGGCAGTGTACATGATTTTGTTTTATTTATATGCAGGCCAACACAAGTGAAGTGGCAGCTGATGGTGGCCAGTTGCTACAGAAGAAGTGGTAAGTTCTGTAATTTTTTGTTATTGCTTTCAGGTTTGTAACATTCTTTTGTAATTCATTGAGGTTGTTCAGCTGGGAGAATAATGAGGATTTCATGGGAAGGATGGAAACAGACTGGGGTCTGCAGTTCCAGGTCATGGAGCAACAGTTTTAAACTGAATAAGAGTAGACTTACACTGGGCATAAGGGAGGAATTTTTCTTTGTGAGCATGGTGAGACACTGGAACAATGGTGTCATAGAGGAAGGTCAAAAAAAAAAAACAACCAAAAATCAGTAACCTCCTCCTCATTAATTCTGTTATTTACAGAATAATTTGGACTGTTTTCAGATGCTTTTAATTTTTACTATCCATTAATAAAGAATGTTAAGTTTGGTCTTATCAAATTTGGTCCTACAATATTAAATTTACTCTAACTATAAAGATTAATTGATGTTAAGGTGTTCCAATTTCTCGTCAAATATTCTTTTTTATGTTTGACTATGTGGATAGGAGATGTTTGTTTTGTTTGCAGGCAACTACCAGAAAGCTCTGGAGAAATACAAAGTCATTCACAGAAAATTCCCAGAGAATGTTGAATGTAAGTTATCTCATTCTGTGGTGCAACTATCAAAGGAAACTTTGTTACATTGAATAGGTGTGTTAGTAATCATATGATGTATTTTTCATATAAATATACTTCCATTAACTAGTATTTTTATTCATGCTAATGCTGCATGGTTTTTGTGACAACACTGACGTGTGATTTAAGAAATATGAGGGTAATGCTGAAGAAGAGCAATGAAAATAAACTTTAACTGAGTTGCATTGGATGAGTTCTTTCTCATACATATGTCCTAGATGTTATAACTATGCTACTCATTTAATCTTTCTTATGAAAAATATATGTACTTGTACTTTTAGTTCCTGCTAGTTGAAATTCCTGCTGTGAATTTCTAGATACAAGAAAATCTTATTGCTAAGTTTTATCAAAGTCATGGTTTCCAAAAAAAAACATTGAGGGTGAGATTTTGTTGCTGGGTTTTTAACTATAGCTGGTCTCCCAGTCTCTGGAAAATCCATAGAGGATTTCAAACTAAACTGCAGGAAACACAACTTTGAAGTGTAAGACACTTTGCAAAATCAGTCACACCTGTACTGTAAATAAAAAAGCCCTTTAGAAAATAAGGGTTGTCAGTGGTTGTGTAAACATTCTCTTCCATCCCACACTGTGCCTCACAAATTCCAAAATACAAGGTTGTCGCCAACGAGTCTGTGCTTTTAGATGCAATGTGGGACGAACAGTCATTGTATTTTATTTTAAAATCATATCATTCTGCTTTTATTGCTTTTTTAAAGAGGATTTATTTATTATTAATTTATTGCTTTTTTAAAGAGGAATCACAGCTTTCTTGTACAAGTGAAATTCAGTACTGTAACTCCTCCAAGTTATAAGCAAAATATCATGTTCATGTTGGTCATACAATATTTCAGAGGGGCATTTAGTAAACCTTTTAGAATGCAAATATGTTTCTGAATGCAGTTTCTACAAATTTCACAAATGGAGGCAGGAGTTAGGCAAGACAATTTTACTGATTTAAGTTTTCTACTGCTGAAACAATGGTTCTTCCCTCATCCATCCCTAAGCATGGGCTTCCTAAACCAGCAGAAAACTAATTTAGCACAAAATGAAATAACATGTTTGTGAAAGCAGTCTGGAGAGAATGGATCATGTCCTGCTTGTTTCTGCTTCAGTTCTTTGAAAGGAATGTTAACAAACACATAGGAATACCAACAATGTTTTCAGAGTTTGGTAGAATGTCTCAGGACAATGTTTTTCAGGGATTCTTTTAGTTCAATCATACAGTTACATTTGATTTTTATGTCAGCTTTGTTGGGGTTTCTTAATTCTATAAATATTACTCTTTGAAAATCAACCACAGACAGAGGAAAAAAACCATTTTGATTCACTTGGCATTTGCAAAATTGTTTTCAACAAAATTCTCTTGATAGCATCTCCTTAGTAATATTGTAGTATCATTTCTATGCTTTGCAAAATATTTTGCAAATGTCAAGAGTTCTGAGCCAAAATACTTAGTATGCCTTTTGCCTTCCACATATACCAATGGTATTTGTACTGTTCATGGATACAGACAAAGAGAAAATAGTGAATTACTTGCAAAATATCACAACTTGTATAGTGATACTGGACTGGAGTCACCTTGTTTGCAGTTATTTGCACTCTTTGCCATTCTGCATGTCCAGGTCTGTGAGGGTGCACTTGTAGTTTGACCTGCTTGTAAATACTTTTCTAACAATGCTTTGCTTTCCAATTAGGCCTCAGATTTTTAGTTCGTCTCTGCACAGACATGGGGCTGAAAGAAGTCCAGGAATATATAACAAAGCTCAAGAAAGCAGAAAAATTAAAAGAAATCAGAGAGCAGGTAAGTTTGTTTCTGTGTGTATTACACAGTATTGCTGCAAAGGTAGGTGAAGCTAAAGTAATGTTTATGATACTTCAAGACAAAGTGTGTTGTTAACTTCCTGGTTTACACAAGCTTATATTTTGGGGGTTTGGGAGACTTAGTTTTAAATTACTGATCAGTCTTACATCTGTCTGAATAGTTTCTGAGCACCAGATTTTCTGTGATTTTTAAATACTAGTGAAAGATGGACTGTGTGGACATGAGGGAATGCCAGAGCCACTCACATAATTCAATGTCTGTGGAATGTCGTCTTTCCTACTCGCCAGATTTTATTTAATACTTCAGTGTATTTATGAGCCAAGTAATAATGCAACTATAGGGAGAGATGGGAAGCCTAAGAATTTGTCCATGTAAAAGAACTCCTTTTTCATTATATACAAAACTGCAGCACTGACATAGTATATAGGTAGAAGTAAACTATTCATGTGAGTGCCAATTTAAAAAAAAAAAAAAGAATTCCATGGAAAAGTAACAGGCTGTGAGGCTGTGAAAGGTATGAGATCATAACTTGTGTTCTGTTCAGAAGAGTGAGCTCACGTTTGTGTGTGTGTGTGCACTCGTGCATTGTTTTCTTGCTATTCTGGTGATAAAATAAGATTTTAAAATTAAAAACAGCTGCTTGTTTGAAAAGCATTATCCATGCTGTTGAGCTGCAAAGTATTCAGGCTTGGTTTGCCTATCCAGAGAATTGCCTCAGAGCTACATAGTCACATTAGGATACTTTAAGTATTAACTAATTTACTCTGCTCTTACT